>NC_133973.1:92048337-92715004 GCF_047716275.1 Strix uralensis
AAAATTTAAACAGAATTGAGAGGGTAGATCCCCTAAGAATTTAGTAGGCTTTGAATTAGGCTTAAGGGGCAGCAAAGATTTTTTTTATTTATTTTATTTTTTAACAAAAACTAGAGTAAGAAAAAGAATGGGAAGGAGTAAAGTCATGAATCAGTAACATGTTCTCATCTTGAATGCTGTATTTGTTTCTGGTCTACATCTAGAAATATACAGTAGAAACTCAGGGGCTCACAGATGGGTGATGAGTGTGACCACAGACACATGCTATGGGAAAAGATCACAGAATCATCTAGGTTGGAAAAGACCTTGAAGATCATCCAGTCCAACCATTAACCTAACACTGACATTTCCCAACTACACCATATCCCTAAGCGCTATGTTGACCCTACTCTTGAACACCTCCAGGGATGGGGACTCCACCACCTCCCTGGACGGCACATTCGAATGCCTAACAACCCATTCTGTGAAGAAAAGATACCACTTTTAAGAAAAACTCCAAAGATGGGGACCATTACTTCAGAGGAAAGACAAATAGTCAGGGAAAAGACAACATTAGAGAAGGTGACACGTATAAATGACACAGAGACTAGGTTACGGTATTCAGCAGAGCACAATACAATACTCCTGCAAGACTATACAAGGATAAAGGGAATGCCAATAAAGCCAAAAGATAGCAGCATTTAGTGGACATACTCTAAGCTAAATATTGTTTTCCCAGCTGTGAGGAACCAATTAGCACAACATGTATTTGAATCTGAAGCACAGAGTGTGCTCTTACAAATAATTAAAACATGCTGAGCTCTAAGTTCAAAATTTTAGGTATGATATCAGTCCCTCACACATCAAGGTACATGCAGATATCCAAGTGGCAAGAGAAAGCAATTTAGCCTCCGGATAGATAGACAAATAGCTTCTTGTCGACTGTTGTTTGAAAATCGGCTCATAAAATCCAGTACTGGTAGGTGGGAGAGTGCACCCCGAGCTTGCTGGGTTACTGGTCCAATCTGGTATTGGAGTTTCTACAACTCTATCCCACAAGGGTATAACAACTGCTGGAGCAGCTGCACTGCAGTCAGGGGCTTGGGCAGCCTCCACCATTTGAAAACTGCTAAAAATGTGATCAAAAGCTAAATTCAAAGTACAGGGAATTAGGTCCCCTTAATCCAGTTGTTCTATAGGCCATAATGAATCATGTAAAACATGAAAGAAATTTTTGGAATGAACACAAATGCCAAGATATCCTTACATGAAATGTGAACAACTTGTTAATCCTAAGATCCTATCCAAAAGTGAAACCCTAGTGCATTTGTTCAATTAAAAATAAATATTGCAGTACCATTGGCAAATCCTTGCTTCATTCTTTGTATGTAGTGGCTTAAATGTTCTTGGTCTACATTTTACGCAGGGTAGTCAATAATGTATTCTGTCTATGGAGCAACTTCTTCCCACAAAATGATCAGCAAATTATTAACAAATAATGTGACTATTCATGCATACATGAACAGTTGTAAGTATTTAACATTGTCCACTACCCTAATGAATCATTTCAATGGACCCAGTTCTTATCTACTGTAAATTGTTACAGTCGCACAAAAAACCATGATGTAAATATGTAAGGAGACGTGAATAAAACAATTTTGTATGCAGAGATAGGGAAATGCACTTTATATTGCAGAAATATATGTGCCCAGGAAAACATAAGCAGTATCAAGCATGCAGAGAAACATACAGTTGTTTAATTCGTGAACTGTTGAGGCTTTAATAACAAACAGTATATTTTTGTCATAATTCAAGTTTTATTGCAATTCTTTTGAACTCAGACAGCTGTAATTTCCTTTTGTCTATCAGCCAAAAGGAGTTTTACCTCAGTTTGGTATTTTGTAAGGAGTAAAAGAAAGAATGACTCAGATAATTGTATTTGAAGCTGCTGGGTAAGGCTATTTTCACTCCCTAGAGTTAATGTTTTTTATGCCAAGCTTGAAGTTTTGAACTACAAAATAAAAAGTGTGCTAAATACTGATTTTATTAGCCCTTTAAGCATTTCAATTTGAAATAATGGGAGGAAAGATCATAATGCTTTCATACATGCAATAAATCAGTTCTAGAAAGGGAGATGCAACACAATGCAATTATTTAATATTAGTAGTTCTCTTGGTCTTCTTGGAACTTGTCTCTATGGGAATAGTTTGTGTTGCTGCCATCCTATGTATTGTCAGATTGCAAAAGTTCATATCTCCCCATCAACACAGTTTTAGAAAAGTCAGCAGACTGCAGAGGCAGAGCCAAAGAACTGAGAGTCTCCTTCAGTGATGTTTATGTCAGAAACATATTCCCACCTTATGATAAACGTTCTATATTCCATGAAAAAGAACAGCCTATTCATCTGCACACTCCCATAGGAGCAGCACAAAGAAGGGGTAACATAAAAGGTGAGAGCTCCCTAAATCTTTTTAAAACCCAACAGATTTTTCCCTGGCATCTGAAGATGAACAAGGCTCCCGGCCAGTTCTTACCTAACTGAGCTAGTTTGTCTATGCCTATTATGTACTGAAGATTAGGAAGAGCCCTTTCAGTCCACGGAGTTATTAGAAGATATAATAGGCTGCCAAAGGAAGTAGTTGCAGCAACAAGCATCAGAGCCTGGAACTGATGAGCATCTAGGGACTCTTACAATGCTGGGTATGTCTCCTGAAAGGGAAGGGATGAACCAGATGGATGGCTCCCACCTTCCAAAAATCCCATACCTCTCAGCTAGCATAGCATCTTTCCTAAACCACTCTCCTCTCTACTTGCTCCCATAAGCTCTTTTAAACCCTGACAGTCTCACCAATAGGGCTAATTATCCCAGTGAAGCAAAACACCTGCACACTGTGTCAATTCAGTGTGTCTTTACAGTGAGGAAAACTAAAATCTTCAGCTGGAGATGGCTAGGCAGAAAATGTATACACTGTGCAATAGGTAAGTTTATGCCTGTGTGTTTGTTCACATACGTGCATGCATGGATACCCACCCACAATTTATTTCTACCAAAGGTCAATTCTAATCCTTCTGTTCACTGTATTTGTATTGACTGTGTCTCTGCTAATGTGATTCTTGTGAAGCACCTGTCACTGCATTTTTTTGGGGTAGTTTTCGTGACAGGGTGGCTTCAAAATGAAATTCTAGCAGTGCTGCGACTACTCAGCCACCCACAGTCTTCACAGGTGTTGAGGTAACTGTGGCTCCTTTGGCCCACCTCAAGCAGCCTTTTTGTTCTTACTTATTAAGGAGTGGCACATCTCTTCTCAAAAGGTCTACTTAGCACTTATCTTCCCTGCAGTGTTAGCTCAAGTTATCTACATGCAGATAAATTCCTTGAAACAAATCAGCCAAGTTGTAAAACACCACTTGAAGAGCACAGAACAACACAGTGCTGTGGGAACACTACTTCATGCTGGCATAACTTCACCTTGAACTCATAGTCCCTGACCAGATGGACAAGTTCAGACTAGACTGCAAACAAGATATCTAGGAGGAGAGTGGGGAAGATCTCAGGGAAATGTAAGAATTGTGCAAGGGCCACCGCTCCAGGAATATGGTTGCGTTTAGCATTTATCAAACACAGCAGCAAGCTTTAAGAATACATCTAATTAAATGGGGGTTTTTCCCCCACTGTTGAAATAAGAGGTTTTTAAGGGAGTTCAGGTGTAGAATGAAGGGGTCATATTCTTTCACACACCTCTAACCTTCCTAGTCCTTGGGGAATGGCAGTTTCTTGTATTCTGCCTTTGACCCAGTGTCCCAGACCTGAAAGATTTTAGCCCAATTTGCCTCCTACCATTAGTCTGTTTTCCTTGTGCTTTAAAAGTAGTTGATAGGGATTTTCCTACAAACTCTTGCTGCTAAAACTGCTGTAGTAATAATATTAATAAGATGTAAGACAGCCAAATAATGCAGCAGAGACTCATGAAGCTTTACTCTAAAAATATTGGAATAAAATATGTGTATTATACATCAAATTGATTTTTCATAGAAAAGCTTAGTGAATCAATCCCCTACTCATAAATAAGATGGGATAAAAGAGCTGGAACTGCTCCTAGAAAATCCAGAATTTTTCTTGAGCATGTAATTGATGATGCTTCCTATAATGCATCTGTTGGGTAGATTCAGCTGTAACTGTTAAAAAATGCACCCAAAGAAGACCATGCAGGAGTCATTCATTTGTGATGGTCTGGTTATGTCTATCCTTGGGCATGCTTGATAGATCCCAAGAGTGCTTCTGCCTCCCAGATTGATCTGGAGGTCACAACTCCAGAAAAGTTTAATGCATTATATACTTTCTTGGTGACATCAGACAGTTGAAGGGAAACATCAAAAAGAAGATGTCATGGAGAGGAAAGAGACTAATAATCAAATTCCACAGCTTAGAGCCAGGGACAGAAGGGGCTTAATTAACCATGTAAGTAACTGAATGAATAAATGCACACATGATTTTAATGTTCATTTTCACTTGTTACTCAATATAGACATTGCTAATTTTAAACAATAATTTGTTTTAAGAAAGTTACATGAAGTTGTATTTACTACAGATTGCAGCTGTAGAAGAACCTACCTGGACACACTTCACAATTGTAATTTCTGCACAGTGGACTGGAAGCCCAAAGCCCAGGATGAAGTAGAAAAATCAGCTATTTAACTCCAGGGCATTAAAGACTTTGGCTATATGAGATCTCACAACAATTAAAGAAAGACTAAAAAGTCTAACTAATCATGCAACAGTGACAGTGGGTTTAGGTGAATCTTCTCAGCAGCAGAAATTATTTTAAAAGGCCTCTGAATCAAGTCATTGATCTGATTCTAAAGGAATGCTTCAAGCTGGTGTATCCTTCTATAAAGAAACAAAAGGGACAAATGCAAAGGTGGATAAAGGGGGGTAAAGCAAATTATATTTTTCCTTAGTTCAAGTGGGATTGAAATTTTATCTTGTAATTCACTGGCTCACCATTCTATACTTCACAGCTTTATTTTATAATTTTTTTATGTATGTGTCCAATGTAGGAGATGGCATGTTTCTATCAGTTATAATTCCCACTT
Source organism: Strix uralensis (assembly GCF_047716275.1). Lineage (NCBI taxonomy): Eukaryota > Metazoa > Chordata > Aves > Strigiformes > Strigidae > Strix > Strix uralensis. Next base: position 92,053,411 of record NC_133973.1, read on the forward strand.
TTTGGGAGATGACATGAGCTCATCTGAAACACTGACTTCTTTGAGCTTAAGTACCTTCCATGAGTTTCAGGCCCCTAGTTTTAATTATTTTTTAGTTCTTTAATTCTTTAAGTTCATATTTGATATTTGCTCATTCTCATAAGCTTACAAAGTCTGTACTGAGGAAAACACTTCTGAGAAAATGTGGCCATAGCTACAGTAAGGAAGAAAAACATCCAGACCAGTAGAAATAAAATTTTTCATTATTTAAAAACACTAGTGTAGAAAAGCTTCCATGGGGTCTGATACCGGTATGTCTTCTAATACTTATCAGGGAAAGTATATATGATTGTGCTGAGAGCAGGTAAACTGCCAATAAAGGGTTTTAATATTTAACCATTGTTAGCAAGTATTGGGAAAATTTAATAGATTTCTGTAGTGTAAAAAAACTCTGTTTATACACTAAACATGTTAATCACTGCAAGTACAAGAGAGATTGTTTCATCCATGAAAACTTGCTCTGTGTTTAGCAGTTACACTGCTACACTGCTTTCGCAGGAGAGTACTGCTCACCACACTCCACCCACTCCCCCATTCTTTCCCCTTGCATCCCGCCTATGTTACAGGTGGCTCAGAGATCAATGCAGATACGCCCTAGGTTTGCAAAGGTTTTTTTCCAACATATAGCTAAGGGAGAGGCTGGCAAAGCTGTCAATAACAGTACCTTCTGAAAGAGAAGATTTCATGCAATTCGAAGAACTCACAGGTGCCTAGATGTATTTGCGCAATTCCTTTTGACTTCTTTCATTTGCTTTTCTAAACCAGTTTTACTAGTATTGATTGCACTCCAGCATGATAGTATGAAAGACTGTCTGCCAGTAGACTCACAATTTAAGAGGCTAAATGAAAGGTGTACTTATTCTAGCATTTTACATTCTTAGGCCTCCATTTTTGTCCATTTTTATTGGGAAGTATTAAAGTAGTAGCTCCATAAGTCCCTCCGTGAGAAACGCTCTAAAAATTTAAACTGATAACTAGAGACCAGCTAGAGATATCAGGCAGCTAAAACTGTGACAGTAAAGTTGTTCTGATAACTAGTGCAAATAAACCAGACAGGAGAACTTTTGTGCCACCCTAGCCTGGCCTGGCTGACCAAAGCTTTAAAGCTCTGAATCTTCAAATTTCTTGAAAGCATAGTGTGATACTCTCCCTTTGGCCCTTATGGAAAGCACCCCAATATCTTACAGCCCGTTAGGGAGACTCTGATATCAGCTGTAGTTACTAGAAGAGACTTCCACCTCCCTGTATTGTTGTGGTGCCAGATCTACACATTCCCATAGAGCTCAGACATCTCTGTTACCCTCTGGGTATAGCAGAAGATATACTGGGAGGTAGAGCTCTTATTAAAGTCTCCCAGGACTTTGGTGTATAGATACATGACATCCAAGAGAAGGAATGCTTTGATAGTATGTCTTTCAGGGCTTATGGCCTTAAGTCAGCTTTAAACCAGACTAAGGTAAAATGCAAATACAAGCCTTTATTAATTTCATTCAAAATAGCACAGTTACAAATGTCTATAATGTCTACAAATGTCTATTCACATGCAGGTGAATAAATGAAAGAAAAACCATGCTTTACTCATTCATGATAAGGTTATTTCTGAAAAATCTCTGTTGCTCTTCATTATTCAGCTGACTTGCTCTCTCTCTTCTGAAATGCTAATAGCCTGGATTTTAAGCTTTGCCCATCCTTTTTGTCTTTTGTTGAGTGAAGCAGCCTGTTGCTGCTAGGAAACAGCACTCCGCAAAAAAGGACCCTCAGATACATTCAGCTCTTAGATGACCCCTCTCTCCTGATTCTCCCTAGATACTATAGCCCACATGCCAATCCTGATGAAGTCTTCCAGAAGAATTGATTCCATCTTTTCTCTGGAAACTCTTATTTTAAAATCTTATTGTTAACTGTAGGAGTTTCAATAAGGCCAAATGCCGGGTGCTGCACTTCAGCCACAACCCCCAGCAGCGCTACAGGCTTGGGGAGGAGTGGCTGGAGAGCTGCCAGTCAGAGAGGGACCTGGGGGTGTTGATTGACAGCCGGCTGAACATGAGCCAGCAGTGTGCCCAGGTGGCCAAGAAGGCCAATGGCATCCTGGCTTGCATCAGAAATAGCGTGGCCAGCAGGGACAGGGAAGTGATCTTACCCCTGTCCTCGGCACTGGTGAGGCTGCACCTCGATTCCTGTGTTCAGTTTTGGGCCCCTCACTACAAAAAGGACATTGAATTACTTGAGCCTGTCCAGAGAACGGCAACGAAGCTGGTGAAGGGTCTGGAGCACATGTCGTATGAGGAGTGGCTGAGGGAACTGGGGTTGTTTAGTCTGGAGGAGGCTGAGGGGAGACCTCATCGCCCTCTACAACTACCTCTTTAATGAAGTAATAAGCAATAGGACAAGAGGGAATGGCCTCAAGTTGCACCAGGGAAGGTTTAGACTGGATATTAGGAAGCATTTCTTTCCAGAACGGGTTATTAGGCATTGGAATGGGCTGCCCAGGGCAGTGGTGGAGTCCCCATCCCTGGAGGTGTTTAAGAGCCGGGTTGACATAGCGCTTGGGGATATGGTGTAGTTGACAATGGTCAGTGTTGGTTAATGGTTGGACTAGGTGATCTTCAAGGTCTTTTCCAACCTAGATGATTCTGTGATTCTGTGATTTTTTTATTTCCTCCTTAACTGGCTACTCTCTCAATTCAGATAAATGTTTTTTCCCTTCTTTGTGCATGAAAATGTTTCTTTGTTCGATTAAAAGGCATCTCTTGCTCTTAATTACAACTCTTCCTACAAGAGAGAAAACTCTTCCACCCTCTCCCTTCTTGGTATTTATTTGGCACATTTCAGTGAGGATTCTGCCTTTCACTGCACCCAGATCTATATCAATCTGTATATTAAAAATATACATAAAATCAACATGTAAAGTAGGAGCACAGAAATTTGGGGTGAAAGGGGTCTCTGGAGGTCTAGTCCAATACTGCCTTCAATGTTGCATCAGGTTAGCCATAGATAACTCTGCTTGGTATACTGAGAGCTCTTGACTTTTATCAGACTTTTATCAGACAACTTTAAGTAAATACTTTAACAACAATTTGAGAGAAACTGACCCACAACAGTTTCCTCTTAGGCTTACCATAGTTTGAAGTTTTAGACTCAATTTCACGAACACCGAACTCCAAAATCTGTGATGGAAATAAATGGGCTGTGTACAATCACAGAGTATTTGGAAGCTGTTTTTTTTTTTTTCCAGTGGGACTTTTTTTTAATCTAGAAGCATCTGATGCATTACAGTGTTATTGATAAAATTACATTCTAGCCTTGTTGTAGGCATGGGTAGGCATAAATTGAAAAGAGATGGAGAAGACCCCTGCATTTCCTATTGTCTGACTTTCAGCAGACTGTGGGAGCAATCTCCAGGAAAACAAACAACCACAAAATCAGTCTTTGAAATGGGTGTAAATAGAATTATTTTCCTTGAAAAACATTGGAATGTTTATTGCTCAGCAGCAGCAGATTAAGTTCTAGATGCCGAAGTCTAGTAAAACTTCTTTTGTTTATACCTGGAAAGATTCAGTTTGTTTGAAGGATATTACCAGATTACTTTATATTTCTGAGTTTAACATGAGTCACGGGAAGACTTTAGGTATATTTTATATATATATATTATAGCTATGCAATTTAAAGCCGTTAGTTTCATTAGGATTATTTCTCAGATTGTGTTTGCTTCTCCCTTGGAGGCTGCAAAATATTAGAAAAAGCAATGTATACCAAAACCACTTCACTTTTTCCTAAGGGTTGGGAGGGCACAGAGAAGCTGCTGTAACTACAGGATGAATTAGGATAGCTAATTGCCTGCAATTGCTGGTTGATGTTACCTTCACAGCAGGAACAACTGTTGGCACCTCCAATGAGATCTTGGTCTCCATTCCTAAAGAAGAATTGAGCTACTACAGTCTCCAAGGATTGCAAAAATGAGTTATGATAAAGACACTTTCAAAAGACGTCAGTGAATAAGTACAGAGCCTTAGAAAACACTGGCAAGACACAATGATTTCTGAATTTAGCCTAGAATTTTATTTACATTTCCCTTGTCTTTTTGAAATAAATCCTCTTCTATTAGAAGTATGAAGTGATAAAAAATTTACCATGTTCCAAATCTAAAAGCTCTTACATTAATCAATGGCTTCTGGTAGGACAACCACTGACATATGATAGGTAAGATAAGTTTCTGGAATGCATCTTCAATGCAACAATAATTTAATGTGCTCCATAACGAATTGTTTATATATGGGTGATGGAAATGGTATTCTTTGGTATCTCATCACTAGCATACCTCTTAAGCTACATTGATACTTTATATTTACTGTGAATAAACTTATAAGCTCATGGCAAATGAAAGTGAAGTCCATGTATTACTATTATTTATTCATTAGTCTTCTATGGATTTAATACCCAGAGACGGTAGATACTTTACACAGCAAGACAAATGCCTGTCAGAAGACTTTAGCATCTAAATAAGTAGCAAACAGAGAAAGGCAGTAATATTATATTCCTGGTTTCTACTTCCTACCATGCATAATAGGTTTGTATATTTTATTACAAACCTAAAGCATAATAGGTTGGTACATGACACCAGGGTGCTAAAATGAAAATACAGCTTAATTATATATAAGGTTTCAAACAATTTGTTAAGGTGGAGTAGCACAGGCTGACACAGCAGTCACAGTAGCTTTGCAGTAGTGCTATACTGTCAACAAGGGCTAACAATTTATCCCAGTGTCTCTATGCTTTTCTGTGCATTTCTGAGGGTTCTCCCATCAGTCTCTTTATAATTCCTATCATGTTTCTATCATATACTGTCTACAGATAAGCATATGGGATCTTCAGAACATATCTCTTGCAGTCCCTCATGAAATTTAAATCCAGGTTTTCTCACATAATAATTAAGTCTTTTTAAGCAAAGGTTTTAAAGTATGATATAATGTATAAAACGTGACAAACTTGGGGTTTTTTTCTGCTTAGGACAGCGCTTGATTCTTAACTTAGTTTTAAAATGTTGGTTTTGCTTTTGCTTTAACTGCTGTTTTCTTCCTGCAGTGAGGCTACAACAATAGAGGTACCAGCTTCAAAGTGTTGGCATGCACGTAAGGAGTGGCTTGAGTTAGTACTGCCAGTAGAGGAGGGAGTCACAGAAACCTGTGCCCTGTGCTATGTCTTTTTAAGCAAGGTAATTTGTTCCTTGTAGCTCCATAATGAATTTCATCTCATTTACTTTTTCAGGAGACAGATGTTTGGCTATGAAACTTGCCTACCTACGTCCAGCAGTTACAGGTACACAGCAGAATTACACTTTTAAACCTTAAACCTGATAAATGTATGCACTTTGTAAAGAACTTCAGGAGTGGAAAATGAGCCTTAGCTAAATTATCTGGAGAGGGAGGGTGAATTACTCATTCTCTGCTTCAAGTTACTGCTGGAAGAATCCATTTCCTTTGAGAAAAGTGGCAACTGAATTTTTTCTGCATAGGAGAGATTTCTAAAGTGAATATTTAGCACTTAATGCAGAAATATTTCCAGTCCTTTAAATGCTCTGTTAAGAGGTCTTTAGATAAACTTCCTGAACAATTTTAGTAAGAGTTCAGCAATCCACTTCCATAACAATTATTCCAAAAAGCTGCAGAGTATAAAATGTGATTTCTTTTCTGTGAGAAGAAAATTCAATGGTATGAAATACCTTACAGAGGATGCACTAATATAATCTTACAAAATGTTATACAAAAAAATACAGCAAAATTATGATTTGCCATTATATCTTACAGGCCTTCTGTTTCCAGAACAGCTATATTTTAGAATGTTAGCTTCAAACACAGTGGAAAGCCTGCAGAATGGGAAAGTGATTTGCTTAGGCTGAAGGAATGAAAACATTTCTAGATCAGTTGGTAACATCTGCCACTAATAGAGAATTAGGGAGCTAATTTCCTCAAGGACAGATTACTTCCTAATTGTCCATTTTAAAGGTTCTTCTTTATGGTTGGCATTTATGCTGTGGCAGTTCCTACAGATCGAACTAGTAGCGCATGCTGAGCAGATGCACAAGAAATAGCTAGTGGCAAAAATAACAAATAGTCAAAATAACAGGGTACTGGATGACAAGGGAAAATGTTCAGATCTATGGTATAACTTCCATCACAATTATTTTTGCTGTAAAGTATGAATGGAGCTAGCTAAATGACTGTTAGTAAACACTAGCATTCTCTATACCTTTTCATTAACTGCTCTATTACAGCCTCAGTCACATGAGTTTTCAACAGCTTCCAGCTTTCCTCAGTGCCTCAAATAATGAGTGAATTGATTTTGGAATAAAAGATCGCTTTCTCCTTTTTAAGTCAAAATTTCCAAGAAAGAGGGGAAATATGTGTTCTCCATCAGATAAAGAGTATTTCATGCTTAAATCTCGTATCAGAATTTCTTTTCTCCTACTACACCTTCTTTACCAAAATCTATCAGAAGGCAAATTTTGAGTCACTCTATATGGAAATAAATGCTTCTCTTCTTTCACTGTTATTTATAATCTTGTTCTGAACCAGGAGCAAATGATGGAACAAACATAATAAACTAGGTCAGCTAATTATATAATCACACGAATAACTATAAAAAGTAACAAACAAGAAGCATAAGGGTAAAGGGTTATGTACACATTGGTGCATTAGGCCATAAAAGGTATTTTCCACTATGCCAGCCAGCAATACTGCAAGTGTCTCTTCAGACTGATCATATTAAACTGCAGCTAATATGTAAAATGAGAGAGGAATAGAATAACTTCTCTACATAGCCTACAACTGGAGAGTGTAAGAACTACAAATAGAAAGTTGAACCCCAAAAATGTTGTGAAAGTGTGTTAATAAAAAGGAATGATCAAAAGAGAAAGTGTGTTGCTTATTTTTCTGCAGAGGGATATTTAAGAACAAAGGGTGAACGCTATGAAACAACGGAACAGTTCATTGTTGCTGTTACTAAATTTCCTGAGTAATTTTTACTTTGTCTCATGAAACATTGTTGTATCTCTGGACTTTTTCTTTGCAGTGGCTGTGCTATTCTGAATGCCCGTTCTTGTTCTTTTTCTTGGGCCCTTCTCCTTTGCTTGCGAGAGTTTTATTATAAAGAGAGATGCACAGGCAATTTTCATGTAGGGAAATACTGACATTCCCAGAAGGAGCGGTGAGTATGTGCCACAGAAACATCATTTTCTCAGCAGACCATACATCATACCCTTGCTCATTTATGACGATGTGTTATGATGCCCAGTGTGTCAGGCTGACTTGCAATGGGTTTGTCACTCCTGCACAGCTCTATTTGAGTATTCAGGTTTTCATTTAGTATCTTTGTTAAACCTAACTTTAAGCCTGTGTTTTACTTTGCCTGTATTAAGAAAAAGGCTTCAGTGTGTGTCAGTATTGTGCTTTTTTTTCCTTTTTTTGAATTAGGGTTGACTCAGACTTCCTGCAAATGGCACAGGTTCTCATTTCAGTTACCTAAAGGCATAGCAAAACATGTTGTTCCAGATTCTTTTTCATACATCACACTAACTTTAAATAATCACTATTATACTTTGATCCAGAGCCTGTCAAGCTTCTTATGGGGGTGCAGAAAGGAAAGCAAGCAAACCTCTTTCACATCCTTCAAAGTCTACATAAAGACAGGGGAATGCAAGATCTGATCCTGTCTCCCATCTGTGCTTCTGTCAATATTTTAGTAAATGTTTCAGTGAAAGTATTTTATAACTGTCCTGGGAATATTAATGTTATTTACTTCTGAGCACTGAGCATGGCATAAAAGTAGTATTTTAAGACTTTTGGTTCAATACACTGTATTTTACTGAGATGACTTCAAAGCGCTGGGGCATAGTGCTCATCTTCTGTTGAGCTCATAATAAAAATATTCCTTTGACTAGCTCATTTCTTCAGGTTTTGAAGGCCAGGGATTGACTGTCTAGTTTCTAGACTGAGTTTCTAGTGTATGTTCTTCCTTCCCCAAGTTTGGTGTTATCCACCAAATCAGAAGCGTCCCCGCCAAAATTTCTTTGTGCCTCTTCTAATGCCAACATTTTCTTTCCAGTTCTCACCTTCATTAGTTCCACACATTTTTTCAGTCTTCAGAACTGATGAGCAATGGGTGTGACTTGAAACTTTAGCTGAGCTGGAAAGGTTGATCAACAGATCTGTTCCCTTTCTTCTCCCAGGTATCCTGATAATTGTTGTATACATTTTGTTCAGTTTTTCTTTTTTCTTTCTGATCTTCTGACTCAATTGCTCATAATATACTATTCAGAGATCTTCACAGTGCATATTAGGTGCTTTTCAGAAGCTCCTGAACAGCCTACTTGATTGCTCATTCTTTGTGATCTCTCCTCTACTTTTGGGGTTTTTGTTTTGTTTTGTTTTTAAAAAAGGCATAAACTCCTTCTGAGAATTTGCTTTCTGATACTAGGTTTTCATTGTCCAAGCTCAGTTGTCAGGCTGGCGTGTAAAAGCTTTCCAACAGTTCTTTTCTTCCTTTCTTCAGATTGCTTAATTTCAATTACATAATCCTCCCTAACTGCATATAGGTGTAATACATTAGAATATTGCTGTAGAATCTGACTTTTCATTCATTTCAGTTTGTTTGCTGCTTAAAATCAGGGTGCTCAAAATTCTTTTAATGTACTTATTCTGTATGCAAAATGGCATGTGGTGAACAAATCACAGTCATTGTATCACAAGTTTCAGGAAGGACTATGCAAAATCACTTTTTTCCCCTGATATCTCAAAGGATTTGATTTCCACTCAGAATATTTAACCTTCATAAGCCATGTCTGCATGTTTTACATAATGATTATAATTCTGTAATGTTATTTTTTTGTAGACATTATACACACCACATGTTCTAATAAAAACCACTGGCTGTAGCTGAATATCTGCACCACTTAATTTTTCTTCTCTTGTAGGAACAATGCTTGTACTGTTTTACTACATTTTTTATGTGTGTTATGATTTAATGTCTTTGACATGAAATATGTATTGCTGTTATTTTCCATTAGAAGTTTTTTGTCCCCCATTTCTTTTTCCATTGGCTATTTCTTCAAGCCTCTTACCCTTTACTATTCAGGGTTAAATACAGGCAAAAAAAAAAAATTCAATAAGTTGAAACTGGAAGTGTAGACTATTCTTTTTTGGGGGCAAATATTTTTCCCCATACCTATCATAAGTCTATTGGTTTAGAGGGACTAAAAACTAGGTAGCTACAAAAGCCTGTTGCCAGGTGAGAACTTTCCTCCTTGTGAGAACAGAAACATTTTTTGATGACTCAGGATAACCTAGAGAGGCGTTGTGCCCTCCCTGACCCAAAGAGGTGGCCCAAGGAAATGGAGTGGTGTAGATTTCCTCATCAACAGCCAACCGCTTTCTCACTGCGGGCTGATCTCACACCACCAAGTCCCTCTTCATAGCAACCTTCTGCTGCTGTAGTTGTGTCTGGGTGCTGATGGCATGTTTAGGCTGAACACACTTTCAGTCAGTCAACACTGCAAAATGAGAAGGTGATGGGACCAGTTTCTAGCCCTTAGGAGTAGTGGCACAACCAGATCTCTCCACAGTGTCTAGTACAGCAGGTTTGTCTTGGGGTGAGCTGGTCTGCAGCACCACCTGGGAGTGGGCTCACAATGAGGATCAGGGTTCAGTGCTTGAGCTCCAGCTCCTCTGTTCACCAGCACAAATATTTCTACCTGAAATGGAGACAAAATGGGGACTGTGTTATACACACTGGAGCCAGAGAGCCTGGGAGGTATCATCTCCTTTTTCTCATATGTAAAGTCGATGCTGTAATAGTATTTGTCCAACTCATCAGGAGGTGACAGACAGACGGCAGGGATAATTTTTATTTTTCAGTGAAAAATTGGAGGTTCAACATTTTAAGTCACACCCCAGAAATGCACAGATTTCACAGAACTTGTCATGATTTGATGCAAAGATAACATTTCCTGGCAACAGGTCTGCTTGATATGAAATTTAACTGTCCAAATTTTCACCGAGACTTTACTGAAATTTTTCAGATAGTGTTTGTTTTTAGATCTACAACTCTATTCAAGGTGAATTAAGATCTTCTGAAGAAAATACCGCATGAGTTGTTTTTTTAAAATATTACTTGGGTTTACCTAAAAGGAGCTAACATCTTTATAAAGTAATTCTCTGTGACTTGATGCTATTTAAGCATTTGAAGTTAAATTTGGGAGCTTACTGCAGTTCAGTTGCTCAGCCCTTGGCAGGTCAGTGGAGGAAAAGCTCTGTTTCATCCAGCTTAACTTCTTACTTATTTAGAGGTGAAAAAGAGACTGGATTTTCTCAGTATAGCATCTGTGACACCAGGCAAAAAATTGGGGCTGGGAAATGAAACTCTTTACATCAGTAAAAAAAGCGTAAAGAAAAAGTGCGTCCATTTTCTAACAGGAAGGGTGCTGTATCCCAAACAGTTCCACAGTATTTTTTAAAAAAACAAACACTGGTTTGGAGAAGACATAAATTAGTTAATTGCCAGTTTCTGGAATAGGTAGATTAACTGGCTGCAGCTCCTACAGAGAAGTCAATAGAAGTGTACCTGCTTCACAGGTCCAAACTCTTAAGTCAGTTTTTGCAGGCTAAAATTTTAGATGATACAACCCTATGGTTCATTTTTTGTGTAACATAAGATGGCTTTTGCAGGAGAGGAATAATGTTGGGGGAGAGAAGAGAGAAAGAAAAGTGTCACAAATCCCTTTGGACATCAGCAAACAGAGGTTAGGACAGGAAAAAGACAGAAGCATTGATCATGCAAGTCTTCGGCTGTACAGCTGAAGAACAAACCAGAGACTGATGAGCATGTGAAACCAGCTCAGGAAGCTCTGCAATTAACTCCAATGTGTTTCTAGATGTTTATGGTACTGCCCTGCCATATATTTGTCAAAGGATACTTAACTCCAAAATATCTTGGGTAACATATAATTCTATATTGTCTTCTATTTCCATGAAGCTAAAAACCACCAACCTTTTGTTTGTGCAAATTATTTCTGAAAGCCAGAATCACATGGCAAGACTTATAAAAATATCCCGTGACTTACTTAATGGAAGCACAGCCAAATCCAAATCATTTCTTTGGCCTACAGTTCAGAAAATGAGTGTATCCTGTGTACACCCAGGACTCACCATAACAACCATGTCCACCTTTGGAACTAGAGAAAAAAAAGGCAACTTAACAATGCAGTTGCTCATTTTTAGTCAGAAAATATTTGGTTAGGGGAGGGGTTGTTTTCTTGGATTTGGTTTTTTGGTGGTTGTTGTTTTTTGTTTTTTGTTTTTTTTCCTGTAGGCCTTTCTTTTTTCATTTAACTCTTGCAAATCATACTGCACTCTCTTTTATTTCAAGCCTCATTTCACAACTTTATGCACAAGGTCAAAGAGTGTAAGTCTAATAAGTATAGTAGTGGTTTGCCCTGTGGATATGCAATATGTGCACTTGTGTTCTTGTCTTCCACCCTTCAGCTTGCTTTCCAAATGGCACCCAAGAGATTAATATCCATTTGAGTTAATGCTTAAGTTAAAATTCTAGTTCTGGCTTCCGTACAATAGAATTGTGTGTGATACCATGGAAGCTGATAGTCCAAGCATTAAAGCTTTTTATTAGCTTTCACACATGGATTGTTTTCTATACAGGGTTCTTAAAAGATTGGTTTTATTTTCTTACTTGATTTTGATAAAATAGCGTAAAATATTTCATAGTTCAGAACAAATCAGCAAATGGCTTTCAATGATTATATTCTGTACAGTAATTACATGCAAAGCACAGTACACTTAAAACTTAAAGAATTTCATGATAAAAAAAAAAATGCCAAAGTTAAGATGAGAAAAAAATCCTTTCTTTGCTCACTTTAAACATTACATGATTATATACTAGTGTGTTGATTATCTATCTGGTACTCCACAGATATGCTTTGAAGGACTCTGGGTAATGGGTTAAATGCCTGGGGGGGCACTGTCTCTACTTAATGTCATGCAGAAGATGATAGGACAAGAAGAGGAAAGGACATAGTGATGTTAAGCCATCTCATCCTTTTATGATCCTGGGCTACCTATGGAACCAAACATATTTTTGCAGCCCTTGGCTGAAGTCTCCATTGCTGGAGGATCTATGGGAAGCCTTAAGGTTACAGAGAATTTCACCAGTGGCATACGCTACAGCCCCAGTCTCACGTAGCCTTCAAATGCCCACTCCTACATCAAATCAACACAGTTATTCTTTATATATAAACAAAAAAATATATTTATAATAACTAGGTTTGGTGGTTACAAAACAGCAATGCTTATTACCTCACTTCCAGAATAGAAATAGGAGAGCTTTGCAAAAAAAAGGGAAGAGACAATTTTTTTTTTCTGAAACAGTGTATGAAATATGATTGAGAAAGGATCCAAATTTTAATAAAATAAAGAAAAATTTGGGGTTGGATCAGCTCCTCCAATACTATAAATGAAAGGTTTCCCCTCAGGTGAAGGAGGTACCTAGAGACATTCACCCCTCTAAGTAGGCCAGAAGAAAGAACAGGCATATGAATCTGAGCTTAGTTTAGGGAGAGGGAGAAAAGTTCTGAAGGGAAATGAAGGCAGAAGTAGACAAGTAGAAATAGAAACCTGATTTCTAGAGACTTGGCACTAAACGTAAAAGATTTTTTGCATACATATATTTAACTGCTAGACATATGAATCCTAAAAAAAGTAACTATGTAAGGTATCATAGAGGAGTCCTTACTTTTATCCATATTAAAAGCATAGCATAGATATGAATTATTTTTATGAACTTTGGGGGGACAGAGTGGGGAATGGGTTTTGTTTGCAACATTCAGTGGTAGAAGTTGGCTTGTAAAACCAGTTCATGTAAAACCTCTACAGTGAGCCAGGTATTAGCTTATGGCAAGAATAACTTCTTCCTTTCCCTTCCTGAGAGCCAAAGAATCTCATTGTGCCCATCCTGAGTGCTTTGGGGTATGGTTAGCAAGGCAGTTTTCAGTGAAGCATTTGTTCACTTTTAGGTGCTGATTCATGGAAACCTCTATGATCACAGTAAAGAATTGGTTTCAAGAAATTTCCCACTTTATAAAAATGCTGGAAAAAAAGGTCAAAATTCTCAAAATGGTATGTATTAATAGCTGCAAAAAAGTTCTTTTCAATTCAAGACAAATTTTTGCTTTCAAGCGTAAAATAATTTAGAGGAATAAATATATTAAAGCTCAGACTGGAACAAAAATGTCAAATTATTGAATCAAAATTTTTCAGATTACTAGATTTTTATTTGAAAATTGAAATTTTCATTACTTTAATTTTCACTCCAATTCAAGACTGGATCTGCTTTTCTATCTAACTGAATTTAAAAAAACCTCATTTGTTCTCTAGCTATATTATTTAAATCACCTTTTTTAAATGTCTCTTTGTAATTAGGGACCACAGAAATCAATTATTTTTCTGGCATTGCTTCTTTTTTCAAAGTAGCTTTTAGTTCTGATATTCAGTATGAACTCTATCTCTACTGGGTCATGGGATATTTTAGCTTTTACCTAAAAGCATATACTGTATGTCCTTGCTCTTACTAACAAAGTTTCACTGTACTTTGTAAATGAACATTATAATTGCTGAAGACAACTCCACAATCCACAACTAATAGAACTTTACAAACAGTATACAGGCCATGCTGCACACTATATCTGCATGGTAACGTTCAAATGAAAACTCCCACCCTTTCCTCCTACACAAGTATTATATTGTGCAGTGGAGCCATGACTCCAATTATTGTAAGAGGAAACCAAGGTATTCACCTCTCAAAAAAGACTGATTTGTTAATAACTCTTATTGTTTTATTTTTATCTCATTTTTCAGTAGAACCAGATATGTGGATCAAAAGGCTTACAGCTCCCTGCTTTTCTTAATGCCCTGAAACTAATGTCCTGCTTGCCTTTATCAATTAACTGCACATTGTACAATACTTCTCTTTTTTAAAATAATTAAGAAAAAAAAGAGGCCCAAATTGAACATGCTAACATGCCTCCTATTGAGTCTATCTTCAAGCAGCTTGCATACTTAATTTCATTCAAGTTCTCAGAGTATTTTAGAATGGAATGGTTCATTTGAAATATGTGTTTATCAATGGGTCTTGAACATCCAAGATGTACTAGGTGAGAGAAGAGAGTGCTTACCTCGTTGAATAAGGCTGCACTAATGAAGATGAGTTATTCAAACTGTTCATTTTCACTCAGATATGTATTCCTGATATTATTACTGTTATGTATTTATTATTGCATTATCAGTTATTAAGAGGAGAACAGAACGGACCGTATTTCTATTTCCCTGCCACTGGTCCTAAGTGTGCTCCTAATCCCACAGCAACCTGAAGCAGATGATGTTTTCTCTGTAGAGACTCCCCTGCTTTTTTTTTGAGGGTGGGAGTTTTGGTTTTGTTTTCTCTCCCTAGTGAGCTAACGCTGGTTTACAGCCAGTGTATGGAGGAGTCGGTGACTTTTAATTGCCATGAAATATGACAAAAGTGGTGCTGTACCCCATATCAATGTGTAGTAGAAATCTCATCATCATCTAATGTTAAAACTTTCTGAGGATAAAGTAAATGAAAGCAGTTGTCTGGATTTCACTAGTTTACTATTAGCGGCATTTTGGTTATTTTCATTGCAATAGTTACAGGAGGTCCCCTCACTGAAAGCCCAGTGATACTAACTGCTCTAAAACCTTAGAGTGAGGGACCAAGTAGTTCTAAATACACTATAATCTCCAAAGATAAGACAAACAAACAAATATGGGTTTAGCCCCTATAGATTGGTGATTTGGGCATCCTGTTGAGAAGTCCCGTTAACTGCCCTCATTCTCTTCATGAAACTATTTCTCTCCTCTAGGAAACCATCTCGATGGTTAAATGTTACACTAGACTTACAGATAATGCACCATCTACATTGTTTTTTCATGGATCATTCTGTAAGTAACTTATCAAAAGTCAGAGAAGACTCAGTAAAAAAGCCAAGATTTAACCTCAGCCTCCTAAATGCCACTTCACTGTCTACCAAATAAAGTCTTCCATGTCTACAAGAAAAATAGCTAATACATTAGGTTTTAATTCTACCATATGTTTATTTAAACTGCAGAGATAGCTGTGCCATGTGATATGAATCTCAGTGTAGGCACAAAGAGCATTAAAAATATCTAGATCAATTTTTATGTACAGAATTTGCCATGGATCCATGAAAGGCTGACCTGGGAGCAGCTACAATGAAGTGCATAATTAATTAGGACAAACGTTAAAATTTACCTGTACTTCAAGAGAACCAATTATAAGTATACTATACATGCAGTAACAATAACTGAATCTTCCTTTTCAGACTTTAACTAAAGAGGTCTCTGTGTTGTAAACCCACTCTAGTTCGGCACTTTAGCAGCATGAATCCATTTTTGAAGGTGAGGATAACACAGTATGGTCCAAATGTATCTCATTTTTGCTGACATAACAATACCTCTTTCCTTCACTGGATAAGAAAGTAAGTAGAATTGTGATGTGAAAGGCGAGATGGACTCATGGATCCACAGTAGACAGTTCTTCAGTAACATGTTCACAGAAAATGTGAAGAGTCCCTGCAAACAGGCAATCAGAAAACAACTGTAAGGTAGCAGTGCTTAAACTCAAGATATCTGAATCTTGGTCTAAGCTTCCTTAACACTAATATAATGAGTAATAGTGTGAAGAGAAGATACAATTCTGAAAATGAAAAATTGTTTTCCTTTTGTTGCTTAGCAAGAGAATTTTTCATAATTCTCAGCTTTTTTAATGGAGGTAGATGTATTGGGTTTGCATGGCAAGGTTTTGGCAGCAGGAGGGATGCAGAGGGGATACAGGGGTGGCTCCTGTGAGAAACTCCTAGAAGCTTCCCCCATGTCTGATAGAGCCAATGCCAGCCGGCTCCAACACAGACCCACCGCTGGCCAAGGCCGAGTCCATCAGTGACAGTGGTAGCACCTCTGTGATAACATATTTAAGAAGGGGGAAAAAAGCTGCAATTAATATGTTTGGTTCCATAGGTAGCCCAGGATCATAAAGGGATGAGATAGCTTAACGTCACTACAACCTTTCCTCTTCGTGTCCTGTCATCTTCTGCATGACATTCTGGAGAGAGGAGTGAGAATATGTGAGAGCAACAACCCTGCAGACACCAAGGTCAGTGAAGAAGGAGGAGGAGGAGGTGCTCCAGGCACCAGAGCAGAGATTCCCCTGCAGCCTGTGGTGCAGCCCATGGTGAGGCAGGTTGTGCCCCTGCAGCCCACGGAGGTTAACGGGGGAGCAGATCTCCACCTGCAGCCCGTGGAGGAGCCCACACCAGAGCAGGTGGATGCATCCTGTGAGAAGCCTGTGCTGGAGCAGGCTCCTGGCAGGCCCTGTGGCCCCGTGGAGAGAGGAGCCCATGCTGGAGCAGGTTTGCTGGCAGGACTTGTGACCCCGAGGGGGACCTATGCTGGAGCAGTCTGCTCCTGAAGGACTGCACCTCGTGGGAGGGACCCACACTGGAGCAGTTCATGAAGAGCTGCAGCCTGTGGGAAGGACTGGTGTTGGAGAAGTCCATGCAGGACTGTCTCCCATGGGAGGGACCCCTTCCTGGGGCAGGAGAAAAGTGTGAGGATTCCTCCTGCTGAGGAGGAAGGAGCAGCAGAGACAGCATGTGAGGGACTGACTGCAACCCCTGTTCCTCCTCCCCCTGTGCTGCTTGGAGGGACGAGGTAGAGAATTCAGGAGTAAAGTTAAGCCCAGGAAGAAGGGAGGGATGGGGGGGAAGGTGTTTTAAGATTTAGTTTTTACTTTCTCGGTACCCTACTCTGATTTTGATTGGCAAAAAATTAAATTAATTTTCCCTGAGTTGAGTCTGTTTTGCCCATGATGCTAACTGGTGATCTCCCTGTCCTTATCTCGACCCGTGAGCTTTTCGTTACATTTCCTCTTCCCTGGCCAGCTGAGGAGCGGAGTGATAGAGCGGCTTTGGTGGGCACCTGGTGTCCAGACAGGTCAACCCACCACAGCAAAGTATATGCCCAGTTCAAGAGACTCCTCCTCACACTCTGGATGAAAACCTGTTACAAGTTTCCAGTTCACCTTCCTTCATATGCCATTCCCAAGAATGGGACACCTTGGACACTTGTGTGTATGAGATAACTCAGAATGAGATTAATTTCATGTAACTTTCGATATCTACAACATAGAAAGCTCGATATAAACTAGTTACTTTACGATCCTGTAGAGTCAACAGTGAAATAAACACTAGAGTATGATTCTTCTAATGAAAATGTCTAGTTTTAAATAGCACGCCCAAAAGGGCTTGCATCTCTTCAGTGACTCTAGGGGGTCACCAGTGACGAGCTCAGATGCAGACATTTACTTCTGCGCAATTGAATTTCACCCCTGCATGGGTTCAAGGAGAAAATCTAACCTTACTCTATCCAGTTAAAAATTAAAATGGAAATGCAGTAATGGAAAGTATTATTAATAGATGAAACAATTATCAGAATCTTCCTTTATTTCATTAGTTAGGTTCCTAATCTAAAAGCTACCTCAGAGCTGGCATATTCTGAAAAACTCTTCAGAAACACGTTTCTTCATCCTGTTACTGAAAACAGCAACTCCACAGTCTGGAGCTAAGGTTCTGAGTACTTTTTCCTCTTCCAGTTAAACTGCAACCTCCCCCTCACAGATTAAGAGTGTCTCTTCTGTTAATAATTTAAAATGCCTGGCCTCTCTCCCCAGTTTAATGTTACTCATCATCTATAAAATGTGTATAGCAATATTCACCCTCGTCTTATTGTGAATACTAAGAAGAAAATCTTAATCTGTAGATGTGCTGAGAATTAGCACATCTACATTCTCAAAAAAGTACTTGAATGTATCTGAATGAAACAGTGAGGAGAGTTAGTGGATCCAGTGGTAAAAGCCATCATTTATTAGACTCTTTCAGAGACAGGATTTAGTAATCTGGAGCAGGCTGTCTTTAAGGCATAGACATCTTATTTTGAATCTATCTAACTAAATGCATCATTCCATTTTCCTTCACCTAAAACCATTATTATTTGTCTTTCTTAATCTCTAATATGCTGTGTAGCTGTCAAATTTCTTCTATCTTCACGTTATACCAGCCAAACACTCTCCTTCAATCTCTCTCCCCTTTGCCACCAGCCCTTCCAGCTGGAATTCCTTGTTGTTCACTCTTCTTTTGATATTCTGCAAAGGTCAAAATCATCGTCTGACTTCACAAAGTCAACACAGATTAGTATAAAAAACTCAGGTAACTTTCACAACCAGTTACTTTCCACACCATTATCCATTTTTATTTCTTTAAAATGAAAACACCCCTAGGATGTCACGATGCCTCTCCAGAAGAATACTGTAAGAGTCTACAGTGTGCAACCCACTCTCTCCCAGACCGATGAGGGGCAGCATGTTCCCTGTCATTCATTAGCCTCCTCTGCTCAGTGCACTAACTCTACCTGTGAAATGTGCTACCATGCACTCACTGCACACCAGAGAGAGCAGGACACCATGCTCAGATGCCATGCACACAGTACTATGAAATCCTTTAGTCAGCTTTCCTTTCTGCAGCTTTAAATGGGTTAGTATCATTAGTAAGCTTTGTCATAAGTATGTCTTGTCATTTCTGCCTTTTCTCAGATATTTATGGATGGATATTTATACAGAACGTGAAAGAGATCCTTCCTTGTGACCTCCCACACTAAGAAACTGGAAGAACTAAAAACTGGCAATGTATTTCAACTTTCTAAGCTTCTAACCTTTTAACCATTAATCTATCAGATAACCATCATCATCCTCTATCTTTTTAAAATGCCTTTGGTGAGGGCATTCAACAAAAGCCTTTTTGGGAATCCCAGTATATCCACCCAAGTTCCCATATGTTTGTGATTCCTTTAGAAAAGTGATAGGTTTCCAATGTCTGACCACATTTTCCACCTCTGCTCTTTATGAAAGCCTCCACCAGCCTGCCCAGCACAGACACCAGATGTTGTTCTCTGCTGTTCCACAGATCTTTCCCAGACTTATTCTCTTATATTTGTGCGTTCCTCTGGTAGTTTTGAACAAATAATGCTTAGATATTTCATCCTTGAATTCTTTTAGAGATCTAAGGTGAATATGGTAATGTCTTGGTTATCTGTGAACTGCTGTTCATTCACTGTGTTTGAAATTTCTTCTACAGCCGTTTCAATATGACACAGATTCTTGAACCATCTCAGATAAGGATGGTTTCCTTTGTGCGAAACAAATTTTTTCAGCTCCTCCATGGCAAACACGAATGTCAAGAGTTCACTCATTTTTTTGGTCTTCTCCAGGATAAGTGGTCTATAAGCACACCCTTTACACTTTGGCCATCTATAAGCCTTGCAGCCAACAGCTTCTTGAAAGCTTCAGGTACATAATGTGTTTTCAAACTATTTATTTATTAAATTGCATTTATTTATTAATTCTCAAGCAAGACATTCCTCAAAATCTTTTTTTTAATCTGACTGCATTTTTATATTTAATTTGCCATATTTTATGTTCTTCTATAGTTCCTTATTTGGAGAAGACATCATTCAGTCTTTGAATGATGAATGATTCATTCTTTGCATGAGAATATATCATTCCTGGAATGATATACAGTTATTTTTAATAGTCTTTTTACTTTTTAAATCACTCCTTACTCACAATGGCTTGGATTTTATTGGATTTTATTTTTTCTTCATTGCTTTAACAGGATCTTTTTAAAGCTATTTTGTGCCTTTCCTCTGAGATTCCGAGATTATATTTTTAAACAAAATGTATCTGTACATACATATCCTTTTGCTGCCCCTTTTTTTAAGCAAGATTCCCTTTTCATTTTTTCATTTGCTAGTTTTGGAAATTAAAATACTATGATGGTGTCTGAGGGGTTTTGCTTTAGTTTCTTCTGGTTTTGTTTACTTTTGTTGTTCCTGCAGTGATGTGCCTTATAATCACTGATACAAAGTAGCTCTTGGACAACACTGCTTTGAACCAGGACCTGCATGCAGATCAGGACGACCAGTTGTGCATTCACTCACTAGCTGCCATTTGTTGTAGTCATTAACATTATGGCTAAAGATTTAGTCTCAGCATCACACTCCAAAGAATGATTTATCCAGATCATACAGAGGTAATTAGCATCTTCCATTATCACTGTGTTCCTCTCCTGAGAGACCCTTTGATCTCCTAAAATATGTCACAGGCAGGGTTGAGAGGTACAAGGATCAGCAAAACAGTTCCAAGTGCAAGACATTTCCCAGTTTCACCTTGGAGCTTCAATCCATGCAGATTCTGTGCTATTTACTGAAAGTTAGAAGTTTCCATAAATTATGCAGTCTTTCAGATAGTTGACTATGATGAGCTTCCTCTATTAATTCCTCATTCATCTTGCCATATATATGATTTTTTGCTAATTCAACATTCTCGTATTTACCCTAGTGAAATTAAGTCCATTCAAAAATCATACAGCAACATGGCATAAAATCTTTAACAAATTCTTCTTTTACAAGGGTATCTGAGAACTCTTGGATCATTAATGGATCCAGTTTCCCACATTGCATGATAATTACAGAGACCAAAGATACTCCAATTAAATCAATATGAGGCTGTCACCATTTTTGTAAAAACAAATTTCCCACCTTCTACATGCCATCTTGAGATCAGCTACTGTGTTAACAACTAACATCAACATGACTTTGCTCATGACAAAAATGTGGCAGACAGAGAATTTGCTTAGCACAGGGAAACAGGAGTGAGCTGTCTCTATTTTCAGGGACAGCTATTTGATTCATCCAAGGACAGGCCACATAAAGCACCCAGCTTTTCCAAAATATTGCATGCAGATATCCATGTAGATTTAATCAAAGCTTGATGCTCAGTGTCAAAGCAGTAAAGAATGAGCAATGCAATAAGAATTGTGGAAGAGTCTTCCCATTTTACATATCAATCTAAGTCTACTAGAAAACATTTTCTAAGAGACACTTTTCTGCAAAAAGATTAATTTTAATGGCAGGAAAATCTATTCTAGTTACCAGAATAACAGGCTGTTAGAAATAGCATAATAATAATAATAATAATAATAATAATAATAATAATAATAATAACAATAACCAAACCAAAACTCAACCAATGTAAAACACATATAGAAGATTTTATGAAACCAATTTATGAAAATATATGGCCACCATTTGGTGAATGATGTGCAAAATATTCATATAGGACTCTTCAAAATGAATTGTTTTGAGACCATTACTGTTGCACATAGCTTTAACTGAACTATTTTATTAACTTTCTTTTCTACAATGCTTCTTAGAAGCAACATAAATAGGTCTCCTGCATCATGATGTGCTTTGCAATTACACGTATACATAGTAAATATACAAAGCTATACTGCTTTTCCTGCCTTGTAACTCACAGCTTTTTGTATTTTATGGATCCACTTTTGTTGCATTTATTTATTGTAAAATTAGATTTGTTAAAGGTCATTATATTTAAAATAATAATACTTCTCAATATGTTCACTTAAATCCTCCTTAAGTATAGAAATGAATGAGAGACATCTGGTTGCAACTGAGACAGGAAATGTCTGCTGATGTGGGATCACACTTATTTCAAAGAAGTCTAAGGGTGATCTTGGGAACTACAGATGAGTATATTTAATAGAGTATCAGACAAAACGATAAAAAGGTGCAATAAACAATGCAATAGTAGGAAAACAGATAAATATGGTATATTGGGGAATACTCCTCTTGACTGTTTTCTTTCCCCATACATCTCTGGCCTAAGTAGATGGGTAACATGCTGTTCCAACAGCAGCAGAGCTAGGAAAGCCTGGTTTCCTAACATATATGTGTCCTGCATCTCCATATTCTCCTCTACCCATGTCCTAACCTCCTCCCTCACACCCCATATCTTAGCTGCTACCTGCGATGTAAATCACCAGAGCTCTGCAGCTGAAGCCACAGGGTATGTCCCTACTGACTGGCCACTCCGCAGGTGAAATATAGAGCAGTCCACTGCTGAGTTTGGGCTGAAGCACTTTCCTGGAGCTCCTTCACAGAAGTCTTTCTGAACAGCATCAGGTGGCCCTGCCACTAGAAGAAGCAGGACCTTCTTCCTTACTACTGCCCTCTTCACATGTGCCCATGTAAGCACTGATGTATTTTTGTCCATTTTTTGTCCTTTTTTTTTTTTTTTTTTAAGTTGGCTTGGTTTCCCAGTCTAGTTCACTGCTAGTTCTAATGCAGGGAGGGAATGAAGAGGCTTCAGCAATCAAGGACAACAAGAAATGTTTCTATAAGTATGTGAGCAGCAAAAGAAAGACCAGAGAGAGCCTCCATCCCCTGCTAGATGCAGGAGGAAACATGGTAACAAGTGACGAGGAAAAGGCTGAGATGCTTAATGCCTTCTTTGCCTCAGTCTTTAATAGCAAGACTAGTTGTATTGAGAGAATCCAGCCTCCTCAGCCAGAAGATAGAGACTGAGAGAACGACCCCCCCGCAATTCAGGAGGAGATAGTCAGTGACCTACTGCATCACATAGACACACACAAGTCTATGGCACCGCATGGGATACACCTGAGGGTGCTGAAGGAGCTGGCTGGAGTGCTCACCAAGCTGCTTTCCATCATTTACCAGCAGTCCTGGCTGACCAGGGAGGTCCTGACAGATTGGAAATTGGCCAGTGTGACGCACATATATAAGAAGGGTCAGAAGGATCATCCGGGAAATTACAGGCCTGTCAGCTTGACGTCAGTGCCTGGGAAGCTGATGGAGCAGCTCATCCTGAGTACCATCATACAACACATGCGGGACAACCAGATGATCAGGCCCAGTCAGCATGGGTTTATGAAAGGCAGGTCCTGCTTGACAAACCTGATCTCCTTCTATGACAGGGTGACCCGCTTATTGGATGAGGGAAAGGCTGTGGATGTTGTTTACCTTGACTTCAGTAAGGCCTTTGACACCGTTTCCCACAGAATTCTCCTGGTGAAACTGGCTGCTCGTGGGTTGGATGGGCGCACGCTTTGCTGGGTAAAGAACTGGCTGGATGGCCGGGCGCAAAGAGTTGTGGTGAATGGAGTTAAATCCGGTTGGCAGCCGGTCACGAGTGGTGTCCCCTAGGGCTCGGTTTTGGGGCCACTCCTGTTTAACATCTTTATTGATGATCTAGACGAGGGGATTGAGTGCACCCTCAGTAAGTTTGCAGATGACACCAAGTTGGGTGGGAGTGTTGATCTGCTCGAGGGTAGGGAGGCTCTGCAGAGACACCTGGACAGGCTGGAGCGATGGGCTAAGGCCAACTGTATGAGCTTCAATAAGGCCAAATGCCGGGTGCTGCACTTCAGCCACAACAACCCCCAGCAGCACTACAGGCTTGGGGAGGAGTGGCTGGAGAGCTGCCAGTCAGAGAGGGACCTGGGGGTGTTGATTGACAGCCGGCTGAACATGAGCCAACAGTGTGCCCAGGTGGCCAAGAAGGCCAATGGTATCCTGGCTTCTATCAGAAATAGCGTGGCCAGCAGGGACAGGGAAGTGATCTTACCCCTGTACTCAGCACTGGTGAGGCCACACCTCGATTCCTGTGTTCAGTTTTGGGCCCCTCACTACAAAAAGGACATTGAAATACTTGAGCGTGTCCAGAGAATGGCAACGAAGCTGGTGAAGGGTCTGGAGCACATGTCGTATGAGGAGTGGCTGAGGGAACTGGGGTTGTTTAGTCTGGAGAAGAAGAGGCTGAGGGGAGACCTCATCGCCCTCTACAACTACCTGAAAGGAGGTTGCAGAGAGCTGGGGATGAGTCTCTTTAACCAAGTAATAAGCGACAGGACAAGAGGGAATGGCCTCAAGTTGCACCAGGGAAGGTTTAGACTAGATATCAGGAAGTATTTCTTTACAGAATGGGTAGTTAGGCGTTGGAATGGGCTGCCCAGGGAGGTGGTGGAGTCCCCATCCCTGGAGGTGTTCAAGAGTCGGGTCAACATAGCGCTGAGGGATATGGTGTAGTTGGGAACTGTCAGTGTTAGGTTAATGGTTGGACTGGATGATCTTCAAGGTCTTTTCCAACCTAGACGATACTGTGATTCTGTGAATGCTTTCAGTGATATTGTCAGCTAAGATCAGCTTAACATGAAAATGCCTGTCAAAGTAGAGGCTCAGTTTGACCAAAAGTCAACCACCAGTACTTGTGAAATGCATAACCTTTCTGAGATCACTACCCCTGTGTCAAATTTGGTAGTACTTGATCAATTTAAACATTTAAAAGTTATCAAGAAGATACTAACAGATGGATGAATTAGCAGTTACAGCACATAAGCCCACTTTAGGAAAGTAAGCTATAAATTATATACATATATATGCACACAAACATGAAGACACATCTATCTGTATGTCTATACATACACTTAATGATAGGCTAGAAGGCTGTGTCTAGAAGGTGGGTATGCTTCATGGCACACCATGTATTCGTGGTGCCCAGACTCCAGACTGTCCTAAGTAGGAGTTTGGCTGGAGCTCCCTCCTGGGAATCCACATCTACCTGGGTCACATCTGGGAGAAGGGACACAGAACCAGGGCATGCACTGGGCCAGTGACTGAATGGGAACCTTCTGATTCCTTGGCATAGATATAACCTGAAGATTTCTTCATACTTAACAAAGAGATTTTTGAAATAATTTTGAACAGCTGACTAAAAATATCAGCACAGTACCAATAATGCTGGGGAACTACTAGGGATATATACATTCCAGGTGCAGCTGTCTCTTGAACAGTACATGAAACTCTAAATCCCTTCCTCAGTAAGAATACAGCAGAATGTGAAAAGTATAGATAAAGCTAACACAAATGATTGGAGGCAGGAGAAAGCTTACATATCAAGTAGGACTGATAAAGATTAGGACTCTTCAGCTTCAAAAAGAGCCATCTGAAGGTGATGCACAGTAAAGGGCCTCATTTACTGGAAAATGTTTTGCTGGCTGTGGTGTATGGGGACATGTCAGACTGAATTCCCATGTTCCCCAGTGTACTAAAACACTCTTGCAGTCACCTCCAATAGCAGAACACTCAATGCAAATACCAAGCAGCTGTTTTCTTCCAGCCTTATGTTCTACATAACGAGGCAACAATCTCAAACCAAAGAAAAGGGCGCCCTTTCTCATAAAACATATAGTTACATTGTGGAATTTGTTCCCTCAAGAAGGTTGGGTGCTAAAGCTATGACAGATTCCAAAGAGCATCAGACTTATTCATGCTTCCACCAGTGACAATTAGATATAATGGATTTGACACATAGCCTGCCTCAGGATATCTCTAAAACACTGATGAGACAGCACACTCAAGATGGTTCACTCTCATTCATTTTAAAAATTATTTCCCTAAACCTCTGAATACTGGGTGACATGTATCTAAGGTCTGACTTTGGTATGACCACTGTTATTTTCCTACAGTTTTGTTGAGGAGTAGGAAAGAGAGAGGTTTGTCTCTGTTGCACACTGTTGAATGGTGTGTCATGAAGGAGACGACAGATATAAATGGTCTACATTATCGCTCTCCAGTGCTGGCTACATAAGAGAAATGCACTGCCACTTTGCCCCTAGGAAAGAGTAAGAACCCCACTGTGGTTTTCAGAATTACTCAATTACCGGATTTGAGACTCCAGTTCCTTTATCTCTCTGCTTCCATAAGGAATAATATACACAAAGGGCTTTAATGGCCCATGCTAGACATCCTTTCTGCTGTCTCAGATAGGATCACCATTTTCAGAGAGCCTGGACAAGACCTAAGCTTTCCCCTTTTTCCCTGTAGCCCTTGTAGCATTGGGACTCAGCTGCACTGTATAGAGCAGTGGAAAGAGGTTTCCCTTTTGCATACATGGCAGGGTAGGCAGATGATTCAAAATTTAATCATACATATAAATATGTACATATATATGTATGTATAAATATATATATACACTTTATGCAGAAGATCTGTATTAAAATAATGTTAAGGTTTTAAAGAAAAGCTGTTAAAAGTTAGAAAACTCCATCATTAAGTCTGCACATTTACATTGTTCAATCCTTCACAGGAATTAAAGATAGGTTCATGGCTTTTTCCACAGGATCTTGCCCCATTAAAGCAGATGGTTGCTTTAAAATTAATAAGTAGTTATTTGTTCAATACTTACAGTTCAGTCTCTTGACCTGAGCTTTATTTATGCCACACTACACAGCACTGCCCTGAAAATTTACTAACTTCCTGGGTAGAAGCAGTTGAAAATCTTCCAGTAAAAAAATACCCTTTTGTCAAAACAAAAACTTTCTATGGCAGAGTTTCAGCATAAAGAAATTTCATTCTGAAAAAAAGAGAGGAAGACAAAAGGAGAGTAGGAAAGAAGGGAGGAAATGAAAAGAAAGAAAGGGAAGGAAAGGGAAAGGAAGGAAAGGGAAGGAAAGGGAAGGAAAGGGAAGGAAGGAAACCCTGTTTTAAAAGCATTTTGATTACATTGTGATTTTTTTATATTTTCAAAATGGAACATATTGTCTTTTGTCATTAAAGACAAAATGCACTCTTGTGTATGTATACTTATAAATTGAATCCACCTCTAAAGATTTTACTTTTATGACAAAAAAACACTTAAGCTTAAATTTGTTTCCAAAAATTTGTTTCACCAAAAGATCAAATTTATTTTTTTTCCTAAACTGCAGTGAGGTGAAGCTAACTTCCAATTTTTACTTTTTTCCCATGAACCAGTAATTCCCATAGAACTTTATTTCTTGGTTTTATGATGCTCACTGCCATAAATCCTGAGTGTTTCACACTATTAATTAATTTCCACAGCACTTCTATAGGAGACAGGGATTTTTTGAAGCCTATTTTATAAAGGGTCAAGTAAATGAAGGTGAGAAGGGATTCAGATACAACCTGAGTGTGTAGGATGAAAGAGAAGCTTGTAAATGTGAAGACTATTTAAAGTTACCTCCTAATAATCAACATGAACATTTTCCTAACTGTATCCACTTTTCACATACTGGCTTCAAAAAAAGCCAATGAAGCCAGCACCAGCTGGAAAAAGAACTTATTATTCCCTCCACTCCCTCCATGGACTATGCCATCATTAAGAGAAGAAATAGTACAGAGAAATATGAGGTAGTATTTCTGCGTTAGGTCACAGCAGAACAGTGATGGTCGTCCTGCAAAATCAGAATGATAACACTTTGGTATTTGTATTCATTAAATCCAGTTTGAAGAACAAACGGAAATATAAACTTGAACAAGCTCTGTGATTGGCCTTATTTTGCTATGAAATAAATCCTTAACTTTTCATGCGGTTTTCTCCAATGTTTGGCAGAGGATTGTGAATTGATTTTGAAGAGAAGTGACATTACTGTTACGTCTGCTGAAAAGCTTCATCAAACCTAGAGCTTTCCCCTTCCATACTCTGCAGTGCTACACCCTTTTAAGCTGCACAGCTAGTTTGTTTAAGTAGCTTTTTAACAGCACTTTTGCAACAGAAATATGTAAATATTCACATAACACTGAGTTTCATTTGAATGCTGTAGTTAAAGTGGTATGCAAAATGGGTGTTCAGTCCCATCAATTTGACATAAACAATGACAATACCACAAGGATAAACATGTTAACGTGGAAGTCATGGCACTAGTGAACCAGGAGCAAACTGCGTGCAAATGGATTTATTATGAAACAGTATCACTGATTGCTTCATAGATTACCCTGTGTAGCTGTGTTTTACTTTGGATAAGCACTTCTGTCTGGAAAAGCGATTAGGGATTGCTGGATTTGAAACTGTTAATCTATCAACAGGAGACACATCCACTTATAGTACCATGCATTCAAAACTGAAGTCTATGGGATCAGGCATAGAAGCTGAGGGCAAAATACGGTCCTGCTTGCAACCAGTGGAGAAAGAGAAGACTTGTTAGATGTTGTAGCAGAAGTTAGAAAACAGCTTCCTTGCCTGGAAAACATGCTTTGCAGTGGTGACCTGTTACAGGAACACTGCAGTAAATGAAGCAGACAAAACTGCAGATGTATTAAAACATCTTTTCCAGCTACAAAAGAAAGTTCCACAGTGAATCTGGTAAAAGTTTTCACAGGATGGTGGCAGATGTTTAATCACCGAGAGCCGCGAAGGCGCTGGGAAGCCATCTCATCGCTATGATTAGTCACTCTGAATCAGTTTTGACTGACAGGCACAAGGAGGATGGAAACCAATGAAGCAAGAAGTTTACTTGGTTTGCTGAAGAAATCAGGAGGAAAAAAAAATTGTTTCCTGTCATTTCACATAGATTACCTTTCAGCCACCGGGAGATCATCCAAATCTTTCCAGTCAAACAGTCTTTATGTAACCTGGATCATCACCAAACCAAAAGCAGAAAGCAATTACAGACTGAGAGATGTGAAAGCCAAATCAAAGGAAATGTAATATACAATGCTCGGACTATACAGTGTCGCTGCCTCCTTGCTCTTGCTGAAGTTGTCGATATAAAACATTCCCTCTGCGGCATCTGTGGCCGAAGACAAATTTTACCAGATGATGTTGTCTGACTAGAGGCCTGTTATCAAGTTACGTACGATTCCTGGTATAGCACAAATTACTTGTTTTGATACACTGCTATCGTGGAGAAAAACAAAGATATGCCAGGAACAATTTTGAGCTGATTCCTCACATACCCACTGACTTTATATTTTTTATGAGTCTCTGAAGTGTTAGAAATGCTGACCTTCATCCTCCCACCAGGAATAAAATCAGGAACGTATGAGCATGGGTTTCTCAAGGCCAGTTTATTTAGCTAAAGGACACAAAAAACCCTGTTTCTGTGGTGACTGTAATCCTTTGCAGTGTTGTTCTCTCCCTGGTTCTTGGAATTTGCATTCAAACACAAGAATAGCATAATGGTAAAAAGGTGAGTAACATACAATATCTATATTGTAATAGTAAGGTGACATAAGGAAGGATATGGTCATTCAAACACGTTAGAAAGAAAGTTTTCTAGGTAATACTACTGAAAAAAATAAATAGCAGGAGCAATAAAAATAATAGTTTTTTATCATTATGGATGAATGCCATTACTAGCCCAAAGCTCGTCTACATTTTTCATTAAGTCCTTTAAGGCATTAAAAAAATCCAAGATTTTCAAGCAGATACAGATGATTTAATTTCAGTACAACAGAAATTATTGATTCCACTGGTTTTCCACTCTTAATGAGGGAGCTTGCTTTACAACTTCCTCAAACTCAATGAACTTTGTAAGAGTCTGAAAGATTTCTATTAATAGCTAAGATGTCTTCGGGTACACGGTTACGATATTCATATCTGCACACAAAGCTTATGGGGAAAATTCACTCAGTGTATGTGCTTGGGTATATATAAATTGTGGGCACACTGATCAGCCAAGTGAGTTGTGAGATACAGCAGAACTCAATTACAAGCAATTGACTCCCATCCCTGCAATTTCCCTGGCCTCCTGAACATACCTCACAATCTAGTATGAAAATGGCCTGGAATTCAGCAGGTCTCGGGAGCAGTGCCAGAAACCACAGGACATCCATGCATATGGAAATGTGTAGCCACCAATGCAGCACAGAGCAGTATAGATGCCTGGCATAAATCATAGGTAACATCTAACAGTGCAGGCACAACAGTGGGAGCAGGCAAAGCAGAGATACAGCGGTACGGATACATTGATGTAATTATTATTCCAGAGGGGATTCTGAATGTAAGCAAGCCATTAGATGTGATGACAGCTTCTTTGTTTTTTCTTACAGAATTTCACCATAATACACAGGCTAAATTTCATTGGAAACGGCAGGATATTTTTTCTGACAATCCCAGGCATTAAATCATCATTCTCTGTGTGCGTGTGTGTGGTTTCTTCTACATCATTTTTGTGGGTACTAAAAGAAAGATATGGATAAATTCTGAGTTAAAATGTAGGAACATATTTCTTCATCATCTTCATCAGATTTTTTTTTTTACAGCAGAACAAACTGTAAGTTATGTTTGATTTTTGTGGAAATTCCTATGCATGTTTATTATAGTATGATTTAGTAAAGGTCCTTTCTTTCTTGTTTAAAAC
This sequence comes from Strix uralensis, assembly GCF_047716275.1. Lineage (NCBI taxonomy): Eukaryota > Metazoa > Chordata > Aves > Strigiformes > Strigidae > Strix > Strix uralensis. Next base: position 92,083,634 of record NC_133973.1, read on the forward strand.
ACTCACTTTCAGTTTTGTATTCAAGTTTTAGGGTCTTTTCAACAATTTTCTACAGCTATCCTGAATATTATTAGCCTTCCAAGATTATTATCTACGGGGATCCTTAGATATTAAACAAACACTGTGAAAGTAACATAATGACTATGTACACACTTAAAATTTAAGAAGTTCTTCCAGATAACAAATTAACTCTTAAGTGAAATTTTCCTAATTGTTTTCCCTTATTCTCTAATGTGCTAATATAGTATCAATATTTAATGGGTGAAGCAAGTACATCTTAATAACGTTTCTGAATTTCAGGAACGGAAAACTGTAGTAAGTAGAAAATGGAATAAACTGCATTAAATGAATTATGATGAAACTACAGTGATTCACCTATCCACTACCCAAATCCTCCCTAAAATCCATATTTAAAAATTAAAGACTCTGGTGTTTAACTTACCCATATTGGGGGGTGTGTGTGTGTGTGTGTGTGCGGTGTGTGTGTGCAGTTTTTCACTCAGAAATTCTATAAAGTTACTTCAATAGGTTCATCCTGCCTGTGGCATGGAAGACTTCCTCTTCTGTGTTCAGACCAATCTTTCTTCTTCTGTAGCTTTTTTCCCACTCTTTATTCTTCTTGACAATGTGGTAAACTTCAACGCTGAACTTCATTCTTCCAAGCCTGCCTATGTGGATAAATCATAATACGGGGTATCTGTATCCTTGTGAACCTTTTCCAACTTCATAACATTCTTCTCCTCTTCTTCTTTGTAGCAGTACTTTTCCAGTGCAAATTCCTCCATGTTTTACATTTTAATATCTGTATTTACTCCTATAATCAGTTACCTTCTGGTCTTTAAACTTGGTTGTAACTATATTTGATTGATCTTTATTTTCAACTTAAAAAACATCTTAATCTCTCATTTCCTCTTTTTTTTTTTTTAAATAGAATTGCAACTTTATTATGATTATTTTTTATGTTTCTGTCTCAGTAAAAATGCAACCTTGCATTGTACAAATATAGAATACAGAACAATATTTCCTTATCTTCAGTATCCTCCACTGAACATATCCAGGACTCTTATGCAAGACTACTTAAATTTGCACATACTTCTTTTAGTGGAAAAAACCCTCCTTTTTTAATTTCTTAAAGCAGTCCTCATTTTTAATCCCCCCCCCCGACTGCAACTTTAGCCTTGTTTCTCTCACTTAAAAAGTCTGTTCCGTTCCCCACGTGGACATTTAGCATCACTTGAGTACTCAACTAACCTCCAGCTCCTGGACCAGAAGGGGCAGGGGTCTCCTCTAGGTCCTCTCTATCTTATATATGCCACTCCCACATGGATGGCTCAGATAATCTAAACAATCTCAGTTAGCTCTAGTCACCTATGTTTAGGGAACAGGGCATAAGCCCCTATAGTGAAACTTGGGAGAGCAGTTCAGATGCTGTGGTACTGGAGGTTCAGTTCAGTCTCCTGGCCTGGTGTCTACTGTAATTTGAGATGTCTTATGTTACTCTGCCTAGCCTCCAACTGCCATTCAAAAGAGTGGTCATTTCTAGGAGATCCCATGTCACACCTGCTGTCTTCATGAGAATGTCTCAGGCACCCTAGTGCACCTCAACACTCACCAGTGTTTGGGCCAGGTGAAACAAGCTCTACACATCACCTTTAGGCTTCACTCACTGTACTGAACAGAATTCACCTTCCTCAGTTAGAGCTATAGATACCTTGGGATCAATTCAGTCTCTTAAACAAAGGCATCTAGTGCCTTTTGAGATGTCCTGGAGTATCTGAGGCATTCTTGCAAGGCTGGCAGGTATGGCACAGCACCTATGGAAGAAGACTCACATGCTTCTGGAAAAGACATTGGAGCCAGACAGGTCATCTCAAATGGCTGTGAATGCCTATGCTTAGGTGACTGAACGAAAGAACAGTTCACATGAAGACATACCATCCTGGGATCTGTTATCTGAATCTCATGTCTAGAATGGGATTCATTAATTTCTTAACTTCACATAGAGTATCATATCAGAGCTAATCACCTACATTTATTTCTCCTAAAAAGAAAACAGTGCTTTTGGACAGCTATTTTCTCATCCTTATGAGAGAAGATAAATTAGGTGAATCATGTCATAGAATTATTTTCATCTTGCCACTGGCTCTGAGGAGAGCCCAGATGACAAGCTCAGAAGTTGAGTTAAAAAGTAGTCCACAGAAGAAAAATCCATGGAGGCCCATTAAGTATTGAGACACGACTTCTTGTTAGGAGTTCCCTGCTCTGAAATACGCTGGACATTAGTAAAGTATTATTTTAAGATTTCTACCATGCGTTTGCCATCTCTTTTACTTTCCCTGAAACATCTGGTACTGATCACTGCTGGAGATGAGATATCAGACAATTCAGGTTTCTGGTCTAACCCAGAACATTTGTATGGTCTTACATTAATTCTTATCTCTGTAAATCTTCTCATTTCCATCCCTGAAACACTGTCATCCCTAATCCTTCTGGAAGCCTGCTTAGTTCCTATGACTTCTGCCTTCAATATTGCATCTCTTTCCTGTTGCAAGCAATAGCTTTCTAAAGAACAAGAAAAGAAACAGTCCCTCTTTCAAAAAGGCAACATATATGGGTTATAAAGAGTAAGTATATTGGGTAGGCATAGTTCTTGAGAATACTTTAAGACAAATACACACGTCCATGGTTTGTTTTACAATACTGCAAAAAGTGGTTATGAACCGGAAAAGGCTACCAACATCAATTCCAGCAATACTTGTATATAGGGTTTTTTTCTTGGTTAAGGAGATGGTTTTATGAAAATAACACACAGCACACAACGCAAGCATCTGCACTTGGATTAAGAACTTCAGCAACCTGATCTCTGCACTGATGGAACCAGTTAATTTCAGCAAACCTCTAAAGTAATCCAAGGTATCCTAGTAACCACGTAATTACTTAAGCATTTAAAATACCACAATGATGAGTGCTGTGGTAGGTTAAATGGTTAAGGTGACCTTTGTTGTAGACCCTTCACACACTGACATCTAGAAAAATATTGCCCTAATTTTCAGGCATGCTGAGATACCTTATTATGAACTGAAAACCATGAGAACTGTCAATTCTCAGCAGCTCTAAAAACCACCCCCAGGTGAGACAACTTGGGAATCTAATATTTAGCATTAACACTGCTATGTCAGAGTACATATTATTTGAATGTGGATTGTGTTTAGAATCCCTGATATCTTTTGCCCTGCTACTGATTTAAAACCCAGAGAACCGGACAAGAGACATTCTAGCACATGGCTAACAATCAACAGCTGCTAAACTGTGATTATCCTATAATCACAGAAAAAATTTGCTATGGTTCAGGCAAACACCAGTTCTTCCAGTCTGAACTCAAAGAGAGTGGCAATTTACAAACAGGTGATAGACTTCAATCACCTGTAAAGAGAATGTTATGGCTGGTCATTTGGCAAAGAGCATTAATTCCTATAAGAAAAAGGATAATTGGTAATTGTAATGAGTGAATGAATGAACACACTGCATGAACCGTAAAAGGACCCAAACTACCAGCAGATGTATGGAGTTACTCCATGATGTAGGTAGGTAGGCAACTCACAGAAGGAAATTTAGCATACACTGGAGGATGTTGATCAAATCCTCCAAAGAATGCCCAAGAGTGGTAACAAAATTAAGTCAAAACGGCATACATGAATCTTATTGTTTTGTCTGAGTCCATACATCCCTTGTGCTTTCTAATTAAGGGCAAATAGGTTCTCAATGTTTTTAAAAATTATTGTATGTACTTAACTTTTCCCTGGAGAGGTAAATTATGCCCACCAGATTAAAGTTCACAGAAAGGATGTGATTAAATGCTTGAGGCACTATAAAGTGTCAGTACCGGTGCTAATGCCAAGGAAAGATAGATCATAAGTATCCACTTTAATGAAGGAATTGCATTAAGTTTGAATCCAGCAAATGCACCAGAAGGGACAATGTAAAAAGTCAGTGCTAGAGCTTATTCAGACTCAGGAAGCAGAAAAGCACACACAAGTTGAGATTAAAGTAACCCTTTTAAAAATCCATGGTAATTGCATAATTAAAAAATAAACACTTTGGGGTCACATTAAACTTTTTGATTGACCTTGAGTTGTCAATCTAATTACAGGCACTTCTAACAAAAGGAAGTGCAATATCCTCAAGAGCTTGCATTCATGTGACACAGGTTTAGGTACCTAGACAGACACGTTCAAAATGTGTTTTAGCTGCACTTCCTCTATAGCTGGTGGAGCAGTCCAGCAAAAATCTGACCAGCCAAGAAAAGATGAGTAGAATGATCCTGACTGAGACTGTACACATCATTTACAAAATTCATAAAAATAACGACACCCTTATACTGCATACCCTAAGAGCTTTAGAGATATGGATGTTAACACCTTTTATGCCTGATTCAGAGCAGTCAGCTGAACCTCCTGGGAAATATCCTGACTGGTCTACTCGATGGCATTCTGGCTTAGACTTTCTAGTTCTCTCTGTTGAATGTTTCGCTCTGCATAAATTAAGCATCTATAGGCATGTTAGTGCTCAAAAGGGCTATGACTGTCCTCAGATCAAGGGAGGCCTTTGGTTTGTTTTACAAACGTTAGAGCACATTTTAGCTCCATGGTTATAAAAACTTATATGGTTCAATTTTTAATTATCTAAGCAATGAGATGCACCTCTTTCTCAATTCTGTGAATGGCAGGTATCTCATTTTTTTGCTCTGGCTTGAAAAGACAAAATGTGTAGAAATTGTACTCTTTTCATATGTTTGCCATTTTTAACATGAATTCACAAATATTTGAGGACATCCCATCGTTGTCCTTCCTTTGAAGGATAAACAAGCAAGTCCTCAGCAGGGCTATTTTATAAGGGTCGTCACAAGTCTTTGGTTTAAAAAGAAGCCCTTCACACTAAAGTGGTATGGTATGGTATGGTATGGTATGGTATGGTATGGTATGGTATGGTATGGTATGGTATGGTATGGTATGGTATGGTATGGTATGGTATGGTATGGTATGGGCGACATACAGGCTGTATGCACAAATGTAAGTGCAATGGGGACTCTCAGAAACTTTCAGCATCATTCAGTCCAGCTACTCCAAATCAAATATTGAGACCACGAAACAAAGGATTTGAGAAAACAGTGAATGAATCCACTGTGCTATTTGCAGCATCAGGTTTAAAAGCTGCTCACCTCTAGATCTCTAAGCTCTGTATCTATTGTGTCAGACAGGAATACAATAGACTATGCAGTAAAGGGAGTGGTTATACAGACACAGTATGTGCTTCACACTTACTAGGCCTGTTCATGACATTCTTCCCATCTGAACAAAATAGTATAGAAAATATTTATGTGGCAGTAAGTAATTTTTGTGGATTTTTCCCATTCCACATAGCCCAGAATACTCTGAACCAGCTCCAGGAAAACAGGGGCTTGCCAAAACATTAGTTCAAGCAGGTGGTTTCAATTCATAGGACCTTTACCTTCTCTATGCTTCAGAGGTTCTTGGAACAACAAAAAACCTCACATGCCTATGTTGGCAAGTGTAAGATTTGAAAGGCAGATGTTATTCTCACATCCACCCATTGGAATCCTTTTGCCAGATTAGCTAGTATCAGAACTATTACTTAGCTTTTGAACTGGCCTCATGGGAAGGCTGCTATAATAGGGCAGCCACAAGACATGTGCTGCCACTTATCTTTGTGCCTCTTACTGGGAAAGAAAGAAAAAAAAAAAGGGGGGGGTGGGGAAGAAAGGAGTCTGAAGAATGGTAATTTCTTATCTGCTAATTTGTTTCTCCACATGCCCTAATATGCAAACCCAAACACTAGCTAAAACTCCTCCTGTCAGCAGATGGACACAGGGAAAATATAAAGCCCCTGGGGTGTCAGATTTGAAATGCAGAGGGATGATCTGTCTGGCTAAGTTCAGATTCAGATTTCTAGAACAATAAAGGGGGAAATGCCATTTCAGAACGTGCAGTAAAAAATTTTTAAGAAGATAAATGCCTCAGAGAGAGAAAACAACAGTTAACCAGTTGAAAAGATACTACAATTTTACAGGTAATTACTAATTCTAAAAGCAGCACCAGCTAAAGTGATTACTTAGGTAAACAGTGGACAACTGATAAATATTTTTCTTCTGTTTTCTGTCCCTCTGCAAACATTTTCATTACAAGGTTTGTCTTTGCCCCTGCTGATGTTCTACCTCCAGCCTGGGCTGATATAGGGCTAACAGTGGAGGATTGCTATCCCTTGATAATTTCTTATTCAGATGGATGCATATGACATGCCCAGCCCACCCAAGCAGGACCGGTAACAAAACAGCTGACCACCCTGTAATACGATTAAAGCTTATCACAAAGTCACATGGCAATGAAAGATGACTGGACATCTATGAAAGGATCAAGCCTGATCAAAGCAGTATCTCCTCTCATTGATTTGAAGGAGACAGTATGTGCTGGAAGAGGAAAAACTAGAGCAACATTTAAGAGGGTGTAAATATGATGTGGTTTGGCCACTTCATACTTACATGCAGCATGTCTGTACTTCTGCCCTCAAAATCTATGTTAAGCAGCTACTACCCAGGCAGGAATCCTTAGGAACCTCTCAACAATGATCTCAAACAGCTGACACACTGAGTTAGGAACTACTGAGAGCCAGGGAGTAAGAAATACTGACAACATAAGTCTACCTTACATCCATCCCTATGTAGAACTCAGATTAGTCAGGACTATAGAAAAGTTCCTCTGTGTTTTGAAGACACAGTATCCTGATTATTTCTTGAAGAAACATAACAGAACTCAGGCTTTTGTTGTTGTTGTTGTTGTTAAAATGCAACCAGAAGTGGTGCCAAAGCCCACATTTAACATAAGGTGTGGTGTTCACACCTCAATTGGAAGGTTCAGGTTCAAGTCCTCCCAGCAAATGGTTCAGCTCACTTCTCCCACCTGGCAAGTAAGGGTCCTAATAATCAGCCAGATAACTAACTAGGATGGATGGACTTTCTGTCCCTCTGTACAGTAAAGCAGGGGAGAACACTGATACATCATGACATTGTAATCCAGGGGCTACAGTGATCAGCAGGAAACTGGCATTTGTAGGCTTCGGTCCTTGCTTCTAGCAGAACTCTAATATTAAAGAGTGAAAGGTAGTCACTGTCCATTTAATTTTTCAGGCTGAGAAGAGTGTTACATTCCTCATTTCTGGGGGTGAGAGTGCCCTGAACATTTGGTGCTGTATCTGGTGTGCATGCACGTGTGCATGTGTATTTGGCACAGAAGCACTATTGCCTCCTCTTCAGCTGTGTTTCAGGGGAAAGCATTCATTGCATTTTTGTGAGGCCCAATCCATGCTCTAAAAATATCTAACAGATTGAGTCCCTCAAGTGTTTGTAGATGGAGCATAGCCTGCTTTCCCAACCCTCCCCTTACTTTAGAAAAAAGAAAGGTATTGAGTTCTTTAATTTGGCTGTAAGTGTCTCAAGAACTTCACAGTCCTACAGGAAGGCATCTAATCAAGCTAGGCAGCAGATGAACAGCTGGCTTTTGGATCACCAGTTCAGGCTTAGGCAATGCAATTCCACTTAAGTCCTGCTGTAGATGCTTTAACCCTTTTACTGGCTTCAGCCCCGTGATGGTATCTATGGCAGCTGTGACTTCAAGCTGATGTTGATGTGAAAAGGTGAAAAGGTTGGAGGATGTTCAAGTGGCTGGCTTAAACATTTCACCAGGAAAAGTGCATTCTTTCTTGGCACAAGAGCATAAGGTTGAGTTACTTCTTTCTCAGTCTTAAAACTTAAAGAATCTCTAAAGCCTGCCAAGCTTCTCATAAAATATTAAAAAGAATAAAAAGATGACCTGACTTTCTGTCACATAAAAAGGTCCTCTGAAGGTAAAGGAAGTCTTTTCATTTTCAGGGGGAAAAAAAAGATGGAAGAATAAGAGAAATTCTGGAGCTTAACTGTCAGAATGTTTCTCTGAGGGAATAGATATAAAGAAGTGTCATAAAGAAAAGAAGTGGTAGGGGATCTTTGCAACTAGGAATGGGTCTTCTCCCACCCTTCTATTCAAATGAATGTTAAGCTCAATAGTGAATAAACTCTGAGAGTTGGGTCCAATGCGTATCAGATTTTCTTTCTCTGCATTGCCTTAGAAAAGCGTGATTGCTTGTTCTTTTTCCCAAACTTCTTCCAGTGTTTGTATATTTGTTTGGTTTTGCTGTTACTCTCCAACGTATTACACTGGTTTTCCTTTATTCTCCTTCACTTCCAGTCCTTTCCTGAATGAAAGCACTCTGAATGCTTTCATCCCTCTGTTCTCTAATGGTTTTGATCAACCTCTAACTTCACAGAACAGCAAGTTTTCAGCCATTCACACTTCTCAGTTTCTTAAATGGCACCCAGGTTCCCTTCCCCACCCTTTTTTCCCATTTAACAAGTGTCTGCTTCCTATACCAATAAAGATTCTGGAAAAGAAAGGTCTTGTTTTATTTCATTCATACTTAAGCTTAAACAGCGCTGAATTTCTAGAAAAGATTGAGGCTGTATATAAAACTTCTTTGTGGGCAGAAAAAAGGAAACTTAAAAATAGAGGTATTTTCTCAGAAAATGTTTGCAGACTTGAGTCTTCAGAGGTGAGTTTTCACAGAAAAAGAGCTTCAGGCAAGCTGAATGGATGGACTGGCTGCCACTGCAAAAGATGGGGGTCTTCCTTAGGTTCTGTGTGATAACTGACAGTGCTGTACGGCTGTCTCAAACAATCCTGGTCACAAGTGTTTAGTCAAGTAAATTAAGCCTGCAGGGATAGGATTCAGCACCTGAATTTAAGATCCTAAGCACAGACAACTTGGTGTGAGCCAGGTGTCCAAGGCACTATCATGGTAGTTACAGTCTTGTCAGTGCAGCCACTGGAGTACGCAGACTTATTCAGCTGACAAAATGGAAACATCCATGTTAGGATGCAAACTCTTTTGAGTCTATTGGGTTAACTTCAGTTGCGTAAATAGGCATCTTGTGCCATTTGAGTTGTTCTGGCTAATCCTGCCTGGCCTCCAGTTGTCTGTCCAGAAGTCACATTGCGCTGTATCCAAAGGTCCCCTTTCAGTGTATGAAAGCACAAGGTTCAAATGGCTCCTGTGGCGGAACCTGAATCCTACCCCCACTGTCTGGAACGGAAAGTTAAGATAGCTAACTCACATTCTCACAGCTAAATTTCTGTGCTTGAAGCCAAAGCTGAACTTCACTCTAGGGGACTGCCTTTGAAATGCAGTGTACAGAGAAAAGAACTAACCCCCTTTTAGAGTGGAAACATTAAAGACACTCTCAAATACCTTGGGAACCACAGAGTATAGATAATTCATTTTTGTACTTATTTCTCAGTCTTAAAACCCCATTTTGAAATGTTGGGGATAAGCAGTAGATCTCTGGTAAGGCTTCTAGATTCTTTTTCACTTCTGTTTCTCTTATGACCCCACCAGAATCCTGGCTGGCCCTTCTCTGAATTTCTCTGAAACTTCTTCTCCAGACAGTGCTCCCCTCTCCCCACCACACCCACACTTATTCCTATTATTCCTTACGGTAATATCCCCTTTTTACAAAGTGTCACAGAAAAAAAAATACAGGCCTGACACATCATTTGCTTGACAAAAAGAGGTGCTTTTAACAAGTACACTACCTTCTCACAGAGGAAGAATATCCCAGCTTCATGAATACTGACTGAATGCTTACTCAGTGTTTTTTTCAAATATGACTAGCTCTTAGGTGGATACTCCAAGCTACACTTCAGATAATGTTGTCGACAAAGAAAGTAGTAAGAACAACTGCATTTATTCAAACATCAAGGATCATTTTGTTTACGGGTGACTTACTAAAGCAGCATGCCTCACTAAACACCGACTCCACCTCCGCAACTTGGTTTACCTACAGCAGTTGTTTAAGCTGTTGGAGAGAATACAGTAAAAGAGAGAAATGGCAGTGCAGAACTGAAAGTCTTTTAAAATTCCCAGTGCTCTTCTTCAATCTTTGCCTTTCGTCCTCTTTCAATCATTTTGTACGATAGCGACCTTGCTAAGTACAATAGGGACACATTGCTAAGTACAACCAGAAAGCCAGTTGAGAGTAGTTTTTTGAACAGAAATGACCCCTAAAACAATTTGTTTAGGAAATCAGACGGTGAGGATTAGCTGGTATCACCCTCTGTAAATGCTTGGGATCACGTATTTAAATAAACAGCGATCTCTTAAGAGAATTAGTATTTTGGGATCCTTCATGTATTATGTAATGTAAATGACATGATACACTAAGTCACAAGATACAATAAAAGCACACAGGAAAGCAATGCCACTCTTCTGAGTGCCAGGACTTCACTTTAATTCATGACTGCATGTACATAACATGATTCTTTCAAACGGTTCATAGTCCACCCTTCGACTAAACTGCTTATTGCTTTGACGGTAGCACAATTCCTAAATAAATTAATTTATGCCGTTTAGCTTGTCTTATTTTTGCTGACTTTTAGCTTTTAAAAAAAGTGCTGTTTAATCTCCTATTGTCTTTTTCTCTCCAATTTCATGTTAAATAGCTTAACAAATCAAAACCTGTCCCCAGATGATCTCACAGGAGTGGAGAATCCAGTTTGTAAGTACAGTTCAGCCCAGGTATTTTTCTGCTCCCTTCTGCTTTATTTTTGGTCTGTCATGACAACTCTTAAAGGGAAAAAAACCCTACCACAACAACCCAGCAAATATTATATAACTGCATAGAGCTGGCAATTTAGCTCTTCCCAGCAGAAAATTGTTTCTAAATACACTGGAGTTTCTAAATACACAGTCTGGAGCTGAAAAACCTCAGTATGGAAACCCAGCTCCAGGACTTCGAGAGCGAGCGAGCGAGCACAGCAGCTCCCGGAGCAGATGTCCCCACATACAGTGAGTCACCAGCAAGGGCTCAACCTGTGCCCATCAGTACCCAAGCACAGCCTCCCACGGTTTTCAGCTGAAAGCAACTCTGCTATCCGTCCCTCGCTCAGCTCAGCGTGCGGGGCACTCCGCTAACCTGAGCGTGCCGGGGAAGAGGGTCGAGATGGCGCAGAAACCCCTGGAAATGGGGGTTTTGTGTCAGACCTCCAGTCGCATTAGCGAAGCGGCGTTTAGCAGCGTTCAGTTGGGTAAAGGGCAGCAATGTTTTCATCGCTTTAACCTCGAGGGGGTACAGAAATGGAAACTCGGGGAGCAGAGAGCGGCCTGCTGCCTGGGCCCCGCTGCAGTGCCCGGGGCTGGGCCACGGCCTGCGGGGGGAACACGACGACGCCTGAGCCTTCCCCCATTTCAGAGCTCAGGAAACAGCTCGCTGATGCTGGGGCTTCAGGTTTGCCCAGGCAAACCGGAGAGCGGCCCTCAGCACGTTCCATTTCACCGGCGGGGCGTGAGGACTGCGCCCAGGGCTCCCCCTCCCCGCGGGGCTAGGCAGGCCGGGCAGGGCGGCAGCCGCCCCGCAGGCCCCGCCGTTGCCAGGCAACCCGCGGGCGGGCCGCCTCAGGGCCAACGGCTACCCGGGGTCCCCGGGCGGGCCTGAGGGAGGAGGCGGGGAGGAGGAAGAGGAGGAGGGAGGAGGATGGGGGGTCGTTGATATGCGCGGCGCCGCGCCGCCGCGCCGGGGGTGCGAGGGCGGACAAAGGCGGGTTTCATCCGGCCGCGAGGCCGCGCACACAAGTCGCTCTTGTGCTGGGGTGCAGATGTTCGGAGGGGCGAGGCGAGGGGTCGCGCCACCGGCCAGCGGCCGGGGGAGGAAGGCGGGGAAGCGGCCGTCTGCTGGGGGGGGGGGGGGGGGGCGGGGACGACGGGACACGGACACCGCAGCGCTGCAGTCCCAGCGCTTTTCGCCGAAGCCCCGCGTCCCCGGCCCGGCGAGCCCCGGGCGTGAGGGGCGGGCGGCCGTCCCCCACCACCTCGGCCCTCCCGCTGAACGAGGGGCCGGCACGGCGAGAGCCAGCGGCCCCGGAGGCCGCGGCTTGGCGTCCCGAGCCTTGCCCTGCCCCGCCGCCCCGGCCCCGCGGGCGGGAAGGCCGCTTTCCCCCGGCAGGGAGGAGCGAGCTCCGGTGGCTCTGCGCTGGCCACGGGCCCGTGGTGGCACGAACGCCCGCGGAACCCGGGGTGCCCCCTCGCCCGGAGGCGTCACCGGGGATGTAGGGGAGCGCCCGCCTCCTGGGGTTGAGGGACGATTAAAAAAAAAAAAAAAAGAGTATTAGCTATACTTAATTTAGAAGCAAGATGAGGTGGTTTAGTGATATTTTTGTATTTTCATTCCAGTGGCCAGAAGCCAAAATTCTCCTAGTGAACACCTCTCACTGAATGGGAAAAGCTGCCTTGTTTAATTAATGTTAGTCTATTTCCCCATGAAGAAAAGGAAAAATATTCCTATTATTTTAGCTCTGGAGGAGCCTCAGATCTTTAGAGTCATGGCAGACATACTCAGCCCAACCCTCTTTTCTTCCTCCCCTCCTCCCTTCATTACCACCACACAGAGGCGCACACATATACACAAAAGGAAAAGGGAGAGCAGGAAAAACTGAGCAATTACCTGAGAAACTGGATACAGTGCTATAGGGCACCGTGGGTACACCTATACTGTGAGGAATTCAAATTGCAGAAGTAACCTCTGCAGTAACCTCTCTCTGAACCACGCCTCGTTTAGTACACTAATCCACCCAACACTGGAATATATTTGTCCAGAGCGCGCACAGAACAGTTTTGGTAGCATTTGTAACACGGTGGAATCCCATCTTCAGAAAATAACACGGTTGTGCATAAAGACGTTAAAATCTCACTAATGTAGATTATATATAATTCTCTCCAAATGCGCAAAAATAGCAATAGCTACAAAACAGATAGTAGGCCAACCCTTTTTTCAGATGTCTGCTTTCCTGTTTCTTGTTCCTACACTGTTTTAAAAATAATAGTTTGCAGTAAGGAAAATACACAAATCTTTCTTACACTGATCACTGATGTAAACATATAAACATTCCCACCGATGTTTGGAAGCACAGCCTAAGTGTTTGTACTAATTGTAATCGTGAAAGCATTACAATGAATAATATATAGTCATTTAGATGTTTTAGGGTATTACTTTTTCGTTCACTACTAGGGTACGAGTTCTGTCTTTTAAAAACACTCAGTTTGGCCAGTAGCCTTGCTTTGTTGCAGATTTGTTGTGTGACTGAGAGCCTGTTTATAAAAGGATTGTTTTTCATGTTTGGGAAAAAGTCTGCAAGTTTTAAAAAGACATTACACTTCTTTTTTGACCGTCGTTCCGTTTACACCTTTCTGTGGACAGATCCTGTGACTGTAATCTATTACTCTGATCGTTTGTCTCAGTTTTTACAGGGAAGCTAGATGTGTGTTTAGAAAATGTCCTAGCAATGTATTAACATGGAGATGTGGTTCCAAGTAGTAGGAACACAGTGATCACAAGCAATCACTGTGTTTAACAGTATTGAGACCCGGACCATGTCTTAATTTCACAGTCCCTGCTTAAGTGTTAGGAATTTTCAGACTGAATCATTTAATAGACTACCAGGTCTGAAGATGAAGTCAGAATTTGTAAGGGAGCAGCACAGCACTTTTATTTAACACTTAATTATGAAGCTGTGCACAGAGAAGCTTTTGAGATTGTTGCCATTAGAAACTGAGCCGTAGTCGCTCGGGTTATGGTCAGGCTGCCATCTCCACCCCCACCTTCCTCCCCTGCCCTCCTCCTGCTCTGCTGACTGACCTTGCCACGCTTGACTGAGCTGAACCTTGAGGTGCTGCAGTGTTTTACATTGTTGGGCAGTAATGTTTGAGGTGCGAGCATGCAAGGGGTGGTGCCATCCTCAGGGACAAGAGTATTTTCCTTTGCTGAAAACCTGCCAGCTGTCATTTATAATCACTGAGTATCATGTAACAAATATAAAAGCTACATGACAGTGAGAATGTCTCTTCCTACTGATCTAGGCTGGAACACAGCAAAGTTTCCATTTACTTCTAGCTATTGTGAAAAGAAAGCTCTATTGACCTATTTTGACACTCAGCCAGAGAGGTGACTACATCAGTCAGAAGCTGACAATTTTTGTTTCCAAACTCACTCACCAGAATTTTAATATTATGCTTTGTTTGAACTGAAAGGCTGTCATTTCAGTGCTTTTACTAACCATTGATCTCAGCATGTATTTTACATAGTATTTTGGAGATACTATTAGCCATCATTATAATATTCTCTGTGTAAAATTATTGTGTGTGTAAGCCTGAAGAAAATTGCGGGTGAATTTTCACGTTATGTAGTGGCACTGAACGATCTTTTGTGCAAAGATATCACAGGTTTGCTCCTTTGTATCCTCTTCTTCCCAGGGAGACTCTGATGCCTCACTGCACAAGGCATTTGAAGTTCTGCAGTTGATTTTTGCAAGACCGGGAGCAGGCCTTGAGGTCTCCTAATTTTACCTGTCACTGAGCATCTCCCAAGTTGGGAGCCAAGACCTTGCAGGACACAGTGGGATCAGAGCCTGAATTAATTCTCCTGGGAGTAATTGATCCTCAGAATGTTTTCCACAGGCACAGCTTCCAAAGGTACCGAGTGCTGATACGTGGCAGCACAATAGTGGCTTTGCAGACCAGCGAAGGAGTGGTCACCCTAAGCAACAAATCATAGGAAGATATTTTTTTAGAGAACAATGCATCAGCAGGACATTACGGCCTTTAATCTGGATTGTCGATAAGTCGAACTGGATCATTGCTGGCACACTGAGGGACTGTCTTGAGTTTTCTGTGCATCACTTCTGCCAGACAGGATTCCTTCAGGTGGACCTAGCAGCATTTTTGGTATTGTTATGGAAAGAGAAATTTGAGCCAGGTTGTCGACAATACTGACAGCAGGGGATTTTTTTCCCAAAAGATATAAACATCAATTAGGCACTGAAGCACCACTCGCTATCAGTCATTCGAAAATCTCCCTCTGCATGATGCTGCCTGGCCTCAGGGCTAGAGCAACAGCGGGGCACTGCCTTGTGCTTTGGTGAGTCTGTGGTCCCTTGGCCCAGAAACCTCTGCTGAGATTCTCTTGTCAGGGAGGGAGCTCTTTAAGCCTTCCATTCATTACACTTTTTGAGAACTGTAGCGCATTCAGTTTGAGTATGTAACTAAATCTTGGATTAGAGGACAGGCCTAAACTTCTGTGCATGGAGTCTTTTTTGAACATAAGTGAATGTCTTGACTGGGATGGGCAGCAGAACCTATAGTTTCTACCTTCAGTACCTAGAAAAGCACTATTTGTGGCTGATGCAAATGTATGTTAAGCAAAGTATGAAAAATATAATTTATTTTTAAGTTGAATCAGTTACTGAGCAGTGTGAGATGACAGTAATTATTTTTAACATTACTTGAAAACCTGTATTTTAAAGAAAATGTAGGAGTTCAAATATGTCTGACATTTGTGAAAGTCAGAAGAAATGCTGCTGATTGATTGACAAAACCATCAGTTTTACAAAATAATCTTCAAGCACAGTATCTAAAAAATGCTGTGATTATCTGAAATCTAAGCAGAGGAATATAAAGTTAAAGACTGAAAAGAACATTCATGGAGATGTGGTGAACATACCCACTGATGTAACTTCTGGTGAGATAAAAGCTGTTAAAAAGAATAAGAAAATACTTACAATTTCAGATATCCCTTTTTCTGTAGCAAACTCACAATCTGTAGATTGCCTTTCACTTTCATGGTCAGAACTGGTATTTTTTTCAAAAGCACATCTTTCCACTACAGACACTATGTTTACAATAAATGTCTTCCACACATTAACTGTAGCTGTTTTCAGTGTGATTTTAAGCAAGTAAAACTTTTCTAGTGCTTTGATGTTTCAGCAGACTGTGAAGGCCCATGGTTATATCCCTCCCTTTATCTGAAGAAACTGGTAGCAGAGACGCTAAAGAGTGCAAGCAAGGCACGCTAAATTTATGCCCATCTTTTTCATAAGCTTTGTCTTTGGCTGTTTAACATACAGTGACCAGTATATTGGCGATATCTCAGATATATTATGGAAATCAACAGTATTATCAGAGTTGTGGTTCACAGATCTAGAAACTCCTGGAACCCAATCTGTTAATTTTTTCAAAGAGATGGCAAAGGAATTCTTATCACTTCAGATTACCCTGCAGTACTTTTAAGTGTAACCCTTTAACATGACTGACAGTTAAGCTTTCTGAGCTACTAGGATGTCACTGCTTGTTTAATTCATGCAATAATCATTAACATACCTTGTTTCAAGAGCAAAAACTTGTCCAGTGGAGAGAAAATCAAATGTGTGTTTTCCTGGAAGTCCTATCTTTAGGACACTTGGACTGCTGGCAGTTGGCACCTTCTTCCCTTTGTCATGAAACCAGGCCTTCTCAGAGAATCAGACTCCCAGTTCATCTTAACAGCTTTGTCTGGCTCTTCACAGAGGCACCTGAACATGTCGCTGTCTTCAGTCTCATATTCAATCTGTATTTGAAGAACCAGAGAGCAAAAGGAAGATTTGCCTCCTCTTGTCAAAGAAGATGCAAAATTGCTTGTTCAATGTTAGCGTGTTGGGGTGCTTATTTAGACGTTTAATGCAGAACTTCTCTTCTTTAGGTGACATATTCTCCAAACAGATTTCTTGCTTTAAACCGTGTTAAAAGCCTTTCTGGAGCAGTTTACCTATGTATCGTGACACAAGTGGAAGTAAGGAAAGATCATGACCATACTTCTCCCTGTGAGCCAGAAAGGCTGGACAACTACAAAAAGAGAGCTCCATCATCACTGTTTTGTAGCATATATCAGCGTGTGCCCACTCAATATTCATGACAGCGTTCTTTTTCCAGAGCTCTGGCTAGAGTGATTAAATGCCCATTGCAGTTTTGTCTCTCAAATGCAACTAAACCTTCAGAAATCTGATTATGACAGTAGCCGGGAAGTTGACAGGAAAGTAATGGAGCTTGCAAAGGTTAATTTGGATGAAAAAAACTTGTCATGAATCCATGGTACAGAGCAATATTTTCTAATCTGTGAGACTCGCATATAGTGGGCATGTGGTGAGAGGAAGGAAACTAAGAAAGGATGTCTTTCAAGCTGACAGATTTGATCATGAGAAACCTTCAGCTCCAAGTTTGGGTTTTGTTTAAAGTAAATATCTTCCTGGCAAGGCAGGCTTCACAAATGAGGAACTCATTTTCTGACACTAATGAATCTGCATCTCTAAGGCATACACACTGCTTATAGTCTCCTTTATAATATTCAAGACTAGAGGAAGCCTTCTGAAATGAGTGCAATTATTAGGATTTCACTGGAATACATGAGGACATAACTTGGCCAGCTTAATTACCCGTACCTGCATCAGTTAATGTGTGGACTGTATTTTCTGTCCTTGAAGTAAAGAATCACTGTAATAGCCTCATACCTTTTGTTACAGATGTTCTGAAAGTGCCTGTGAGATGCTGGAAAATTTCTCCATACAGTCCTAAGTTTCATGTTATAGGAGCCTGTCTTTGATTCTATAAGGATGCACTGAAAGCCTGCGATAAATTATTAACCGTCAGTGAGCCAGGTTTTGGATAGCTTCATTTATGTCAAGTACATCTTTATCCAGAGGTGGCATCATTGAAATAAATGAGGCTTGCTCTACTGTAAGGAGACACAGAGCTTTGAGTAAAACTATGAGAAGCAGTTCCAAGGTGTGTGATATTTGGAGAGAGATACTATAGAAAGCATGGGATATATTCATGACACAAGATGAGCCAATCAGGAGTCAAGATGGTTGGTTTTGTTGTGTGGGGTTTTTTTTTTACTAGGAAGAAGTATTGAATATTAGCTATTACATAATCAGCTACATGCGTAAAACCATATAAAATAATTTTTTAAAAAAATCTCAAAACTGAGATTTAGCTGAAGTGAAAGCTGCAGCTTCTGTAAACAATGGCAAGGTGACATGTGGGCCAGTTACCTACAACTGTGAGAGCTAGCCAGGCTCTTCCTAGATATCAGTCATATATCCTCCAGACAGGAATACAAAGGTATCATCACTCCTCTTTATAGCAGTCAAGATCTGTGAATGGTCTTTCCCAAGATCCTCTACTTTTGGGAGGGAGGGGGGTCATTTGGCTGAATGAACATGGACATGCCCCTCTGACACCCTTCGTGCCAAGACAGTTTCTGAAACACCAAGACGAGAAATTAAACTGGGGTTCAGCAGATTAAGTGACATACTATTATATAAACACCCGCAACAAGTGAAAAAAATGTGATTCAATTAGTTTTTGTAATCTAAGTTAGCTGCCAGATTGTACTTGACAATCTACACTCATTCCTAATGTCAGCCTGATCTTAATGTTGTGTTTTTATCATGAGTTCTTGTTGACAATGTAAACCACCTGCACAGTAAAACCCTGTTATTATCCACAATCACAAAGGGTGATTTTACACTACATACAGTAGATTGAATGTCATTTGGTACTAGTATGGGTTTTTGTGAAAGAGCTTCATATTTTACAGTTGCTTGTAGTAACTGTCATATACTGGATCATGAAATTTTGCAAAAGTGTATTTCAGAAATAATATTACTGTGGATTCCAGTGGAGAAGGCACTTGCTAGCTTTTGTGATAATCAAGCATGAGAATTTCTGTTACTGTGATGGATATAGCAATGTACCTCAAAATGTACTTCCCTTTACATGCAAACGTTTCTTTGTTTTAAAGGGCTTACTTCCATGCACATATACATGTGCCCTGTATTGTCTGGAGAGGTTATGAATTGTAGCATCAGTATCCTGACTTCCAAAATATCTGAACAATCAGAACTTTAAATTGAAATAGTGAGGACTGTGGGCAGCTAGCACCGTCAAAAAGCCAAGTCCTGAATAATCAAGCAAAAGGATGTGAAAAGGCCTGAATTCAGCCAGGCTGCCTGAAGGTGAGAACAAGACCAGCAGGTTTATAGGAATGTCCAGGAGTAGTTGTCCTCGATAGCAACAAATAGACGGAGTGAGAAGCACTTATCACCCTTGATAAACTGAGGGTAGATTTCATGGGGTTAGTGAAATAATCTTAGGAGGAAGCAGCTGGCTTGCTTATTGAAGCAAACAGCAAGCAGAAGTAAAGGCCAAGGAGCTGGGCAGGTAATTGGAGATTGACCGGGTGTTGTAAGAGTTAAAGAGAGCCCACATAAGCAACTACAAACAATGGAGTGGAGAGACTAAAACAGGGAGATAGATAACAAGAAACACCGGCTTTGCCAAGTTTTTTCATGCCTTATGTAACAAGGGGGTGTCTGAGGCAGAAGAAAAAACAAATACACATAGATTTGCAGCAGAAAGGAAAAAAACAATATCAAGAGACACACATCTGACAAAATTTTGACTGACCCCCGAGAGAGAAAAAAAATCTGTTGTATTTAGGCCTGTGGCACTCACCTGAAAGAAAAATCCTGTCTGAAATGTTAATATTATTGTTTAATATTCTTCAGAATTTAAATAATTTCAAAAGAAATTTTAAAACATGGGAATTTGTTTCTCCTGCCATAAAAGATAGTGCAATATAGCCATACATAGATTGTCTTATAATGTTGTACCTGTAGGTATAAATCTTACGGAGCTTCAGAAGAGAAACTTAGATCCGTATCCATTATTGCTAGCAAAAGCTTTTTTTTCCCATTAGATTTTAAATCTCTCTGCAATGATCTGTGTATAGACTTAAATTCCTGAATCATCTTGAATGCTTCAATTATGTTGCTATAGTAGTGTGTGTGATACCAACCAGCGTTATCCTTGGGGGCCTTGAATGGCCCCCGGCTCAGTACACTCTCCCCTTAGTAGAGGTACCCACCCCTCATGGGATTTTTCCAGCAAGCCTCTCTGTAGCTGCATCTTAGAGATTCTCAAATGCTTACTGCTCTATAGTGAGCATTTTATTAGTTATCGTTTTCCAGCTGTAGGGATCTTTTCTCGCTGATGAAAGGTAGCCCATCTCCACAGCTGTTATTTCAGCTGCCTTACCTAGAAGTGAGGAGCACCAAGCTGCAGATAAGACCTGTTTTCATACCTTGAGATTAGACACTGGCCCGACATGTATAACCACACACTTAAATTTAGATGTCATAATGTGTAGCAGAGTCCCACCAGTGCTAATTTCACTGTTACTCTATAGCCTCTGTTTTCCATCTCAGTTGATGCCTGCCAGCATCACTCAATGGTGAAATGCTGATAATGCTGACAGCTTCTCACTGAAGTGCTCTGGCACCTGATACTATGCTAATGGCCTATCATTTCCCCCCAGAACCACAAAAGCTTAGACATCTGCTCCCAGACCTGCTGAACTCTGCACCTCCCCAACAGTAAGGATCTGGGGATGGACCTGCACAGGCAATGCTGTAGTAGATATCCCTACAAATAACTTGATCAAGAAGAGAAGGTAGATGGATCCTTCTTTAGGCCTCAAAATCACAGACCCTGGTGATCATAGATGACTCTGACCACCCCAGTATCTGCTGGAAGGGAAATATGGCACAAACAGTCCATGAGATTTCTAAACTGTATTGAAAACTCTTTCTTGATGCAGATGATCAGTGAACCAACAAGGAGATGTTGGACCTGCTACTCAAAAACCAAGAAAGAACTGATTGAAGATCTGAAGGCTGAGGGCACTCTTGGCTGCAGCACCTGTGAGACTGGAGTTTAAGATCCTGGGAAAGGTGAGCAACATAAATAGCAGAATTTCAGCCCTGGACTTCAGAAGAGCAGATTTAGGTCTGTTCAGGGAGGCTTTTATGGGAAATTGTGCTGCAGGGCAAAAGGCCCCTGGAGAGCTGGCTGATCTTCAAGGACAGCCTCCTCAGAACATAGGAACAGCGCACAATGTTCAGAAAGTTGAGCAAGCATGGCAGAAGGCCAGTATGGATGAACATGGAGCTCCTGCCTGAGCTCAAACACAAGAAGTACACAGAAGGTGGAAGCAGGGACAGACTAGTTGGGAGGAATGAACAGGAGCTGTTCAAGCATGTAGGAATACACTCAGGAAAGCCAAAGGGCAACTCGAGTTGAAACTAGCAAGGGAGGCAAAGGGCAACGAGAAAGGTTTCTATAAGTACACCAGTAGCAGAGAGAAGACTAATGAGAATGTGGGCTCATTGCTCAGCCAGAACAGGGAAGCTTGTGACAAGGGACATGGCAAAGGCTGAGGTACTCAATGCATTTTTTTCCTCAGTTTTCATTGGTAAGGTCTGCCCTCTGCCTCGCAGGTCCTTCAGCCTCCTAGCAGTCTGCAGGTGTGAAAGCAATACCCACAGTAGGGGAAGACAGATTCGGGGAGCACTTAACCCACTTAGACATTCACATGGGACCGGATGGGATGCACCTGAGAGTGCTGGAGGAGCTGGCTACTGTCATTGCGATGCTGCTAACACTTTTGAAAGGTCATGGCAGTTTCAATGCAGGGACATTCCTGATGACTACAAAAAGGCAAACACTGCACCCATCCTCAGAAAGGACAAGAAGGAGCATCTAGGTAACTACAGACTGGTTAGCCTCACCTTGGTCCCTGAGACAGTTATGGAGCAAATCCTCCTGGAAGTTGCTTCTAAACATATGAAGGACAGGAAGGTGATTGCGAGCAGCTAGCATGGGTTTATCAAGGGCAAACCATGCCTGACCAACCTCATTTCTATTCAGATGTGCATAAGGGGAGGGAAGTGTGTATTGCATACCTTGACTTTAGCGAGCCTTTGACACAATCTCCCACAGTCTTCTTATCACCAAACTGGTGAGATATGGGCTAGATAAATGGTTAAGGTGAGTGGAAAATTGGCTGCACTGTTGGACTCAACAGGTTGTGATCAGTGACGCAAAGAACTTGTAAGGTGGCCAGAAACTAGTGGTGTCTCTTAGGGGTAAATACCAGGACCAGCAGTGTTTAATCTCTTCATTGATGACCTGACTGGTGGGACAGACTGCATTCTCAACAAGTTTGCAGACTTGCAACACCAAAACGGGGTGGGTGAGCAATCAACACACTGGAGGGCAAGGCTGCTGCTATTCAGAGGGGCTTTGACAGGCTGGAGAAATGGGCTGTCAGGAATGTTGTGAAGTTCAACAAAGGCAATTATGAAGTCTTGCATCCGGGATGGAATAAACTCATGCAACAATGCAAGCTGAGGGTTGGCTGTCTGGGAAACAGCTTTTTGGAAATGGACGCGATCCTGGAGGACAAGAAGTTGAACATGAGCCAGCAATGTGACATTGTGGCCAACAACATCCTGGGCTGTATTAGCAAGACTGCAGTCAGCAGGTCTGGGGAGGTGATCCTCCTTCCCTATTTGACACTTATGAGACTGCATCTGGAATACTGTATCCAGTTTGGGTAGATAAAGGGTAGATGATATATTTACAACAGCAAAATCAAATGACATCTAGAAGTCAGCACAGATGGTTACACAGGGTCAAAAACCATAGTACTGTAGAAACAGATCCCAGATAGTGGTAAAGGGAGTTAGCACCCTGTCATGTAAATCTAACATTGTCCTGCAATTTTTAGGGTTGTGTCCATTGCTGGAATTGTTCCAGCAAACACCTGTGACAAATTACAGATCCTATTTTTATCTGGGTAGCTGGAGGCCCAGAATCCAGTTTTAGCCTCTGAAAATGATTGATATTGAGCCAAAGAACAGAGATAGCCAACCTGTATATGGCAAATATGCTTATTAATAATGGAACATGAAACTGAACTAAAATAATAACCATAACGATATGCCTGGTCAGTCAAGAAATGCAGAATTTTTCGTGCCATCAGCAATGTTTCAGCCAAAGTATGTAAGAGCAAAACAAAAAGGTGAAATGTGTCACAAAATTGGGACATTCCTTACGTGAGTATAACCCATCTGAAAAGAAATATCAACCATAAAATACTGGGAAAGGCTCAAAACTTGTAACTGTACACAGTGTAGATGATGCATGCTAATTCAATCCTCTGAACTGGCATTTCTAGCGAGGCTGTTCCAAAATGTTATTAAGGGCACTGCAGCATATTGCAGAATATGTTGGCAATGCCAAAAACAGAGGGAAATCAGGAACACAGCAAAAATGTAAGACAGCTGCCAAACATGGATTTTCTTTAAAAGTGGGAAGCAAAGACACTGGGCCTTTTTAAGAGTGATTTAAAAATGTTGGAGTGTTTTTTTGCGTGTCTGTTCACAAGAGCTGAGAAGGCTAAACGTAGTGGTTGAAATGGGTTTAATGTATTCATGTTCTATACATAATTACACTTGGGGGAACACATTTGACAGGAAACCAACAGTAATATATCAGTGCCTGTCTAGGAGCATCTCAAGTTGTTACCATGCAGCAACTCATGAGCCCTTGGATTTCTACAGTCATTGTCAACAGAATTTATATTTCTATACTCCAAAAGCGTAAGTCCCTGCCACCTGAAATTTAAAAAAAAGTCCCATAAACTGCAACATGTCAAAGGTAACTCAGAAAAGTGGTAAGTCAAATCCTAATTTCACTTTTACTGTTGCAACATGATAGTTTTCAGAAAGGTTGTCAATGAATGCAAATACTGTGAAGTGAAAAATGTGGGAACTGTATTTTATAAGGTTCTTATGCATGATCCAGTTGGATCACTGGTCACAGAAACTGTACAGAGGATTGTGGCAAGTGCTGAAGAGTTAAAATTCAGATGCTGAATGAAGCAAAACTCTGTCAGAGTATTTGGTGCTGAGTAACCACTGAATCACACATGGTATCAGCAATAAAATGAACTAAAAAATTCCCATTGGGAGAAATGGACGAGCCAGCAGAAAGTCCCACTGGAATTAAAGGTCTATGAGTGTGGACGACAACTAGGAAAGATTTAAGTAGCTCTTCATTGACAAGTAGTGCCTGGAAGAAAGTAGAGTCAGAAATTAACTTTTATTCTGACAGTAGTTGGCTCAGAATCATTTAATGTTTTTAATACTTTTCAGTTAACATCAGTAGAGGAGTCTGACCATGAAAGTACTGTAGAAATTTGAGGAAAATATTACTCCGTATAAAAATGAAAAATATGAGTGATATGTTTTTAAACTGAGAATAAAATCGAAAAATGAAAGTGTAAGCACTTGTGACTGATTTAAGGGCTTTCATTCAGCTTTGCTTAGCAAACAGTTCAGGTGCTTTAAGATGTTACTGCTTCCCAGCTGTTTGTTATGGTCTCTTTGTAACAGGTTATCACCCTTTACCAGAATTGACAGGAGGAAATGTATGCCCATTCACAATCTACTTTAGTACAGGAATTGTATCGTATTCAAGCCCACCTTCGTTGGTGATTTAAGGCTGGCTGTCAGCCCTTGCATTAGCAGAGCAGAGGCACAAGCACACGTTCCCTTGTGCCAGCCCCACACTGGTGATGGTCATGGAGGCACAAGAAAACTTTTCAACCACTGCAGCAAGATTTGCTGGATTTTTTCTGTCAAAGTCTTAAGCCCCCCAAGACAGTCTTGCACTTTTAGAGGTTGGATTTTTTATTTCTTTTATGTGGGAAGAGAAGTTGAGGTGCTGAGTTACAGGGCTGAGGGGCCAAGTGAAGGGGTAACTGTTAAATGAGCAACACGTAATTAAGATCTAGGAGTTAATACAGAGAATATGTTGGAAAGAAAGAGACAAAAATATTGGAGTAGGTCTTCCAAGGACTTTGGCAGATCTCAGTGGGTTTCAAAACATAGATGAGAAACCCACATTGCCTTCCTTCTGCCACTCTCCTGTGCCCTCCTGCCCAAATTCCTAGGAGAACACCCTTCATCATGAAATCGAAACTGCTTTGGAGCTGGACAGTTACTGCTCTGCAGGAGGAAAGCAAGTGAAACAGCAGGTAGCATGGGTGCAACTTCCTGGACAGGGCAGGAAGCACAGTGGAAAAAAGGGTGGAATCTTTCACTTCTGCATAGGTCCAAAACGTGTAAAATGGGAACGTTTTCCACTACACATCTGTAGAGAAAAGTTAGAAATATTTTTCTGAACTACAAAAAAAGTAGCTTTTTTTGACTATTTTTCTCCATATTGGGAAACATTGTTTTTGGAGATCACCATCTGAGTTGTTTTTAACATATGTTTCACATGAAAATACACCTTTCTGAGAGTCCAGAGGTTGGTAAGGTATACATAGATAAAATTTTGATGTGAGAAAACAGCAGGTTGACAAGTGACTCCTGGCAACTTTAAAAAGAGTTAGAACTTCTGGAATGAAGCAAAAAGAAACAAAACTGTAAATTTCATATGGTGGAAATAGCAGACCTCGTTCAGAAGCTAACCCAACAATATGTACAAGGAAAGTACAGCTGAGGCCATCACCTACCTGCCATAGGTAGCTGGAAGGTACTTTCTTTTTTATTTTCATGTTTCTCGTAACTGTATTGTCAAAACTAGAGATCGCTGCCTCAGAGAGGCTAACAAATGCAGAATGGTGATGAGAGAAAATGGAGAGGAACTCTTTGGCTTTAGTAATTAGGTGTAGAAAGTTTTTGTCTTTATTAGTGAGAATGTTATTTATGAGGTGTGGATGGAAGCTAACCATAAACCACTTCTTGCCATTGCCAAAAGTACTTCACAAACACCCTTTCTACACCTGGGAGAACAGATACTTCTTTTTCTCAGCTATACGTATATGATTTCTGATTGAATTCACATCTGGGGAAAAATGCATTAGTTGGTACATTCACAATAGCAGGGCTCTGCAACTGACAATTTAATCTGGCCCAAAAAGTATTTTTAACATTTCTGAAATGCATTTACACATTACCAGATATTTAGTCCTGTGAGCTGCTACTGCATCCATGAGACATAGGAGAGGTTTCCAGAACAGGTATCCCTCCCTCATTCAAAAGGTCAGACATCCCTGGCATGGAGGTTTGGCAAAAGTGCAACAGAGCAAAGTCTTAAGACAGACTATGTGTTTGTTGACCTGATAAAGAAAAAATATCAAACTGTCTGATCTCGGATACAGTTTGGATTACTGATGAGGATGAGATACCAAGGAAAGTACAAATACTACTCTTGTATTATGATATCTAAAATAAAAATATAAAATAATAATGAAATAATAATAGTGTATTCCCAGCTATTGCTATTGATTTATGGGTGATCATCACAATACTAGATGAGATTTTCTCTAAAAATGCTAAAATAATGTTTCCAAGATGTTGCACAAAAACTATTTCAAAAGCTACTAAAAGGGAAATTAGGTATTGGAAATAAAAGAAATGAAAAGGAAGTATTTTTAGGTTTGTTGCATATGCCAAAAATACAGGCCAAGTCAAATGAAAGAGCTCGTATTGACATACAAGCCAGTTGTTGGACCCCTGAAGCAAGGTAGGCATAGGTTTATTTATTCTGGCTGAAGAAGACTAATATTTGTCCTAGCTTGCTGTTTTCATTTTCTTATGATAGCTTTACTAGAACATACTGCAACTAAGTAGGCAATTAGGCATAACAAATTTTTTTTCTAGTGTAGAAAGAACAAAACACAAGCCACAAAAATTAGTAGATAACTGAAAGAATTTCACGGGGAGTGGAGTTGTGTAACTGCCAATCCCTGTTATCTCAAATCTAAAGTGTTGTTGGAAAACAATATCAAAATAATAAAGCACTGTAAAATAACCTGCAGAACCAGACTGATCTGTATTTAGATTAAATTACAGAAGAGCAATGATTAAATTTAGGTTGTCATCCATTGACATTTTACTTGACAGGATGCTGAAAACTACTAAAACCCAATGTCTGCTGAATAAAGAAAGGAGTACAGCAGGATAAAAAGCCTGATATGATCTCATGACCCAAGAGCTGCCATCACTTCATAAACTGATGCTATGCATCAGGGAATAATGGTCTCAGAAGACAATGTCATGCTTGTATGAGAACATCACTGTTCATATATACTGTGAAAGGATTGCTGACCCCTTTTCACAAATGGTAGTAAGAGATACAGATTAGCAATCTTGCCAGAAAATGCCATCATGCTGAGGACATCTTTCCTGAGGTCTCTGGCATAAACCGAAACAAATGTTAATTGCTGAGCCTTATAAGGCTGCCATCCAGGCCCCAAAGGGCCTTACTGGCCTTGATCAGCCTTGCCTGGGGCCTCCCCACACACCCTGCTCATGGCCCAGGGGTCCTATTTCAGCTCAGCCCCAGGCACCCAGTCCTGCTCTGAGAAACACTGGAGGTGTGCCTCTGCCCAGATTGTGGCTTGGGGATCCTGGATTGACCTCGCACCTGGCCAGTGGCCTCACGTATGCCTGATGGTCACTGGACTGTCATCTCAACCTGACACTGCTGACTAACAACAAAGAAACCCTTCATGTGTTGGGCTTGTTTCTCTGCTGGAGACTTGGTGTACATGACAAATATATTTGAGCATTTTATGTTTCAAGGCCTCATTCTCATTTCAGTCTCTGAATGGTCTGACTTCAAAAGTTCCTACAAATTAATCCATTTCAGCATCCAGCTGAGATGCTCTAACTCTGCTTCTGTGAGAAGCGTCCAAATTCCAATATAACAGCCTGCTCATAAGGCTTTTCCCTTTTGCAGTTGAAAGAACCATGTCCTTCTCACTAGTCAGCTACTTCATGCATGAAAATCATCAGTCGTCATAAGGAATGGGAGCCTTTTCTCAAAGACCCCCAAACTGATGAAATTTCTATCCTATTACTTTTAATTCTGACCATATCTCTGCTACTTCAGTGGAACAGAAAACCTTGCCCTTTTGAAACCAGTGAAAACAGCCCTTTTGAGCCTTCAGAATGTCATACCTTTATTTGTGAGATCGAAGAGCCCATTATTACTGAATTCCTGTTCTCCAGGTAGGTACTTAAGTAATTTTTCACCTGTCTTCAATGTCTCAAGTAGTTTATTCCATGAGTTCCATGAGGAAGAGTTTCCATATTAATTATCCTTGAGGACCTTGTCTGAAATGTCTTTGATTTTTCAAAATCCTAATCAAATTGTAGTCACCAGAGCTGAGCTTATTATTCCAGCAGGAGGACACACAGCAGTATGTAACCTTCCTACACTTTCTGAGTATAAATGCTCGGGTAAGCATTGCATTACCATGGGAGAGCCTGTTCACCTGATTTATTTCTCACAAGTTCCTTCAGATTCATTTCTTCCCCCATTATTTGTAGATAAATGAGTTTTCCTATCACCATGTTGAAATACAAGTAGTTTTATTAAACCACTTACCAACCTGTACAGAGTTCTCCATGATACTGACTGGTCACTTTCCTAATATTTCAGTCTTCTACAGACTTTAGGGGCAATATCTTTGTCTTTTCTTTAGGGATCTGTGATAATTTCAACAGTATAGGGCCCAAAACTATCTAGGAATATACCTCTTCAGTGAAGAATACTCTCTTACAGTTACTGTTTTGGTCCCATGAAGTAACCATGTTTCATATAGATTTTGAGTTGGTTTTGGTTCTCAGTCAATGTTATGTCTTCCAGTTAATTGCAATCTTGAAATATCTTCAAATATATTACTATACCAAAAAATCTGCCTCAAAATGCAATAATTAAAGCTTCAGTCAGCAAAGGTGAATCTATATGCCTACAAATAATCCCAGTTTTACCAGTGGCAAGTTTAATGGCAATATTTTGCAGAGTCATGCAAGATTCCTGGAGTTGACTTTCAGTTCTTGTCTCTTGCTCTTTCGGGGGGGGGTGGGGTGGGAAGAAAAGTGCATATACGTTGCTCCCAAGGTAAAAATATTTCCCATTATTCAGGAATGTTTATTATAAACAGCTAAATGTAGCACTGTTGGTCATCTGCCGCTGCACTGATGTAATGCAGTCCATCTCACATGGTGCAAGAAAAGGGAAGAACTGGAAAGCACAGAAGAACAATTTCTAGGACCTACCTCACTTCAGCTCCTTAAAACCTCTTTGTTAAAATGCATTGTGCAGCATTAGGAAAACAAAGACAAATTTTGGTGAAAGAACGTGAGATTTTTTTGTGCCTGTTGAATATCAGGCATGAACTTTGCCTATTCTAGAACAGCCAGCCACTGATGCAGAAGAAAAATCTTCAAATGAGAGAATGGTTAATCTCAACATGAGGGACCCCATGATAGTGTTTTGATTTGAGAACTTATATTGCAAGGCACATCCAAGAAATATTTAGTGGCTTAACTGACCCTGAGGAAACTGAGAAATGAGTCACTGAAACTAGAACACCTGTTATTTATGCACTCAATTTGTATCCCAGCTTCAGGTAGAATAAAAGGGCTCAATTCCAGTTGCAAATGCAAAGTATTTAAACATCTACTTACACATGCATTAGGTAGATCATAAGCAGTAATCAAATCTATTTATTTCTTTTTCAAAATATTTGGATGCATTTAAAATTATAATTAATTGTTCTCCTACAGTACTGTCACACTGCACTACTTACAAACGAGTCTAAACCAAAAAGTATTAACACTATAATGTTAACATTAATAAGCAGATCCCTGGAAAAAAGATGATAGATTTTTTTAAAGTAATTAAAGTGAGAGAATCTATGGACACCATTTTAAAAGCCTATAGAATTTATTAAAAAACACACGTCCATAGAGTTTGAAACTAGTTCGCAGAATATAATAGAAAATTTTCACTTTGGCAAAGTTTGCTGTTCGGAGTAGAGACTATATACCTTTCTTTGTGTTGGCATTGCATCTATCATGCTGTGGAATGTTAAAATAAAATTTAAAAATGGCGCAACTGCAGCCTCAAGTAGTCAAAAGGGCTGTTTTCACTGATTTCAAAAGGGTAAAGTTTTCTGTTCTGTTTTTCTAATTCTATAGAAGTGTTATACTCAAATGCTAAATGAGTTTTCCAGAAGGCCTATTTCAATATCATTAAAGCATATCCAAAATTATACTGGCACAATTATTACAGAAATAAGTATGGGTAGGAAACAGTTAAAAAAATGGGCAAGCCAACTCAGAAAAGCTTAAGCCACTGAGTCCTTCTTATGAATAATCTAAGTTTCAGATACCTTTTATTTGTACACCCATTTTGCTTTAACAAAAAAGGATACATTTAAACTACAGAGCTGGGCTGTATTCCATTTCCCCTCTACTGTTTTAAATAAGACATCCAAATTCTCTCCATTTGTCACGGAGCATTAAGGGCATATTTTAATCATGGATTATATAGTATCAGTTGGTAATATGCCATGTTGTGATGGACCACAAAACATCATATAACCTGGAGCAAATTTCAGATGTATGGAAGAAATTCTAGTTGAACAAAAAACCATGAAAATCTAGGGGAAGCTAGACCTCTTTGACTACAATTAAAGCATGCCACAAATTTGTTCCACCAACAGGTTTTCCTGTGTTCAGTGATTGACAAGGTTTGTTCAACTTCTACAGCACTGTGCATACTAAAGTTTGTGCATGAAATTATTACCACATATGGATTATAGAGACACTCTGCAAACTGAGAATACAAAAGCGATTAAGCAAATGAGGCAAAACCCAAGGATCTAGTTTACATCCCTTTATGTTTATATTTATATTCCTCTCCTTATCAGGAGACAGTACTTTTTTTGACCTCCAAATCAGTATTTGATTGAATTAATGTAGCATTAGTCCCTTCAATAAGTCTCAGAGAAGTCTCCCATCATCAGAAGGTGCACCTTCTTCCACTGCCCTGCCACCAGCAGCAGCACACAGTGTCCCTAGCTTTTCTCCAACTTGATGACAATGATCAGTTTCTGCTGGGTATTCAGTTCCTTTGCCTTTTCTGAGGATGCAGAAGAGTCCTAGGGATCCCTGTGGATTTGTAATGAAGACTTTCATCCTCAGGGTTTTCACTAAAACTACTGACTTATTTCGAATCAGCAATTAAATGAGTATCCTTTTTTTGGTCAGACTGACTCAGGCCAGACTTTAAATCAGTAGTTGCTGCATGAAAGGTGAAATGTTCTTACCAGCTCACCGGCAGTAAGTTTTCAAAGCATCCTGGATATTTCTAAGTCACTTACTCATGGTACTGTCTGTAATGATACAGGAGATGATACAGGAGATGTAGCAACCATCTGTTTCTCTGTGCAAGCTTAATGTATACCTAATACCCTCACAAAGTATGTCTGATGACTTGTATACATCAATGTTGCAGTAGTTGGGGGGGGGGGGGGGAAATAACTATAGACCAGTTTCATGGCCAGATTAATTTTTACAGCAGCCTTGAATTTTTACTGCACTTTGATGATGGAGGACCATAATAATCTGTCACAAGTATTGTCAGATGTCAGTATTGCTGTATGCAGAGTGCTGGATTGAATTTGGTGCAGTGACTATTATTGTTGCCATGAAACAAGCTTAATGCTTCATTATTAAGAAGCAAGGAAAGAGCAGCATGTGCCTGACCTTTGAATAGCATAGGTGCTTTCAAAAGACACATTCATTTTCAGATTTTCTTTAAGTTGTTCCCTTCATCCAGAGTTCCTATTGCTACTACTGGCTATTTTTAGATTTTTTTTTTTTTGCCAAAAGGATAAATACAGCATAGGGTCCACGTGTAAATTGGTGATCAACTGAAGTAAAAAAAAAAATCACCTTCCTGTGTTACATTTATTATACCTTCACTGAATTTGGGCATAAAGGCTGATATCTATCCAGAAATACAGTGATTTGAGGACAATTGATCTAGAGAAATGCTGAAGAATGATACAATCAAAATCAGTGTGTAGCAGTGCTGCTGAAGATTTGGCCCAATATTTCTGTAGTTGACACATTCAGCATGTAATTAGCCCCAGATATTTGGCCTATTTCTTCCTGCTTTTTATTATATACGTGGGCTACACCTTGGTCTTAGGCGTAGTACAACAGATAACTAGTTCTGAGGGGAATTATAATCATTATAATCATTGTGTCTATCAGCTTTTTTTTTTCCTCATTCTTCCTGTCATTTTAGTCAGTGGAAGTAGTCCCAGGTCCTATATTTCCCTAACTCAGAAAAACAGCAATAACAGAAACCATCTCAGTCCATTTCTATACCTTGAAAGTTTTATTAGTAGCATGCAGCCACCAGCTTTGATGCAAACAGTGTGCATGCTGCCTATGCTCACGACATGCATCTTCACAAAAAGTCTAAGATGTTATGGATAAGTATCACCATTCACTTCCTCGCAGTGGCCTGTCTGAGATATTTTTGTAATGCACTGTGAAATACCAGTGGTGCACTAAGAGAATTATGAGCAATCAGAGCCAAGTTTGCACAGGTACTTTTATTTTATCTGATAGAATCCAATTTTTCTTGGGTTTTTTTTAGACATTTTAGATATTTCCCTGCACCTCCTCACTCCTTCCAGAATCTCACATATAGCTTCTCAGCAGAACAGCAGAATTCTTTTAAGACACAGCAGCTGAGTGGGATATACCAGGAGAAGTTCAGTAACTGCAGCAGCTGTTCAAATAGTGATCAGAATAGGGCAATTTAAGAAAAGCAGATGATATACATAATGCATAAAAATCACCAGGTCTTGTAGGTATTTATTACACAGAAAGACTACCATGCTAGGTGTGACTGAGCAATGAATAACTAAATTTGTGGAATGAACATTGCAAAAAAGGTGTTATTTATGATAGGGATATGCCCTGACTTCTATTTTTGAGCATATAAATACTTTTTGAGTACTGTTAAGGAGTTTTATGAGCATTAATGGATTAGTGAGGTTGTGTCACTAACATGAACACTGAGTGCTCAGAGGAAGTAAGTAAAGCCACTATCTTTAGAGAGACAGGACTTTTAAAAAAATGTTGGGTTTTTGGTTGGGTTGGGGTTTTTTTTTGGCAGATTAACACACAAGCAGTTATTCCTGAGGGGCAAAACTACAGCCTCATAAATCCCTATTCTGGATATCAGGACTACTGCTAGGAAAGATCTGTTTTGCTATACAAGCAAGTATAGGATGTTTTTCTTATGATAAAAGACAAGAAGAGTGATGGAGTGCATCACGACAAAGTTGGCTCTCAGTAAAGAAAATATTACCTTTTTTTTTCTTTTGTGTGTTAAATATGGCATAATATATGTGTGAAGCAAAGAGGGAAACCTGATTATTGAGGTAAAGAGTGAGGTTAAACACTTTATTTTGAACAGCTGTCAAGATGCTATATAGCTGAAAGCTTCTTTATGGTTTGTCACAATATAGCAGTATGTCTTGTACATACTTCTCCCTCTATTTGACTTGCATAGGGATTTGAAATCACTTCTCAAATGCATGTTCTGAATTCCATAGCAGTTTGCTGGCTTGCTGTCTGATATTTCTGATTTTTGAACATAAATGCATAAATCATTACCCTTTAAAACCTCTTCTAAAATTTATTGGATTATAATTAACAAGGATCAATTTAATAAAAGCAGTAACACTTTTTAAAATACATTAAATCTAACCAAAATTATTATGACATTTAAGAGCAAAGTGCAAGGTGCTTACTGTTCCAACATTAATCATGTGCCAGTATGGATGAGATTCATTTCACCTCACTATAGCCATCTAAAAATAAGTCATCGCACCTCATCTATTCGCCTAATTTCCTATTAAATCGATGGATAGAGACAGGAATCCCCAGGGGGCACACCAGCCCATTCCCAGACAGGTGAGATAAACAGACACCTATTTCTTACCAGTAAATATAGATGGAGCTAGATGATGTGAGATAGGAGCTTCATTTATTTGTCCACAGATAAGGATCTTGTGCTGTTTGAGATCACTTATGGTATCCAAGATATCCATGTGGAGGTGATGTGACCCACAGAAGACCCTTCCACAGCGGCAGCTGGAGGCTAGAGAGGTAGACAGAACTGTGGATACACTGTAGTTCCTAAAAAGGCACTAAATATGTGACTGTTGCCTCTAAATTATGTCCAATGACTATAAAAGAAGCTCAGGCACATATAAGTACCAACACTTATCTCAAAGTATGTATCACTGCCACGCTGTCTAAAAATGGTAGGTTTACAGAAGGAAAGAAAACTCAAAACTGAATGAAATTTTCCCTGTAAAGATACTCAGAAAAATAAGCAGACCGGCATCAAGAGAGATGGTGCAGAGCCTCTCTTCATCCCATCTGCCTGTTCTGGGAAACGTAATGTTGAGTTGAAGATCTATAACCTCCAGCTGGAATTATTCCTAGGGAATGAGTGCAAGGATGGTGCAGTGAAGACTGAAAGAACGTATTATAAGCAGTGGTCATCACTATTGGTGTAGGTTGATGAAGGCAGATTAGTGAAGTAGCTTGAAATCATCCTGGCTTGCATGATGCCAGCAATGGCATCAAAAGAGAGTGCCACAAAGTAGTTTTGGAAGAACAGCATCCTGCTGCTTCAGTTGGCTTCCATTCCTAGTCCAGGAAAGGGTCAAAGACTGTCTTCCTAAACACAAAAATGGGATTGTTAGAGGACAAAAGGGACATTCATGCTTAGAGTAACAGAAAGTCTACAAGTAAAGAACTATTGTGGCTTCCTAGCTTCCCAGGCCAAAGCAAAGTGAGCAGTGTGAACCACCCACATTGCCTTTACCACGTCCCTCTGCCTCGATCCAAGTACCACAGGAGAGTAAATTGTCCTTGACTTGAGCAACAGGACTTGGAAACCAAACCTCTGCTTTCTGCAATCTTTAATTTACATGTTTATCTTACAAGTTTACCCTTAATGTAGGCTGACTTGGCACTGGATTGGTTGCAACAATAACTTTGAAATTTTTTATATTCTTTTATATTTATTCTCAGGTATGAGTTGCATCAAAGGTTTTTATACTTACGCCCCCTGCCTCCCACCACCCTTGCCCTGCTCTCCAAGTACAATTTTTCTAGCCACGGCTGAGTTTCCTTCCTTCTGGCCAGTGACAGCTACCCGTGATGTTTGGGACCACTCCATTGATACAGAAAATGGCATTCAGTCACAAGAGTGGTCCTGGACTTTCTCCTATCTTCCTCATGTATTCTGGTAGAATGGGTCATATGTCTGTCACTCAGTGTTTCTAGCAATCTCTGTGGTAACCCACCTTTACAAGACCTCTGATCATCCAAATGAACATCTCCATTTACTTGCTTATTCTGAAGTTTCACTTGCATGGCCTCGGTTAGGAGGTTGAGGACTGCTACCAGAGAACATCCTCAAGTTCATCCTGAATGTTCTGTCTCCCAGCTGTGCATGTTTGTTTGCAAAGGTGGCAACTGTGCTCACAAGGGTGGGCGAGCAGGAAGGAAAGCCCATTTCTAGATCATTTGAAAGCTTTTCCAGGAGTTCCAGGGACTGACACCATAGGCAGCAGGACTTAAACTTGTGACAAGGGCAATCACTGTAGCACATACCCAGAGGACTGTGGATTGTTGCTGAAGAGCCATTTTTGGCAACAGATGCAAGGCAACGTTTAATGAAGCGTTGACCATGCATACATGTTGACCCACCTTACAAGTGGACTTCCTTGTCTCTTTGAGAACCCAATATGATAACCTCTCTAGCACTCCTACAACATGAGCAGGAAGAATAGGGGGCTTCCACAACCTCCATGATTTTGTGCTACTCATCAAAAATAAATTACTTGTGAAGAATTATTTTCTTCCCATAGGCAATACTACTGAGGATTTTGCAAGTCTTTCCTTTGAGGTATTCCCAAAGGTTGTATTTCAGTGCAATGCCCATCCCAGCAATGGGCAGAAGTAACATTGGGGGTTCTGGTTTTCAGATAAGAGTAAAGCCAGGCTTCTAAATAACCAGATTATAACCTCAAAGACTTTTTTTTTTTCAGGAAAAAATAATATTCACTCAGTTGCCCTCTCATCTTCCAGCTCAAATTTCATTTTTACCCTCTAATATATTCTTCATATTTAAGTTCTCCATGTCTGTCTTCCTTTTAGTTTCAGTACCTTAATAGGCGTATATGCATTAAATGTGTTTTTTTTTTTTTTTTTTTTTGCTTTATCCTTACCAGAGCTGTAAGTGGGAAGAATTATTTCTGTCCATGTCCAAACCTCAAATATTGTTTATTAAACACGTGCTGTGTCCCAGTCTGGAGATAGCTGCACTTCCTGAGAGGTCAAGTGACAACTGTATGTTTAATTTAAGTACTTGGGATGAGAAATGCTGTATATATGTTGTAGTGTCAAAAAATGTTAGTTTATACTTGCTGCCTTTTTTTTTTTTTTTTTTTTTTGCATTGTGGACTCATATATCAATATTAGAAGTTGTAAAACAGTTCAGCATACATACGAAGAAAAATACGTTGCCAGTATTACCTCCCTCTCTGGTATTTGATTGTTGAAACAAAGAGGTCTAGTGGAATGTTTGGCTCTTAAAATTATGCAGCTATGTCCCATAGAAGCTTAGCAGTTATGGCAGGGCAGTAATTGTATTTTGCCTGGGAGTTTTTTAAATTATCTGGGCACCAAAAAAATAATGAAAATTTTTAAGTGGTGGATTCAGTTGAGGCTATGCAGATATGAGCAGTCTCTCTTCGTTAGTGTTTATATCATGGCAGTGCCGAGGGACATCAGCAGCGAGCAGGGCCTGATTGTGCTTGGCACTGAACAAACAAGGTAGAGTTTGCCCCAAAGAGGTTATAACCTAAAAACACAAGTACTGAGAGGCGAGGAGTGTGGCCCCACCTCACATGGGAGGTCGGGAGCTGAGGCAAGAGCCCCCTTCTCCCAAAGCTGAATACCTGTAAACGAGATTGCTTCTCTTCTGAAGCTCTTGTCTTCATGTCACGGGTGCCTTTCTAGCCAGCTTGGGTTTGTTTTTTTTTTTTTCTTCTTCAAAACCTTTAATGTTCTGCCTGCGAGGTATACAATATTGATTTAAAAAACAAAACCAGAAAAAAAGCAAGAAGGGTCTGCTTAGAGCCGTCAAGGTTAAACTTTGAAATGATTAGTCACTTTCCATTGCAGTCAGTGCAAACTACCAGCATTTCTTAAACATTTCTTTTAGCAGTCACTTACTTGAATAATTAACTCCTGTGACCCTGCCTTGTCATTTACTGGTTAACATGGTCAAATGCTATCATTAACTTTCAGCATTAGATGTGCTTTCTCATACTTTCCACAGGCTGATGCAAATGCCCGGGATTGAAGCTCACATTTCTAAATGTAGAAGCGCACAAACTCTTCAGCGGCCTCCTCCTGTGCAGGCAGTTGGCTCTGGTGCCGCGGTCTCCATGTTTCCCTTGTCTTCTTGGGTCCCTTGTTTCTGGGCAGCCACAGAGGAAATGTGTCAGGGAGAGAGCAGAGGTTTACCTTGCAGCGGCCCTTCTTTATCAGCAAAGCCAGGAAGCTGCACAAATCCCTGGCACGCATCCACCTTCGGCTTTCTGAGAAGCAGATAGCGTGTCCCAGCTTGTGCTTCATTTAAAGAGGCAGACCATTTGGGATGAACAGTTAAGGCTATGGAGCACTGGGGCATCGTATTTGCCAGGATTTTTTCTCTCCCATCCAGGGAAAAATGCAACCAAAGTGATGGTGGGGACTTTGCAGCTGATTGTGGCTAACAAGTGATAAGAGCTCCTCAGGATATTCCTGAGAACTCATGA
Source organism: Strix uralensis (assembly GCF_047716275.1). Taxonomy (NCBI): domain Eukaryota; kingdom Metazoa; phylum Chordata; class Aves; order Strigiformes; family Strigidae; genus Strix; species Strix uralensis. The sequence continues at coordinate 92,121,237 of NC_133973.1, forward strand.
GTTCTTCCCTACTGGACCAAATTTTGCAGGTCTTAACCTGATAGGAAATTTTGTCCTGGAGACAAATACAGGGTTTGATCTGAGTGTAAAGTTTTCATTTTGCACTCCTACTAGGAGTAGGGTGGGAAATTGCAACACAGCAAGCTCCCTCTATCCTCTTGACACACAGGGAACGGCAAAATGTCATCAATCTCAAAGAAAGATTTATGTTCTTGTCCTTTTAAATCCCTACCTTGCATTACACCATTATCACAATATATAAGGTAATGGCAGGAATTGAACAAGTCATGGGAGACCTTCACTTAGACTTAATCCAAACTTTAAAAGCTGCCTACTCTGCATAGCCACAGCACGGCATGTTTTTAAGCTATAGGAAATATGCTGTGTTCAGCAACATCACTTAATTGCTGGATAATCTACCCCATGGTCCTCAGTGTCAGTGCTGTGGGCGACAGGCAGGGTCAAAAACCAAAACTCTGATCATTAATGTTGTCTGTCACTAACAAAGATAATTCTTTGATTATGGAGGCTATTATGGAGCTTGATTCAGGGGCAAAAGAAAAGTACTTTTAAACTCATCATAGTGGAAAATCTTTAAACTCCTTTTTGGTACATTTAAGAATCCCTGTGCTCCCTCTGGGAACAATATCTAAACCAAAATCTAACAAGAAGGAAACAGGTTTACTCTGATTCCAGAAGTGCTGTAATTAATGTATCTGGTTTTCATGGTGATAAATGGGGTCTATCAAAGGGTAATAATTAATTCTTAATAATGTGAACTTCTCAAGATCATTTTGCCCTTAGGTTTTTGAAGAGTTCTCCATAACCAAAACTGATACTGTAAATAAACAAATCTTGTTTTGCTACACATGTGGTAAAGGTATTGTATTAGTGAGCTCGGTTCCCCTCAAGAAGCAGACATTTCATTTTTGATGCTCTGGCTACTGCCCTCCTACCCTTTGTTTGCACTTACTTATCTGTCGTGCAGATGGCCATGTTGACTCATACTGCCACTGCAAAGCTACCCAGCCTCTTCATAGCCAGGAGTGATCCACAGTCTGGGTTTGATGCCGGCAGCTATTGTGTGGGTGAAACACACCCATTCCTCTGCTTTAATAGTCTCACCTCTAAAATTAGGGTCTACTTTATTACTGGAAGGGCCTACAAAAAGGACACGAAATGTTAAAATGAGGGGGCTTTTTTAAAAAGTGATTGTAACACCAGGGAGAGAAAGAAAAATTTTTTTTTCTAAAACCCTAATCTCTGTTCTGCATCTGTCTACTCATTTACCCTCTGGCAACACTGTCGGCTCCCCCTTTCCCAACAGTTCTCTCTCTCATGGAAAAACTGGGCAGGAAGAGGTCATTGAAAACATTCTTGGGGATTGAGGCTACCAGGGCTTGCTGCTGCACAATTACGCAAGCAGATCCTTTTGAAAACAACTTTTAAGAAGGAAATAGGGAGCTTATAGTGAACAAGTGAGAACAGTACTTATTGTAACTGTGTGCCTAGTACTGACTTTCCGGCCTTGTAAATTGGGCTCTTCTAAGGTGTAACTGAAAGACATGAAACTGAAGAGATGAAAAAAAATCAGATAGCTATTTTTATGTTCATCATTTTAGCCTTCGTTGTGTAATTTAAGCTCTTAGTAGAGAAAGCTTGGAGTTTTCTAAAATATGCATTTAATAGTAAAGAAAACAGCTATATAAGAATAGGTGTCAAACCCCAAACTTCCACTTGTCGTTACACAAGTCATTTCCTTCTGAACACTTCGGGCTTTTTTGGTTTAGTTTTTGTTTTTAACATGGGTTTCTTTCAAGGGTTTTGAAATGGTGAACTTAAAGCTGAGCTAGGTAAACACAGTTATGGATCCTGAGTAATCTTTCATTGCCAATCAAAGTAATGACTTTCTTTCGCTTGCCCTTTTTCTTTCTCTCTCTCACTTTGATTTATACCCTGGAGTTTTGCTCAGTGATTTTTCAGAAGCTTCAGAAAAGTTAAAATAAACATGTTTAGTGCTGAACAGATTCATCTTCTCTTTGTATTTTCCCTCCAGTTCTTTGCCATGTTCACAAAGCTGCCGTGCAGAATCTCTGCCTCTGGATGACAGCCCCTGCCATCCTCTGAAACCACAGCTGTCCCACACAGAGATGTCCTTTTGGGAAAGTTTATCCTGTGGAGGGGAGGCAGTAATGTGCCCTTAAAATTGTCTGCCTTCTGGGTTAGGAAACGTGTCTTATCTAGGTCACTGGTCAAGTTATCACATCTGTACGCGCAGCCATCAAGGCTTGGCTGAAAGTCTGCTGGGGATAGTGGGAAGCTGTGCAGGGACAGGGTCCAGATGCAAGGTCAGGGGCTTAGTTTGGGAAATACCTCTGCTATTAACTCTGCACGTCACAGATATACTTCAGGGGAAAATTATATGAAATTGATAGCTCCTGGCTCTAGCATGTATTTATTAAATTCTCCTCTCCTCTCCTCTCCTTTTTTCAAACTCTGTTTTTTGGTTTCATGTTTTACCTGTTCAACACAAGTTCACCATGCTGGCTGAAAATAATATTACATGTGCTGGATTTTTCACACTGTTCAAATATGTGTATAGGAACACTGAAATTTTTCTTTTAATAAGAACTATATCATTTTTGCCACTGATGGCTACAATTGCAACCTACCTTACTGTAATAACAGATTTAAGTCAGAGGGGCCACTTAATACAAATGAGGGCAGAATATTACGATAAAAGTTTAAAATTATCACATTTCTTTTTAAATGCTCTTATCTTTGTTAAGTTATATTATGAAAATTCAGGGCTAACATTTAATAGACAGAGGATGCAAGCTGCAAGAGTGGAGCCATTATTATACTGGGTTTATCCAGTTCCCTGTAAAATAATTTTAGTTTATTTTACACCACTGCCACTCTGGAAAGCAGGACTTGGGTTAAAAAACAAACAAACCAAAACTCCTCAGCTACTCACAGTTGTTCAGATGTCCCTAACCAATGCTGCTTTCACTATAATGACTTTAGATATTAGTACTGGGGAAATCTCAATAATTGGGTAGCTGCCACACACTGACTTCTGTGGATGCCTCTATCCTCCTTTTGCTTTGTCTGCTTTATGGTTCCTTCACATTGTTGCTCTTTATCATTAACAGACCAGTGGCATATTGCACTCCCAGCTGGTACTGTGCTTTCCTGTCTATATGCCTTCATGTAAAAAAACCCACTGAATCGATGCCTTGCCAACGTGTCTAAGGATTGAAAAAATAACTTTTAAAATGCTGACATGTGTTTGTTTTCTCAAAACAAACCTTGTGCCTGTAATGTAAGAAGCTCTAATTGCCCAGGGAATTTCTTCCTCTGACTGTGTGAAAGTTGACAATAAAAAGAAATCTTACAGGGAAGTCTTTTTTTTCCTTTCTCTTCATCAAATTGTTTCACTATGAATCAAGGTTATAACTAGAATTACAAAGCAGCAAAAGGAGCTGGGGCTTTCATTCAGGCCCTGTTACACCCTGAGTCCTCAGGGCTGGCCCACCTCTCGGTTTCCCAGGACATTCCTGCAGCTGCAGAGGTGGTGACGGCTCTGCCTCCGGCTGGGAGGAATCCCCGGGCCCAGGGATGACAAGGGTAGGACCCTGGGACACCAAGGATAGGACCAGGGAAGTTGCTGCTGTAGGACAAGGCTGATGGGGTTAGAGGTGCCCAGAAGGCTTGGAGGAAGATGCCTCCTTCCTTTTCCATGAGTCCAAAGCAGATGCTGGGGCTTGATGCCAAGCAGGTATCACTGCAATAGGAGGGGAGGGGGTGGAAAGGGTATGTAAAAAAGCCTTCATCTAATCCTCCTGTATCAACTAACCCTGCAATGGAATGAAATATTTTCATAGAACCATAGAATCATTTAGGTTGGAAAAGACCGTTAGGATCATCAACTCCAACCATTAATGAGCACTGCCAAGTCCACCACTAAACCATGTCCCTAAGCACCACATCCACACGTCTTTTAAATACCTCCAGGGATGGTGACTCAACCACTTCCCTGGGCAGCCTGTTCCAATCCTTGATAACCCTTTCAGTGAAGAAATTTTTCATAATATCCAGTCTAAACCTCCCCTGCCACTTCCTCTTGTCCTATAACCTGTTACTTGGGAGAAGAGACCAAGACACACCTCTCTACAACCTCCTTTCAGGTAGTTGTAGAGAGCGATAAGGTCTACCCCTCAGCCTCCTTTTCTCCAGACTGAACTTGTCAATTTGTCTTAATCTAAACAAAAATCCGTGGGTCTTAGAATGATTTGACTTTCTGGATTGCATCAGAGGAAAGATAGAGACTAAGTGTGTATTGGCATTACATGTGCCAATATGTAACTACTGAAATATATACTGACGCTTGAAAACTGGGCACCAGGGTCCTCTCCCAGCAGCGTGGCTGTGCAGAGGGGGCTGTGCTGCAGTACCAACCTGACCATAGGCCAGCTCTGGGGGCCACTGGGAGCCAAAGGGCTTGGCAGCAGCGATACAGGCGGTGCTGCCACCCCCAGATCACCCCAGCCACTGTACCAAAGGCAACATGGAATATGTCCTACAGGCTTTGGGGAGCTGGTCCCCTGGCATGTATACAGCATCCCTCCCTTCTGCAGGGCATTGCATCTGTACCAGTGCTGGCTGGGCAGCTCAGGGTGCCGCAGAGAGCTGCCAGGTAGAGCAGGGACTCAGTCTCAGCTGCTGGGTGATGGTGTCTCAGGCCAAAAAGTTACTGATATTTTATGTAAAACTCATGTGACTTCTTGTGATTTCATCTGAACCCTTGACATGCAAGGTCTGAGGTGGAAACTTCTGTTATTGCTGGTACTTTTCCCATAGAGCCTGACATAAATCAAGAACTGAAAATGAGGTGGAATACCCAAGGCTTCTAACTCGCTTTGCAAAAACAGGGTGTAATGTGCTGAAGAGGGAGTGTCAGACTTTGGCTTTCTTAAATTTCCTGGCTATTGTTGATTTATATCAGATCCTTAAAGCTATTTAAACACAGTGTTTTGTTGGTATTTCCTTAGTATAAATGAGTGAAAAGGGATGACATATTTCATGGAAGCTTATGTATGTATTATTCTCAGAAAGACCCAAAGGGTTCTTTTGGCATCAGCATATCCATTAGGCAATTGTTGTTAAGATGCATAATATGTATCAGGTAGACTTTGTGACTCCTAGAGGTTTGTCATGCTGTCTTCCTTTAAACAGATACCTATAGTATTGTGTGTATGGCATATATAAAAAATTATATGTATTTATACTATATACCAAACCATGTTCCATAAAACTCTCTGGTCTCTCTTATAAAACACTTACTTAGGATATATGCCATCTGTGGAAAAATTCTGTACCAAATTAGATTTTACAAGTTTTCGTGCACACTCATTTAGATAATTTATCTATCTTACTTCACTATCAGGATCTTTTAAGAAAGAAAAGATCTTTCAAAGCTACCAAAAGGAAGCATAAACCATATGATTACTGTCAGTGCTTACTTTTAATTAAAACTGCCCTGAAGTAAAACAACAATAAAAAGTATATGAAAATAAGTACCTTCAAAGTCATTATGCTAGTTCTTGTATTTGTTTGTTCTTACTAGAGGCCAGTGACAATTCTGGGAGCAATTCACAAGGACATCCCTTTTTATCAGTTCACAGTTGGGCTAAACTAATGGTCCTTCCACTTTTTTTTTCAAAGTTGTCATAAAAGCACAGAGATCTGCAGGTGAGAGCTGAGTTCAAAGCTCTTCCTTGGTGGCTGGAGACAGCAGAAGCCGGACAGCAGCCTGGGGCCATGGGGAGTCCCCTCTGCCACCCCCAGTGATGGTGATGCTCCTCACACCACACCGCTTTGGCCAGGGGTCAGCCAGGAGCTCAGTCCAACAGCAGGATCTTAAAACTGGGGAGGGCAAACCACAGCAAGTGGCTTGGATTGACAGAAAATAGACAACAGCAAGGCCTTCTTTGACCTCTGTCTCGCCCACTTGCAAAACCAGTCTTTTCCAGAAAATTCCCTGGGAATTTCCCCAGGAAAGCGCCACGTTGGCATCATCCTTTGAAGTCCTTGTCAGCAGATTCTCCCTCTGAAGAGCGCCAGCTTTCAGCTCAGCTTCTCACTTGTGTAGCTTAAAAATGTTCCCATCAAATTACAGGTGGCATTTACAGGGATGGCAATGCTCTGATGCTGTGCCTCCAAGGGTTGCAATGAAGACTATAAATTGTGGGAGCAATTCTGATTTAAAGAGTACAGCAACCAGATTCTAAACCCAGATCATGCCTTTACTCACCGGTAGCATTGTCAAATCACTAAGCCCGTGTTACGCTGTGTTTCTTATACCCAAGCCATGTGCAGTGGTAAGTCAAAAAAAAAAAAAGTCCAGAAACAGTAATGCACCATGACAGTATTTCAGGCATCTTTGTTCTTATACATATTTTATTTTTTTCTCTTTCATAATACTAAAAATGAAATTTACCTCACCAATTAATTCTATTTTTTTTTTCTGAACATGCAGCTAAATTACTGGAATAATTATAATAGCAATTTCTCACAGTCTAAAAGAAGTAAAATCCAAGCCATTACAGACTACATCCAGTAGGTACAAAGAAGATGCTGTTTTGACTTGAAGGTACAACAAAAATATTGTTTCCCACTGAAAGATAATGGCAAAGGTTAAACAATACCAGCTGGGGAAAAAAAAAAAAAAAATTACTTAAATTATAGAGAAATACTGTTCTCTTATTTTAAAATGCATATGCACACACACAGGATGGGGGAGCTACGGTGTACCCCTTCTCTAAACTGAACAGTAGGAATCTCCAATCATATGTCATAGCCTAAATCTCAAATAAAAGTTGCATGGGTTAAATTGGTAAGTTATTACAAGTTAAATAACCAGAGGAGAATATTAGTCAAAAGCTTGCTCCCACCAAAGATTTGATATATTGTTTCTGAGAAAAAAAGAGACTGCTTGGTTCTGAAACGGGCCCTGGAGACATTCAGATATTATTTAATAGGAAGAGAGTTTATCCTGGAACAGACCACGGTGCGTGAGAGTGACTGAGCAGGATGAAAGACTCCAACAGCAGAAGCACAAGGTGGTATCTATCACTCCAACCTTTTCATTTCCCAGCCAGACATATGGCTGAATCTTGTAATTTAAATGCAGATTATCTGTCCCAGCAGGAGTGCCTGAACATCCTGGAACCAGTGTCACGTTTCAGTAGGGGTGTCAATGACTGTTTCGGTTGCATCATCTCAAAATAGTTTGTTCTCTGCCAAATTTAAATATTTTACACGTTCTTAAAGGATGGGTCTTCCTTCTACAGATGCTTGTTACTCTTTTAAGGGGAAAAGCATTCATTTCTGTTTTTCTGTTCTACCTGAAAGCTAGTTTGTCTCCTGTTTACACAGGAGGAATGAATCTCCCCATTTACAGTACCAGCGTGGCTGAACTTCAGAGTGTTTGACACCTCGGCCTGGGAGGGAGCTGCAGTGTACAATACAATGCACAGTGGAAAGCTGTATGCCAAGGGCCTTTTGATGCAGACACGTCATTTAGTCATGCAAATAAATATAGGGGTTTCTTTAAAAGTCAAAGTCAGTAGGTATATGATATAGGTATATAGGTATTAGCACATGCAATTTTTAGCCAGATTTTTTTGAGGAGCAGGCATTAGAGGCAACACATACACCTTTCAAAATTATACTGGCACTTGGACAAAATCCATGTGCCTAAATCCCAGGGATCCAGACCGCCTACTCTCCAGCACTGTCTAACCCACTAGACATTTACTCTCCAGAAACACCCTGGTCTGCTGTCAAATCCTCAAAGAAGAGTTTTGAGCCGGCTGAGATGCAGCCCAGTGTCAGGAAATGCCCCATGTCTCTTATTTAGGATCTGTTGTGCTCCAGACTGACCAGACGAGATGCCCGACCTCTTCTGAAATTCCCAGAGGGGCCTTAACCTATTGCACTCAGCTTTCAGGGTCTTCAGTGTTATCCATCTCACCTTGGAAATGGGACAGTTTTTGAATTGTCGGCATTTTAGGCTGCAGCTCCTAAATACCAAAAGAATGCTTAAATCACAGTGCTGGGGATATTTGTAGAGGGAGTAAGCTCTATTGTTGCTCAAGTTAAGCCACTGTGCAGGTGATACAGGAAAGGTCGCATGGACAGAAGGAGAGCAGGGAAGAGAAAGCCAGTCTACCTCAGCAGCTGTAACAGAGGGGTGGAAGAGGGAAATGAGATGGACAGCGTGTTGGTGGGACAGTGGTTGCTCTCAGGGGAGGTACAGATGCTACAGGTGGCACAAAAGGCTGTGTCCCATACTAAATTGTTAGTGTGGTCTTCTGGCATTATATTGGCAATGGTCACCTGGCGTAAGACCACATCAGGTTTAGAACTGATGTGAAAAATACAGTTGTTGACATGGCAAGGACAAGGAAGTCCCAGCTGCTAGGACTTATTTCCCAAGTGAAGGAGAAATGCCATTAAAAGGCTACTTTTTAAACTGGAAGTTGGCAGAAAATTACAATGCAGGACCCAGGAGAAGTGACTGGCTAACACAGCAGAGTGACAGAACAGGATTCAACCCAAGCACTGTAGAGGAAGCCACACTACACACGTGATCATAATAATATTTTTATTATGAAATGGTGGACAGAAGAGATAGAAACACACTCTGAGCATACCTTGATGGAATACCATTACCTGGTATGTCCAACCATTGAAACTTCTGGTTTAGCTCACGGGCAATGAAGTAATTAATTTAGATAGAACTGAATCAAACGGGACATATCACAGCATAAGAAATATTCAAGCTACAGTAAATATATGTGCAGGGCAAAAGATACATCCCTTGGGAAGGTAGTCACTACATTTATTATCTAGATTATTATGTGTGCTGCCATGGAGGGCAATTGCATGTGTAAAGAATTTACATCCCTAAGAGGCATAAAGAAATGACCCACTGATCAACCCATCAAAACTTATCTCAAGCAGTTATTGTGATGTTTGTTTAAAGGTTCTTCTTCCATGACATGCTAGAAGAACTAATTCAGAAATAGCGTGGCCAGCAGGGACAGGGAAGTGATCTTACCCCTGTACTCAGCACTGGTGAGGCCGCACCTCGATTCCTGTGTTCAGTTTTGGGCCCCTCACTACAAAAAGGACATTGAATTACTCGAGCGTGTCCAGAGAAGGGCAACGAAGCTGGTGAAGGGTCTGGAGCACATGTCGTACGAGGAGCGGCTGAGGGAACTGGGGTTGTTTAGTCTGGAGAAGAGGAGGCTGAGGGGAGACCTCATCGCCCTCCACAACTACCTAGAAGGAGGTTGCAGAGAGCTGGGGATGAGTCTCTTTAACCAAGTAATAAGCGACAGGACAAGAGGGAATGGCCTCAAGTTGCTCCAGGGAAGGTTTAGACTAGATATTAGGAAGCATTTCTTTCCAGAACGGGTTGTTAGGCGTTGGAATGGGCTGCCCAGGGAGGTGGTGGAGTCCTCATCCCTGGAGGTGTTTAAGAGTCGGGTCGACATAGCGCTTAGGGATATGGTGTAGTTGGGATCTGTCAGTGTTAGGTTAACGATTGGTCTGGATGATCTTCAAGGTCTTTTCCAACCTAGATGATTCCGTGATTCTGCAATTCTGTAAATCCTTCCTAAAAACTTGCATGCAAACTGATTAGTGAGCAAAACTGGAGACAAAGGCGAGAAAGGACAATGTAGGCTTTTTTGTTGGCATTACTGTTCTTCCCACTGATTCTCCAAATGTCTCTTTAGCAAAATGTATTCAATAGGTTAGGAATCAAGGAGCGTTTCCACATTTTCTGATGCTCATTAGCAATTGGTAGGAGAGAGACCAGATCAATGTTTGACAGCCTTCTTTCACAAGCATAATCTTAAAATATATGTGTTTCAGAGAGAGATTTTGATGTGCTTATTCTCCAAACCCCTGGCTTTTAGGTTTCTCTTTGCATATTTTGGTTTAAAGTCCCAACCAAGAAAATCATCACTTTATATGCTTTGTAGGCTGTGATCCTTTGAAAATCTGATTTAATGAATTCTCTCTTTTGCCTCTCACCTAGATAAACAGCCTTTTTTTAAAAAAAAAGAGAACAAACTAAATGCCATCAACAACACTAACAAATGTCCTGTCTCTGAGCACAATTAGTAAGAAAATAGCCTTAGTGGTGTTTAGCCTGCAGACACCCTGTGGAACTCCACAACCATAGATTCTAATTAAGGGATTGACTTTTCAAGAAAGATTAAAATAATGAAATGCATTTAGCTTTGCTAAACGACGACAGGGAGGGAATAGGAGAACCCTCAGCAACAGTAAGAAGATTGTAAACACCAACAATGGACAAGAGCTGTTTAAAGGAAGAGAAAGAACACTTTCTTAGGCACCAAGAATAATAAGGAATAATGGATGTGTAAAACAGAATGAAAAGTTCAATGTTGATTATTGTTATTCTTATTATAGTACAGGTTTTGAATGAACACAGGGATGTTACTTGTCAAGGATGGATTTATTCATGACCAAGGGAAATGGAAGGGCTCTGATTACCTTATCAGCACTGCCAAACATAACATCTACTTTCATGTGAGAGGCTGTACCACTCATGTATGTCTCCCTCATGATGAAAAAGTTTGCATCAGGTCTGCTTTCTAGGTGGCTTTTGTAGAAATGTTCGCCAGAAATAACATTTAAAGAACCACAAACCCACTTTATCCTTCAAAGGACCAGTGGTAGAGCCACCAGCTTCACACTGCAGAGAGAGAGGAGGAGCACTCAGGAAGGCAGTGGGGGCTATACAGCACGTTGTGCTCATGGTATTGACACTGCATCCAGGGGCAGAAGGTGTTCTGTTGCTAGCATGAACTTGAGCGGGTCCTTGACTCCACCATTGGGATTCCTTTGTCAAGTGTCTAACCAGCTTGGTGGAGAAGACCAAAATAAAGCTGACGTCTTTATAGTCTGCTACTGTTATTCAACCCTACTGTAGGGATTTCTCCTACTTGCTTCAGAGAAAGACACTTGGGGTTAGAATAACTCCAAAGCCTCTAAGAAAACATAGCTTTTAACTCATATTCAAAAAGCCAAACTCAACACGGTTAAGTATTTCTAGGTTATCAAGATTCAGGCTCAGGCAGAAGTTGCAGTAAGTGCTAATGCTAAAAACTCTCATTAAAAACACTATAGTGTAACCCATCATGTTTTCTGGGTCTTGATAGTGGAAGTGTATGCTATGATTGCTGAGAGAAGTAGAGTCTTTGAATTAACCTGGATTCTGTGTGTCCATCAAAAAGCTCTTGTAGAAAAGCACAACCGCTTCCACTGAAGCCTCAGGATCCAGAGATGGATATGGGGCTGATACACAGTTCTGGGTGTCCAGAATTGGAGGTGAATCCAGAAAGGCTCTGAAATAGCCTTCTTCCTTGGTCACCCAGGGACAGTTTCTGTTGGTTCCTCAGAATGTTTCTTTTCAAACAGAAAAATAATCACTTTTTCTCCTCCCTACTAACGTTAAATGCCCTGCTCTTCCTCCAGCATGTGGGCTCTCCAGGTGAGCACTTTCTCTCCGTTCCACAACGTGGACAGAGCTGAGGACATGTACTATTATATGTCATTCTAATGTGATGATGTTTTTATCAACATTTCCCAGCAGTTATTCAAATAGAAAGATAACTGGGGATTTTTTTTTTTTTGTTCCACTATAGAGTATGCACATGAGTGTGGCATTACTGTGCCTACCATGCAATTGTGATGGCATGTGATGGCAATGTTTTCAAATAGTCTCTCCCACAACAAAAGGTCAGCAAGTAACCACTCAGACAGACAAAATGACAGACTTCCTTTCTACCTGACATGCAATCTTCCCAGAAAATGAAGACAGAAATTACTGAGTACATTTGTAAAACACAGAATGAGAGGTGTGTGTACAAAACCAATTAAGGAAAGAATTGCTTTTTGCTGCTTTTTTCCTGGTGCACTCTTTTGGAAATTTACCTCCATATACTAATTAACCTCTGGGTGACTTTATGTAAATTAGATGGCATTCTTTGCAGTATTGCTGTGGTAGTGTAAGTAATTTAAAGTGATATAAAGTGCTTTAAAGGTAGCAAACAAAGTTTCTTTTTAATGTATTTCACTATAAAGATCTTGGAATGATCAGGCTGTCTTGGAATGAGAGACAGATGAGGAGAAGGAGGAGAAAAGGTGAAGAGTGACGTGAAAGATACACAGAGTTCATGGGCCACATCCCCAGCTTAAACACGCTCAGGACCACTAACTCAATGTAGATATTCAAATGAACATCGTCTCACAACCTGGTCTCAAACATTGAAAACAGATATTAAGGATGTTAACTGGAGTCCTAGAGCCCTCGGCAATCTTGGAGAAGTAATTCAGTAGATCAGAGAGTATCACTTAGGAAGCCAGGTGATTGGCTTCCCTTATGATGGCTTGCTGTGCAATTAGTTTTCCTGTGTGTCTGAGACATCAGGGACAAAGTCTTATGAGGAAATTTAACTAAGGAAACATGGCCAGATTTATAAAGATCTGTTGATGCACCTAAAAGACTTCAGAGCAGAATTAGTCTAGGTGACCTGGTGTTACCCACAAACACGCAAAGCACTTGGGACAGCAAAGACATGAGGAGCGACCAAAGCAGTGTCAAAAGAGCTGGAGTCCATGCTGAAGCCAAGTGTGTGTGCTCCTGATGCCTACTGAAGTGTTTGACACGACAAAGATGTCTGGTAATGCCAGTAAAATTCAGAAACCTATTTTAAGATGAGATGAGTCAGACCCTAAAGGTGAGTATCTTTCTCCATTAAAGAGAGTGCAAGGGTAGTTGGTCCTGATGTAAATGCCCACAGTCCACATTTAGATAGAAATATCCCAGTCCCTCAGGCAAGCACAACTAATATAAGGAGTGGTGCTGGAAGATGAGAGAGGTAGGAGATATATCACCTAGGTGCCTGCTGTGTAGTAGTAGTATTATTAATAACATACATATTAAAGCATTATACTTTAAAATGTGCTTATTACATATTGCATTACCTGTCATATATATACATTATTGTCAGGGTACTGATACATCGTTTAAGAAAGAACAAAAAAGTGAGCTGATTCAGGCCCTGGAAACAATGGCTAAGGTCAGCTCGAGAGAATACCAGGCTGTGACTCCCAGCCCCATAAAACCACTGCTTTGCAGTCCACGCTTAGGCTCCTTAGGTGCTGAGACAGAGAAAATTCTACTATGTAACTGGTTTCAGTCATTCTTCTTGGTTAGTTCTGAGACTCCCTGCTCAGTACCCTGGCTGTGGTGAATCCCAGGCACCTGATTCTCCCTGTGACATACAGAACAGGTATTTCACACTGCACAGTATGAATTCAGTACTGGGAGCCTACAAGCAATGTGTGGCGAAACTCGGTATTGTCATGTTGTCTGTGGATGTAAAGCCAAGTGTCTAGAAGTTAAGCACAGTAGCAGCTAGCCTGCAGCCTTGCAAATTTTGCCGGATTTAGCCTGTTGTCTGCAGAACACTCAAACACTTGGAACGATGCCAAACAGCTACCTGGTTCACTGTCTCCATTGAACGGTGAATAGTCAGGCGGAGAGATTTACTTCAAGGCAGTCTGGGGGGAAAAAAGGAAAATTTCAGGGAAATATTAAGGGAAAATTATATCATCAATTATATCATAATGGCATTAAGCAACTTTGCATGCTGCTATGAGACAGGGGAATGAGTTTGCACTATGATGGAGGGGCAGGCACAGTGATAGCCATGATGAAGAATTTCCTCCTCACAGCATCCTGACCATCAAAATCTCCCCAGTTACTCTACTGGGAGAGCAAGCTGCTTAACATCTCCCCTCCACCCACCCTTTTCCCAATAAACCTGTTCCTGGGCGAAGTGGGGGTATGTAAAATTCTGAACGACGTCGAGGAAATTTCTAAGATGCTGTTTCTCTTTGCTACTTCCTTTTTGCCAAAAAGAGACGCTCAGTCTGCAGGACCTTCAGCACAGCAGTGCCAGGGCTGCTGGCAGGGCATTCTCCGTGAGACCCCTTCACTCCGCAGTGCGCTTTCAGACCTCCACCCACCGCAGCCGGCATTTATTCGTGTCTCCGTTGCAGAGGCAGGTTCTCCTACTGGCTCCAGCATGTAAAAAAGAGGAGTGGAGGTCCCTAATGCTGGGACTGTGAGATGGTGATACCTTGAAATCAGCCCCAGGTTTTCCAGGTTCAGCGTAACTTTGCATTGCTCCAAGAGACATACCCAAGACACAGTGGCAAAGGAGGGGTGCTCCTAATAACACTTTAAAAATTAAAAGAAAGCTTGTTCAGAGAAAAAAACCATGACAAACTAAGGAAAAGGACAGAGCTGCTTTTTCTCTCTACCCCACGACTGGCCTCATGCTCCAGTGTGTTTCCATGGAGCTGTTGCTGTCACTGCATGGCTCACACTGGAGTGTCACATTGGATGGGAGCCAGCTCAACAAGAAAAATAAAGTGAGTTTTTAAGAGGTAATGTGGTAAATGTTCTTCTCAGTCTGGCTACCAATATGTGCTGTCTAGCCTGAGGCGCACAGCACATATGGGTGAAGCTACTGAAGTTTGGTACTTTTAACTTCTTGAGTCACTTTTTACAAAACCAAAGGAGACACATTAGACTAATTGAGAGGAAAAAAAAAAAGATAGGTAAGGAAAGGCAAGGCCGAGCGATCTGATCTCAACAGACTGCCACCGCCCATTTCTCAATTCTTATTCTGGGGCTTACAGGCTTTTCCACATACCAGGGGATTTTCCCTGCTGCTTAGGCACCGGCAGAGTGGGCAGAGTGGGCTGCTGTTTGCAGCAGCAGACGGCCCGGTAGCAAAGCACCCTGGCCATGCTGATGGTGCCCAGGCACGTGACGGTGCTCAGGGCAGTGGCAGACGCTGGCATTTGGGCCACCTGCCTGGGGCAGCTGTAATGGTAGCCCTGCCCTCCCGCCCTCCCAGCAGCTGCTGGAGTAGACAGCCTGGCTTCAGCTTCTCCTTCCTTCCTGGAAATTCAGTTTTACCTCCTCTGCTGAGCTCCAATGAGCTCTGGTGGTAGCTGCTCCACAGAGAATTTGGTTGGCCCATTTGTGAGGGGAGCTGTGCTAGAAAGGCCAACTTTTAAAGCAAAATATAGGTGATGTCTGCTCTTCAGAAATCTGCTCCTCTCTCACTTACGGTCTTTCAAGACACTTTGTCATTTTTCAGTGTGCCCCTGGGCTTCTGGGAGAGCATCACAACCTCCTCCTCTTTTTCCCATCTGTCAGCTCAGTAGTGACAATAGGGCAGACTGGAGTTTCTTTCAGCTCATTCGATTTCTATGGTTAGCATTTGCCAAGTGCTCAACCATTTGTAAAAATCATGTCATCAGTTGTCATTAGAAAGAGAATTGATAACTGGTATTTACTGAGCTTTGCAGTCACTCAAATGAATTCATTCTTAGTTTAAAAAACAAAAACCCCACAAACAAGCCCAGACATTAAGTAAGCAATTGTTACAATACCATGCTTGGGTTTTTCAGCTGTTAGATTGATACCCAGTGGCACAACTATGGTTAATAATCTGTGACATTCCTCATTTAAAAAAACCTGTAACTCATTAAAAAAAAAATAATTTACTCATCTGAAATGTGGTATGTACAACTCAGTCCAGATGAAGCCTCTTAATGCTTGTGAGCCATCAACCTTTGATCCAGAAAGCATACGATCCAGAAATCGCCACAACCATGATGCCCAGGTGCAAACCCAGGCATTTCAAGCCAACCTAATGAAATAACAGAAGTGTTGAACCATTTTCAATGTGTCCTATTTCCAATCTGATTCTGAATCTTTTCCATTCTTGAGGCCGGGTAAATATCTCTCGAATCCGAGAGGTTCTGGTACCAGAAAAGCCAAGTTGCATGGTCTTGAAATCAAAAGTTATCAACATGAATGCCTTAGTAACACAGGAAAGAGTCTGTAAGACAAGGGTGGAAGATGGGAAAGGAGGAATGCTCTCTGAGTAAAGAAAAAGCATCCATGCACTTATTTGTTTGGAGATTTATTCTGTTGTAATTTATTTAACACCTCCATGGAGAACAAAGAACTTTGCTGAATTAAGAACAACTGGGGAAAACCCAGAATTTCTTGAAAATATTTGTTATACCTAAAACCTGTCAAGAAAAGCATGAAAGACTGCTACGATAATATCTGCAAAGAAGATGTCGTAGATGTTTTTGGCTGCCTACTAGGTATGAAATCAGATCTATGCCCAGCTGAATGTGTTCCTTTGCTAACCTGCCTGCAGAACACTTCAGTCCCATGCACAAAACCCAGCCATTTCTGAAACATTTCTTCTGGCTTGGAAACTGCTCCTCCAGGTCTTTCATGTGCAGAACTTCTTTTGTAGCCTATGAAACCCATGCACATGGAACAAATTAGATATCACCAATTTTACAGTGGAGTGCAAAATAACCAGGAGCCACAGAAAACACAACACAGTGGGATTTACAGGGAAAATCTGAAAAGATTGCCCCACACCATGTCTCTGTCTTACCAGAAGAGATGTAGTAGCTTTAATGGTCATATGAGAATACAATACGCCTCTCTTCATAAAGCACTGTTTAAGAGAGCCTTTTTTTTGGTCTCCTAAACAACCAAACAACACAGTATTCACTATGTGGGGCTGAGATAATGGAATTGAACATGGAGCTTAAAATGATGTAAGAAATTTTCTCAGGGTGATGTTTAGGTCCATAAATTCAGCTACAAACTACAGAGTTTTTAAATGAAAATCCAGAGCAACCCGTTCTGTTCCTGGGCGTCGAATTAACATGGTGTCCAGAGCCAGGAAGTGCTTGTCTCCATTTCTTTTCTTACAAAAACATTAAACAAACCTTGGAGAGATGCAAAAACCAAAACCGCCTTCTTTCCCAGAACATGTTCCTTGATGATCTCCTACTCCCTATTAACTTTTGCCAGTGTTGGATTATACTAAATAAGGAACTGTCCGTCCTGTTCTTCTGCCTCTTAAATAAGAGCATAACCCTTCAAGGGCTCTTGCTAAAAGAAGGCAAGTTTAAAATTAAAAAAAGTAGTGCATGATCTCAATCCAAGGTTATAGAAAGGGCACAGAGCTTTCGGATCAAGGGAGTAAAGCATTAATACTGTGTGGCCCCACTTTCCTAGAATATGTGTCTTGGCAACATTGCTAGTCTAAATCTGGCAAATTGAATATTTTGATCTCTGTCCCTGGAGAAAAATTTGCACCTATTATATCAGATTATAATTTTCCTCTTTTGTGCAGTGGAACTGAACTATCCTCCATTATCACAGAATCATAGAATATCAGGTTGGAAGGGACCTCAAGGATCAAACTTTCTTGGCAAAACAAAATTATATATTTTATTGTATCAGAGAGGCTGCATTGTGTACGCTAACACTGCCATTTATGCACCAAGCTAGGTTGTTTTTGTTGGGTTTTTTTTAAGGAGTGGGCTGAAGGGAAGATTTCCTGATTGTCTAAGAATGAACAAATGGTTTATACAAAGTACAGAAAATATACAAATGTGGTGTACAAAAGCTCCGATGTTCGTACCCAAGGAATATTACTGCTGATGTTTGAGCGAGTCACATGAAATATGATAGCTCTACTTGTTAGTTGTACTTCCATGGTTTAGATTGACCATTTAGGTCAATGGCCACCTAGAAGTTGACTATAACCCCTAGCATGTGATGGCAGAGTGCTGTGCATGTTGAAATGCTTCATAAGTAGATTCAAGGAAAGAGAAGCTGACGTCCTCGCCCAGAAAAGTCTGCAACCTCATGCTTGATGGCACTGTCGGATAAAAGGGCAAGGCTGGTGTATTCATGCTGAGCTTCACACCACTTCCAGCGGGAAGGCTGAAGGAAGCACTTGGCAGATGATCACAGGGTGGATTGCAAGGCAGCAGCCACACCCAGAAGGCTGTATCTGCTGATGTGGTCAATTCCTTGTCACAGAAAACCCGTTTATTTGCCTGTATCCAAAAAGGAAGGCTTGTGAAAGGAATTAGTAACACAATCCCTCAACTGCAGGTATTTGAATTGATTATCTGTCAACCCAAAGGTTTCCCTAAGTTCAGCAAATGAACACAATCTGTCTTCTAAAATATATCATGTAATTTGTTAAAGCTTTAGTCTAACCATGCATCCCAAATAAAAATGCATTTAGTTTTTGGTTTGGGTAGTAAGGTTGATTTTTTTTTTTAGGTTTATTCGAGTTAGAAAATTGAATACAAGCTGAAATGGAATAAACAATAGATAACTTAAGAGTGATTTTTTTATAACTGGTGTTAATTTAAATGACAAAATCTCCATGTTCAGCACATTACTGATTTATTTCAGATGTATCTTTATGTGTTTCAGGCTTGCATTGTTAAAATATGCTATTGATTTTCTGTTTTCTTTTGTTCTGAGGTTTCAGTGTGCTCTCTGCTGGTGATGCCATTCCCCATTTTGAAAAATGATTGATTCATTATAATTAAAAAAAAAAACAACCAAGACTTAAAACATGCTTAAGTTAAAGGTAGAAGTCACTAAATTGCTTTTAGGAGTATTATTTATTTACACTTTTGCTGGATTAGGATCTAAGACAAAATGCAAATAGGACAATGGATATTGGGGAAGAATAGTGAAGAAAATTCTGTATCAGTGGAAGACAAATATAGGAGTGGTGAGAGGCTGAGGAACAATATGGGGAGATTTTATAGGCCCTTCCTTTGGGTAAGTTTTAGGAAGCTCCATTAGGGTAAGAACAGCTACAGGAAGACTGGAAAGAGCCGTCCGGGATTGTAAGTGATGGGACTCGATAAAAGTGAATTAGTAGTACTGCTTTGTAGGCAGCATGGCAGAAGTGGAGAAGCATTACAGAAAAGAGTCTAAAATACACACGTAAACACGCTTGTCAAGACTACGAAAAAGTAAGTAACCAAAAATGTTCCATGGGCCAATTTGTTCTCCTGGCTTCCAAAAGTATGTTTTTCTGGTTTTAGATTTGTATATGGCAATACACTGTTACGGTTCCTATTTCAAAATTTAAGGCTCCTGTTTCTGACAAAATGGCATGCTGAAAAGTCCCATTGATTAATAGGAAATGTGATTAAAGCTCCTTCTTTCAACAATGAAGAAAAAAGAGAACTTTCTAAATCTTTAGAAATACTAGATGTTTTCAAAGTATTTCTGTGTTAAAATGTAAGCCAGAACATTTTTACATAGACAATGTATGCTCAGCTTTGTTAAGCTGGATGAGAATGGAAACAGAGGGGTCAGGTATATGGAGTGAGCCAAGACGGTGATTTAGTAGGACAGGTTTTCCATAAAAGCATGTGATTGAGAACTACATTTCTCTATAAATCTGTGATATATATCAAATACTAATGTGTAATATACCTACTTCTGTATCAATCTATTGATATATAATCATGTAATACATTTCTCCTGCGACTGTAGCTACATATTTTTTGCTTTAGATACTGCCCTGCAAATTCATGCATATGGGTAATAGTTCTTAGTAGCAGGCAATAGACCATGTAAACAGCCAACATAGCACATAATGAAGCTCATGGAGAACAAATTTTATCACCAAATGTCAGTCAGCCAAACCCTCTTCTAGATTATTTCCTTAGATATATTAGATAAATGAATATTTCTAAGTATGACAAAATAAATATTGATGGTTTTAAATATTTTATCTGAAATTCAATGGTAATGAGCTTTGCCTGCTTCTCAGGGCACAGCAATGCATGTAACATGATGTTTCTCTGTTATGCACCTTATCGCACTGTCTACATGCAATCTTCTTCCCTCTATCACGATTCATTTTTTATGTGCCAAGTATTCATTAATCCTTTAACCTCAGTAGGTAGAAACCAGTTTTTCTCTGCAGAACATTCAGCACTGGGAAATCGTTGCTCCCTGTTCCAAGTGGTTAAGAAGGATGAATGTTAATACTCGTGGTTTTTATTGATAAATCTGAATATAAGCTATGCATCTATCCAGGGAATGTTTCCAGTGGTGTTCTATAGTAGCCTGCTTCCTACGGGATTGCATATTTTATCTTTTAAAACAAGTGTTACAACAGTAACTTTTGACTTGGGTAAAATCTTCTGAAATCTAATGAATCACATATGTAACTTACAGTGAGTTGTTGGAACTGGCTCTGTATCTAAAGTAATAATATAGGGAAACATGTTGCCTGGGTCATTAGACTGTATTGTAACTCTAGGCTCACTTTTCTCCAAAGGAAATGATTACAGTAGAGGCAAAATTATAATAGCAAATCACGCCTAATCCCGTTTATAGCTTGCGGAGACATACATTTATATAGACTGTGAGGTAGACTTCTGTTTATATCCATTTTAACATTTCTTATTTGCTATTCTGCCTTTTATTTTGTTTAACCTCGTGGAAATAGAGGTAAGATGCAGGGACAAGTAGTGAGGGGTTTATGTTACTTAAACCGTTTATGCCAAAAGGCAGCAGAGGAGCAGTTCTTGGAGAACACATGAGGCGATGCATAGACGTATTTCAGGCAGTTGGCGTGAAAGCCTCTAAGGGAACAGACATTGGTTCTGGTTCTTCTGGCTTCCTTGGTAAATACTGCGTAGAGCAGCAAACATTAGTTTGTATTTAATGAAAGTAATAACGTTTTAGCAGTAATTATTTACCTGAGCTCAGCCTGGCTTTCTGTGTAAATACACAAGCTATACAGGCTTTTACAAACACTCAAGACAATGGCCCAACCTACTAGTCAAGGGATCCCTCTTTTTGAGTTTTATTTACCAAATTATTGTTATGAGTAGGAATCTCTGGAGCTGTTGAGCTGAGCTTGAATTTGAGGAGGACAAGGGGCGGGGACTCATAAAGAACTTGCCATTTTCTGCCTGCTCTGAGCATGGCTTTTGCCAGGGGCCAGCACAGCACCCTGAATATTCACAAGGCTATCAAGCTTCCTGAACTGAATCCCTCCCAAACATTGCCCAGAAACCGTCTCAGCAGCCAGGGCTGGTCAAAGCTCACCTGCACTCTGGTCACACCATGCAACAGAACCATAGCGGAGGAGACAGAAAACAACCACATCAGCTTTACATTAACAAAAGACTCTCCAAGGCAAGGGAATCCCTGGGTAACCTGTCAGGCCGGATTAATAGATTTGACACTGGTCAGGCATGGGCCAGAATCTTTCCACGAAAATATTTCACTGTGTAAACATGTAAGAACCCTTTTGAAAAGAAAAAGAGATTTGCTTCTTGAAGCTTAACACTGACTCGCAGGATTTATATCTGTTTCCTGAGGTTTTTAAAGTTCTTCTTTAAAAAAAAAAAATCCATGCAGTAAAAAGAGTTTATGTTTTAGACAAACTTTAAGATACCGGAATCTCTTTCTCTGTACATTGCTATATTAAAGCCTTTACAACCCAGTATCTGCAGCCCTTACGTGTGAAAAATCTTCCCATAAAGGAAGTTCTCAGTTTGCAGAGGCGCGACTCAGACTTACGCGCTGACCTCCATGCAATGCAAAAAAAACCCACCTCACATACTTCTCACAAGCTGCAGTGTGTCTACGCGAAGCAAAAAAAAAACCCCAAACAGGCAGAGGAGAGAGGTTTGCAGAGCTCAGCCCCTGCCCGCCCGCCAGGTAACTGCGAGGGCCCGGCGGGCCCAGCCGATGCAGCCGGAGGCCGCCCCCGCTGCCCGCCCGCCGGCACCGCGGCCCCGGGACGGCGCCGCCTGCTCCGCGCCTCCACCCGCCGGGCCCGCAGCGGCCCGGTGCCCTGACCCGCCGTGCGTCCCCCCCCTCCCCCCCCCGGCTCCCCTCAGCGTCCCTATCGCCCCCCGTGTGTCGTGTCCCCCCCCGCGACGCCCCTCAGTGTCGCGACCGCCATGTCCCACCCCGGCGCCCCCTCAGCGCCGCCACCGCCCTGTCTCGAGTCCCCTCCCCGGGGCTCCCCTCAGCGGCCCCATTGCCCCGTTCCCTCCCCCCGGTCTCCCCCACCGCCCCGCGCCCCGCTGCGGCCCCTCGGGGCCCCCCTTAACCTGCGTCCCCCCGCCCCCGCCCGCCTCGCCCCGGGCCTCCCCCTGGCGCCCCCGCTGCCGGCCCCGCCCTGCCCCTCCCCGCGGCGCCCCCGGAGGCCCCGGCGCCCCGCTGGCCTCCCCCTGCGGCCGGGCGGGGCCAGGGCCGGGGCCGGGGCCGGGGCGGGGGGCGGCGCGGCCGGGCGTTCCCGTCCCCACCCCCCCGGGGCGGGGCGGGCGGCGCACCGGGGCGGCGGAGGGGCGGGGGCGCGGCCCCTCCCCTCCCCCCGCCCGGCTGCCGGTGGGGGCGGGGACGCGCCGCATGCCAGCGACGCCACCGGCGCCCGCCGCGGCCGGAGCAGGGGCCGGGAGCTGGGGAGGGGGAACTCCGGTCCGGACCGGGCCCTTTGTTTGAGCGGCCGGTGGGGCGTCGCGGCGGCGGCCCCACCGTGAGGCGAGGTGAGGCGGCGCCGGGAGCCTCCACCCCCGGCCCACCCTGCCCCGGGCTCATCATGTGACACGGGTAAGTCGGCGGCGAGCGAGCGCCGCGGTTCCCCGGGTGCCCCCATTCATTTCCCGGGGACGGCGGCGAGCCCGGCCGCCTCCGCCCGCGCCGTGCGCGCCCGTGACACGGCCCAGGGAGAGCGGGGCGGGCGGGCGGACAGAGAGAGAGCGGCGACCCTGTGTCAGGGGAAGGAAACTGTTCCTCCTGCTCTGCCGCTTCTGCTCAGGTCTGTGCCGATTCCCTTTCTTACCAGAATAAACGGCGAGCGTGTATATTTTTTGCTGCTGCTGTCCCAGTCAGCTTTTTTTTTTTTTTTAAGAAACCACCCGCTCCTGTACCGAAGTTAAATAATTTTAAAGAAAAGCGGGGACAGGGCGCCCCCCCCGCCTCCTTCCCCCAGCGCCGCCGGGGCGAGTCGGGGGTTAACGGCGGTGCCCTCCCCCCCGCCCCCCCCCCCGCCCCCCCCCCCCGGCGTTCCTCCCGGTGCCCCGGCGGCAGCGTTGCCGGCGGGGGGGGATGTGCTGGGGGCCGCCCTCGCCGCCGGCCCGAACTTTCTCCTCAACTTTCCCGCTGAGGCTTGAGGGGGGGAGGGAGGGAAGGGGGGGGGGGCGGTGAAAAAAGCGGGGGAAAAAATAAAAAGCGATATGCGAGGAGTGATTAGCAGCGAGCTGGGGAGCGCCCGGCCCTTTGTGCTGCCGTCCCCGGGCGGGGGTGCGAGCGGCCGGCGTGCCCCTGCGCCTTTGGGGGTGGGGGAGGAAAATTAATATATAAAAATAAATATTAAAAAAATAGATATGAAATACCGGAGCATAACGGTCTGCGGGGGGAAAAAATCGGAGCGTAACTCGCTGTGGGGGAAAAATAAAAATCATAGTATGACGGTATATTACCTTCTACAAAAATAATTATCTTCTATAAAATAAACACTTGCTCTTCCAGAAGTCGGCCGGCGTTGCTTGGGGAGCAAACCGCTGGTATTTACGTTAAAAGCGTGTGCCTTAGCATCGGCGTCACCCTGTGAAGCCCACCGAAAGGTTTCCGCTGCTGGTGCAGCCGGGTAAATGCGCTGGGATGAAATTTGGGCTCCTGTCCGCCTCCCCCAAAATCCTGCACCAGCCTGACGGAGTGGTGCGGGATTTGGGGGAGGCGGATAGGAGCAAACCAGATGGGCTATTTTATATTTCCTACATCCCCCCCTCCATGGTTTGCAGGGATGTGATGCTCTGCTCCAGATAGCGGGTTTTTTTCGGATGTTGGCGTGGCGTTCGCTGCTGCGTGAAAATAAGACGTTTTGCGCGCTTTAGGGAGCAGGTACGAGCCGTTGGTAGGAGGCACCGAAGAGAAGTTCACTTGCGTCGGGGTTTATATCGAGCTTGTAAAATCCTGCTAGCTTTTGGCAGTCCCCTTCCCCCGAATAAGTAAGTAAACCAATTTATTTTTTTAATTATCCATCATGAAGTAAATCATATTCTTCTCCCCCCATTTTATTTCTTTATTTTTTTGCTTTTCCCTTTTTATCTTGCCACGGCAGGTAGATAGATATTCGCGGCAACTTTGCAGGGCTGCTTTATATAGCGCTGGCATATGGGCTCCATTTTCTGCTTTCTGGTTGGTCTACAACTCTGAAATGTACAGGAACAGCAAAGTGGTCTTAGCGTGGGATTAGTAACTGCGCTGAATAGGTCACAGATGGGGCGATAGGAGCATTTTATTAATGACGTAAGGCTGCATAAACCGAGTCTGCTTATTTTTTTTTTTAATGTTATTCGTGCTGG
Source organism: Strix uralensis (assembly GCF_047716275.1). NCBI lineage: Eukaryota > Metazoa > Chordata > Aves > Strigiformes > Strigidae > Strix > Strix uralensis. The sequence goes on from NC_133973.1 coordinate 92,145,621, forward strand.
GGGAGGGGGAGTATCTTTCTAATGGGACGTAATCAACTTGAAACCGCTGTCTGCAAGCCGGCGTGTCACCTATCATCACAAACCGACCACGCATAGCAAAGGAAACATGGCATGCGGATTTTTTTTTAATTTTTTTATTCTTTTTTTTTTTTTTTTTTCCCCGTGCTGCCTGAGGCTTTGGCAGCCGGTTGGAGCTGCGGCCGCTACGCTGCTGCCGGCAGGTGCCCGGGCTGGAGCCTGGTGGGATGACATCACCCCCTCGGCGGCCAGGGACCAGCACCCATGCGCACCCCTCCCCGGCCTGGCACCCCCACCCCCTCGCCCCCCCTGCATCCAGAACAACAGTGGTGACATTTTCCTTCCTTTTTTTTTCTGTTATTTTTTTCACCTCCTTTCTTTTCCTGTGTCTGATACCTAGAACTGGGGGGGGGGGCGGGAGCGGGAGTGTCAGTCTGGTGAGCACCTTTCTTTAGGCAAGCCTTTTCATTAGGATACTGACAGCTTTACAAGGTGGCTTGGGCTTCCCCCCCCCCCCCCCCCCCCCCCAGTTCATGGAGTAGTCAATAGCATTTAAAGAGGACTGTGAAAAATCATATTTTCTCATCTATCCCCCAGCTGTGGGGGAAAAAGAGGTTTTTTTGAGGAGGAGATATGCCGTGGGGCATTTGATGAGTGTTTGCACACAGGGCTGGGAAGGAGTTTAGGATGTGGGAGATACTGTTTGGTCTCCGCTTCTGATAGCGAGGCAATATCAGACCTGTAAAAAAGGGGGGGATGGGAAATGAGGTATTTTTGGTTATTTTTTTTGCCCCCCAGCAATACTTAGTGGTAACATTTCCAGGCCTTCCTGCCCTCTGTTGTAGAAAAACCTTTGTGGGAAAGGCCCCCTGAGAATCGAAGACGACTGTGTGTAACAACTTTTAAAAATAAACTTCTAAGATTCCAGGACAGGATAATCGCTGAGTCCTCTGCCAGCTGTTTCTGTTGGGATAAGCCGGACCTGAATGTATGGAAGCAGAGTTTTACTTCAGACGAGAGGAGGCTGAAATGCGGTGGGGCTGAACCAGCTTTTCTTCTTTCCCCAGGAGATGGTAGAGTGGGGTCAGCAAAGGGCTTGGGCTGCAAAGCCCCTTGGTAGCGACTGCCTTCCTCTTCACCCAGACCAAGCTGGTGTGTGACAGTACCTGCCATAATTAAATAGAAATATAGACCATATTTTTGATAAAAATGGGCGATGCCTCTCCTGGGTGCTTGGGGAGCTCCCTGCCAGGTGGTCTGCATAATTCTGTGCAGGTTTCAGTGCTAGAAGGGCATCCTGTTGTTTAGGTTTTGTGTAGTTTTTATAAAATAAAGGGAAGGCATGTGCCTTTTCTCATTGCTGGGTGGATGATGCCTGCTTACGCTAGGCTTCCCAAAGTTGTAGTGCTGTAGCCTCTGTGCTTCGGGCTGCTGGATCACCAGCCACTGGCACCGCTTTCCAGGATGCCCAACCTCCTTGCACATTCCTTCAGAGAGTGTCATTTGCATGGTGTAACAGGTCTCATCAGTACAAGGTTGGTTTTGACCAAGTTTGAATCAAGTAAAATATGAGACTCCGAATGAGGCGTTTGTATGTTAATAAAGCTGGGGAAATACTTATTTTTACTGAAGTGTTTTGCTTGTGGCTTTTGAAGTATTGTATCTTGATTTATTTTGTTGGAGGATGATTGTGGTTTGCCTTTCCTTGACGTGAATACAAAATGAAACAAGAAATTCATTTCTTGAAATGGAAATTTCATTTTTAGAAAAGCTGAAATGGATGCAGCACCAAGACTTTGACCTTCTCAGCTCCTGACTAGTGGTTGTTTACTACAGCTGCAGCTGTGTGTCTTTGAAAGAGGAGGAGCTGCAAACACAAGCATGCTCACTTTCCCCAGCTAAGAGGAAAACATGTACTAAGCATGCTGTTTCAAAGTGAGATGTAAAGGAAAGTATTGAGCAGTCAGGTTGTGGTTTTTCCTTTTGTGCAAGGTGTGCTGTATCTGTAAGACAAATTTTGAGTCTTGGAAATGCAAATGTGAAAGCATGAAATGACTGATTCCTATTCAGTGAAAAATAAATTATTTTTTAAAATTAAATGCATGCTTATGCTAGAAAAGAGAAATGCTTTTGCACTGTAGTACTAAGGACACTTTCAACAGTGTTCGTCAGTGGAAAAAGCTCCATGTAACCTTACTCTGCGTTCAACAACTGTACTTTAGTCAGTCCTCTTGCTTCAACTGAATGATTTTTTTTTGAAGTCAATACTAAATTGAAAAAAAAAAAGAGCAACAAGAGTTATATTTGAGGATTTAGTGTCAAAATGATTGTTTCTGTTTGTAGCTAGCTATAGTGCTATGTTGAGAAGCTTGACTGGAGTGTTGAATAGACCTAATGTATGTGGCACTGTTGCAAAAGTGGGTAAAATTGGACCAGTGTGAGGATAGTTGTGCAGTCTCTTTTGGTTTTTATGTATATATATATATACACACACACACACACACCCTCCCCCATGCTAGTGGTGCTGTATTTGCATTTGGAAGTTCTTTTCTCTGCAGAAGGTCTGCTTAGACTGCCCTAAAATCTGTGAACTTTCTCATACTTCTGCAAAGTTTGGTGTAGCTGGTAGGTTTGAAGTTTACTCTGAGTCTGTGCTCTTGTGTTTGCTCCCAAGCAGTAACTGTAATACAAAAATGGTATTTTAAAGAAGTTTTATTTACCTTTTGGCAGCAGAGAATTCTTAAAATAATACTGAGACAGAGGGAAGAGGAAAAATGAACGTGGCTTTGCCAGAAAGTCAGTATATCTATGCTGTATGTAACACTGAGCTAGTGTGGATTTTCTTGAGTTCAGTGTAAAGTCTCATGGTATTAATCAGAAGGCATGATCTAGACTTTGGTCTAAACCAAAATAAAATTATAATATACAAATATTTTTCGCATTTGTCTGCTGCAGAATGATGTGTTTTTATTTGGAGAAGACAACTTTAAATTATGGTGTGCCTTGGTCCTGTAACTATTTCTGTCATTTCCTGCATTTTTGGGAAGGGATGGTGGCATGAACCATCCCAGTGTTTCTCAAGTGAAATATATGGTAAAACTTGGGAGTGAATATATGAAGTCCTGTGAAATATATTCAGGGACTGTATGCTTCGTACTGACGATGTTTCTTCATGCATTCCACATCTGTGCACATCAGCTCCTGCGTCAGGAGCCCCTTAAGTTACAGGTACAAGGGTAGGACTTGTTGATTATCCCTTTCTTCTTTTTTAAAAATTTTTTTAAAGTTCAGTAAAATCACAAGGATGCAAAAGCAAAGGTATATCAGAACTAAAACTGTGTGTTAGGGTCAAGGGAGATCCCATGATTAAAGACTATTAAAAGTATATGCTCAGTGCTACCGAATAAAGTTTGCTAAGACCGTTGCACACTGGCATTTCCTACCCTCTGACTGCAATCCTCGCAAGGTCTGTAGTTTTTTTTTTTAATTTTCTGGTTTGTTTATTTGTTCATAGATTTTTTTTTTTTTTTTTTTTTTTCCCTTTGAAACAAATGCCCTCATGTTCAGTGGTGTTTATCCTTTTGTGGGTCGCTGGTAGTGCTGGCGTTGGCAGGCTCTGGGGTTGCAGCGCAGACCAGCACCGCTTGAGTTAAGGAATGTCTGGTTAAGGGTAGCAAGCTTTTGTCCTCTCTGTGAACCAGCCTTCAGGACAGCAGTGAAGCACGCTCTTTGCTAATGGCTGGCATGGTATTTGCTACATAACAGAGTAATGATGGGACTCAAAAATCCCAAGCTTTGTTCCTGGCTGTGGGGTGAGTGTGTTCTCGTCGTTTGACCGTAGAACAATCAAATGCATGACCTTGGCCATCAGTGCTGCAAAGGGGATAATTAATCAGATGATGTATCCTGTCGGGAGACCTGAGTTCTGGTCTCGGTTTTGTCAGATGTCAACCTAGGACAGCCACTTCGTTACCCTCTCTGTAAGGTGGTAAGCAGTGACCCTAATTCCTAATTAGTGCGGGGCGTTGGTAAGTGGTCAGAGCTGCGAAGATCACAAGGTTATACATGTTAATGCTGATCCTCTCACTGACTACCTAAATAGTTTATTCTTCTCTGCCTTGGCCAAGATGGTGTTGCATCTCTTTTCTGAAGCCTTGCAGGTCCCTCATGGCAGCGCAGGAAGCGTAGTGGTGCTGGCTGGCCAGGTTGGTGCAGGTGATGTGCAGAGTGCTCAGGTCAGCTGAGGCAGAATGTTCAGGTCCATTATTGGAGTCAGAGATGCTACCAGAGAGCTCTGGTACCCTTCCTGAGCCTGGGCGAACTGTAATTCTTGGATATTTTGTTCAAGTCTTGACAGACTGGCGTTGACATGGGTAAAGGCAACTATCTAACCCCAGAAGTTTTTGTTTCTTTTTTGTGGATCCCTGAGGGAGAATCTTTCCAAACAAAATATTCTGAATTATTTTTTAGCTTTTTTCCTGCTACTAAAATTGTTGGAAGTGACTGGTGTGTTCTCAAAACCTTTCAAATCAAACTTTGCAGAAGCAGTCACTGAGCATTTCAGTTGAAATGATTGCAGTTTGTTAAATGGAGTAATGCAATATTAGAAATTTTTAACATGAATTTCAAAGAATAACTGTGACTGTTGGTGTTTCCCAAGGATGTTACTCCTTTTTTTTCCATGGGACCAGTGTTTTCAGATGGTCTGTTAAAAATTGAGGACACCTTTTATAGCAGATGTGATAACACGTTGTCATCTGAGGTAGCCACTGAGATATTAGGATTAATTTCCTAGGAAAAAAAAGAAAGATAATGTCTGAGTATTATGTAGTAACATCTGACATGAATCTGAGCAGGACTTGACTGAGAAACAGAATAATACAGAAATATTTTTTTTGTCTTTATTTTGAGTGTGCAATGCTGGCATAAAGCAGGTTTGAGTTGGTCTTCAAGTATGAGTTGGCAGTGCTCTAGAAGAGCATGTGAAGAGCTGTGATTGATGACACTATAAAATCTTTTTAAGTGTTGGACAGTAGTTGGAGCTCTTCCAGTTCCTTTTCCAGAGAATCTTTCAGTTGCAAGAAAATGTGGGTTAAGTGGGAAATGAGAAGATTTCTCTTAAAAAAAAAAAAACAAAAAAACACCCAAAGGTGGGGAAAAACATTCCGGTTTCTGTAAATCTGTAAGAGTTACAAGGCGACTTAATTTTTCACTGATTCCATCTATCCAAGGAAATCTTTTGTATAGACAGTGACCTACAGAATTTTGAAAGGAAAAAATGAGCAAAGTCGGTTATTTTTCCCCTTTTGAAAGGGAGAGCATGCAAACTCAGCCTAGTTAGCAGGCAGATTTGGAGGCTGCTATTTCGGAAAGCATTGCCATTTTCACTTTTACTTTCCAGTTCTATATTCAGCTAAATCAACATTTTGCTAAAATGTCTTTGACATTTGTCTAAAGAGTATATATCAATAACTATGGACCTTCTATTTTGAGAAGGTGAGAGATTTGTAATTTTTGGTTGTGATTCTATTGGGATAAAGTTTACAGTAGTCATGTGGAACAATTAAATATAAACAGCACAAATGGAAAAATATAATGAGGTTTAGTACACTTTTTTTCTTCTTTGTATCCCAGCCAGTATCCAAGATGGATTTATTTTGTGCTTGCTGGAGATGTGCTCTCTTTCAGATTTCACGTGTTGCTGGATTTAGGAAGACAATATTTCTTTTTCATTGAGATGCTAAAGCAGCATGTGGGCTAGGTGGGGATGGGAGGCTTGAGTCTATGCATAGCAATCACAGACACTTGCCTAAGTCAATACTGGCAGATAGCTTGAATAAAATACGTTCCTTTCCCAAAAAGAGGAGCCTAGCTCATTCTCGCCTCAGAGATGTGTACTAAAATCACGACACAGAATCATTCTCATGGTCAAAAGACTGTCAGAAAAACTCTCCATTGGCTGACGGTAGAGGCAGTCTCAGATGTTTAGCTTGCACATAGATGTGTGCACTGTCCTTGTTTAAAGATAGGTGAGAGGAGACCTGCTCTGCTGAAATCCTGGGAGAAGCATTCCTGGCCCTGCAGGATTTGGTGGTGGTGAGGAAGGAATAGCACTTTTTGTGGGCTCTTCTCGTGGCTTTCGTTATTTGGTGTTTAGCTTACCCCTTGTGTTGTGAGAGCAGGCGCCCCTAGCCAGAGTGTGGTTTCCTACAGCAGGGGTAACACCGGGAGCTTAGCGGTTTGGTACACAAGTCCTCTTGTGAGCATAGTCTGAAGTCCATCAGCAGAAATGAAAAATACTTGCACCTTCAGATCCCTCCCAAATATTATTGAAGTCACATGTATGTGTGGCTTTCATTGACACGTCTTTTTCTTTGCTTTAAAAATTAAAGTAAAAGGAGGAAGTTTCTTGTGATGAATTCTGGCTGCAGTGGATGTTGCGCTTTCCCATTCATCAGTTCTCATCCCTGTGTTTGGCTATTGTGCTGCCTTCTGCCTCTTGCTGGCAGCGCTGCCCTGCCCCTCTTTGAGTGAGGAGTGCTGTTCTCTGGCATCCTCTTCCTCTTGCTGTAACCTTTCTGCTGGTGACCTGAATGGAACAGCATCTTGTCATTAAAAAGCTTCTTTAATTGGTATTTCCAGCCGTACTTTCCAGATCCTGGATTATTTTAAAGCTATCCTAATTTTATGAAAAGTGTAGCAACTTTTAACTACTCTTCCCCTCCTCTCCATCCCTGCTTTTTCTTAAAAACATTTGTACTGTTGTGCTTTCAACTCATCTGACTGAAGAAGCCAGTGGCCGTTAATGCTGTTTATAGCATATATATATGCTTAAAATTGCTACTTGCTCCATGTAAGGGATATTTTCTCAGTTGTTCAGCGCCGAACTGGCAAGCCCGCTCAGTGGGGCTGCCTTTCTGAGAATGCAGATTTCGGTGGTGGCTTCTGCGTGGCCAGAGAGCAGGGCAGGTGGGGTGAGAGTGCTCCCCTGCGTTTGGCCGTGGGTGTTGGAGTGTCCTTCAGCAGACCCAGGGAGCCAGGGTCAGTCCTGCATCCAGGCTGGCTCCTTGGATATCATAAATAGAAACGTGAGGGGTAGCACAAGAAGTCTTCGTATTGGTTAAATATTAGAAATAAAAAAATAGTCAGTGGAAATATTCTCCTCGTCTTACACAATGTTAAAACTAATTCAGCAAACCTGAAAGTTTTTATCTGTCAAAGAATCTGTAAAAGTAATTTTTATAGGAGGGAGCAGAAAAGAGACACATGCTATGGCAATCATTTGATATGATCTAAAACAGTAATTCCAGTCAGTGTTCGTCAGACATTATAGTGTTTCAGTTTAAAAGTTGAACGACTAGACTGCAGCTTTTATGAAGCTTGAGGATTGGCAACCATGTCAAGTACGGGAATTGTGTCCTAAAAGCATCTTGACAGCCCTGCAAGTGCCGTAGAAGAAGCGAAGCCACATTTAACCAACATGTAAGTTGCAAAGACTCTTAAGGATTTCTGCCTGGATGAACAAGTTTGAATTTAGCCACAGATGCCGAATTCAATTTGTTCTCCCAGTTTGTAATATGAACCCTGTTTTTGGAAACCTGTCTAGTGCTCCATGTCTAGTAGGAAGCTTCCAGCTTGAAACGGAGCTCTTAGTTCAGTGGTTTAGGAGTACTTCTAGGCTGTTTTGCTTTAAAACTTATCATCCTTGCTCTTGGTGCCTGATGTAGGCTTTCCTAGCTCTCTGTACAGCAATCTTCTGATTAAACCTGAAGTCCCATGTTGAGAGGGAGATTTAATTCCCTGTGTTGCAGGCTAAAGAACATGTTAGGTACCCCCCATAGAGTAGCGTGTAAAATACAGTTTAAGATTACAATGACTTAGTGAAAAGGCTTTGAAAAGTGTGTGTTTGAGGTCTTAATTGAAGAGTGAAGCTGCATTTCAAGTTCAGTGCCATCCCGAAGGATGGCTTCAGATGATGGCTGGTTCTGTTCAAAGTCTTTATCTGGTGGTGGACATGTTGGCATTTAAGCAGATAGCAGAAGGAACGTACTGTAAAGTCAGATGAAGTTATACTCACTGAGGGCAGGACTTAGTGAAGAGGGAAGAATACAAGATCTCAACATGGGATCAAATTGTAGATTTATTGATTTGAAGATCAGTAAAGATCATTATGATAATCTAATTCAATTTAAATAATGCCATCAGTAGAGTATCACCGTGGCCTGCATGAAGCATGTATGGTCTCTTGGAGCTGGAACATTTTATGAATACACAGTTGTAATGTAAAAAGACTTAATGCGATGGGAAATCAACTGTCATCTTTGGTAAGCTGTTCCAGTGGTTATAATTACTCTAATCTCTATGCATTATTTGTACCCTGAATTTATCCATATATTTGGCTTCCAGCCACTTAACCTTGTTATGCCTCTCTGTCTCTTAAGTGAGTGGTCAACCAGTCTCCTGTCAATTCCCTCTCTGTCTTCATTTTCAGATTTTGCATAATTGAACAGTGTTTTAATTTGCAGCTGTTGGAAGAGGGTGAATTGATTTAAATCATTTGGACTTTAAAGTAGCAGGCAGGAAAACTTGATTTAAACAATCAGTTTAAATCTTATTTGGATTCTGCAGTTCTTACTGATTTTTCTGTTCCCAGTGACGTCTGTTGGGTAAGTGACGTTTAGCACGCTGATGCAAGCAGACAAAGTGGTCTTTATGCAGAGTATGCATACCTATATATTTAAAAAGTTTGTGGAATTAATGTTCGTTTACTGAGTTTTAATTTTTGCATGCTTAATATTACAATATGACTGATGTGTTTCTTATTTACTAGATGGTTTAATTTTACTATTTGTCAGCTATATTTAGATGGAAATTGGAACTTATAAACTGCAGAAAACATCAATGAAATTATTTTTATTAATATTTTGATTTATTTTTGATGTGCTAGGTTACTTCAGAAACCCTATTAAAAAGGATTTGTGTTTAAAACTAGCTTTTATATTAAATAAAGGAAAAATATTACTTGGTTTTCAAGAGAAGCTCATAGCTTCTGTTTAAAATATCCTTGAGAGTTTTGGAGCTAGTAGGTATCACTCTTCAGCATACTGTTTATATTAAAAGACTGGAAAAGAAAAACACATATACCTAGTTTCTTTTGCTCCTGGTAGATTTTTCAGCGTCTGAATGAGCTAGTTATTGGTCTGTGGTGGTTGAATAAGTTGTGAGAAAGAAGATATTCTATTATGCACCTGCTTATTGATTAGTTTACTATATTTCAGTTTTGTTTAATCTGTGATTTTTATCAAGTTAGTAGTTTCTTTGAAACTTCAACAGCAGATGAATACTGCCTGAGCATTGATGAAAGAAGGAATGTAAATTGGTTTCATAATTTCAAATATAATTTTGTTGAACAATTTAAGTAAGAGTCAGAATTTCTCATTAGAACATACAATAATGTCACAGGAAACAAAGCCATTTCTTTACCAGACAGGTTTTGGAGCTCTGTTGGTTGGTCTGCTTCTTCTAGGTGTATTAAACATTGCCAAAAGATAGTATTAGCCATATATTCTCATTTTGTAAAGCTGCCTATGAAAATAACTTTTTCAAGTATCTCACTTATTCTCACCTGATGACACTAACACCCCATTTCTCAGGTGCCTTTTTGCACATGTCTATTCAGTATATTATATCTAAGATATGGAATAAGATGCTTGTTGGCTAGAGGTACAAGCTGAGCAGAATTGCTCAGTGTTTGGTGTGCTTACCTTGTACTGCGTTTCTCAGACCTTTCTGTCTCTTGCTCATTCTGTTTTTTTCTTCCTATGTTTTTCCAGCATCATTTCAAATTTAATAATGCTGTTACTTGGATACTCCATTCCCCCCGCCTCGCCCCACCCCATAACTGCTGTTCATTAATCATACCAGTTTTAAGAGTGAGTAAGAATACCAGGTGATTTTGCTGAGCTCTGCTCCAGCTGGGGAAGTTGTGCTCTTTCACAGTGATCTTATCATTGAAGTCCTACTGGTTCTTGAATAAACTGGAGCTCTTCCCTGTAATTATTTCATCCTTTTTGGAGACTTTCTTCCATGCTTACATATATACTGCTCTATTTCCTCAGTGTTCTTAAGGAGATATAATTATCTAAATAAAGCTTAATTTCTACATATTCTGACTTTAAAACTGTGATAGCAGGTAACCTTATTTTATAAGGAAACAAAACTAAAGATGGGCCTTTCTTTTTTCTCTTTCTCCCTAATTTCTTGAAATAGCAACTAAAGGCCAAAGCAAAACAATTTTTTTTTGCCAGCTTTTATAGTTCAGTATAACTCCATTTCTACTTGTATTTCTCATGGAGCCAGGCAAAATGATGTAGGATGCAGAGTTATCAAAAAATAGTACAATAGGAAATGTAATTCCCTTCCTCCTACTCAAAGAGGGCAAAGGAAGTTTGTTGGCTGTGTCACTTTCTTTTTGCAAGTTGACGTAACTAGTGCAGATCCTGTGAGAAGGATCAGGTTTGGGAACAAGGACTATTGTGTGGTGTAGCCCTGTGGAGCAAGTCAGAAAACTGAAAAGTAGTGGCCAGAGGAAAGGTTTTATTAAATGCCTCAAGCTGCCCAAGGCAAAAGTGAACCAGGTAAAGAGTGCTAGAAATACATCCAGGCACATGGGAGACTCTGCCAGAAGAATATCTCCGTATGCTCTTAAGAGAAGTCCAAATGGGTGTTTACCTATCTGTATTTTAAAAGAGGAAGGTGAAATAAATACATTGTAAAGTTAATTTTACACACATCTCATACACCACCACAGCAAAACTAATTGGTCTGTGGGGAAACATCACCTTTCTAAAATCCATTTGACCTCCGGTCCCTTGTTACAGTCCCAGCATGTGCTCCAGTTCCTTCTCCTGACAAACTTTTCTCCAGTGCGGTGTCATGGTTTAGGCTTCCAGTGGGGTGCTTCTAGTAGGCTTGTGCTTTCTTCCATGTGGCTTACTACTCTTTGTGATTTTTATGTTCTTTATGAACCACCAGTTTATTAAGAAATAGCCCCTTACAGTCCAGCAGTGGTGTGTGAGGCTCGTGAACAGCTCTCCACAGAGCTTTTGAACTTTGTCTTCTGAGCTCTTTGCATGGCAGAGAAGAAATGTGAGTCTAAAGTGTTCGCAGTCATTAGCTTAAAATCCTTTCTCTGCAAAGGCTAGTAATGATTTCATGTTTTACTAAAGTGGAATTTTTAGATGTTGTATGTTGTTCTTCACCGGTAATGTTGCTTTTGTTTTCTCCACACAAGAGAAATGTTATTTTTACTTTCAAGTTGTTCTTTTTTTAAAAATGCAGAATTAGTTTCCATTACACACAATTCTAAACATAAAAAACAGCCATCCCTTAATGTATATTTTCATGGTATAGATGTCATAGCATGTCATAGGTCCCTGGAGCCCTGAATTTCTGCTGAAGATTTATTGCAGCGGTTCCTGAAAATGCTGCAGTGGAGCAGTAACCCCTTGGTTTCTGGGTTGGTGCACCAGACAGTTAGAGCCGCACATGGCATCTTGGTGATGGTGTTACCTTTGGGAAAACGTGTGGTACTTCACAAGTTGCCACATGGAAAGCGACTCCATTTCTTCTGTTTAGGTCAGGCTATCAGGTGCCTTTTCACAGAATCATCTAGGTTGGAAAACACCTTGAAGATCATCCAGTCCAACCACTAACCTAACACTGACAGTTCCCAACTACACCATATCGCTAAGTGCTATGTCGACCTGGCTCTTAAACACCTCCAGGGATGGGCCCTTCACCACCCCCCTGGGCAGTCCATTCTGACGCCTAACAACCCGTTCTGATCTTCCATAACTGGGATATCTGAGGTTTGAGGTGACCATGACTTCACTTGCAGGCTAGCAGGAGGGTCCCTTGGGCCTTTTCCTCTCCTTGCACTCCATGCGAGGGCAAACTTTGGTACGTGTCCTCATGTTTCTTCTGGCTCCAGGATCTTGGGAGAGTATTTGTGCTCTTTCCCATCTGTTTCCCAGTTGTGCTGTTGGACTCTGCGTGAGTTGCCCTTCTCTGCGATGAAGGCACGTTGCAGGGGAGAGAAGCTACTAAATTAAGGGGTGAGGGGAAGGACACGAATGGTCCAAGAAAACTGAATGTGTTTATTTCATTAGTAAATGGTGCCAAAAGGAGAGCCTGTTGTTGCTCAGTGGTGACTTAAGATCTTTTGAAAACTATTTGCTGCTGAATATACTTTCCATGCAACATGAATTTCTCTTATTGCAGCACTAGTTATTATCCACTAAAGATCTTGTCCATTACTAGTATCTCAGTCAGCAGCTCTGGAATGACATTTCTTATACTGCAGACAACTTTGAGACTTTTGTAAGACAAACTGTTTTTCACTGCTTGCTGCAGAAGTTTATGTAGCTAATGCGATGCCTGGTATGTTATGTAAAGTAATTCTGTTCTAATGGGTTCATTTTTGTTGTTTGAACAATCCTCTGTTGTAATGTCAAGAGAGTCTCCTGGCTGCTGCTTTTAAGCTTGTTGAGAAGCTGCAGGTTTATTTTTTGTGTTGTTCTTGAATGTGGATCTTTGTAGGTTGCAGATTTGTGCTGAGTGCAGTAAATTTTGTTACAGCCAAAGTCCATGTATTCAGCTCAATGCCTGTTACTTCAGGAGGAGGTTGAGGTGCTTTCTTGAAGGGCTGATGTTTCTGTTATTACTCTGAGCCACCAAAGAGCATCTTACCCAGTGTTGAGTTTCTGTGAGCAAACAAAATGCAACATCCTGAGGAACACTGGATATGTGGTTTTTGTATTAAACAGTTGTCGAGGACATCTTGTAGGTAGATGAGAGCAGATGTGAGAGTGCGATGTGTGTTTTTTCTAGCCTGGATTCTTCTGATGAAACTTCAGAGTCTTTGTTTTTCAGCAAGGATGTTTGGACACATAGTGTTCTTAAAGTGTATCGTTTAAAAGCACATTACTTGTCTTTTTGGAAACAGAAGTCTTGCAGAACTTCTAACAGACAGGAAAATGGATTTCTTTGATGCTTTGATCTGTCTTCAGTGTGCAAGAGCACAAAAATACTGTTGTAGGCATTTTGTTTTAAAGTGTTAAGTCTTCACATTAATCTAAGTGGAATTCATAGATTTGTTATTTCTACTTAATGTCAGGCTTTACTTTTTCCTCCTTTCTTCTTCAGATAGAGATATTATGTCATTACTGCTTTGCTGATAATCTTGCTTTTTCCAAAGACCCCATCAACAAAATTACTTCAAGTCTATTTTGTGCTCCTCGCCATTTATTTTATGTCTGCAGGATGCAGTAAGCTAGTCATGCCTTAAATTGGTTTAAATATCTGTCAGATAAGAAAAATAATAGGAAAAAAATGAAATAAGCAGCATTCTATTTCATAACATGCTACTGCATCCCTAGATTTGGTCTCTGTCTTCATTAACATTTGAACTTTACCATGAATCACAGAATCATCTAGGTTGGAAAAGACCTTGAAGATCATCCAGTCCAACCACTAACCTCACACTGACAGTTCCCAACTACACCATATCGCTAAGTGCTATGTCGACCCGACTCTTAAACACCTCCAGGGATGGGGACTCCACCACTGCCCTGGGCAGCCCATTCCAACGCTTAACAACCCGTTCTGGAAAGAAATGCTTCCTAATGTCCAGTCTAAACCTTCCCTAGAGCAACTTGAGGCCATTCCCTCTTGTCCTATCACTTGTTACTTGGTTAAAGAGACTCATCCCCAGTTCTCTGCAACCTCCTTTCAGGAAGTTGTGGAGAGCGATGAGGTCTCCCCTCAGCCTCCTCTTCTCCAGACTAAACAACCCCAGTTCCCTCAGCCGCTCCTCGTACGACATGTGCTCCAGACCCTTCACCAGCTTCGTTGCCGTTCTCTGGACAGGCTCAAGTATTTCAATGTCCTTTTTGTAGTGAGGGGCCCAAAACTGAACACAGGAATCGAGGTGCAGCCTCACCAGTGCTGAGTACAGGGGTAAGATCACTTACGGATTTAACTCCATTCACCACCACTCTTTGGGCCCGGCCATCCAGCCAGTTTTTTACCCAGCAAAGCGTGTGCCCATCCAAGCTGCGAGCAGCCAGTTTTGGCAGGAGGATGCTGTGGGAAACTGTGTCAAAGGCCTTACTAAAGTCAAGGTAGACAATATCCACAGCGTTTCCCTCATCCAAGAAGCATGAGATGTACTATGAGTTACATAGTACATTTTTAGAGAGGGTGGTAAGATATGTTCAGACATCCATAGGTGGTGTACTGGCTGATAGTTTGGAAGTCATTTAAGAAGTGCCTTAATTTTTGCATGTGCAAAGTTAATGTAATTCTGTTTACCCTGGACACTTCTAGATCTACCACTGGGAAAAATATGTAGAAGAGCTGAGTAATACAAAGGTAAATACATGTGCTTCAGATGGCGAAGTCCACAGGGATTTCTGTAGATGCTTGCTACGTATGTTGCTTCAGTTGCTTCTGCGGGCTGATTTTTTTTTCAGAAGATGTAAGGAAAAGTGTAACTTACTCTAGGTCTGACAAAGGAAGGAACCTCTGTGAGCCCTATAGCTGTGAAAAGTATATTGAAGGAGGCTGTTTGCAAGAGGTATTACCCACTTGGTTTCCTTGGAAACGTGGAACATGATTTACAAATATTGACTTGAGAAAGCTGCAGCTTAGAGGAAATCCTAAACTGTTGGTTCAGGCTTTTAAATTAATATCTCTGAGAAGTTTAGGCCATATTGAAAGTTACTGCATGTCCATGAAATGATATTTACAATGATTATGGGTTTCTATGTTTCTTGGTGTAATAGCGAATTCTGGATGCTGGAGGACTGGAGGGAATCTGTGAGAGTTTTGCAGGATAGGGAGTGCTGAACTCTGGGATCCCTGGCTTCAGTTTCACCTGTGTTAAATAACCCGATTCCTGCTGGAGTTAAATTAATGCTCTTAAAAATCAAGTTCTTAGTGCTTCACAACTGAAAGACTGCAACCTGGAGTGTTTTCTTCTTGGTGGAGTTAGACACTGTAAATCATCATTCATGTCTTGTAAATGCTTCTGAACTCCATGGAGGGTGGTTTGAATGCTCTTCGTTACGTTTATGCAAGAGATTGTGTGATAAGCCTAAGTAAATTACATTTACTGGATAACTTATTTTTATTGTGTAGGAATTTTCATATACACTTATTTTTAAAGGCTGCTGATCATAATTTGGTCTTGATGGGCTTGTTAAGGTTTTCAAAACAAAAGCTTCTTTATCCCTGGAGCATGGTGTTAGATTATCCTGAAGTTGGTGTTATATTTATTCTGCGAGGGTGGAAAGGGACATCCACATGGGAGGAAAAGCATACACCAGAGTGTTGCATCCGTGTTACAGGTGCCAAGTTGTATACAGAGCGGATAGAGATTGCTTCTGTGTGCTCATTAGCAAGGAACAGGTCTTGGCTCAATCTAACTGAGGTGCTGCTGGCTGTGGTTTTATTTGTGCTTCTCTTAGTGCCAGTGCTGGCTTATGTGGGCCCTGTTGCCACCCATCTCCTGTGGTGCCTGTCCCTCCATCGCTCATACTGCTTTCACTCTCAGTGGACTGTATTGGATCAAGAAACCACCCTAACTTCTTGGGTTTTACTGATTTATTCTTAACTCAGTTTATTTTCCCAGTTCATCCCCCAAAATAGCTATGGCTGTGTAGGAGTAGACCCGGTGGTTGGAGACCACCAGTCCTGCTGGCAGGAAAGCACCTCTAGCCATTCCCAAAGTTAGGAGTGTGAAAGCCTTATGTCCCCAGTGTGTTTAATCCAGAGGAACACCTCCAGAGTAGAGATGAGATCTTGGATTTTCCTGGGGAAGAGCACATCCCATGTGTGTTTGCTGGTTGTAGTGCTAGTTGTTTCATGGCCGTGAAGGTGGCAAGGCATAGTTTTTAAGGAGGTATGATGTATTATGATGAACAAATGACATACTTGGAAAGAACATGGGAATGCAAGCCTGTGCTTGTTTTAGACCTGGATAAGACTTTGTGTGTCTCAAACCGTTGGATTTTTTCCCCCAAAATGTATTATGTGTTTTTTACAAAATATTATTATTACTCCTTACAAACTGTGCCTTGCTAGTTGATTATAAAGGTGTTTATAGTGAGTGGCACTTATGTTGAGTGGCCTAAGGTAGCCTTATGTGGCTACGTTAATTAAGGCAGCATGAATCTAGGTCTGCCTACATCTAGGGCTGCAGGAGAGTTTTACACTGGAAGTAGGAGGTGGGATGCCGGCAGGCAGCTGCACACGTACTTGTAGGGATCAGGTTCTAAATGTCTGGAGGCATTTATAGTGTAGGAAGGGAAGGACCATTGAATCCTGTAGGTCAGCGTGTCACAGGTAAGACAGCTATATCTATGGACTGTATGTTTTGTGGGGCTTAACGTTGAGAGCAAATAGGAGGCCACAAAAGCCTTCCGTGCATGGGCCAAGCAACACTGCTTTTCTCATCAAGCCAGTTTAACTGAGGAGAAGGGCTTTGTTTAAAGCTTCTGTAAATAATGCTTAACATCCTGAAGGTTATGAGGATGTTTCTCTGCTGTGGGTGCTAAGGAAGGATTCAGCTGTATTGTTTTTCAGTGGCTGGTTCTAGCAGATGACGGCAGCTTACTCTTGCCTTGCTCCATGCAGTGGCTATGGTTTACAATGACAGAGGCTGTGAGATGGCAGGAGGAGGGAATTGAGTATCTATGGAGAGAAAGTGCATATGTAGAAAAGACATAATGGAAAATAGCAGTGATGCAGGATCCCTTGGAGACTCCTGCTGTTGGCAACTTGTGTACAGAAGCGTTAGCTGAAGGGGAGGTCGGTAGATCAGGAAAAAATTCTTGGTGTTCACAGAAGGAAGACTGAGAAAGGGAAGTTCTTGATGAGTCTTAAGGTAGGGTGTTTTTTTTGTTTATTTGTTTTAAAGTCTGCAGATAATCAAAGCACAAGGTAGAGTTTTTGGATGGCTGAGGACAGAACAACAGGTATACAGAGTCATTCATTGAGGATCATGGCCGTGCATCAAAAAAAATTAGTGTGGTGGTTTAGGATGCCAAACATAGATACTAACAGAAAAGGAAGATAATTATGTCAAATGAACTGTGGTTCCTTGTATAACCAAATAAGCTATATGGATTACTGCAAAGTCAGTCAAGATGGAAACAAGGATTTGCAGCATAAGAGTCCTGCTAAAATTATGATTGTTTTTATGTGAAGCCATTGTGCCAATACAAACTGAATTTCACACTGCAGGATTGATTGTAAGATAAATGCCTCCAGATGAAAGCTGGAAAGAGGTCTCTGCTCTTTACTTAAACTTAGAAAGAAGAAGGGATAACTGCAGTGAAGGTGTACAGAGAATTCTCAGAATACAGAAATAAAAGATGGAAATGTATGAGATGGCAGGGTAATATTGCTTTTATTTGAAGGGAGAGGATTATTCTGGGTTTTTTCATTTCGTAATATGATGAGTGTCTTCTGAATATTTCTCACTTTAAGTCATTAGAATAGTAGCCGTATAAATAAGGTATGCAGCCTCCTAAGGCAGCAGTTGGGAAAAAATACACCTTTAGACTTATTGCTCTTTTCCAATTTCTTCTGATTTTCTAGGGTGTCACCAGTAAATTGGTGGTTGCAAAAACTCAGTCCTATAGAAACATCAGGGCAACTTTAAATGTTCAGTGTTTTTCTGGCAGAATGTTGATACTATTTTCAGCTTTAGACTACTCGTTGTTTCTTGCTAGTATAGGTAGATCTTAGAAATAGTTACCTGATATTTATTCAGCTGTTGCTGTAATAATACCGGAGGCTCAGAGCATCTTTTAACTTTGTGGTGGCTCCAGTAGAGCATCAGTATAAGTCCTCAGATACTCTTGAGAGATAAGTTGACTCTTACCCTAGGTTGTATTGACTTCCGGGAGTAAGATGATGAAAGAAGTGAGAGATCACATTAG
This sequence comes from Strix uralensis, assembly GCF_047716275.1. NCBI lineage: Eukaryota > Metazoa > Chordata > Aves > Strigiformes > Strigidae > Strix > Strix uralensis. The sequence continues at coordinate 92,163,647 of NC_133973.1, forward strand.
TCACAGATAAAGAGAAATAACAATTCAAGTAGAAAGTAAATATCTCTTTCTTACTTACCTTCATCCTGTAATGTGTGTGAATCTCTGACTATCAGCTGGTTTTCTGAATGGGCATGAGAGCTACAAGGTGTTAAAGCTTTCTGGACAGAGCACTTGAATTCTCTGTAGCCTGATATGATGAAAGAAAGAAAGAGATATTTCTGTTAGAGGAGAGATGGAGCCTTCTGTTTTCAGCTCCATGACAAGACGTTTTTCACGTTGATGCTGAAATCACCATTGGAAGTGTTCAAGGCTAGGTTGGATGGGGCTTTGAGCAACCTGATTTAGTGGAAGCTGTCCCTCCATGGCAGGGGGTTGGGCTAGGTGATCTTTGAAGGTCCCTTCCAACCTAACCCTATTCTGTGATTCTAAATGAGAAAAGTTAGTATGGAGGTAAGTCGGAGATGTCATTTTCAAATCAGAAGCAGCTCTTTCATGTCTTCCAGTGTGTGTTTGTCACAAAGCTGTCATTGAGACGGGACTGCCTGGGGAGGTTATAGACAGTGGATAAATGGCTTTCTCTAAGAAGAGGAAAGGGCAAGGAAGAGAACTGATTGTGGAATTGGCAAGGCCCATGGAGTCCTCCTCACTGACTGAAAGGAACTAATTATTCTGGACCTGTGTGTCTGATTTACTTTGTATTTGAATTTGCACCCTGTATGACTTGCAAATAAATTCACTGAACAGCAATAGAATAGACTGGGCATGTGCAAATGGTGAAGTTACTGAGAGAATAGGAAATACTGGGGTTAAGAGGAAAAGATTCATGTTACAAGTGGAGCATTGTGGAAGAAGCACCGTTTTAATGTACTCTAAAAGAAACTAAAAATCTGAGATACTGGCAGGCATCCTCTTCAGTTAGCAAACTGCAGAAACATGTCTGTGCAAAATGAGAAATGTGTTTGCTTGGCCAGCTTTTCTGAACTGAAACATTAAAGGTGTTGTGAAATACTGCAGAATGTACAAATGAGCATGTTGTCAAGAAAAATCACTTTGTGACACCTGAAGGTTGCAGATAGAATGCAGCTGGGGTGGCTATATAAAAACAAGAGTGAAGCTGGTTAAGAGCAGTTGGTCCCATTTCCAAGAAAGATGACTTTCATATATACATAAGAACTTACACCATTCTCCAGGCTTGCAAGAGGGAGTTTATAAACTGCGGTGCACCTCATTTAGTCATAGTGACAGTCCCAAACTTATTAATGTTGAGGTTTTGGGGACAGGATTTAGGAATGGGGACAAGACTTAAGAATCTGGTCTTAATTGCATCATTACAAGTATTTCTCTGTGTGATGGCGTGAGGTGGAGGTGGGAATGGAGAGGAGGGAGGAGGAGCATCTGCTTCTTGCTGAGCTAAAGTTGTTTGTTTTTTTTCTGAACTGAATCAGTCATTGAACTTAAGGGGGGAAGAGTTAGGGAAAGAGAAAGTCCTTTGAAAGAGGTGAGGGAGCAGGAAAGGGGAGCTGCAGGAACCGGTGGAGGACCAAAGGAGTGGCTTTTGGTGTGGGGCTAATGGGAGGTAGTGGGCCATGGCATCTGGAAACTTCCTAGTGAATGTGAGAAATGGTTGTGTTCCCACTTGCCAACAGGCTACTCAGGAGAGTAACAAATACTAACAGAGAAGACCCAAAGACAGCAAGACCCAGGTGTGCTCACATAATAGCAGGGAATGAGGGAATAAGGTTGTGCTGCTCAGAAGAGTTAAACTATTGCAAGTGCTGCGGTGGCAGTGCCAGGGTACTGCCTGCCGTCTGTGCATGGGGAATACTGAAAATATGCACTGGTGAGTTTGGTAATTCACAGGTGAAGAGCCTGTCCCTCTGCAGGAGTACGCCCATGTTGCTTGGGTGTAAGAGCAGTTCTTTGCCCGGAGCTGTGCACCCGTGCAGCTTCTGGCCCTTTTCTCCTGGCTCCATCTCACTTTCCACTCAGTAGCAGAAGTAGCTCCATCCTTGCAGAGGTCTGGAGAGGACCAAAGAACCAGAGGTTCTTTGGCACTGGAGTGGAGGTGCTGTACAAATAGACAAAAAATTGTGGCATGGGGGAAAAAGTGCATTAATCTTGGATTTACTGAAAGTTTAAACAGTGAAGCTCTCACTGCTTATGCAGTAGATAAAGGAGTATCTATTAAAGGAAATAAACCACTTTATGTCAAAATCCCAAACAGCCACTGAGGGATTTTTTTGAAACACTGTGCTTTAAAAAAGTCAGGTCTGCTAATTTGCGAGCAGCAGGGACATTGCATAGTGGAGTTTCACTCCGGATACAAGTGGATATCCACTTCTGTCACTAGAAGCTTTTTGCATGGGGAGTGTGTTATTTCAGTCAGTGTGTCCTGAATGTCACAGTAGCTTAGCTGAAGTTATTCCTTCATAGTTTCATCATACTGTTTGGATTTATAATAGTGAAAAATCCTGTAGTTTATAAACACTCTGGGGGCTGCCTTTGTGAACTTCTGTTCTTAGATACTTAAAGCTAACTTTTCTTTGGGGTTTTAAAGACTTGATGCTTAGTTAAGTGTACTATAGATTGCTGTACACATACAAATTGCTGATTTTCATGGTTTTTCATTCTGTCTGGGCTTCAAGTTATAAAAAATTGAGAATTTTTTTTTTCCTTTGATGTACTTGAAAATTTGAGCTGAGATTGCTTCCTCATCAGTAATAAAAGCACAGCAGGTAAACAGAGGCCTCCATTCACATGTGTAACTGCATTGTCTTAAAAAATGTAGATAATAACAAAGGAATGAAATACAGACTCTGGTGTGTTGTCTGATTTCATGTCACTGTGTAAGAGAATAGGTAACTTCCATAGGTAACTTTAATTCTTCCAGAAAAACTGGGAAAATACAGGAACTCAGCGTTGTTCATCTTGCCTGAGTATAATATGTAGAAGAAACTATTGATTCAACCTTACACTTTTATTCTTTGTAACACTTAGAAGTTCCTTCTGTCTTGTTGTCAGCTCTTCCCTCTTAATTAGTCTCTGTATAATTTCTTTCTCCTTTTTTTTGTGGCATTGTTACACTGTCCTTTCTTGTTTGGGATTTGAAATCCAACCAGGTAACTGGGCAACAGCCTTCTCCAAATTCACTTAACAGTGACTGACTTCTCCTCTAGTCCCCTCTTTCCCATCTCCAGTACAAATTAACAATGCAGTAGTGTGCAGAGGGAGATAAACACTGGGGAGTGTAGACTGGGGCTTTCCGTTTACATCCCTGGTACGGGTTGTCTCTAGGAATCTGAGAAATGGTCTTAGCATTCATTCTTCTCTTATTCAAATATTGATGATAATACTTGAGAGAGAAGAGTGTTCTCATAAAAGTACTAAAACTGGAGGTTAGGTTGTATTTGCTTGAAACAGTCTGGGTGCGGTCTAGAGGTGCAGAGTTGTTTCAGCTCATTTACTGAAATAGTAGAGTTAGCTTGAAAATTTACCCACAGGATATCTGAAGTTGGGTACCAAAGATGTGTGTCTGCTTTTGAAACAGTTCAGCTACTGGTATTAGTTTTCATATAAAGACATTGAAAAATGGTGTGCATATATTTGTAAAGTAACATGGGATAGTTACAAGAAGCATTCTTTATAGATGGCTATCCTTAAAAGTTCTTGCATTAGTGACTAGAGACAATTATTACCTTTCCACATCTGGGAGTGAACTGAGAGTCAACAAAAGAAATTATTAGCTTTGCGTCCTCTGCCTTTTTGCTCACAGGCTTAAAGCTTGGTTTAATGTCAATGCCAAGGAGATGGTAGTTATCCTTTTTCAAAAAGTGCTCCCTTTATTATCATCTATACAGACTGTGGGTGGTATGAGATGTACCTCACATCTTGTCACTTTAAAGTGTTATGAATGTTACCTGGATAGTGGTTTCAAACAGATGAAAATGCAATTCAGGTTTTAATAGTTGCAAATAGTAGCATAGCAATGACAAGGAACTGAAATCTCAGAGAGGCTAACTTTGAAGTATGTGATTTCTGTCACTGATTCTACTAGAATGAAGTGAGGAAGAACAATTTTGATCTTTCTCTCCAGATACCAAACACATGAACGCTTAACGTATTTGTGCTTAGTGCATCATTACTTTGTTAAACTGAAATTAGAAAAGTGAAGTTTTACAACCATTTTTTTCTGTCTTTATCTGAATTGTATCAGAGTTGCAGGGCATCTAAATGGATTATTGCTGTTCAGTAAGTCTTTCAGAAAGTGTATGAATATTATGATCAACCTGTTTGCTGAGATCTTTCATACAGTTTTTTTATAATTAAATCGGTACCCAAAGCACACTTCAATTTTGCTAACAGTAGTGTCTGATCAGAAGGCCATGGAGAATAACACAGGGTACATGGGTGGTCCCTTCGAAGAGAAGCTCATCTCCTCATTTGAGTCTATCCAAAGACTCAGTGACTGTAAATTGTTTAATCTGCTTGGAGAGCATAAAAGCTATTCAATTATGTTAATCAGCAGTTCTGCATCATCACAGAGTTGAGCTGTGCTGTTCTTGTTCTGTTGGAGAATATTGTCCATAAATGGATCATAAATGTTTAATTTTCAAGTAATTTTTGTTTTATTTGTACAAGTCCTGATCATTGGTCAGGATTCTCTATGACAGGTGGTCCACAAACAAACTCCTAAGAGTCTTACTCTTAAGACAGCTGGATATAGATGGACACAAGCAAACTAACGGGGGACCACATGGGAGAGCAACAAGGGGGATATCACAAATAAACCCCCCCCCCCCCCCCCCCCAAAAAAAAAAAAAAAACCCAAACCCAAAACCCCGAACAAACCAACCCAGACAAGTCAAAACAAGTGGAAAAACAACCCAGGTCTCAGCACATCAGCATTGTGGAAAAGAAAGTTTGAAGGTGGACAAATCCTTCTTGTAAGTGACTACAAAATGCACTATATCACACGTGTGTGCATATATGGATATATAACAGAAAAATCTAAATTTATTACACTTTTATATATATATAAAAATAGTATTTTCTGTGTGTTTCACCAGTTCGTCATTTGATTGTCTCTTTGCTGTACAAGAACTGCCTTACTCCTGGGTGTTTATGTCATTTCAGTACAACTGGTGGTTTCACAGTAAAATGGAGCCCATAGCAGTGATGGTTCACTGCTCTTGCTGGCTCTTTGCTCTTCTTGACCTATTCTTGTTTCTCTTTTCTACTCAGAAAGCAGCTCCTTGCAGCAAATCTACCTGAGATGCATTAAGATAACTTTTCCCTTACCTTTTAAAACCTTTTATGGTTTGTTTTTTTTTTTTTCTTCCCCTTCACGTCTTGTCATTGTTCATTATGACCATTAATTTTACTCCTATTTCACCTTACTGATTGGTATTCAGCCCAAAGGGTACATGCATACAAATCTGTCGTTTTTGCTCAAACTCTTTATTTTTCAAGGAGATAACTTTTTCCCTTACTGTGTGATGAGTATCTTCTGGTCTCTGTGTCTCTGTACTGTGCGTGTCTTTGTAGAGTTTGAGTTCTTCTGGGTAAGGACTTAACGATAGGTGCTTGAAAGAAACCACCCCAGCCACCTGCTAACCAAACCATCAGGAAAAGTTGAAAAAGATTTAAGATTGCCAGAGTCTCTGTGAGGAGGGGAGAGATGAGGGACACAGGAGGCACTGAGGACTTTGTTCCCCAGGACCACTGAAAGTGGGAGAGCACATCAGCTATGCTGGTGGCTGCGGCTGTGCTTTCAGTACACTTCTTATGCTGGTGCTGTAGCCTGCTCTCTAGATGGGGGGATGCTTGGAGGCAGGACTGGTCCAGCTGGGTTTGCAGCCCTGTGGGCAGGAGGGGAGGCTCTTGGTCCACTCTGTCAGGTGGAGCAGAGGGCTCCCACCACAGCACTGTGGGAAACGCGATGCTGTCTGGTTGGCAACTGAAATAAAAAAAGAAAAGAAAGAAAGAAAAAAAAGGGGGTAAAAAGTGTTAACAGTTTAATGGCAGCTTCGAGGTTTTTGCAGAACTCTGAGAAGTTTATGATGCTGTTGATAATAGCATGCAAATCCTCATGCTTAACAAAGCTTTAGTAGGCTATTGAGTGACATTAGCTACTGACATGGTGCTTAACTCTTACGCCATAACACGTATAGCTGAACAAGAAATGTAAAAAGTAGGCTTCTTCAAGTCACATTTTTGGCTGAAAATGCCATCAAAGAGGTTAAATGCTTACCTTTTTCTTAAAAATTTTATTTTTTTTAATTTTTGGTGTCTGCGTTACTGCATGTGTAAGGATATCTTTGGGCAAGACTGACTTTCCCAGGACAGGTTCCACGGCCGAGGCGTTTTCTGTGATGTGCTGTAGTGGTTTGGTCCGTGTGGTTCCATGGTGCTGGTGCTTTGTGTGCTGGAGCTCCTGGCATCCTGCGAAGCAGCCTCTGCGTGGCTGTGCTTCAAAGACTGCTCCTTCCCCTCTGATTCACGCAGCAGCTGGGGCACTGAAATTAAATCCTGCTACATTGGAAGTTAAAAAGAATGTCAGTTGTAGACTGTTTTTAGAGAAAACATTTCAGACAAAGAATTTCCTCAAGGAGCCCTGAACAGGATTTGGTACTTCCGTGCATCTTTGGGGGAAGGAGCGGGTGGGAGAGGGGAGGCAGTATCAGGCATGCAAGGGCCAGCATGTATTTCAGGGATCACTTATATTTTCACTGATGGTAATTGATAGTTTTGTTTTTCAGATGCATGATTTGAAAACGGGGCAAACAAATGCCTAAAATTGATCAGATAGCTTCAGAAGTAAAACTTGTTCTGGGGTAGGTAGCTGCTCTGCTGCATCTCTGATTTTCACCTCCATTTTTCTGTGCTGTTTAGTTGTCTTATGCATGTATGTGACTTCAGTGGGAATTAGAAACTTGGAGTTCAAAGTCGAACTTTTCCAGAACATGACCTCCACCACCCTCAGTCATGAGCAGCCTCTGGCAGATAGGTATCTTACTTGGCAATTACTTCTGCTCAGCAGTAACAAATGTAGCAATGTAATAAAGAGCTTTTAATGTTCACTTTGAACAAGTTGATAAAATGTGATGGAAAGAAGCCAGAGGAGGTGAATTGAGCACAGTTTGTTAAAGGTACTGCAGCAAATCACAGTACTTTTGAATGTTGCCCATCAGTCTCATTCTCCCCTCTTCTACTCAAAAGTACCCCTGCTGCACTGCAGAAAAATGGAAATACTTTGTGAGTCGGATGGTATGTATTTCTCCTTAACCTTCCTCTATGCAGTCTTCACCAGTCTCCATCATCATGTTACGTTGAGTTTTTGGCAGCATTCTCAGAAGGCTTCATGTCATCAGTGGGGATCACTCAGAGCCAAGTCTGCTGGTTGCTCCTGTGCAGACTGTGGGAAGGTGTGCTGGTGGTGCCAGATGTCCCTCACCATGCTCTGTGCTAGTAAACATCCAAAAAAATGTTGACTGGCAAGCGTGCTTCACCGGGAAACTATTGAACCTCTTTGGTTTTTACTTAATTTTGACTTGAAGAACGGGCCTTAGATGTAAATATTAAAGATCCTCCCACTAGCAGTCCTTGACCTGTGTCTGCATCCTCCTCTTTGTCCCCCAAGGAATTAAAGTCCTAAATATTTTGTGCAAATGATGTTTTCTCTAGGTTGTTCTCTTCCAAGTGCTAAGTAGCTCTGTCACCTTGCAGACTGCAAGGGTGAAAGTGGTTTCCCTTATGTTCAGTCACTGCAGTTAAGCATCTGGTTTAGACTAGTTGCCTAGATGTCCTCTATCAGCAGTGGTAGAGAGATCTCTACAGGGTGTTTCCTCCCACCAGTCACAGAAATGGATCTTAAAAGAGGATAAATTGCTGTCTGGAGGTGGTTGTCTTTTTCCTTGTCTACAGAGGGAGCCTTGGACTGTTAGCTTTAGTTAAAAGTGTTTAGATAGCTAGCATTAGGTGAGCTGAAATCCACCCTTAGTTTATAGCACAAGTTGAGTAGTTGAGGTAGTTTTTTTTTTCTGCATTATCCTCCTCTTGGTTGAGGAGGATAATGCAGAAAACGTTCAATAAAAAAAACCCCAAGAGAGTGCTAGAGTTGTGGTGGTTGATGTATCCCCACAACAAGGCCTCAGTAAAGGATGAAGGTTTCTTGAAAACTCGATTTGCATAATATGCAAGGTATGGTTATCAAATCAGTCAGGCACTGAGGTAGTAGCCTGTGAACATGCATGTGTAAATCTTCTCTTTAGTCACCCTTTTCTTTCCTTTTGCTGTGAATTCTTCCTGTCCTTCTGTTCAATGATTTAGTGGAGTTATTAAACGAAATACTTTTTTTTTTCTCTGAATGTCTTTCCCACTCCTTCTGGTCCATCTCTTTCTAAATCAGGTTTATTCCCTCATGTTTTCCCTTCATTCGAGCAAGTGTATTCAGCCTTGACTGGGCATGAAATGGTAGTCTTCCTTTCCTCCCTCTGAAAAGTTTATCTGGCAAGTTAATGAATTTTCTTTATTCTCAAGAGCAGCTCATAAAAGATAGATTTTTTTTTTTTTCTCCCATGTGCAGTGAATGTGAGGTGATTGCCAGAGCATTGTTCTTCTAAATAGCTTATTTTTATCTGTGGATGGACCCTCTCCCCTAGCTATTTTTAGAGCACTGATTAAGTGATAGTTTAATTTGTGTTCAGGCTTTCCTGAAGTATGGAGTAAGGTGATCCAGTACTAACTGGTTGGTGGGTTGGTATTCTGGGCAGACCACCAGCAAACTCATTCACTGAAGCTGAGATGGAAAAAGTAACTGAGTTTTTCTCGGAGACTGCAGGAAAGCCCTAGTCCATCCCTTCCTCTGTGCAGTGTCTCCAGTTTTCAGCTGGGCTGTTTCAGGTGCAAGGAGAAGATGGATCACTGTGCTGAAGTGATTGGATTGGTATATATGGTTCACGTGCAACTTCTGTGAGGTAACCGCATTGTGTGTCCAGAAGCAGAGCTGTGCTGGCACAGGGGTTTTGGGTGATCTGAGCACACAGCTGTAGGAGGAGGCAAGCCAACAGGCTCTGCCGGGGCTGGCATTGCTGGACACCCTCACACAGAGCGCTGTGTCCAGCACTGGAGAAATGAGCCCTCTGAAGATCCATTGTCATCTGCCCCGGCTCCTCCAAGGCATGAAGTACATGTTTTGTGCTTCTCAAAGCATGTGGAGATCTTGGTATGTAGGGTTGGCAAGGTTGGCCAGCCTGACTTGCTGCCTCCCTGAGGAACTCCCTTCCCTCTCCTGAGTGCTTTCTCTCATTGCAGCTGCGTTGCTTCCCAGCTGCTGCTTCTGTGTCTCTCTTCCCTGCTGTGAAAGGCTTGTAAACCTTGCAGCTGACCTCTCTTCTTTGCTAGGAGGTTGATGCATCTCCAGCAGAGTCTCTGTGTCACCTTCGAAGAAGTGTTACTTGCTTTCCCCAGCTAGTTGCAAGTGGGCCACTGAATGCAGAGCAATGTCAAACTGGGATTGTATCACTGGCATCATTTGCACCAGTGAGCCACTTCAGTGTGCTTTGGTATGAAATGACTCCTTAGCAGGCAGTTCCCAGCACCTTTCTGGTACTTAATTGCTGGTATCCCCCTGTGTGTGATCCTTTGATAGTTTCTAGGTGGTGTACAAAGTTTGCTTCGCCTTAGTCTTGCAGTGATCCAACACTGCTCTGACTGCCCATGTGGCTGGAGACACCCGAGCAGTTCTGTTGTGGTCCGGGCTGTGGACATCCTGACTCTGGGTAGCACTTATCTGCAGATAACCTACCAAATGAATTTCCACCTATACTGTTGGGCTGTCAGCTTGGGGTTAGTTTCTTTTGCAGCATAAAACTCTCGGAAGTATTTACAGAAAAGGTACAACCTGTGAAAGTGTTCACAGAAGTCAGTTAGCAGCTGTGCAGAAGACTGCTCTCACAGGGTCGCCCTAAAGCACTAGAGTAAATAATGGTTGTTTTGTTTAAAGCAGAAGTATCTCCTTAGGAACCCCTTCTTGCGAAGGTTTACCTGTAAGCACAAGTTGAGGTGGTTGCTCTGTTCAGTTGGGTATGTCTTGGGTTGGGTATGTGCAGGCCAGATGCTTTAAAATACTAAAGAAGGATTTCTTCTCACAAGTTCTTCTGGATATGTCTGAGGGCTCCATCTGCTTTTCATTCATGCATTGGGCTATCTCCAATTTGCAGTTCTGTACTCAAGGATCTTCCTATTGCTTTTCTGGTGATCTGTCTGCTGAGTTTTCCTTGTCATGTGGTGACCTATCTGCTTGATTTGGTTTATTTTTGTTGGAGATCTGCAAGTGGTTTCTCTGGGGTAGAAAAGGCTCCTTTGTTTTGTGTCTCACCAGTCAACAGCAAGAGGCTTGGAAGATGGTCCAAATCGCAGCTGGTCAGGCCCTGATGTGGCCAGCTTCCATATATGTGGCACCCCACTAGTCTTCTGCAGACAGATGGCTTTCACTACAGTTTCAGCTCAGTCTGGTAGACCCGGACCCTTATCCATGTCTTACAATGGTCACTAGCTCTGTCATGGTTGTTACATGTAGTCCTTCAGCATGAGATGGAGTCTCAGAAACAATTTTTGCTAGTGTGGGTGCTGGGACCTCTGAGCCGCTTATGGTCAAATTGTTACTGGATCAATATGCTCAGTCTGTATAGCAAAACGAGGAAGAAAGTGCCACCTGCAGTTGTCTTGAGTCCCGCTTGTTTTCTAAGATGAGAATAGTTTAAGGGTCCTTTTTGGTAGGAAGGAGTATGAAGGCCTGTGCAGCCATGGGATGGGTGACTAGGACACCCTGCCATGACGCTGTGATGATGACTTTCAGGCATGAACATCATAGCAGCTCTTCAGATGAGTTCCATGTCCAGTTCTTTCCTACTTCCTGGCTTCTCTCGATGGATCTAGGGCTTGCTTGGCCTCTTGGTTTTTTCAGTGGTACATTCCTCAGTCCTTCACCTTGACAAGCTCCTGCTTTCTCTTATAGCCCTTTCCCAAATGCCTTGATTCCCTCAAAAAAGGAGGCTTTTGAAGTCTAAAGGATGGAAAACTTGGAAGACCGTGTTACCAAATAAGGGATGCAGGCAGGAAAGCTCCTACCCAGATGAGTTACACTTCCTTTCAGTGGCATCAGGAAATCTTCAGAGAGTAAACACCTAAAGATCAGACAGGAGATGGGAATTAGTGATGGGATTGGACTCCGGGCCAGTCCAAGTCCAATAAATATGTTCAGCTTCCTCTCCATAGTACAATTGCTGTCTCCATGTGACCTGTGTTGGATTTTGGTCTGCCACCTGTATGTAACAAATAATTCTATCTTAAAAAGGAACAAAGCACAAATCACAAAAAAAAAGTATTTGGAGCTGATGCGTTTTTCTTTTTCTTTCTTTCTCTATCACCATACCTCCTTTTAGTGTCATTCTCCCCTTTTCACAGAATCACAGAATCATTCAGGTTGGAAAAGACCCTTGGGATCACCATCAGCCCTACTCTACAAAGTTCTCCCCTACACCATATCCCCCAACATCTCATCTAAACGACCCTTAAACACATCCAGGGATGGTGACTCCACCACCTCCCTGGGCAGCCTATTCCACTGTCTGACCACTCTTTCTGTGAAAATTTTTTTCCTAATGTCCAGTCTAAACCTCCCCTGTTGCAGTTTAAAGCCATTCCCTCTTGTTCTATCACTAATTACCTGTGAGAAGAGACCAGCACCAACCTCTCTACAATGTCCTTTCAGGTAGCTGTAGAGAGTGATGAGGTCTCCCCTCAGCCTTCTCCTCCTCAAACTAAACAGTCCCAGCTCCTTTAATCGCTCCTCGTAGGATTTGTTCTCCAGGCCCTTCACCAGCTTCGTTGCCCTCCTCTGCACTTGCTCCAGTACCTTGATATCTCTCTTGTATTGAGGTGCCCAAAACTGGACACAGTACTCCAGGTGTGGCCTCACCAGTGCAGAGTACAGGGGGACTATCACCTCCCTGCTGCTGCTGGTCACACTATTTCTAACACAAGCCAGGATGCCGTTGGCTTTCTTGGCCACCTGGGCACAGTGCTGGCTCATGTTCAGCTGCTTGTCAGTTAGAATCCCCAGATCCTTTTCTTCCAGACAGCTCTCCAGCCACACTTGCCCAAGGAAGTGTTTTCTTCACAAGGCTCTTCCTTTGCAACTTCAGACTATTGATGGAAGAAAAGCTGGCTGTGCTTCTGCATTGTGACAGCCCACAGACACTCAGTACCGTCTGCTGAGGGAGTGTGCTGGGAGCACGCTACCCCTGAGATGCTGCTAGTAGATGTCTGTCTGATGGGAAGCAGGTTGGTCCTCTTATGACCTTTCAAAAGTGATCTCTTGTGTATGGCCTCCATACTAAGCATTTATGTGCTCTTGTACCAACAGTTTTAGGAGGGCTGTCATAAATAAGCAGACTTGTCTATTCAGACTACCGATGTCTTTATTTCTGGACATAAATCGTGAGTTAAAATTTCCGAAAGCCTCTTAGTCATTTTGACTTTGAATGAGAAATAGACTCCAAAACCTAGCAGCTTTAGCAGTGGCTCTGAAGCATCTGAAGTGGAGAGATGATTTGGAAAATGACCGGTGTAGTATTTACATGGTTAATTTACATTTCTCACATAAATTCAGTTCAAACTTTTGTGCCTTGTGAAACATCCTCTTGTATTGGCACTGATGACTGCTGCCAGAACAGTGATGTTTTCTGTCTGCATCATGGCCACACCTGGACCCTGGTTGAAATCTTACATGGGTGACTCGTGTTCTTCATAGTCTGATCCTGAAAAGGCATGGAGTGGTCATGGGCCAAAAAAGCGTGTTGACCGTGCCACCTGATCTGTAAACGCAGTTCTAAGTTTCTCTTTCCTCCGGCTTGGCCTGCACAAGTGAGGTACTGCAGTCCCCCAAAACGTAGCTCCACAAGCTTGGGTGGTTGGGGTAGAGATGCAGCTATGGCAGTGTTGCTCTTCAGGCTTTGTCCGGAGGCAGGGCTGTGAAGTGTTAATGCATCACAGGCACTTGCACTCTGTGCTGATTTGTACATTGAGATGTAGTGCATCGATTGTAAAATATCCCCCAGTGATTTATGGTCTTGTTGGAGCAAAGCTTACTGAGACAGATGTTCTTATGAAGAACTTGCTGGTATGCATTTAAGTTTAAGAAAGTTTATTTAACTTAAGTCATCTTCTTGAGTATTTTGCACTGTTTAGCGGGCTGAGTGTCTTATCTCCTCCAAGTCCTGGGTGCATCACAGGTGTTTTGGGCACTTCCAGTCTTTCAGGCTTTTCTTAGCTGTCCTGTTGGATTTTGGTGTGCCCCATAGCTCTTTACATCTTTCTTGCTAGTCTTCTTTTCCAGAGTCTCCCTGCATTATGGCATAATAGAAGCAGTGTGAAATTTAGGCTTGCTTATCAGTTTAGGGTTGTCCCCATGTTTTCTGGACAGGGACACTTTCACTCTGAAGTGATGTGCAGCAGCACTGGGAAAGTTTCTGTAGCTCGTTGCGTCACTATTGCTTGCTTGTGTTTGGAAGGTTATCTCTGCAGTCATAACACTTAGGTTTTCTTTTTTTTCACAGGGAAGATTAGGTTCTGCAGAATCAGATGACACTCATAAATGTTTCCTACTTGCCAGGCATGGGCAGATGTGCGGATTTTTCAGGTTTTGTGTTCAAAAGAGAATTTTTTTCTCTTTCTTCCTCTGTAGTCAAAATGAAAGTGAGCATTTAGACTTAAGGGGGGAAGAAATAATAAACCCACCCTTTTCTACCTGGAAGCAGACTGCTGCTTCTGCCAACTGGCCTCTTCGAGAGAGCCAACAAAGTCATCAAGCCCATCTTATTTTCATCCACTGACACAGCAAGCCAGGGAGGGAACATGGGTTTTATTTTTCCTTCCTGTGCTCCCCCAGCAGCAGAAATTTTTTTCTTGCTGATTGATGGCATCATCATTTCCACCCTGTTGAGGTTTTGGTAAATGGAGTGATCTGAAGGGACTGGAAGCATCTCAGGCAGAGGTGTTGAAGAGACTTCTCCACATTTGTCATCTAATCTCAGCCTCAAATGGCTCAGTGTCAAGATGCTGTGAGGCCGTTGTTGAACTGACTGGGTCACCATGGATAGGTGAAATGGTGACCGCTGGGAGCTGCAGGCAGGATCCTTGATTTAAACAACAAAATGGAAAGTTTTTGATCAAGTAAAGGGCAGAAGTGCCAAGGCTGCTATTAGCTGACTCAGTCCTTCAAGAAATGATCAGAGAAGTGGTACTACCAGAAGTAGGACACACATAATTTATAATTTATCAGTATATAGGAAAACACATTTAATGTCCTACTGTGCAATAAATGTATCCACTACAGGATCACCAAAGAGCGATAAGATGCACTGCTTGTTTTTTAATTCACCTCTTTTCACCTAGTTCAAAAAGAGTCGCTTTTGTTCTTCATTGTTCATTTAATCAAGAACTTTATCTTGCATGCTTATTTCTGCAGGGTTAGAAAAATGAATGACGCATAGGATCCTGCCTTGAGGATTACATATTTGCCACCACAGCATATTTAAAGGTGTACCATGAACTTCATATTGCGAGTTATTAGTGAAAACTTATTTTTGAAATGCGAAAAAACTATTAACTGTATGCAGCCTGAAGGAGCATGGTGGCAGTCTATCAGCTGGCTTAGGGAAGAGGCAGGCAGTTCTGGAGGTAGGCAGAGAAATGCTATCTCACTGCAACATGTGGTTAATGTAACTAGACAGAGTTGTGGCATGACTGTATTCAGGGGTCACAACAGTGAAGGATGCCGTGATTCAACCTGATATAGCAGGGGAGCCTTGGCAGGAAGCTGCCGTGTTTATAAGAAGCGGAGTAACCACAACTGCCGGCAGCCCTGAAAGATTCCACGGTGGCTTTCGTTATGAATAGCAGGCATGACTGCTGAAAACTCAGGTTAATAAAAGTTTAAACACCAGCGGGAGACACTGTGTGAAGGAGTCATGAGTTCTGTCTCCCAATAATAATAACAATTTCTGGTTCCTGCATCTGTCGCGATTGTTGTAAGACAAAAGGATCAGAGATCAAATATTTCCAAAGTGCCAGTTAGATTTTTTTTTTTTTTTAATATTGATGTTGGGGAGAGGTGGGGAAAGAGGAAGGCTACCATCATTCTGGGTTGTTTCAGTAGAAATGGAGAGGATGGGCTCCTTGCAGTCTGCTGCTCACTTCGTTGGGTTAAAAGACCTCTACTATCAGTGGTTTTGTTCTGTTGCAGAAATCATGTGGTTTTGTTTTTGTTGTAAAACACTTTCTGAAAATGATAGGCTGCATTAGCCCAACTGTTGAAATAACGTCTCGTCTTTAATCATTTGAATGCCACACAGATACATCTCACTTGCAGCCTGACCTGGAATTTAGATCAAAACTGGTAAAGAAACTCCCAAGTTTTGCAGTTAATTTTTATTTTGTACAAGGGATGCATTTTTCCATCTAAGCGAAGGGTTCAGTCAAGGTTGAATCTATCTGTGATGCATGTTTTCCAGTGTAGGTAGATTATATTTATGCATAAAGCATCAGGAGTGAAGTTCCCAGTCTTTGGCTATGATAACAAATGAGGCATATGAGCCAGGATTTTTGGCTGACGTGTTATTGTGAAACAGTGTCAGTCAGTTTTGCCTTCTCAACATCATTTATGTGAAAATGGTTTAAATTGCCAAAGATAAATTAAGAATTTTCATCCAAGCTTTTCCACTGCAAATCTGTTTCTCTACTGTGGTGGAGGCATGGATTTTGCTTTTAACCTGCTATATTATTCCACGTAAGAGATGGTATTAATCAATTTCGAAAATAAGTTTTGTTTTCTTTGTTGGCTTTTCATTCTGCAGCCAATTAATCTCTTTACTCTTTCTAGTCTTGGGTATCTTTTTCTGGTGCGTTACTGTGAATGCTTAGAAGGATGCTGAACCTTTGTGGTACCAGGCTCAGTCCTGCTTGTTCCTTCTTCCATGTAAGCATCGACGTTTATGAGATCTCTGCCATTTTGTAGCTCTGAGCTGGGCTTGCCTTGATCCTTGTAGAGCCAGGTACCTGGTTGCCAAAGCTCAGCGCCCTGCACTGCTTCTGCTTTGCCTGTGGCATCGCTCCTTGCTCTTCTCACCCTTTCTGGGGAGTCAGAAAAAGGGCAGCCTGTCCCTGCTGCCCTTTGCTAACCTGCCACAGGCTCAGCTGATGAATTGTGTAAGTGCTGTGCGTGAAATCAGTGCAGAAAGGAAAGCACGGGGGCGGGGGGAGCGCAGGGTAAGTTGCTGCATGTTTATATTTTGATTCTTACTTGGTGCTTCATGGCATCCTGCTTTGGAGGGAAATTTGATGAAACTTAGCAGAGAGTTAATTCTGAACTCGACTGATGTTACCTGCTTCTTCAGAGGTTAGGAAAGTG
This sequence comes from Strix uralensis, assembly GCF_047716275.1. Taxonomy (NCBI): domain Eukaryota; kingdom Metazoa; phylum Chordata; class Aves; order Strigiformes; family Strigidae; genus Strix; species Strix uralensis. The sequence goes on from NC_133973.1 coordinate 92,180,100, forward strand.
CAGACTTGAGCTTGTTTTGGTCACTGCTGGGGTGAGTTACAAGCATGGCGTGTGGGTTGGGCGGATGATGAACTCTCCAGCTGGGGAAGGAGGAACAAAGAGCTCGAATCTGGCTGGTCTGCATCTCATTTTGTAGCTGAGTGACTAGATTAGCTTCTTTTTATATCATACCTTGCTCTTGCGCAGCATTTACACATAATGAGCAGTTACTGGTGGTCTAGATACATGTTGACTTGGTGAAACATAGCGGCCACTTTCATAAAGTGTCTTGGTGGGTTATGGAGGTGATGATGGCAGTTCCCTGTCTTGTGATGTCTTTGTAGAGAATGTAGAATTCCCTTACATATGTTATTTGCGTGGCTTTGTTTGACATATTGTGTAATAAATCTCCTGGGATCAGCATGTTTAAGAATCCCTTTCTCTTCCTATTTGATACCTCTGCTGTTGTGATGAGAGAAATTACTCCAGATAGAGTCCTTGCTACACTAAAATACAGTTATTAGCAATACAGGTTCCATGGGGCAACACAGGTTCCATGGGGAGCTTTGGACTTCGGACTTTCTGAATTTGCCCAGGCCTCTGTTCACTGCAGAGCACAGCACAAACACTGCGTGCCTAGCCGTTTTATGAACAGAGGGGATCACTGAGCATTGTAATTTTTGTGCAGCTGGATTGTTTTTTGTCTTTTGGGGAGTTCATTGAACAGTTTCTAGCTGTAGTCTTGTGTTTGTAAATTTAACAGACAGGGGAAGTGCTTAAAACTGTGGGTTTTTTTTGTTGTTTTTTTTTTTTCTCCCCTCCTCTGTGATACAGATCTGAAGCTGCTGGGTTGGAAAACTCCAATAGTGCAGAGCAATGCAAATATGTAGGGGGCTGTGATACCATTAAATCTATTACAATAAATTAGTCTTGTAATGTCTGTACGGAAGTTCAGAGTACCGTTTTGCATTGACACCCACGCCTCCTGAAAGCCACAAGAGTCTTTCAGGTTTCTCAATTATGTGCTTCCCAGCCTTAAAGATGAGCTTTAAGACAGCAATAGCACATGTAAAATCTAACCGCTTGAAGACATCTCGAGTTGGATGCTTAACTTCTGAGAAGTGTAGCCTGCTCTGAAAACCCTGGCTGACACTGCAGGTTTTGTTTTCTTTTTTATGTTTTTTTTGTCTGTAGACTCTAGCACCTGACAGAGTTGAGCTCAGAGGATTCGCAGTCGCCTGAGAGCCCTGTGAGTATGGTAGGGGTATATTGGGAATCAGACCCCCTTTCTCCTCCATGCCTATGTCTGTCCAGCCCCCAGCACCCGGGGGTTGGTGGAGCACCTTGTCTAGGTGAAGAGGCCTGGGTTTGCTTTCTTGTTGTTGTGGCACAAGTCAAGTAACATGCAGTTGTGTACAAAGACCTGGTGGTGTTTGTTTGGATTGGGAGAGATGAGAAATCAGCAGGCCCAGAGAATGGTTCCATTTGAGAGATGAGTGGATGTGGGAAATAGGTGATGGGGAGAGACGGGCATGCCATGTGGCACAAGGGTCTCACGCCCTGTCGCATCTCTAGACGTCCTCCAGTGGGAAGGAAGAGGTTTGCAGTGCACATGTGCTGCTGGTCCAACCAGAGCAGGTGACAACTGCCTGTAAGGACATGAGCCAATGGCTTTTAGAAGTAGCAGACACCCATGAGAGGCTTTTCTTTCCTCCTAAGCAAAATTTGTCAGGTTCTTTGATAAATTTGTCTTTTTGACTGCTCTCCATCTACCTATCCTGAGCTTTCCATTTTCTTATTTAGCTTCAAAAGGCATTCAAGGGCTGTTTGGGTTTGGGCTCAGAGTTCTAGAACTTAAAAACAGGCTCATAAACCAGAACAGGACTTGATTTTTGAAAGGCCAAAGTGATTTCTCCCACCTGCCCTAAAGTTTGAGGGCAGAAATATGCTGTGTATCAAGAGCCTGTATATGGACAGGAAAGGTACAATTCATTTACCAAATCAAAGAGCAGATGGTGGGAAGAGAGACAGAAATACCAATAAGGAAAGCTCTGGGATGTGAGCGTAGTGATGTGAGAAAGTTGACCAGCGGAGATCATTGTGAAGTGTAAGTTTTGGGAAAAATAAAAATCTTTGAGGGCATTTTTGTGGTGATGGTGACAGTCATGATGGAGGAGGAATTCAGTTCTGGACATGATTACCTTTTTGCGTCTTTCTATGCTTCAAAATTTGGCAGAAAGCTGTAATCTTTGCCTTTTCCAAACCAAACAGTGCTTTCCAGGCACAACCCAAGTGTGGAAAACCTGATGCTGAGTGGTAGGAGCTTCCTTCTGGAAGTGACCGTGAGAGAGTTAGCATGGCAATGCTTGTGTGACCCTACGGTTAAGACTGTCTGATTTAACACCCTGTCGTGAATCATATTTCTCACTTTCCTTTTTCAGTGTCTTCTGTTCTGAAGACAGTGAGATTAAAGTTAGTATTACTTGGTGACCATAAATGTCTCCTCTCTAAGCATTTGGATCTGTGGTAGGATAGCCAATGAAGAGTTGTGTTATTTTTAAATTACCTACGTTGCCTGAAAGACAAAGTGAAGCCTAAGTGACCCCCTCAGGTGGTGGTGGTGGTTGTTATCAAATACATTGCAGTTGTGTCTTCCTGTTTGGGGCTGTTTGAACATGGCAGGGTTGCAGCAAGAGACTTTTCTGACTTTTTTATTGGTTTGCAGATCCCGAAGAGTGGGAATTTTGGACTATTTTGGGAATGGCAAGGACACAGGAGGGAGGCAGAGCATTCCTTGAGCAGTAGCATGTGGAAAACAATTTGGAAGCTCTGAGCTGTGTTTCCAGATACTCAGGTTGTGATTGTCTTAAAATACTAATGAAAAAATAACAGAACTGCTTTTATGGTGGGAGACTGTTGAAAGGAGCATGTTCAGGAGACTGTAGCTTACAACCTTTAGAAATGCCTGGAAAAGCTGCATGTCCCCAAATACATTCCTTTTTCCTAGCCTTTCAGAAACCTGAAGATGCCCATAGTGTGTGTTAATTTTTATACAGCAAGACATCTTGGGTAAGGTGAGCTGTATTTCCTCTTTTCTCCTCCTTTTTGACTTTTCTTAGTTTCTTGCTACAAACCATTTCCATAATGATGCTCAGACTCCTGTAGATCACGCTGCTCAATCCCTCTTCCCCGAGGTCATTCTCAAATCATCCATGTTCTCACGACTAAGGATAAACAAATGTGCAGATGCATGTGGGGGACAAAGAAGAATGAAATATCTCCAAATCCCCCAAACACTGTGGTGCACATGTGTTTTTTCCCAGGAAAGATTTGAGAGAGACTAAGCTTAAGATGACATATGTTAGTTATGTTTCTTTACATCCTTTTGGAAGATGCTCAGATACTATATAGCAAAGGACCTGAATTAATTCCATTTGTTTAAATATCCTTGTACCTTTTACATTTTGGTTTCTTTATGGTTGGCAGATTTGAGATTGTTTTATAACTGCATGATCTTTTTTCCTGCCTGGGGCAAACAATTTAAATATACTAATAATTCACTTAACCCTTTCTGAGATTCACATCTTTTTTCTTACCTAGGAACACACAAGAAAAAAAAAAAAGGCACCAGAATGTTTTGAGAGGGGCTTTCCTCTCAGTGGATTGGTCTCTGCAGTTGTGAAACTCTTTGCAGAATAATCACCTAAAATTTCTGTGACAGAGATTTGACTTCTTAATGACAAAGCATTTCCTGAAATTACTTGTTACCTAGTCTTTGTCAAGACAGTGCCATTTGTGTTGATTTCAAAGCAGCTCAGTTTTCAGCTGGAAGAAGTCTGAAGCTGTATTTTTGATTCAGCACAAGAAGCTGGAAGGCTAGCAATGCATTCTTCCTTCTGTGGTATTCTTCTTTCTATAGGAAGTTACTGAACCACTCAACTCTTCTGCAACTCACGGTGTGCTTTAGTCATTTGAATTGTTAATGCTCTGGAAATGATTGTTTTGGAAATTAATTAAATTTGGAGATTGTTGCATGAAGGTGGTCTCATGCAGACTTTATATTTTTTATATATAGATAAAAATATATAATACATATTTATATAATATGTATTTTATATAAACAATATATATTTAATGCCTCATATTTTAAAAAATATTTTAGCAATGAAGGGTACTATGCAGAAGAGAAGGATTTTTAATTTTTAAAACTAAATACAATCTTACGAGAGCAGCTTAAAACTTGCTCTTGAAATATTTTATGTCTCAGCTTTCAGGCTTCAACATACATTAGTTGTGGTTCTTTTTATTCTCGGCCGTTATTGAGGGACATGATACATACTTCAGGGCATGAGGTGATGAATAAGAGCTGGTTAGGTAAGAGCAAGTCTGAAGTCTTGTTTTTAAAGCTTCTCATGGGTTATATAATTTTGGTCAGAACATTCCAAATATTCTGTTCTGTTCTGCCTGTTGGACAAAATAAAATGAGTTAAATCAAAGAGCATCTTCAGACCATCAAGTTTCTGTAGTTAAACTCACAAAATAATAGCAATTAAGTATTTTAAGAGGTAGGTTCTATGTATTGCTCTGTATAAGTTCCAGATACATAGTGGAGGAAGTGAATGGAAAATAAAGAAAATGCTTTAAAGGTACATGAAGAATAAAAGGAATATAAGATGTTGTCCTTTTAAGTAAGATGATTTAATAAGTCTGTAGGAAACCAGTGTGTATCAGTGCTCTAGCCATAATGCAAATACTATTATTTAAGTATTAATCTTGCAAGTGGGAAAAGTATTTTGCAGTGTAATCTGGTACTCTTCATGGTTGTGTTTGATGCTTGTGCAAGGGCGACCTACCTGCAACGACCTGACCCGAACTTTTCCTTCTGGCACTCGTCCTTTCGCCAAACACACTTGGAAGGCTGCTGTGAGATTTGTGCTCAGCTCTAGAAGGCTGTCTTCCCTGCCTTTGACAGTAAGGGGAGCCTTGGGTGATAGCTTCAGATGTGCTGCTGCCCAGAGGTACCACTGATCAGATGCCTGCATTTTTGATCAGAGGATGTCTGTGACATCTAGCAATGTCTTCCTTGCATGTTCCCAGGACATCTGCTGTTACTTCTGAGGGGCAAAGCTGCCAAATTCTTCAGCTTCAGTAGTTCAACCTTTGAGCTCCTTCCCCATAACTTTGTAATTATATGTAAACATACTTAAATGTTCTGCCTGTGTGGAAAATAGGGAAAGGTGGTTCAAAGGAGCAGCAGGAGTCAAGGAGAGTAAAGGGAACCATAAAATATCCAACAAATACTGATTTGGTAATATTAGCAAAACATATGTCTTATGTCATACAGCATGAGAAAAGGGATTCAAAGCAGTTGCAGAGTCTTGAAACTACCAGGTTTAGACTTGTCTCACCTAACTATGTGCTGGAGGCTGTCTACGTGAGCAGGTGATCTGGAGCAGCAGAAGCAGATGGAAATGATGAGAGCAGTTGTTACTGCAGACCCTTATGACCCCGTTGGGGGTTGGAGTGCATTTGGTGTGCAGCTGGAGAGGGGCTTCTGGGTTTAGCTTCCTCCAGAAGGAACCTGGTTTGCATGCACCACGTCTCCCCTGGGAACCAGGGTAGGCTGATAGCCCAAGCCAGCATGCTGGTACAGAGGTGACCTCCGTGTTGCAAGGTCTCTCCAGAGAGGGACACATCTGCAGTTCAACTCTTACGTCTCTCATCATTTTACTATATTTGAAACTTAGGGTCACCAAAATCGTAATTAGGGTAGTTTGACATTTAGAGCTTATGTGGAGTAAAGCTCAACTTAACTGCTTGAAAAGTAATAGAAGATTGCTCCTTTTGCTACAGAGTTGTGGTCCTGTGTTATAACTCTCTGTTCTCAGTTACTGCTTCAACAAAAGATTTGTTGCACGCTAAATTTTCTGAAGTTTAGAGCAGATGCAAATTCACAGAAAAATGCTTCTTTTCCTTCTCAGAAAGGGAAGAGGTCTCATTTCATTTATTTACTCTGCTTGGTTTGTGGAGTGATTGTTTCTTTATTTGGCATCCTCGTTTGGCCTGGATATTCCTCAAGGCACAACGATGAGTCATTCATCTCTTCACAGGGCAAGACACTTCCTTTTTTTTAATGAATAATATTGTGGCAGAACTTGCGATTTGTGGTGGTTTTTTTTTTTTTTTTTTCCTTGGGAATTGCTGCTGCATAGAAAATAAACCAAATAGGACATAGCTACGTAAAAGACTAATCGCCTCTCACCGTGTACTGGAGGATGTCACTGTGGGAGTCGCAGTGCAACATGCCATGTGGATGCTGTCCATTTAGGATGTAAGTATATAGAGGCCTACTCTCTTGGAGGCTTTGTCCCTTTCACACCTCAAGGGTCACTTAATTTCTTTTTAAATTCTCCTGTAGCCTACAAGCAGGATGTGTTGCCTTCTAGTGAATCCCAAATAGATAATTAGGGTTTTAGATGTGTTTTATAATTTGTGTAACTGTTGATTGTGTCACTCTGTTAATCTCCTTTCTTTTACCACTCTGATAAATGAACTGTAGAATAGTATAATTGTGGGCTTGCACCATAATTTGTGTGTTTCTTGTGCCTCTGGACCAAAGGGCCAGGGAAAGACAATAACAACAGTCATGAAGGGCTTAAAATAATTTGACTTAAGTCAAATCCCAAACAGTTAATGCTCAAAGGATACTAAAATAGGAATATATTCTAGGTTTTTAAATGCATAAGCTTGCAACATGGCTAGATACCTTAAAATTCAGTTGCAAATTACTATTTTTGTGTGCTATGTGCAGTTTTTTTTAGTGTGAAAGAGATTGATTACTAAAGTGGATTAATGCCTTTTACATCTGCAAGTCTTAGTTCAGATCAAAAGTGAAATAAGCCATACGTGTTCAGAGTGGACATGTGTGCACATCATAAATACTGCTGCACAGGCTGACCTGATTTGAGAATTAAGAGCTCCTTTTTTTTGTAAGAGGGATTCAGTGCTAAAATATTAGTATTGCATAAGCACCATAGATTTAGCCTCAATTTTTTTAATTATTATTCAGATTAATCCCCAAGTCATTCTCATTAGAAAATTTTTAGTCAAACTTTTATTTTAAATTTTAAATGTGTGTTACAATTTTAAAGTTTTATAGCTGCGGGATTTGAAGAACCGGAGTTGTCTGGCATTTTTCCAGCTGGTCCAGCTGTCTTTGGGGGAACTGAGTAGGTTGGCAAAGTGTGGTGTGGGCTCCTTTGTTAAATCCGTCACTGAGAGAGCGGGAGAAATGAGCAGTAGCAGTGGTGAAGGCTTTATTGTGTGAGTACTTTCTGCCTTTTCATCTCGACCTCCCAAAATTCTCTCCTCTTCCAGGGTTTTCCTTTTTTGTGCCAGGTTTCCTGAGGGCGTTCAAGCGTGATAAGCCTGGGGTTGTTACTTTGCTGCTTTCTTGGGAGCCAGCGTGAGCTCCTGTTGCATCTTCCTCGGGTGTCGATGCTGCTCTGAGATGGCCTTCCACAAAAATGCGTGACATAGGCTTTGTCCTGAGGGTCTCCAGCTACTGGAGGGGCCTCTGAGCATCCTCTGGAAAGGCAAGAGCAGCTGCTGCCTCATCTTTTGGTCATAATGCAGGAAGGATAGGATTTCTGAGACTTGATAAAATCACTGGTGACTGTGGGACAGGGGCTCCCAGGTGCTTAATTGACATGGCTTACTTTGAGGTATGGATGAACAAATACAGAGATTAAAGCGAGCAGTGAGCTGCGTGTGTGGACACTTCAGCAAACACAGGCAAAAAAAATCCATTTTTCACAAATGAAAGAGGAGAAAAAAAATCAATAGGGAAAGGACTGTTATTTTCAATTTAAGCCAGTGGACTTGGGGTTCGATCTCGGAGTTCATGCTTTCCTGTTCTCATTCACGTGTTGCACGACTCTGTTATTGGAGAACTGCAGACTGTGTCATATAGAGATCATTAAATATAAATGGCTGAAAGAATGCAAAATGCTCCCCATCCTTATTTATTTATTTTCTTGTCTGTTTGCAGATATTTCTCCCTCTATAGCTAACTCCTGTGGATGCTAGTTCCCTGTACAGGAGTGTTGGAGTGCATCGAGCTTTCACTGTGAAGTCCACCAGCCTTTTCCTCATGCATGTTTTGACAATATTTAAAGCACACAAATCAGACTGTAGTTATTGATCTGTGTTTGTTTCTTTTCAACAGACTGTGATTCCATCTGGCTACCTGATGGTGAGAGTGCACCACAAAGACATGACCAATATTTTAAGTAGAAATACAGAATTTGACTTTGCAGTACTATCTCTATGAGGTCTGGTAAATACAATGTGAGGGGATGCAGGTGGGATGCAGAGGACCCTCTCATCTCCTCTCTGTGCAGCCTGCTGTAATGGCAGGACAGAATGCCAGTTTCTTATGTTTAAACCAAAACCAAACCAGTATTTTTAGCCAATTCTTATTGCTAGATTCCACATTGCCAAACACGTCTGTAATAGCATTAACTGTATGAGAGCTGTGCTACCTTGCAAATCTATTCATGTGGAGACTTAGCCTTGTAGGTAGTAGGCAAAACAATGTACCGATGAAAAGACTTTCCTTATTAAAGCTAAAGCTCTGCAAAACTAGAAGGCAAACAGGCACTTGCTAGGTGTTGTGTCTGTTGGCATCTCAGGAGAGCAAGCAGAAATCATCATTAGGAAGGTACTGCCAAGTTCATGAGTGATCTGCAAAACTTCACATCTTTATCACTGTCTTCAATCTATAGCAACTACTTTTTCTAGTATTTTTTTGACTTAATTGAATTAATTTCTGTGTATGACTTAAGGTATGCCAGTACAAAAGGGAGTTGGGAGATGCACCCACACCCACTAAAGCATAGAGGTTCTGTAAAGGTGAAGGGGGAGAAATGGCTTTCTGTCTTGACTTGGATCAGTTAATTTCTTTGCAAGAACAGCTTACTGTGTGAGTGCAAGCATGCCAAGAGCAGCTGTGTTGAAGAACGCTTAAGTGCATGTATTCATATATGAATGTCTGTATGTACATAATACATATGTATTTGTATGTGTTTATGCATGGATATGTGTCTGTGTGTATATATGGATATGAAATCTAGGCTTATTTCATTTAACTTTAACACCTGATGGAAGCACTGAGCTCAGGTAAAGGTGTAGTCAGCACAAAGGTTCAGCTGTGGTCAAGGGAGAGGTAAAAAGGCCTTCTAGGTCTCAGGTGGGCTGTGGTGACCTCCAGAGATGCCTGTCCCCATGTAAACTAAACTGTAGGGAGAGTCTAGGACACCTCGGGTCCTCATCTGTGTACTTTAATTAGATGCCTAACATGAGGGGGAAGCAGACATAGACAACAATGGCAAAAATAATGTAAAAGGTGGGATTTTCAAATTGTGTGAATGACTGAGACAACTAAATATGACTGGCTCTTGATCGGATGTGTCTGAATGGCTGAGATGCTCTTGAAAATGCTTCTTAAGCTAAAAAGTAAGGACTTTTGAACTAAACCAGTAAGAGGCATACAAATTGCAAACCAATTACCATGTAAGACGATGTGTTCCTGTATTTGTGGAGTTCTGTAATAGGACTGTGCAGGCCAGGCAAGGCAACTTGAGTTTCACCATACATTTTCTTTCAGCTATTACCCCAAAAACCTACTACTCCAATGTCACCCTGTCATAGGTTGCTACCTGCTCAAGTGTGTTGTGTATTTGAGTGCATTATCGTTCCCTAATGGGAAACACCAGGTCTGTGAAAGGTGGGTAACCACTGGTTGGGGCAGTTTCAGCAGCAGTGGGCAGCATCTTCTTCAGTGGTGGTGACTGGAGGAGGAGATGTGCTCATACCCTCAGTTGTTTACACATTGTGTTGCTGCGTGGAATGTGGCTGGAAATGGCAGTTCAGTCTCATGTTTCTCTCCCTTTCTTGGCAGTTTCTTGAGGCTGTGCAACTTTTCTGTCCCTGCAACTTCTGATGTGAAATGAAGCTGGTGCATCTAATGAAGGGAGGTTGTTGCAGGAAGAATCCTTGCCATATGGTTTGAGGAAAATGTTGTGTTATCTTTCTTTTCTTTTTTTTCCCCAAGAGTGCAGAAAGTTGAGAAACAGACAGAGAGGGAGAAAAAAATTCTTTGTTGATAGTTAGACTAACATTTTTAGGGGATTCTTTTATTACATACGTATGTGCCTGGCTGGGAAAACAGCTAAAGAGATTGGAAGAAACCAAGATGTTTGCTAGCTGGACAGCGGGAAGAAATATGAGTGTGCTGGACCCAGAGTGCTGTTCCAATTTTAGGTGAGATAAATAGTGGAGAAAATAAAACTAGCCCTAGGCATTAAAAGCAATCCCTCAGCATTAATTGGCTGTGTTCAGGTAGGGATTGGAGAAAGCAGGAAAATCTCTTAAGATGGTGTGAATCTCTCTTGCTGCGGAGTTTGACTTCCTCCTCTGAGATTGCTGTAGTTGCTAACAACTGAAAGTGCTTTCAAGAAACTGTTCTTCAAGTACAGTAGAAGCCTACATGATGGGAGGGCTCCCATGCTCCTGCAGAGAGCTTGAGCACAGGTGCAGTTGAGGTTATTCCCACTTTCTCTCTTGCTGTTGGTTTGCGAAAATTCAGAATAGCCAGAAATACTAATACAATGAGAATACTCCTACCAGTCCTGTCATCTTTTCTATTATGCTCATAAATATAAGACATTGCCATATATATATTGTAAAAGTAAGAAGAGTACAAGCATTACGGTTGAGTAGCTTGAAATTTGCATTTTCTTGAATTTTTCCATCCTCTCATTTCTTTGAACACATTTTTTAGCTGTTTCCATATCTCACTCATCTTCATACTAGTGTCTCAAATCACATTTGTCTAATGTTTTCTGTTTATGGTTCACTTCCCTTTTTTGTGTCTCTTTCCATTCTGGTCTCATGCTCATGAGTATGCATATGCAAGATGCTTTTGTGATTTAAAAACATTTAAAATCAATAGACATAGTTTGTCTCAATGATTTTACTCAATGGCTTTACTTCCTGACAGTGGTCAACTCATTCATCTTTCTGATCCAACAGTTTCTGTAAAAACAGAGAAGCAGGAAAAAAACCCCCAAACAACTACCATACCCAACCAAGCAACAACAAAAAAGACATTCCCTCAGAGGAGTATTCTGAAACTGTAGAAGTTTACATTGTTTCTTTTGTACTTCTGTTCTCCATCACTTGCTCTGTTCTTTGTCCTTTTGCCCATCATTTTTTACTTTGTGTATGCTGTTTTATTCCTCATGTTCATGTTTCTACTGCTCTTTTTCCTTCCTTTGTCCAGCCTTTTCCTTTCCGGGGAGGAGGTTATACTCTTGCCGTTTCTGCTGTCCCTAAAGGTAACTGATGCCATTTACCATGTCTCTCTCTTTGCCTCCCTCTGCCAGCGGAAGACTTGGAGGAGACTCCTCTGCTCTTGTGCAGCCGTGGTCCTCGTTTCACGTTTGATGTACTTGGTCTGTTCACCATCTTCTCTTCACCATCTACACACCAGAATCAGTGTATTCTTACATACTGCTGAAATTATTGCCCCAGTGGCTGTTTTTGGAGCTCCAGAGAAGGATCTGGTCTAATTGCAGAGAAAGGGAAGGCCACCTGCAAATGGTGGTCACACAAGGCATTGTGGGGCTGGACATGAACAAGGGACTTCAGTGACTTTGTTCAGAGAGTATCCAGGTGCATAAAACAGCTCTGGGAAGATGGGAGCACCGTTAGTAAAAGACTGGTTGTGCTGTCTCTTGCTTCTTACTGCCTTCTGGAGAGCAAATCTCTTGTTCCTGGCTGGGAGAAGCTGAGTGTGGATTTGGGCCCTGCTGATCCAGGAGGAGCAGCTTAGTCCTCTCTTAAGTGTGGTGAAGGCTTCGATCCTGCTGTGAAGTGTGTCTTTTCCGATGCATGAGGTCCCCATCACGAGCTCCTGGGTGCTGAAGCTTGAGGACCAGGTGCCTGTGAGCTTGGAGCTGCAGTGGGGCATGTGTGGACACTGCCTTGTGCTGGATCTGATCTTGAGGTCTGCGTATAGGTGCCAAATAACGTTCAGCTTCCACAGACTTGAGTAGCTGTCCCTTCTAAACATCGGAGTTTATGGTTCTGGTATTAGAAGGTAGTTGGGATTAAGAATAGTTGTGGTGAAAAATCACTGGGACAAAGTCAAAATCAAGCAGTTTGATCTGTAGTTTGAAGGGTACTTCATTGCAAGAAGTTAAAAAAAAAAAAAAAGCTTTTAAAATGAAAGCTGAGATAAGCACTATCAGTGAAAGGACCTTAAAAAGGTTGCAGCCAGCAGTCATAAAGATAGAACATGTATGGAAGCGATTGTAGATAATGTTTTACCTTGAACCATCCATTTCTTTTTATATTCTTACAGTAAAGGTTTTTGATAATATTAAGTAGCTGAAAAGCCATATTTCTTTACCATCTCTAGTTAAATATGTTCATGATTCAACTGGAAATGCATATCTTCAGGGGCTGATAATTCTAAGCTGTAAAAATGTGTTCTGAGCAGAAATTTAGCATAGGATATCTCAACAAAAATAAAATCAAAGTCACTTTTATCTGCTGCCAGTAGAAAACAAGTTAACAGGACTGGAGAAGATACATTGTACTGTACTGCAGAGAAGTCTGCTATATAACAGAATTGGCATATTGTCAGACCATTAGCTTTCTTTTCTGGACTAGACTTAAGGTGTTTCCCAGTAATAGTGGTATCTTTGAATTACCTTGGAAGGATCAGTTTTCTTAAATAAAGTGTCATCTGTAGAGACTCTGCTGAAGTATTCCTAGATGAACGTAAGAATGTGTGTTCCATTGGCTTAGCGACTGGGTCTAGGATGCTTCTCTTTTGCTGGACCTACAAGCAAATCTTGGAGGTTTCATTGTAATTTTATTTTCATTTGCCTCTGCAAACAAACATGTAATTTAAGTATGCATTTTGTGTGGCCTGTTGCGAGACTGTGCAGGTATAGATTCGAACACATTCACCCGTACGGAAGCAAAGTACTGAAAGTCATCGCAGTGTATCCTACCTCTTGTCTCTGACTGTCTGGTCTTTGTTAAAGTGCCCATTGGCATCATATCTGACAGTTAAATAGCACTCATGGGTTAATTTAATTTTCTTTTGAAGCGTGTCTGTAACATAAAGAGAAAGAGTGTTGAGAAATAAAAATACTCCTGTGGACTCTTCATCTCCTTTTTATGGAGAGTTCTCTTTATGTTTCACTCACTGTTTCGGGAGTGCAGTTACATTGAGGATTGATCCTACTGAAGTTGATTGAGAAAATGTATAGTTCTGTCAACAGTAGATGACTCCTGAGATGATTCCAGAATTACAGGAGAAATGAAATGATTATGGGGCCACAGAACATGATCCTACCAGCTCTTGCTGATGAATTTCTGACATCTCTCTATCTTCATACACTAATCAATAGTATAAGTGTCGTCTTACATTACTTAAAAATTCTGTGCAAAATTCATGCAGTTATTGAAGAATGTAAGAATTCTGGAAAGCGTTTCAGTTCTGCAGTAACAGTCAGCAATTGGCATGTTGTCCCATTTGTCCACCAGATACGGTTTTGATGAGACAGACTTAGCAAACCCTGCATCTTGCTATGCCAGAAGCAGTGGTCTCCATCTCCCTTCCTTCTTCCATTTGTACTCCTTTCTGTCTGCTGGCTCCAGTACTGATTTGGCCTCTGGGCAAGCAGATTCAGTTCACTAATCTGGCTGAAAATTAATTATTTTTGAAAGTCAGTTGTAGTTTCGCCCGTTTGGTGACCTTAGTTCTCTTAAAGTATTCATATGAACATCAGAGGTGGTGAACCTCTCATGAACCAAGAGTCAATGAGGTGAATCCAGAGTGGGGAAGGGGGAGGAAAGAGCTGGTGGCACCTCACTTTTAGATGGGTTTGTCTGTTTTCATTAACTGTGCCCTCCACCAAGAAACATGGCTGTCTTCTGGTAGAGTTGCTGTTCTGCTTTGCAGTTGAGGAAGCTGTCTCTGGGGTGCACAAAGGGTTTCCTACATGATACAGCATAAAAAACAGGACTACAGTTGGGAACTACTTGCACTGGATCTGGATTATTGCTTAGAAGGACGTTGCACTCCTTGATGTGCTTTGATTTTAACTTGATAAAAAATTAAGTATGAATTAAGGAATGCAAGAAATAAAATAAATAAACCATAGTTATTTTTCTAAAGTACAGATTTTGTCTATTAGATACATCTCAGTCTGTGTCAAGATCTAGAAACTTGTACTGCCACAGTCAAAAGCTATTTTTGGATAAATTGCACGACAGCAGTGATTTTAATAAGGGACCTGATGCTTGGAGACAGTGACTAAACCTTTGCTGGGCTCTGAAACAACTCATGCTCCCAACTTAAATGGGTGTCCCGGGCACCTCGCGCAGTCGAGTTACATATTTGTGTATGGAAAAAGAAAACAGTAGCTCTGTAGCATTACTAATACATTATCTTGAAGGATTAGCTATAAATTTATGATACTAAAAATTTGAGCTAGACTGATGTGGGCTTTTTTGCTGCCTCAGGCTATATTTATACAGTGTAGTTGTAATCAGAAGTGTCATAAATCTGTGTGTTTTTTCTCTTATTTTCAGTGAAAGATAATCTGTAAAACTGTGCTTGCCAGACTTCTCTTAATACTTTGGTGGCTTGTCAGTATAATAATTAACTTAAATCCCCTGTGTTTCCCACTTCAAAATCCATGAGGGTGATACCGACTTTGTATTTTACAAACAGTATAACAGTGAATCTGGATTGTTAAACCTTCTTAGGCAACATGTATTTATCCTCCCTTCTTCTATCCCTTCCCTGGAGAATGTGGGTTAAAAGTTAAAACATCTAAGTCTTGTGACTGTATTTTGAGAAAGAGGATGCTTTGCTTTTGTGGTTGGGTGGTTGGGTTTTTTTTTCCTTGGGTGGGTTTTTTTTTTGGTTGGTGTTTGTTTTTTCTTGTTTGTGTTTTTTTTTTTTTTCTCCAGAGCTGTATATTCTCTTTAGCATGTGACTTCATCATTTAAAAAATAATGTGTTTCACTGTAACTGAAAGGATAGTTAAGGGGCAGAGTGCTAGATATACTTGGTGTGAACTGTTGGTGTTAGTTTTTTTTAAACTATTATTCATTGAGTGCCACTGCCAGTTGCTTGGTTGCTGCTTGCTTTCATGAAAATGTTGAATGCTGATTATTCCTGGTGTGATACAACACAGGTCGCTTGTCCTTGGGCTTTTGCTGTGAGCACCTGATGGTGTACTTTGTGGAGAGCTGTGCTCATAAGCATCCGTTGCTGAAGGCGGTGGGGGGCTCTGGACAGATGCCCGGAGGTGCCATGTGCGTAGTGAGCCAGACCAAGGCAGAGCTCCCTCACTCTCTTCCAGATACTTCCCAAGGATAGATATGTCCTGCAGCCTGAAACCAAGCGTGACCTTCATGATTTACGGTTGAAATGCAGGCAGAATTTTCCACAGTCTGCTTTGTGTTCCTTCTTTCTGCTTTAGTATGAAATAAGTTACACTATTGGAAAAAAATTATTACAGATGTTGCTGAAAACCACTGTTTTAGCAGCATTATTAAGCATTTTGGAACTGAGACACAAGCTGGACACTGCATCATTTTTCTAGAAGGGAGAAACAATATCATCTGAGGTTGTACCAGTTTTGAATAGAAAAAGGAACTGAATGTGTCCTCTGAGTCCTAGGTACTAAGTGCAGTTTAACTTTAGCATCAAAGTATAATAATAATCGTGGATTCCGTATTCAATTTTGCTGATGCAATCTGTGGAGTCCTGGGTGATTAATATCATGTATGCGTCCTGGTGCTTTGTTCACAGATGATAGGAAACTACAGAAATCTGTTCCTCCTTCTGTTTCATCCTGTGATTCATATTCTTAGTTTGTACATAAAAATTCAAAACTTGAAATTTCCTTTTGGAAGATATTTTATATCTCAGATGGATTATAACATGCTTACATAAACATACCGTGTGTGCATAGGAAAAAAAACCCACAACTGGTGGAATTACTATTACTTTGCTTTTCACTTGTTGAAAGTTTACAGTCTTTCTCAGAGCAGTTGATCCAAACTGCTGAGGTCCCCTGGGTGTAGTCTAATAGTGTGTGCTAGTGGATGGCACGTGATTTGGCACTCAAGTAATGCAGGTCTTTCTTTCCAGCTGAAAACATATTGTCACTTTTCTGGTGTCTGTAAGCCATGGCTATAGCTGTTGTTAGGCTAGTGGGCATCACATGGGAAGACTAGGAAACCTGTGACACAGGAATTGTGTTCTAAAATGCAGTTAGTATTATGGGAAAGCTGGAATATCCCTGAAATTTAACTATGTGAACTGTATTTCTGTGGTACAGTACTTAAATATGAAGCTGCTGGGTTTTTTATCTCTTCAGAATGCCATGAACAAATAGGTTTCAAGATGTGTTAGCAAGCACAGGTAAATAATATATATTTTTACATACACACATGAATGCATATTTCATAATTAGGAGTAATGAAAAAAAAATTGCATTTATTTTTGAACAGCTTAGAAGGAAAGTAGGGTTTGGATTTTTTTCTTTCCAGTTGTAAGAATGTTAAAACTTGTGTGAATCTCTCTAGTTCAGATTTTTTACCTGAATTCTGGGTCTTAAAAATGTGTGTCACTGGAGTGGGATCTTCCTATACTCCCAAAAAGCTGTGTTATCAAAGTCTTAATGGTTGGAGAGACCTAATATACACAGAAGACTCAGAATGGTAGACTAACATAGGTTGGAGGGACTCTCTGGAGGTCCGCTCCAGAGATTTGATCCAGTCCTTGCTCCAAGCAGGGCCAAATTCAAAGTTGATTCCAACTTCAAAGTTTGGTAAGGTTCATCTGACCCTTGTGTAATCAAGTTTTGAACATCTCCAAGGATGGAGATTCTGTGACCTTTCTAGGTCTGTTGCAGTGTTTAGTGACCTTCATGATAAAACCTTTTCCTATTTCCTTAATCAGAATGTCACTTGTTCCAGTTATGTCCTTTTCCTCCTGTCCCATTTCTGCACACCTCTGAGAGGAGTTGAGCTCTGTTGGCTTTGCACTGTATTAGGTAGTTGCAGACAGCAGTAAGATCCACACCCACACACCCCTGCCCCCCCACCCTGACCCTTCTCTTCTCCAGGCTGAACAGCCCCAGCTCTCACAGCCTGTCCACAGCCTCCTCTTGGTGGCATGTCCTGAACTCCCTCTGGTGTGTTCATGTCTGCCTTGTACTGGGGAGCCCAGCACTGGACCCACCACTCCAAATGTGTCTCACCAGGGCTGAGCAGAGGGGTAGGATTACCTCCCTCCACCTGCTGGTGATCCTTTTCCTAATGCATCCCAGGATGCTGTTGACTGCCTTTATCACAAGGTCCCACCACTGGTTCATGGTCAACTTGTTGTCCCTCAGGACCCCCACCTCCTTTTCTCTCAAGTGTTTTCCAGCTGGTTGGCCCCCATGTACTGGTGCATTGAGTTACTCCTCCCCAAGCACAAGACCTGCCATTTACTTGTGCTGAACTTCACAGTGTTCCTGCTGAACCGTTTCTCCAACCATTTCATATCCCTCTGATTGGCATGCTGCCCTTGAGTGTACCAATCGCTTCCCCAAATTTTATGATATCTGCAAACCTGTTGAGGGTGTGCTATGTCCCATCATACTGGTTGTTAATGAAGCTGGCCTATTCAGTATTGGTACCTAGAAATTGGCTACTAATAGGACTTTGAGTAGCTGGTGAATATATTTTGAGGCCAGTGGTCCAGCTGGTTTTCTACCTACTTTGTAGTCCAGTAACTGGAGGTGAAGAAGAATTTATCTGGTGTGCATAATGAATCATATGGGTTTCACAGTAGTAATACTTCCCTATTCTAAACCAGATTTTTTTAGGTACAGTTAGAAGAATGATTTCATTCTGGCACCCTCTGGTTCCCTTGGTCTTAAGGATTTTATTTCAATCACTCTGCTTCTGTCAGCCATCTGTAAAGTGCTTGTTCAGCTCATATTTTCATAACTCCCCACAGACCTTCCTCCCCTGTATTTCACATACAGAAAACTTGCAGTGGGATATTTACAGGAGGCAGTCCTGGCTTTTGAAGGTCATCATCATATTTTGCTTCCTGATGCTTTGTCCTGTACTCCTCTTGTTCCACCATATGGTGAGACTTCTTCTTTGCCATTGTCTCCTCTTCCCTTTACTCTAGATAGCAAATTTAACCCTTTCTCTTCTAGACCTTGTATCTATTATCCTATTTTTCTGTTTTTCTCTTTAAACATAAATTAATATGAAAAAAATGTCTTCATTATGCCTCTACCTTGCACCTTTCCTGGATGCAGTTTGCAGCTTTGGTAGGAGGGCTTCCTGTTGGCATGTGAAAGAAAATCTGATGCTTGCGCTTGTTCACACAGGAAGGCATTGCTAAGCCAGGGCACTGGAGTGTGAGCAAGCTGGCAAAAATTCACAGATACAGCTGTTTTAAAGTCAGTAGGAGTGTACAGTCACAAGATAGCATTCACTTGCTGGTCTCATCTGCTACTTCCCTGAAACAAATCTCATTAAGAAGTATTAGACTTACGTACAGAAATGAACAGAGCAAAATAAATGTAAAGGACAGTTTTCCATTTGTTGTATTTGACAGAGTTGTTTAGTCTTTTTAAAGAAATACTGTGTATAACCCTAGTTTTACACTCTAGAGCTTGGTAATTTCTTCTGTGGTGGCAGTAAGCTAGATGGTCTTGACTATCATTAATACTCCATTTCCATTTCTGAGGAGCAGAGAAAATGCAAATGCAGTAGGGCAAGTTGCAGTAAACATGTATTTGTTTCCCTTCTGTACTTTTCAGTGGCATTTGAGTCTTTTTCTTCTGGTTCCTTTCCTGCTATTTCCTTTCCATTCTTGTTAGTCTGCCCTTGTCTTTCACAAGGGAGTATTGATATTTGTTACTGCTTTTAACAGCATTGTTTTCTTATGTGACTGTAGCATATAAGGAAGATAATGATAAGTTACCGAATTGCTCCATATAGATGAATGCTAATATCTTTTTCAGACAGTGCATCTCCATGATGCAGTACAGCAGTGAAGCATTCTGTGTGACCATTACCAATTAGACTGTATATATAATTACCAGGATCCTTATAGCTAAAACGATATTAACACTGTATGATCAAATTCTAATAAAAAAAAAGTTTGCAACGTTTTTTGTGTGCAATAGAAAAAAATCCTGGTATTATTTATGGTGATTCTCTGGGTGTTACTAATCGGATGTAACCAAATCCCAAGAGATGAGAGGTATTTAGAAGTGTCTGTACGAAGTAATAACACCTTCTGTATGTGGTTACCTTGAGAGTGTCTACATTTCCATGTGTCCTTTTATGGTACTAAGAAGATTTTTACTTTAGTGGTGAGATTAGTATTATTTTGAGTGCATTCGCTACTGTTCTTTATTAATATATAGCCTGTTATGTGGTAAAGATTTACATTTCATCTTTATGTACCTTGAGATGAGATGCGTTGAAATAAAAAATAAAATACATGGACCAAATACTGACTTTTGTATTTCACTAGGAATCACAACCACTTAGATCATCAGCTCCAGGGACCTTTGTAATGACCTAGATGTGCCAGTATGAGAGTTCAACAGTGTCCAGAAACTTCATCTGACTAGGGTTAGCAACAGCCTTGCTTCTTTCAGAAAATAGACTTAGCTGGGGGAACATGGACTTCTGAATGAAGGACCTGCCTTTTGCTGCTCCTGTTGTTGTTTTTGGGGGGCACAGATCATAATGCTTGTGTACAAAATCAGTTTTTAAGAAATTTGAGGACTGATTGCTGTTGTGTATGTTTGGATTTTTTCATTTAAAAGACTACTGTATTATTTCATATCATCCTTAGGAGTAAAAAATGTATTTTTCTTACATTCACTCTTGTTCTTGACAGCTAAAACTTAGTGATAATTCATACTGCTTTTAATCTTTAATGTTTTGCAGACATCATCTGTGATAGTTGATCTGCAAAACATCCTTAAAAGGCATAGAATTTATTAGAATTAGTCATATTTTGTGGGGGATTTAATCCTAATTTTCTATTGAAAAACGTTTACTTTATAGACTCTATAGGAACAATTGAAGTAAATATCAGAGCTCTTGGCAAACTCCCAGCCCGCATACACAGACTATTTTTGTTCTATTTGTGGTCCTAATGGTAAGTTAAAGCAGATGTTTTGTCTTCAGAGTGAATCAGGATGAATCTTGGTGCTACAGGCAGTTTTGCTTTGCAGGTCCAGTGATTCCATTCTTGAAGCTTGTCTATAATGGATATAATAAAGATCTTTGAGGTAATCAGTGGTGTGAATTGCTAGGGAGAGACTAGATGATCTCTTGAGGTTTCCTCCATCCTGGTTTTTAAGATTTGTGTGAACTCTCCATTGATGGCTCTTTAGGTGGCAACAGAGAAAATGAAGCTGTGAAATCAGGGGAGGGCCAGGTGCTAAGGTCCCTGATCTGGCACACCCCTAGCAGGAGGGGAGGAGGAGAAAGATGGGTGTTTTCCTAGCTATGCCATCCCACTCTTGCTAATTTCTTCCAGTTTGGGAACAGCTCAGAGACAGTGGTCTGCTGGACCTTGCCTCCAGGGTGGTCATAGCTTAAGCTCAAGCTAATGCCGATGAGCTGCTTGAAGCTTAATGTAGTATTAGTTTAATTTAGCATTAATACCTCCCAACCCTATGGAGGAGGTCTTTTAGCTTGGTCTAGCTTGGGGGATGGGATGGGAGGGAAGGTGAGGGGAAAGGATGATGCAGGCAGGAAGCTGAGCCGAAGAGAGGCAGCATAGAGGTGGTCTCCTGCTGAGGTCCTTAGCAAGCCTTCTCCAGCTCAGGGTCCTATCTTGCCTTCCAATGCCTATAGGAGACTTTTATGATCACCTGTGTAAAGGTTTGTGTTGCTCTGTCCTTCTTGCCACCTACTGCTCCAACCCTGTAACAGAACTCAACATGGCTACTTCTTGTTTTCATCGCCCTTCTCAAGAAGAGGGGAGGGCATGTTCTGATTGTCTGTTCGGTCTTTTATCTTGGAAATTTATTCTCTTTCTTTTCTGAACCCAGAAAGGGTGCTTGTCTGAGAGCGCTGGGTACAAAGCTCAGAAGACAAAGCTGGTACTACTATCACCATTGCTGGTGCGCTGGTCTTCAGGAAACTTCTCAAGAGCAGCTTTTGTGAAACATTTGCATCCCTGGTACAGCCTAGAGATGTTTGTGTATTTTGAAGGCATTTATAGGATAGTAACAAGATGCTTGTGAATGTCATCCCTAGATATTAGTACAAATGTGCTTCTGTATTTAGATAATACGCTCCTTCCAAACTCATTCAATGTAGTGTTGCCTTGTGGGCTCTTTTCAAACCCTGATAAGGAAAACAACACTGAAAAAAAAGACATTATTTCTTTCAGTATGTGTTTAAAAGAGTGTACTTGTATTTGCTGACATACTGCAGGTTAAGATGCTTTCAGTTAAGCTTGTAGCTTTTCAGTGAATTTGCTTGCTAGGAAGCCAGACCTCGCTGCTTTTTCATTTTGAAATGGTGCTGGTTTGTTCTAATCCTTCTCTGCATGTCAAAACCCTTTAAACCGTTGGCCCTAGTCCATGAGATTTTTCTATACAAGAGCATGATTTACCATATTTGATACCCTAAAGATTAGGGGCCTGTCGAGATTTCCTGACTGCTTGACACTTGTATTTTAGTGTGCCTGCTGTGAGCAGCAGGACGTGAAAGTGGACAGGCAGATGAATCACTGGACTGATCTCGTGTTAGTGTCGCTTGGTCAGTTGATAAGGGAAAGAGAGATGAGAAAAGTGGGCTTCCTCTGTATGTCAGGTTGGAAAATGCAGCTGGAAAAGCAAAATAATCTGGCTGTAATGTATCAGTGGGACTAAGAATAGAAGTGATGCAGCTGGTGGAAATGGCCCTTAAATGCAAGAAGCCTTCCCCTGTTTGTCCTCCCCAGCTGTAAGCCTCCAGTTGGGTACTAAGGCCTAATGGGCCAGGGAGGAGGGGTAGTAATAGGCCTGTGCCGTGGTGGGAGCAGTTTGGATTTTAACCCTTTGATACATGTTCTCTATGTGGGTTTGTGCACATGTCCACATGCAATTTTTTTTGTCTTTTTTTGAAACTAACCCTTGAAGGATATGGAAGAGCCTGATCCAATATGTAGACATTGTTTTCACTTCATATTTTCTCTGGTATCAAACTTCAGGGCTGTAATACTGATTTTTTTGGTTTTTTAAACTGTAAATGGAGACTTCTGGGAGTGTTATTTTCAGTGGTTTGCTTTGTATTATCTATAAAAATTGGTCTATGTAACAAAAATTTGTGATTTTTTTTTTGTTGATTTATATTACTTTCTCCCATGTATATTAAATTGGTTTGATTTCCTTTTCCCCCCAAGAGACTAACATTTGTTTTGTTTTCTAATCCTTAATTCATTGTCTTATAAAAATCAGCAAGTTATAACCTGCTTCATATTATAAGACTGAATTACAGTTAATTAAAAATAGATATTTGTAATGGACATTTTAACAGAATCTTAATTGTGATAACTCAACAGGATGCAACTCTGTAGGGGTTATCATTAGGATGATGACATTTGCCACTTGTGGGGAGTGTTAGTTGTTTGCAATATTCCTCACGTTTATTGCAAAGACTATTGCAGCTACCTCTGCTTTTAATAAAACTGTTCTCAGAACACGTTAATATTGAAGCATACAATGATATTTGCTGTTTGCCTCTGGACCACCGTCAGTACTTTGATTATTTTGTGTTGTTAACTGAAGTTTGCTCCTGTAGTGATGCTTTTATAATTGCTTTGTCTTTGGTAACAAAACCTTTTCAATAAGAGAGCATCTTGAGACAGGTTCTGTTTTTGTGGTGTCTTGGAGTAGGTAGTACCAGCCACTTGTGCTGCTAGCATTGCATTCATAATATTAAAAGCTCAAAATATGAAGAACAGAGAATATTTGTATCTAGTGAATAATCAGGAGCACAACTTGGGATATAGAAAAAATAATTATCTTTCATACAAATAAAATCCAACCTTGAAATCTGTTATAGTTGTGTATTAAACAGCAGGATGGCGTCAGAATTTGTCTTTTTAATGGGAATAAAGCCAGCCTCAGTGAAACTGTGAGAGGGTGGTTGTTGGAATAGTGTCAGTGGCTGAGTCTTCCGTAAAAGAAGGAAGCTCAAGGATGAGGATGAAGTGAGAGCTGTGCTAAGAGGAGTGATGAGGATAGGTGGGACAAGTCACAGAGTAGTGTTGGGCTCACAAACTCTTAATCGCCTTGTTTCAGATTGTATGTAAGGCAGTGGGGCATGAAACTGCTGACTCCCTGGGACAAGAAAAGGGTGGTCTGGTTAACAGCCCCACACCCCTGGAGTTTGTGGCTGGAGGTGCCAGCTGTGGCACCAAAGCCTGGATGTGCATGGGGGACAGCCACTCTGGAGCTGGAGGGGCTGCTGCCTTGCAATGCCGACTCACCTACGAGAAGCCTGCCCTGTCAGTGAGGGAGGCGGAAAGGGAGATCTAGTGGTCAAGAGGGGAGGATTTCCCTGCCTGGGCCAGGTGTCACTGGGAGCAGGGTCTGGTGGTGGCTGTGTTTCCAGGGTAGCCATAGAGATTGTGAACCTGAGAGAAATGGGAGGACACTTGAGGCTTGAGATCTGGACAACTGCAACGTTTCTGCTGGGTGATGCAGAAAGAAGAACTGGTGTAATTGAAGGGAGTAGTTGGGAGAAAGGGCTGAGGAACTCTGTGACGCTGGTGGTAGATGAGGGGCAACTGCTTGAAATCAGTGTAATTGTAACAGCAAAAGCTGTGTTCACTGTCTCTTACTTAATCAAATTACCGGAATATTTTTCAATAGTTAATATAATTTAGGAGCTTTCTCATAATTTCAAAATAGCAGGTAGTTTTATTCCAGGCGTTAAACCGAGGTTGGGTACAGCTCCAGGTGCATCTTCAGCTAACACATTTCTGCTACTGCCAGTTAGTTTAACCACTTTGTTAAGTGGTTTAAGTCATGTACCGTGTCAGGTGTTACCTGCAAATCAAGAAAGTAATCAAAGGGAATTGATAGAAAAACAAAAGCTTTGATTGTTGAGGGGTTGCTGAACTTGATCCTCAGGGAAGTGGTGAGTGTAGTTGTTCATGTCATTCATAGTGCTCTAAGTCAGGATGGTTTACAGGGGTTATGGATCATGGTGGTTAGCCAGGAATAGTTTCAGGTGTCTTGGGTAGAAGTCTTTGAGCCTTGCCAGAGGCATGCTTCACTGAAAACAATGTCCATACTGTCACATCTGTATTGTTTTTCTCTTACACCTGGAATATTGCAAAAAAAAAAAAAATAATGATTGTTCTCTTCAGTGGTAACCTCCTCTGGTATTAGTGTCTCTATTGCTATTAAATTATTTATTAATGCTGATTATTGATTTATTTGTTGCACCCTTTTCCCTGAAAGATAATTAAATATGATGAGTCCACTTGCTAGCTTGTAATGGGAATGGTGGGAGCATAAATTTGGGATTGATTGGTTTCACTGGGGTGACAGGAGTACAGGACTAGCTAGCTTGGTGAAGGTCCAGGGGCTCTAGGGTGAAAATCCTTGGTCTTTAAAATTGTGTTTTCCTCCATGCATTACAGGTTTGTTTCTTTGTTGTGCTTTCCTCTCTAGTTTAATAAGCCAAGCAATGCAACTTCCTTATCATCCTTAGTTTCTGATTTTTGTAATAATTTCTTTTTATGGTGGTGTCCATGTAACTGATGAGCAGTGTGCTTGTATTAACTTCTATGTATCAGCTTGGTATGCAGGAAGCTTAGCGTGGGCAGTGTTGCCAATTCCTGCTTGATAGTAGTATTTAACCATCTCAAGTTACTTTTTTTTCTTCTTTTTTCTCCAAGCTCCTTTAAAAATGGGATGCCTTTCCAAGTCGGTCTGGCTGCATTGAAAATGATGACTTTTAAAGTCTTAAAAATTGGAAGTTTTGATTGGATGAACAAAGGAACCCAAGACTTGTTTAAAAAAACCAGTGCTCTTAAAACTTGTAGTACCCTTCATTCTGCAGACAACTAAGTACCATTTTATTTAAAATGCTTTTTGATCAAGAGCAGTTGCTGGACCAACTGCAATGACAGTGACTCAGGCCCCTGCACTGCCTCTTTCTCTCCTTCAGTTAGAGCCATGAAAGGCAGCTAGCACAGGTGTAGGTGTCTGTAGGCAGGTGAGATGAACCTGCCAACTGGCAAGAACTTTATTTGCTAAAGTTATTCTTCAGGCTATAGTTTCTGGGCTGTGACTGTGAATAACTGCTGAGCAATGGTTAAGGGAGTGGTTTGTCCATCTTGGTTGGCAGAATGAAATGGCACTGGCTTACTGCATGCAGATGGTGAGTCCTGCAGGCTGCTGCAGTGATCTCAGTAGGAGACTAGAAACTACAAATTACCTTTGGACATCAGGCTACTTCTGTTTTTTGCACTTAAACATGTAGTCAGATTTGCAGATTAATTCTGCCCCTGGAATACTGAATGAAATAGTACATTGAATTACTCCCGAGCACCCCCCTGCCCCCCAGAAAGACTAAGTGATGAGGGAACTGTCAGATAGGGAAGAAGCAAATATATTTCTATTTAAGCAAGGAAAGGAAAATAACCAGAGCAACTGTGTCTCCTGTCAAAAGTATGAGGGCTATTAGAACAAGGAGAGAAGTGACGAGGACTAGGGAGGCTCGTGGAATATGCTCAGGTATGTATCAGGTAGATCTCCAAACACTTGTAGCTGCTGAATCTGCTAGCAGAGCTGTTTCAAGATGGTCAATGCCTGATGGGAACGTGGTATACTTAAATGCAGGATTTCTCCCTTTTCTGAGCTACAGTATGCTGAGGGATAATTATTCGTAATAATGCCAGTCTTCACTTTCAAGAAAGGGCATGCTAGGAGAAAAGACATTAAAATTATTAATGGAAACAGTTGTGGTCAATTGATCAATTTTAGAGAGTGTACCTTCTTATTAAAATTGACGGTCATCAGCCACATTTGTAGGATGCCAGCCAAATAGACTCCTTAAACTGATTAATAGCATCACTGCTGTCACATAGTGCCCCTGGTTTAGAGCCTGAATATGTACCCACACCTTCATGTACATAGGTATCATGCTGTTTTCTTGAAAAAACATTGGTACATTTCTAATGAAAGTCAAAAGAAGGGGCCCAAACTGTAATGAATGCAGTGATGAAATTTACTGTGGGTTGAGCAAAGGCAGGAGTAGGAGTGGAATATAACTGCCCACTATGTAGAGCAGGGTGCAGTCAGCTGTTGACTTTCTTTTTTCTTGGAAGTATAACTCTGAGTCTGGAAATGAGGATGGTTGAGTTTCTTTGGTGTACATCACAACTTGTGTTTGCTTGGTTTTCTTTGCTCATTTTTCCCAACTTTGGGATAAATTTTGGAAGCCTGTCTTCTCTTAGCTGCTGTGACTGTGCTAGCTAGAGAAGTCAACGCTGCCTCATGCTTATTGCCACCTCCGTTTTAGAGGAGCAAAATAGGTTTGTTTGAGCAGTTTGGGGTTTTGCGAACTTATTTTGCACTGATTGACGCAGTGAGGTGGGACTAGCACACGTAGCTCAGTAGACACTTCTGAGGACGTGACCATCTCCGAGCTGGGGCTTGGTGGAACAAAGTGTTGACTCTTGTTGCCTGTGCCAGCCGTGGGGGCATCAACACCAATTTTATAACCACCTTCTGGTCATGTATAAACTTACTGCTTGTTTAGCTTTCTCTGCTGTTTGTGGGAATGATTTTGTTCCCTCTTCTTTTAAAAGAAGTTTAATGGGCACAGCTTATTCTGGTTTTGCTTATTCTAGAAGTGATTTTGCTGTGAAAGTTGGCACAGCATGCTCAACACTGTGGTAAGGGGAAAGCCGCGTGGTATTTTGTCCACAGTGGGATGATGGTTAGTGCTGTTCTCTAACTTCTTTACAACATCTTGCACAGTGTAAAATGAGAAGACATGCCAGCGTTTACATAAGCTACTACATATAAACAGATTTTTCCATTGTCCTGGTGTTCCAGCTATGAGGAGACTCTCTACAAAGTTTTGAGCTGTGTAAGGGTAGTATTTGCCATTTGAGGCAGAATTAATTTTTCAGACATTCATGTGTTTCAGACTTTCTTGCAGGCTGAATCTCCGGTACCTGTGCTCTGTTACCAAATCATGGGATGTTTGCTACAGCTTGGTTGACCAAGAGCAGATTTTGGCACAAGTCTGCAGTGAAGTTGTACTTGTTCCTTTGGACTTGTAACGTGGAGCCTTAGGTGGTCAGCCACCTTCCCTTAGATCAGGTGGTCAGGGGGCTGCCATCACCACAAGGAACATCAGATGCACTGTCCACACAGAAAGTGATGTGTGTCCTAAGGAAACTGGTGACCTTGTCCTTAAACTCTGGCTATTTAATTTATAACCATATACACGTGCAACGATTGTTTGTTCTTCTCATGGTCTCTGGGATTCAGCAGCCTCTTAACAGGAAATAAAGAAAAATCCTTATTTTGTTTTTAAATGGGTTAAAATATAAATGAAGATTGTCTTGCAACTCTGAGGAGAGAGCGTAAGTACTGTTGCCTGTACTGCAAGTAGAGCTGGCTTGATTCTGGACCAAGCGTAAACCTAGTTTGAGTAAAGGTATTAAACCAGAAGAGGAGGAGTGGGTGATAAAATTTGGTAATGCTAATCCTTATTAGCAGGGCAAAATAAGAATATGAAACTTGTACGGTTAAGTCTTTTTCTAGGGAACCGCTATAGTCAATCTAGTCTCTTGAAAGATCTGCTGGAGTGGTTGGTCTTCATCCCTTTTCCTACTGTGATGATATGGAAGACTCACTGGCAAGTCTTTCCCTCTTATCCTGCTTGAAGCACAAGCAGTTTTCCTGGGGGATACCTTCCTTTTGGATTTCACACTTGGGGTTTTTTTTGGCTTAATTTTTAGTACACTTAATGACATTTTTTTTATCTGAAGTGCAAACAAAGTGTAGAAACACAACACATAATTCCAACCTGAAATTAGGAATAACCAGTTTTTAAATAAAACCGGTTTTGTAATCTCTTTCAGATGCTTATAAGTCCTTATGAGTAGAAATCTTGGATAGTCATTAACTGGAAAGTGTAATATGTACTGTTTTGCTGAAGAAGGTCTGAAAATACGGGGGGGAAAAAAGTCTGAAGATAAGGGGAAAAGAACACTTTTTAAAAATTACAGTTCTTTATGGGTTCAGAAACATAGTTACATTTTACAGCTTGGCTGAAAATCCTGTGTTGTTTTGATGATATATTAGAAAGTATGCTTTTGGCAGATTCCTGAGGACAGTTGTTTACAGAAAATATTTAATCAATTCACCAAAAATTTGTGGCTGTATGCGTGCATGTTTTTATATTCATATGCATTCATGTATATATGCGTGTGTGTATAGATATATATGTATAAAACTGTAATTGATGTAATAAGAAGAGGCCCACTAAGTCCTTTGACTTTCTGAACAGGCTGGTAAATAAAATTTTAACTCTGATGTGGAGTTTGAACTGTATGCAAGCATAAGGTGGTGAACTAAGAGACCTTGCGCTGAGTGGGTGCGCTGTAACACGAACACTTCCTTATGTCAGAGAAGCTGTCCAAAGTGATGTGTGACTGTGTTTATCAAAATTTTATTTTATTTAGATCTAACAAATCCCAATGCCATTCTATTTAAACTAGAGTTGTGAAGGGAGTATCAAGGTTTCAGAGCTATTCATTCAAACAACTGAAAGTGTCAAAGATAACAACTACTTTTAGAATAAAAATTCAAGGGGAATGTAGTATTTCACTGTGTTTTCCTCTGCTCCCTGCAATTTATTGCACTCTTCTAGATTGACCACTGATTATTGCCTAAATCCAGGCATTTGAGGACTTCATTACTTCGCCAGATTTTAACTCTTCTTTTACCTTTACAATAGTAACAGCATGCACACACACTTTCTAATTTCATTTGTGTACACTGATACAGTTGCAGGGTTTTTTAAATATTACTGAAAGACATCATCTTTCCCAGAGTAATAATTCTCTGAAATTATGAAATGTAGTATATTTATATATAATTATTTTTGTCAAACCAGACCCTTAAGTTCTAGGGAGAACAAAGAGTTCTTGAAATTCATCTTTAAGTCCCAGGAGGTCTGGGACTTACAGTTGAAGCTGTTCAATTCAGAATAATTCATTAATGTCAAATAAAAGACCCTGTAAAGAATAATGTTTATTCCTCTAAGCCTCTGCTGAAAGACTGTGTAAGCACTCCTTGAAAGTTTAATCATTGAATAAACCTTTTAAAGGAAGGAGGGGGAGGAGCATGACGCAAAGGTTGTGTGTTCGGTTAATGAATTGTTCATCCACATCTGGCCAGCTGCATGCTTTTTTCTATGGCAACCTGTTATTAGAGTATAATGATTTGGGGGGGGGAAAGCCCAAGCAACAGAAAAACAACACAGCTATACAATCAGGTGAGTGAAGGATGCATTGTCTTGTGCTGCCAAGAGACCAATGGCATTGAGATCGTTCTGGTTTGGCATAAAAGTGTTGGAGGCATCACCCCATAAGTCTCAGCTGAAATCAGATGTGCATGTGCAGGAGGAGCTGCATCACCCCCCACCATTGCAGACTGCAGCCTCCTCAGCTCAGGTACACCAGGGACTGAGCTGGTGGCAGAGTTGCTGCTTCTTACCTTGAATCATGATGTACTTCAGTAAGTGCATGTGTCTCTTCTTTCTCTGTGCTGGATGTCATTCTTCGTGGGAGCCTGGATAAATATTTCAGTCTGTAGGAGTTCAGGAGAGCTAGGTATTGCCTAGCAACAAGCATCCCACTCTCTGCCTCCTGCTTCTCTTTATTAAAATACCAGTGAAAACCAGAAGTTGAAGCATTAAGTTAATTTTCAGAAATATTTTGAGCAGCTTAAGATATTTTTATTATGACACTACGTCAGAACAACAAAGGTGTTGGCGGGGGAGCTGGCATCTTAAAGCAAGTAACTCCGCTTGCCTTGTTTGAACAGAAATCACAATCAAAGACTAGCAAAAACTTTAGCTGGGGACAGAATAAACATTATGATTGCAGTTTAGTGAGTAATAGAATGTGTAACAAGTGCTCCTTTGGTCCTGTGAGGTCTGTAAAATGTATAGCAGTTACACTTAACCTAAACTGAATGTGTTTAAGCTGTTAATTACTGGTTCATCTCGCAGCTTGTGATGGCTGCTGGTGGGGTAGTGTTTTACATTGGAATTAAAAGTTTTTCCACTTTTTTACAGACAACTTTGTGACAAAATGTTTTGGCTAGTTTCAGTACAAAGATCCTGGGGGGTAGACCCAAGGCAAAAGAAAGGTCCAATTTAGGTTGACTTTTGAGTATGCTGATTCAGTGCAGTGCTGCACTGAATTTCATCCTCTCTTGTTCCTTTTCAATTTTAAATGTTGAGGACTGTTTCAAATCTGTAGCTTGTGGTTAATGTATATTTTATCTGTAGCTTCTGCAGAATGTCTGCTTTACAGAGTTTACGAGTTTTCCTGCAGGAATCAGAGACATAAGAAGAAAGGGCAAGTATGTGGCTGCTATTAATACAAAGGTAGCCCTCCTCAACGCTGAGTTGAGGATAACCTGTGTTTCTTTGAATGCTGCTGAAACCGTGCTTTCAGTGATCCTGCCTTACCTAATGTTCAGGGTGGCCTTCATGAGTTTGGAAGAGGTCACACTCCATTTTTGGGGAAGTTTGGTGTGACTCAGGGCCTTTGAAAAGGATTGCAGAAGTTTTAAGTGCAGATTTAAAGGCTTTCAAGAAGAAAAGTGCATACTTCTAAAGGAAAATAAATGATGCAAGAAGGTGATTAAGAAACACAGTTATGCTGAAATACGGGGTTAGCTTTGTAGAGGGAAAAGTTAGTATATCTGGATTCAGCAAATGACTTAACTTTGTGAATGAGGTGGTGTTTCCCAAATGTATGTCCCCATATCTGTATGAGTTCAAAAATGGGTAAAATAGCATGAGGAATAATTTTTAGCTGTATTAATGGGAATTCACTTAAAAGTTGGCAGTACGTAAAAGAGATGTGAAAGCAATGCCAGCATGACCTTGTTTTTTAAAGAATTAACATGGGTTTATATGTTCAAAAATGTCATGTTTGTAAAGTCAAGGGCACCTCTACATGTATAGTGACTTATGTTTGTCTAGAAATATGCTCAGCATGATTCCCCTGAAACCCTTCTCATGTTCCTTGCTCTGGTCCATGATTCCTGCTCAGCTGCGCTGGTGGGTGGGGTAGGGATGCCAGCCATGGTGGGGCTACCAGGGCATTTATTCTGATCAAGACAGGTTTTCAAAGTGGACTAGGTGTTGTCATTTCTGTTTGGTTTTCGCTTGCTGTAGGAGGAGTTGTCTAACATTGGGTGGCATTCATAAGGTTTATAAATTCCTGGGGTCTGAAAACACATTTTTAAGATAATGGTTAGCCTTTGACTGGAAGTGGATATAGTTCTGTGTTTACTACTTAAATTTCTTTCTTTTGGTTGAAACTGGTGGTTTGTTAGGTGCTTTGCTCTATGATTACTTAAAGACCCCTTTAGACATAAAGGTTTTGAATCAGGAGCATTGTGCATTTGTCTCATTGGGTAAATTTTCTTCTGGTATAAAAAACACTTGATACAAATGGAAGATGCTTCTATTTGGACTTTCATGTCTATTTCTATATTTCTAATAGTAGAAACTGAGATTTCACAGTAAGCCACTGAAAACCAAAAGTCTAGAGCAGATTCAACAGCAGTGCAGAGTGAATGCACTAGATCTGTAAGGATGCGTGGTCCTATTTTTCATATGCGTTTCAAAGTCATTTAATCTGAAGCTGAAGCTTTTCAGCTCTTCTGAAAATCAGGCAACAGATTTGTGATGTTACTAGTTAAATGCTGGTTTCAGATGAACTGTTTGCTCTTCATCTTCTCCCCAAAAGCAGCCTAAAATAGATGCAGTGAAGAGGCCTGTGGCCTGTATGGGTGGCATGTGTGGCAAGTGTGCATTGGCCACCAAAATCAATACTCTTGGTCACCCCGGTGGTCAGTGCTAGGGTATAACCCCTGTCCTACCATCAAACCACATGATGGTGGAGCAGCATTGTGGGAAGGTGGCACTGCTGGAGCTTGTGATGTGCCCTGCTTGTGCTTCCCAAAGCGGGGGGACAAGCAATAGCCCTTCCGTGAAGGAGAGCACCCCAGTGATGCAAGGATGTGGGCAATTCAGTGCTTGATAAATTGTGCAGACCTGAAGAGAATTAATAAGCAAATCCGATTATTTATCGTTGTTAACAAAGTAGCTTTTTCATGAGGAGGGCTGTTGTACATGATTTGATAACTCAAAACCAGCTGTGGCTATGGCTAGTTGGATAGCGGTGTGTTCGCACTTTTGAAACACATACCCGTGTTTGCTGTGTCACCATGGCCACGGTAACCTAATAGAACTTTGGCAGTTGCGTGTAACTTGAAGCTAAGTTGTGTTGTAGGATTGTGTGTGTCTGTGTAGGGAGGAGTAATGAGAAGACCTAGAGAATTAGAAACATTTACAGGTCAAACTCTGTTTTCCTCTGACAGAGACCCCATGAAGCTTTTGCATAAATTATATTTAATTTTAAAGAACTTGTTGACTACGTCATTTCCACTACATCATGCAAGTCCAGGACGTGGAAAACCTAGTACACTTGTCCTGTTTTTGGACATTAGCACAGAGAAAGAGCAGCTAGTAGAAACTCAAAGGTGGTTCTTCAAGTGTTCAAATTTAAAAAAAAAAAAAAATCTGCTTCATGAAGTGGAAATTTTGAAGCAATCCAAGTAATGCCAAGGGTGATTAAATATTGGAAAATCTACAAGATGCAGGGTACATGGGACAAATGGTCTACAATAGTTAACATGCTCTAAGCCTACAGTATTTAGTTACATTTAGTTGTAGTTGTGTCAGTGTCTGCAACCTTTTATGATTCATATGAAAATTTGGAACTTTTTTCTATTAGCTTTAATATTGTCTTAGAAATCAAGTGCATGGTGTCAGTATAATAGTAGCACAGTATATGAATATTTACTAATTTTGCATGCTTAGGGGAGCTTCTTGTCTTGTTTTCAGTGTAAAAGTTTGCTTACTGTTTGGAAAGCTGTTAGTCATGTTGTTGTGTATACAGCAGTAATGAAACTACTGCTGGATTGTGGTTTGAAAGCAGGCAGGTGATGCTCCACTGCTATTTGAAAGATGACCTTATTTTGAATGATACACAAATAACAGCAGACTGTTTATAATAACTCTGACAGCAGATTTAGATTCTTGACTTCACACCATTTCCATTATTAAGAGACATTTGTAAGTAGCATTTGCTTCCAGATATATGCATGTATTCTGGCAAGAGGTTTAAGACATCCTGTCTATTATTTAAATTTTAGACATCTGAAGCTTCCCCCCTGCCTCCCCCAAAGACTTTAAAATAGTTAGACTAATGGATTACTATATCTTCTTAAACTGGAACGAGCCTTCCAAAAGTGTAATACAGTGTGTAAATCTCTATATACACTTTTCTTGTATACATTCATATGGAAACATAACTAAAATAATAATGTATCTATCCATAAGAAACCTTTCAAGAAATACATACAAATTTTGTAATGGTCTTACACAGTTATTTCCTGTGGCTGGAATATTGACTGAGCTCACTAATAGATGTAATTTGGTTTTTAATGCATTATTGTCCAGATCTCACATAGTATTTCTGGGAAACACATTTTGAAATACCAGTAAAGAATATTCACACTCGATAACTGCTGGAAAGTTTACCTGTACAAACGCAGGGTACTGATATATAATGGGCCCTGAAGTCTAATTAAACCACTTGGGATTTAGTGTGCTCAAGTAGCAGCTCAGAAATTAAAGACACTGAGAGCATTGACTAAAATCATTAGTTAAGAGGAAACATAAGGCTTTCTCCAATTTACTTTCTGTTGTAGTTATCCAGTTTTGTTTAAAGTGCTTATAAACTACTGTGGAACAGACGTCCATGGTTAGGCTTTTTATTTGCATATACAATAATATTTGAGAAATTAACGAACCTCTTAAGAAAATATATCAATTAAATTATTTCGTCTTTGCTTTTTCAGGATT
The DNA here is from genome assembly GCF_047716275.1 of Strix uralensis. NCBI lineage: Eukaryota > Metazoa > Chordata > Aves > Strigiformes > Strigidae > Strix > Strix uralensis. Next base: position 92,214,411 of record NC_133973.1, read on the forward strand.
GAAGTGGATCTAGGGACGAATGGATGACTGAATATTCATATGAAGAGGAAAGCCATAAAAGTTGGTTGACATTTTTACAGCCATATGTATTATACATATTACTGCTATTATCAAAAATTTATATTGTGTTACAAAACATAACAGATGAAATAACAGGTCTGAGCTTCATATGCCATATTATCTTTCAGGCAGGGGAATACTATAGCTTAGCACAGCTGTAGCTTAATGCAGCAGTTTCTGACCAAACCCGAATGTTCAAAGGAAAACCTAGTAGTACGTTAAGGAAATAGGTAATTCCTTTGAAGGCAGGTGTTTGAATGGGCTGATGCATAGTGGTGTTCATTATTCTTATGTGCAAGGATGAAGGGAGAATGAAAGAGGCATTGTTTTCCATTACAGCTACTGGCTATGAAGCTTAATGTATTGTGGAGTAGCCACAGATGCCACTCAAATGCCAAATGCAGATTGACAAATGCTGTTTAAGAAGTCAAATAGGATATGATATCTTCAAAACTATCTTGGTGCTTTGTTTTCTTATCACAGAGAGATGGCTGTCTTAGAGCATGTGTTTTCTGTGCTAGTTAAAAAGGAAGAAGCTGTTAGTGGACCTCTGTGCTTTACTGACTATTGTTATGATTTGTAAGACGATAAAATTTAGTAGGCTTTGACATCTGTCAATCTGACTTGTGAACTGTAAGCTTTGGCTGGGATGCTATGTTAACCAATGCCTTCCAAGGCTGTTTAAACAAAGCTGACTGTGCCTGTGGATTTGCACTGGAGCAAATGAATTGTGATGGCAAATGCTGGGTGTGGTACAGTGGGATGCAGGGCACGGTCCAGTGGGATGTTGTGCAGCAGCTCAGTAAGGCATTCTGAAACTGTGCTAGTCAAGGAGGAGTATGTTAGGGTGGAAAACCTCTTTCCTAGAGAGCCTTTTTCAACGCCTGAATCCCAGTGAGGGGTGGAACAATCAAAAAACATAAAACCCCTCAGATTTTTTCAAAAGCACAGCGTCAGTTCAATACCAGAAATGTAAGTCTGTAGTTCTATTAACTTGAGCAACGTAGTTCAAGAAGACAAAGTTTCTTATTTATCTCAGTGATAGTTTGGTTTTATCAATTATTTAGTGGTTCAGAAGTTTATTTTCTTCTTGGGTTTAATTCCTTCGTGGGTACATTTTTTTAGTGTTTACAACAGGTAGTGGACATGCTGATCTTAGCTACCTCTGGATTCACAAGCATCATAGGGCTTGAGGGAATCATCTGTGTCCTTGAATCCAGTCTCCTGAAATGAAAGCCGGCAAAACAATCTTTTGTTCTGAAGCATCCATAGAACATCTGCTTTACATACAGCAGGTCCCAGAAGACACCTCCATCTTCCAGGAGCCAAATTTAAACCCTAATAGAGACAGCAAGTGGTATTAGTAGCTCTATAGTAATGTACACAATTACTCTATGGGATCAGGGTCCCATATGCCTAGATGTCAACCAGCAGTTGTTACCCACTAACACCAGCGCACAAAGTCTTAAGGAATTTCTCTTTGGTTTGATTGCTGCTGTGCTGGTAGCTGCTGTCCATACCAATGTCTGATAGCTCGGGGTGGGCTTACATCATGGGGGAGCAAACACTTCCTGCTTAGACCTCCTGGCTATGAATAGCAGAGTGAAAAAACTGATACCATCCAAACCTTCCATCTTCCAGAACTACAGTGGTAAAATCCTGTATGCACAAACTCAGGGAGGCTCTATACTGGCAGAAAGTGTGAGAGGGTACAAAGACCAAACTAATTATCTGTAAGCTGTCTCTGGATATGATTATGTTGCAGTGGACTCATGCTATCCAGAAGACAGCACAGAGAAGTACCACTGTAGTGTGGTAATGTTTTGCATTGAATTGAGGAGAAACTGAGCCAGACTAGAGGACCATCTTAGGTATTTGGCTTGGAAGGTGACACTAGCACGGAAAAAGTTAAGGATTTGTCAGATCCTTGAGAGGGGTGGTCATAACCTGCAGAGTCTGCAGAGAGAGGAGGGAGGACTTCCAGATCAGGCAAACACAAAAGACTCTTGGACTCACGTGGCCTTTTCCCAAGTTTCTTAGGAAACACTGCAGTTGCATGAGAGATGAAGCATTGCTAGCTCTGTATCTCTGTTCCTCTCTCTGCTTTTGCCTTTCTGGTTCAATGCAAAGTGGTGGCAGAAGGAAGGAAGAACGGGAGGACAGGGTGACCTCTTTCTTGCCAAACCATAGTTCCACTCTCTCATGCCCTTCTGATGACATCCCGCAGTAGTCGTGAGGAAGCTGTGCAAAACATGTGCAGATAAGAAGGGATATCAAGTTAATTCTTTACATGTTTTCTGTTTGGCAGTCTTTGCAAATGTAGGGCAGTGAATCCAGCTGTTAATTTTTATGTTAGGAAAGTACCATGATTAAATCATATCGTGGAATGAGAGAAAAATGTGGTTATGTGGTTATTCAAAGTCTGAGGCTAAAAAAATTCCCTTTCTGGGAAGACTGATTCCAGAAAACTTAAGCAGTAGAGGTGGAGAGGGCTCCTCTGTGGTCACTGTCAAGATCAGTTGATAAAGTTCTGGCTCCAGTAGGAAAGAGATTGGATTTCACCCAGCACCCTGCCTCAGCCTTTCACTTTATTGCTGCTTTGCTAACCAAGTTTTGAAAATTTTGCATTGCTAACATGAGTATGTTGGTATATCATTGGGGGTATGAACAACTCGGGTTGCGTTATCTGTATGTTATACTGGTATGTTTTAGGTCTTTGTTCGTCTGCCTCAGACCATATAATAATATATGTAAATGTGGTTTTCTATAAATGACTGACAACATATATACAAATAGTGAAGGAAATATGAACATAAATTTTTCTGTCTCATAAAATGAGGTCAGATGAATCTTTTCCAGAAAAATGAGAAATATACAAAATAAATCTGATGGCATACAGGTATGTTGAATGCAGGCAGCTTACAATGCTTCTATGCTTTCCGTAATGGCAGCAACTGAATCCAGAGGTTCAGTTCTCTGTTGAATCTGACATTTAAAGTTTACGTTTTTCAGTCTGCAGTGTTTGTATGTGGATGTATGGAGATGAGAGACCAGGGTAGGAGCTGGTAAGGAAATGGATAAATGACAGGGAGGAACTATAGCTCAGAAAGTCCCAGGCAAAATAAAGATCAGGACTTTAAATGAAAAACAAGTGGTAGGACTGAAAGGAGGTCAGAGAGAGAAATTAAAGGGGAGAAGAGGTTGGTCAGATTGGAAAGGCAGGTCCGGGTTGTACTTAGAGTGATCTTGGGTGCAGTCTCACACTGGTTTCATGAACAACTTGCAGAAGTACTACTGGGCAGTTCATGTGATCAGGCTTAATGATGTTCTAAGTTATTTAATGCTCAAAAAATTATAAACAACACAGAGCTATATTGAATTCAGTGGTGTTAGGAGATGACTGCTTATTTTCTAAAGAGGTCTATGTGGTAAGCTCAAGTAGTATTGCTGTCTCACGAATGTAACCTGTGTCATGTCTTTTTAAAAAAAAACACCAAAAAAACAAAAAAAACCCACAAACAAAAAACCCAAAACAAACAAAAAAAACCCACAAGAGCAAACTTTGGCTCAGCTGTTTAGAGGGAGGGACTCAGTACAAGGGGGTGTTTCTTGTACTCTCCACAGCTCACCCCATCTCAACAGTCTCCCAACCTCTGATGTGCCCTTGCTTCACCTCCCCTGACTCCAGAGCAGGGCATGGGAGGGTGCAGGTCCTATGAGCTACGTGCGTGGCGCTGTGCAATGGTGCCCAGCTGAGGCAGTGAGGGCAGGGCTGCCGTTCAGGGTGACCTCGGCAGCCTGGACAAATGGGCTGGCAGGGACCTCATCAAGTTCCACAGAGGGAAGAGTCTGCAGAGGAACAACGCCATGCTCCACTGCAGGCTGGGCAAGCCCCTGAGTTGCCTCATCTGACTTGGAGCTATCCTGGTATTGGATGGACTTTGGACTCAATGTACTTTCAATCTTTACTTTTTTGGTGATTTTTAAAGCCTGGTCATGATAAAAATGATACTTTTTTTTTTAATGTGCTTTGAAGGTGTTTTGAGGAAGTTTTATGTTTTTATTTGTATAGTCAGAACATTAGTAGCAGTGTGGTGATATGTTTGGTTTTTGTTGTCAGCTGTCCCCTCCATATCTGTTACAAGCAAATGCAGTTTTCCTAGAAAGAAAGTGACTGCTCTTAAGTGGCCTTTCACATCTAACATCATTAAGTGGATTCTTGGAGTATAATTATGAATAGAAACATCAACAGCTTAAAATATGTTAATCTCAAGGGAGTTATTTTGCATTGGCCATCAATCTAACCCTTCTGTGATGTGCTTTTCAGTTTAGATTATTCTTAGGCAAAGAGGTTGTAGTTTGATGTTTTGTCTCAATTCATTATGATTAGAAATATCTTGGATAAAACGATGTAACATATGACCACTTAAAAATGACTGATGGCCCCATTCAGCAAGGCAGGGAGACTGTGAAGTTTTTTTGGTTTCATCTATTGTCTAGCATTTATCAAGATGGGTCCCTTAATGGTCAATTGGTGGTTGAGATTTAATGAATATTTCAAGTGTAAATAGATAGCGGGCAGTTTGTTTTCTGGAGCCCAGTCATATTCCTAGAACAGGTCTGTTTTTACTTACTGTCACTGAAAAATGTAAAACCTCTGCTGAAACTGTAGAGTGGAAGGAAAGCTTCTACCCAAAACTTCAGGAAAGGGAGGAGCAGCACAGATTTTCTGTTCCTTACATTGACTGCTGCATATTGTTCTGTCTCTTGCTTCCATCTTTTCCCACCGGTCTGCAAGAGGGCCATGCATGGTGAGCAGCATAGCCCCCAGGTTTGCTCACTGCCAGCTCAGCCTGGGAGGGAGTGGAGTGAGGTAGATTTGGAACTGATCTTTTTCCAAAGAGAAAAAGGTGCTTGAGATGCCAGCAGTGAACCCCTTCAGCTTGATGCATTTGCATTGCATATGGGCTTGTTCCCCTCCTGTTTGCTTTTGTAAGGTTATCGAATGATTTCTGAGAAGACTTTGGTGTTCCTATGTTCCTATTAGTCTTTCCTTACAAACAGCAGTACAGAATTTGTTCTATGCCACTTTTTTTTTTTTTTTTTAATTTCTGCTGGGCAGTTGCTTTCATAGCCTAAATGGTTTCTTGTTTATGGGTCCTGGGTCTTGGCTCCATTCCATTCATTTCCCAACTATTTTGGTGTGTTTACACACTGCTCTTCAGCAGCTGGCTTGGGGCAGGTATCCAAAGCTCGCACACATACATACACACAAAATCAGTTCATCAGAGTTTGGGCTAAATCATACTTAGTGCTTGGCTTGTGATCGGACCTTGGTTGAATTAAGTTGGACTACAGTTTTGAGGGTTTTGTCCTTGTATTTTGTTCCTGCCAGTGTGGATTAGGGGGCAGACATCTATGGAGGATCATAAGCATTGCTTTTAAGTTTTGTATATCAAAAATGTGATATATTTTAGAAGTGTTATTTTAGTGATTGAAGATAGCTGTTGTCTTTCTGCACCCTCACACTTCAGAAAGGCAATGGAAGTAAGCATGGAGTCAAAGCCTGGTCTACTGCAAAAGCTTCAAGCTTTGCTTTAAAATCAATAAATAGAGATGTTTATATGTAATAAATAAGGTTGTGTTTTCAAGTAGTCAGCGCAGAGCTGCCCAAGAGGGTTTGCTCACAACTGGGAGAAATGTGTTTCGCCCAGTAGCCGCTCAGCATCAGTGTGTGCATGGTTTGCGTCCCGGTGGTGGCACAGATTTCTGCTCTGCTTGGAGTTGCAGTGGGATGTTTCAGGTGCTCTGATGTTGCAGTAGTTATTGAGTTAAAATCCTGTTTATTTAAACAGGTTTTTGAAATGGGAAAAATGGAGAATCACATAAAAAAGGATGGCAGCAACCTTCATGTGAGGTGGTGTGGGGGGGAGTAAGGCAGCCCACATTGTAGTGCAGCTTACAGGAGACTAACTAGTCTAGAATTGACAAAATGTGACGAAAACATGGAATATTTAAAATACTGGAGTTCTTTTCACAGTTCATGTAATTAAAATTACTAAATGTCATTGTAAAGCAAAGGTAGATGTTGCTGGTGTTGCCTGGAACACTCCTCTGTGAAGAAATAGGTGGTGATGGTGAGTGATTAGTAAATTGTGGATGTAGGTGAAAACTGTGTTTAAGAGCCTGCTTCAGCACCTATTGACATAACTCAGTGCAGTAGAGTGCCTGTTAAACTACTTCTGAAAGCTAATAGATACCCCTTAACAATTTTAGTTAGTAAATGTGTTGGCATCTATCATTTGTATTACTGCTGTTGATTGTAAGGCCTGGTGTGTGATTATGTAACTTTTTTTGATTAATTTAAGTCATACAGAGCTCATTCTTCCTGCAATGACTGTTCTCCTGTAACTGTCACTCTGGTTTTTAAAGCTGGGGGATTGGGGGGGGGGGGTGTGTTTATTCATTTTGGGAGTGAAAAACAAACAAATTCACCTTGAAAAGTTTAGTCAGAGCTGAGAAAAAGATAGTAAACTAGCCTGTGAGCATAAAATGACGAACTGCTTTATAATGCAGGCACAGATACCCTTGGTTCCCATTTCTGTATTTGAAATGCATGGTGTGTCGGTGTTCCCGTGCTGGAAGGGAGAGGAGATAACGCTATAAGCAGAGTTCCCGCTTCTTGGAAGGAGCAGAAATGGATGTTGCTACCTCTTGTAGTCTCCAAAATGCATGTTGTAGACTATATGAAATAAAATGATGGAAGCAACCTGAAGATCTAGGTGAGAAATTTTGATGTGAGCATTTCCTCGGTTCTGACTGCAGCTGCGTTTAGTACTCAGGACTGGCAAGCCTAAATGTAGGACCTGTTGTATCTGCCTTGCTAAGGACATCCACTTCAGGGAGCAAACTGTGGCTGTGGTGCGAGCGATGCCAGGTCCCTGCATGCACACTGGCCAGAGTTAGCTCCCTCCATACTGCACTTGCTGCAGGCATGCTACTGGCTCTTGGAGTTTGGGTGTTCTCCTGTACCTCTGCGGTGCTCCTGTTGCTCGTTTTTGTTGTTGCAGATAATTGCAGTCCAATCAGTGTTGTGTTTTCATGGCATGTTGTGGGCTCTAGCCCTGTGAGGCCATGCACAAGGGTCTGAGGGGGCAGGCTTGGAGGGCTCAGTAGGACCAGTCAAACTGGTAGAGATTTGTCCACCCTGTTACTTAAAAAAGCCTGGAAAGACCAGTCCCTCAAACTACAGGCTGGTTTTGGTTTTGGAGGAAGTTGGCTGGAGTGGTCCAGGCTAGAGCTGGGAAGTGAGCTGAGTGTACTGCTGGTTTAGCTTAGATCAGGAAATGCTTCCATGAAATGTTCAGGCCTGGTGTGCTTTGGTTTGCTTTGTAGGATAGCCTTGGGCTGCAAAAACTAGGTGGCTTTTGGAAGAAAGACCCGGAGATGTGCTCCAAAACAGCTTACCTAACATGCTCTGATGTCTCATGGGCTGTTGAAAGACATAGGCTGTGGATATCTTCAACTAAACTGAGAAGATCCCTTCCTGTTGCAACAGTACTGCTTGCGGAGAGAGATACAGACTTGCTGTTCTGCTAGGTGAATGCTCAGGAACCTCCAAGCCGAGATTGCACAATGTCCCACTTTGTTTAGTGGTGTTTTCAAATCAGTTTCTGTTTCAAACCAGCTTCTTTGGTTCCTCTTTCAGCCTTGAGTGAGTTCAGTCCTGGTGAGGACTAGTTGTAAGTGACGGGACATAGTCCACAGGGAGCCAGATCTCAAAGTTCCTTTCAACTTCAGTCATTTTGCTGAAGGCTCTTGTCTTCCACTAGTTGGCAGACAGCCGTAGGTATCTCCAGAGGACAATTCTTCCCATGGGATTCTATGTCCTCCCTGAAAAAACAGACATCTCCTCTGCCTGTAAGCTATGCAGGTGCAGACATGGTGAGTACACCAGGCTTCACTTTGCTGGACTCATTCTCCAGTCCTTGGGTTTTCAAAGCATCCCTGAGCATCCCTGCTCTTGCAGCCTGACTTCTCTCCTGTGGCACGTTCTCGTGGGAATGAAAGAGCAGTCACCAAGCTCATTTCACCTTTTATTCCTAGAGCACTTAAAGAACAATTATACTAATTCTAATAATGACTAAATTTATACTACTCCAGAGAGGGAAGCACAAGGCATTTAATTTCAAAGCTGTTTGACAAGACCATTTTGATGTGTGTATTTTCAGAAGTATGACACAAGTTTTCAAAGTGCCTAATGGAGAGAAAAATGTTTAAATTCATACTCTGAGGTGTTGGTTTCTAAGAAGCTGAATACTGTTGAGTTCTGTTGGGTGTGATCCATCACATAAAACAAGTTTAAACTAGAGATTTACAGGACTTACTACTTCTGCTTGTTTCATGATGACCTGTTCCTCATCCTTAGTTATCAGAATGTAAGTGTTTGCACGGGGAAAAAAAAGGATACTTCTGTTGTGGGAGGTATTAATTCTCAGTACTGTGAAGCAGCACAGCTAACTGCATTTTAGAGTTAATCTTTACTTTTCAGTGAGAAGGGAAAACCCCATGTGGGGTGGTGCTGATAAAGATACATTGAACCAGAAATTGAAATACTACATATGCTTTCTTGTTTCCCTTTTCCTACATATCTGACAATAAACATTTAGTGCTAGAAGTAAATGCATTTGGATTTTTAGTATTTTTGACATGCCATGGAGAGAATAATGTCAAACAATAGCAATTTGTCACTTCTCATATGAAGGCATAGAAGAACATGTTAGAATTCAGTAGCTAGCACGTAAGGAGAAGGTAGTTATTTTAATACTGATATCCACTGCTAACAGACCTGAATAACGATTCCACTAGATACAGTATTTCATATACCCAAGGACATGTGTCTAAAAGAGAAAATAAGCTCCTGGTATTAATCTAAATCTTGACCCGCTCTTACGCTTCCCACATGGCGCTTCATGTGTACTCCTGGTGATTCATTAAGTCTTTCTTGTGCAGAGGTTTGGTGATGAGTCAGGAAAGGGCGAGTTTTCTGCTTTGAGGCTGTCACCTTCTTTTGAACTTTGCTATTTACTTAGGGTTTTTTGTTGTTGTTTCAGTTCAATTTGAAGCAGTCCGCTACAGCTGTGATTGCTGCAGTCAGCTGTGATGGATATGTGGGCATAGCTCAAGTGAAAACAAAAGCCTTGGCTTTCAAACATTATAGGTAAACATGCTCTTGAGTTTTCACCTTAATTTCTAAGTAATATAGAGGTGTTTCAGTATTTGTTTTAGCAAAAACCCCCACTAAACCCAACAAAATAGATGTCCTAGAAATACTGAGATTCAAAAAATTATTTCTGCTTGGCTTTATTTTCCTGTTTTTAGAGGAGATGGTGCAACCCCCAAAACCCAAACATTTGGAGTTAAGTCTGAGACTCATTTAAAACTATATGAGCTTTGGTGATTATGAAGAGAGATGACAGTGAGAATCTCTCTTGCAAATTAAGAAGTAAGGAGTTTCTGTTGGTCTTAGGAAGATGAAAATTAACTTAGATGTGTAGGTTGTCTTATTAAGTACAGTGGAACTGAGATGATGTTTGCTGAACTACTCTTTGGAGATTTACATAATGGATGAGATACAGGAGCTCCAGGCGGCATGACAGTGGAGTTTATTTTATCGCAGAATGTAAAACAAGTGAATTGCCTTAATAATCTCTGCAGAAAGCAAGGATAATCTTTTTTTTATATGCAGAAAGAGAGCCAGAGAGTTCATAATATCCTGGCTATTCACGTACAAGAAGCCAAACCTTTCTTTTGAATAATCTGGATCCCTTTAACTATTTTATTGTCTTATTCAGGACTTCTAAAACTCTTCAGGAATGGCAAGCAGCATGCATCTCTCTGAAAATATGGCTTTTACATGGTAAAAATATACTATCTGCTGATAATTCATGGCTTGATAAAAGAGGCTCATAAGAGGCTGGGTAATTATCCTAACTGCTATTTAAATATATGGAAAGCATTTATAAACCAAGCTCACCTGCTATTTATTTCTGTAGTAATAATAGTAATTTTGAAAGTTTTAGAACCGTCATAATTTCAAAGTGGGTGTATGTTGGAAAAAAGTTTTAACATTAAGAGGTTTCAGGCTTTAATTTACTCAAACCAGTTCACCCACGTTGGTTGGTGTGGGGTTTTTTTTTCTACATGAGCTGATGATATCTTTTCAGCATGGAAAATGGACAAAGAAACACTGAAGAAGTAGAATAGTTCAATGTAGATGGTAATAACAACACCCAATTCCTATTGTGTGCTTCTCAACCATGTATTTGGCTTCAAGGAAGAGTTTGACTGTTACTTTACTCTGAATATAAATGTGCCATTACTCTTTGATCTGTAGCAACAGTTTGTTATGATCAAGGCTACTTACCACTTTTGCCTGCAAGAAAAGATTTACTGTTGGGCATAGCAGGTTTCCGAAAGAGTGAATGATGTTCTTAGTTTCTGGTTTCTGTGAGCTATATGCAGCTTAAGAATACTTTTGTATTAACCTGATGTCAATTGCTGCTACTTGTAGGAAAGTCTGGACAAGTAATTCACCATACAGTGTTCCACACAAACATGGGCATTTATTTGCCTAATATGAAACCAAATCATTGGAAAAAAAGGATAATTTCATGAATATCAGCATTTCATGAGCAGGGTTAGTTTCTGCTTTTGTTCATAAAAAACTTAATATATTTCCAGTGATTTCAGTAGTGATGGATAATACCTAGTTGGTCTACTAAATATGCTGTGCTCTACTCTTAATTCCAGGATGCAGGCTGGGATTAGTTCTACCAAATTTACTCTGGATACTGGATAGCGATTATTATTTATCAGTTGATGTACAAAGTTAGATTTTTCTTTCTACCAATTTCTTTTTCTGGCTTGGTTTCTGGTAAACCAGTTATTTTTGTCTAATCATAAGTCTGTATCAGTAACAGTTACTGCAGTATGCAAGGGAGGACATGAAAGTAATAACCCATTTACTTATATTTACTGGGATCTGTCCGCATCATGGCCTGATGGGATCAGAGACCCAGGAATGTTTTATAAGGACAGAGTTGTTTTCATGAGAAAGTATTTTAAAACATTGAAATTCTTCCACTGTGGTGGCTCGGAACTCTCCCACATGGGGATCTTTAGAGTAAATAAATAAAAGATCACACCAGGTGAATGTGATTTAAAGTGTCTGTAACTGTTTCCCAAATCACATTAAAATCCTAAGTAAACTATAAGCAAGGCAAGGGAGAGGAAAAGTTCACTTCAACCTCCAGACTTTCCAACGCACTATATAGATGCATAGCACCAGACCCTAAGGGCACAGAAGAGGATCCTGAAGAGTCATGGTGTCCGAAGGAGCCCCCCGGTTAGGACAGCTTCTTCATGCCCTGCTTTTCCACAGCTTACCCTACTTTGGGATGTGTGTACATTCATCTCAGAGAGAAGTCTCTCATTTCTAATCCAAACATAAATGACCTAAAAGTATTTGCCTATGTGCATATCTACTAAGATAGAACAAAAAGGTGTTTTTCCATGTATGGTTGAGATAACTTTGCACTTTCAAAAGAACCTAAGTGCCGGCTAGCATGGCTGTGACTGTTTTTTAAATTTATGTTCATTTAGTTAAAAATCCTGAAGCTTTCAGTTGCGAAATTTTGTAAGTTATAAAAATTTTAAAGGGAGAAAAGAGCAAGCATCTACAGGTGCTTGTGTTGTCACAGCATGGAAGTGTCTGCATCTTTCACTTCTTTGAGACGGCAGCTCAAGAATGCTTATTACACTTAAAGTGATGAACTCATATTCCTTGCCAGTGAGGAGTGAAGCTGGGTGTTTCCATCCTTCATTGGTTTGGACTGCTTTGAGTCCTGGGGGATGTTTCAGGTAGCCAGTCAAGATTTAGTCCTGCACAGTTGCTTGTTACTAACTTCCTTGTAGGCCATTCAACATGATGAGTACGTGAAGTACTTAACAAGTATCTGCCTTGCAAAATTTCAACAAGAATTATCCAATCCTGGCATAAACCTTTATATCTGACCCTAGAGCAATTGTATGACAGCTGATGATGGTAAAAACATGAAGGATTATTTGATAACTTATTTTAAAAGGCATACTTTGCTTAAGTAGGGTTCTACAGGGTGTGATAAATAGATATGGTCAAAACAGTATTAACAGTGGTTTCTTGAATTAGTCTACTAGTTCCTCAGAGTTGATCAGCAGCATGACTTTTTTTTTCCTTCCCAGTTTTAATGTATTCAGGTAAATGCTTAATTTTGTGTTTTTGAATAATAAACATAATCCATTGATCATGAGAGTATTCTTTCAGGTTGAAAATAAACTCAGAGCTCTGCTGTTTTTCAAACAAATGGCTACTCACAGAGAAGTGTCATTACTTTAAAACAAACAACAAAAACAACCCGCCTGAATGTTTCAGAGTCTCTTTTAAATGTAAGAGTAAATGATGAGACTTTCACAATTTTTGCTTAAGAGTGGATAATTTATTATTCCTGGCACCAAACAGGTGATACAATTACTGTGCTTTTTTCCTATAATTCTTGAAATGCAGAATTTATTAATGTCTTCAGACAATATAAAGTATACCTCCACATACACAATGCATGCATATGCACACAAAAGCTGGATGGGGGCTCTGTGTTCATTTCACTGAGCCATGGGATGGACATCTGAAGAAACAGCACCAACAGTGACATAGTTTTGGTGCTTTTAATGACAAAACATGAGTTGGGTACCTAACATAGATTTTTGAGCTGAAGTCCTGTGAGGAGTGATTTTTAAAAACAGGTATATTTTCCTGAAAGAGTTCTTAAAATTATTTTTTACTTTACGTGTGAACTGATAACTTGGCATGAGCTTTCAACGTAAAAAGCATTCTTGTGAATCATCTACACTGATTGAGGGAATTACTCTCCGCATTTGTGTCCAACATCATTCAGTGTCTGATAAACACTGCTCTTGAAACCACTGTGGCTGTAAGTTTAGCGGTTAGAATATTTTAGTAATGTTTATTGAATTTCAGCATCCAGAATGATGGTGGAGGCAGTTTGTCACATTATTAATGTTAGGGGTGCAGATCTCTTCAGAAAGATGCAGTACACATAACACTCTATGTCTGTGCAGAAATCGTTGCTTAAAAATGAGCAGTTTAACCCATCCAGATCTTTTGGTGCAAAGTAAATCTAATAAAAGCATTTTATTCTATGTGAGACATAGCTAGTGTGGACAGGAAATCGTTTTCATCATTTTACACAGTGTAACTAAGCCATGTGCTGGGAATAAATATGTGATTTATACAGGCACAATTTCTTATTATGTCCTAATGAGAGACGTTAAATATATTAGTATGACTCAGGGCTTGACACATGCTATAAAGGCTATGTATGATGCCAAACAACCAATTATCTCAGTGCATTATTTCTTGAAAGCCTTGACATGGGTAAGGTCACTATACATTTTTAATGGGAGCATGATGCTAGGTTTTAAAAGATAATACAAATAACAATACTTTTTTAGACCTTCCTGCTGTGCGATGTATAATCAGGAGCACTGACTTAAAGAACGCTAATGAGGATTTAAAGACCCAGCAGGGGCACGTTTAGCAGTCACACACAGTTCTGTCAAATGTTTTTGCATAAGGCACCTCTGATGCAAAATAGAGTTCAACAGCAGGTAGGAATGTATACTTTTATTGTATAGCTTGGTGTAATACTTCTATATATTTCAGTGAGAATAACAATAACTTGCAATGTTCTGGTGCTTTGCCAGGCACTATCGTTTGGCTGTGATTTTTACTGTTCAAGAAATCAGCCAGGAATGGTGGCACACATGGACAGACTGTATTGCTGCATTACAAGAGATCGAGTAATGACCGAGGGAAACAAAGGAAGAGGGGTCTGAAGGTATCATTTGAAGTCCATACTAAGCTGTAGGTGCCATGTGCTGACTGTCTCATTTACCTCTGGAATAAATCTCACGGAGTGAAATGCTACAGAAGAACAGACAGTGGCCCACCTAGCTTAAGGTTCCTTTTTGGTAGTGATCCATACCAAGTACTTGGCAGAAGAATGTCAATTCATTCTTGAGTACAAGTCTTCAGACTGGAATCTCGTGGTTTAGAGCTGGTTTAACTTCCATGGTTTTGGCATGTACTATACATAAAGAAAAGACATAGGAATGTGAATGTGGCTGTTTTCTGTTAGAGCAAAGGACCGTCTACCTTATATGCTTCCTCAAACAGCAGTCAGTAACGGATGCTTAGGGAAACGATGTAGCAAGGTTGCATGTGAGCAGTGGTATTGCCCTGGTACATCTTTCAAGTTTGTAATAAATCTATGGCACAAATACTTTCATAACCAGAGGTTGTATCTGTATTTTTGTGCTCGATAGCGCTTGATAAATCTGTAGAAAAGTCCAGTTGTTTCTGAACCAATTTCCAGCTCGTCAGACAAGTGGATTTGTCAGGAGACCAGTTTCTCTTAAGTGAAGAAGTCGTGGCTTCCAGTGCAAAACCCGTGGATTCCAGTTGCAAAAAGGCAGTGTATATATAGCAGGAGGTGGAAGCAGGGACAGGCTACAAAGGATTAAAACAGAAATACTGTGCAGGCATGCAGGGAAGGTGTCGGGAAAGCCAAAGCTCAGCTGGAATTCAGACTTGCAGGAAATACAAAAGACAACAAGAGCATTTTCACTACATCAGCAGTAAAATGCTAGACAAGGAAAATGAGGGTCCATGTCTGAATGCCTGAAGCCGAGGTACTCCACTACTGCCTTCTGCCTCAGCCTTCACCTGAGTGGCCTTCTCACAGGCCTCTGCTTACAGAGAAGGCTCAAGGAGCAGAACCACCAGTCATGAACGAGTACCAAATCCTGGGGATTACCTGTGAAGACTCAACCCAGACAAGCCCATGGGACCCACGTGCCTGCATGCGCAGACATTGGGACAGCTGGACAACATCCTTGCAGTACCCTTCTCAGCACCTTTCTCTTGAAAGGTCCTGGAGACCATGGGAGATTCCTGATGACTGGAAGAAAGCAAATGGAGCACTTCTCTTCAGAGAAGTCCAGAAGGTCAGTCTGGGGCACTGAGGACCAGTCGGCCTCTCTTTGGTCCTCAGATCACAGAATGAGTCCTCTGTGAACCGACATCTGGGCACTGTGAAGGAAGAGAAGGTGCCTGGGAACAATCAGCATGGATTCACCCAGGATAAAGCATGCCTGACCTACATGGTTGCATCTGCAGTGTAAAGCAACCGGAATAGTGGGTGAGGGGAGAGAAGTGAACACTGTTCACCTTAGCTTCTTCAAGGCTTTCAACAGTGTCTCCAACAATGTTCTTGTATCTGAGTTATGGTTATTACAACCTGGATGGGTGCACAGTCAGATGGGCAAAGACTGGTAGGATGTGTGGGCTCAGGGGTCCTCGGTCAGTTCATAGCCATACGTGGTGGCAGAATGAGAGACAGTGCGTTGAAAATGAGAGAAGTTCAGGCTGGGTGTGAGGAAAACCTCCCCCCCCCCCCGCCATGGAGTCTGTCTCCCAGTTGATCAGGTTGTTCAGAGAAGTTGTGCCATCTCCATCCTTCAAGGTTCTTAAGACCTGACTGGACATAACCCTGAGCAACCTGGTCTGACCTCTGAGCTACACCTGCTTTGAGCAAGAGGTTGGACTGGAGATTTCCTGAGGTGCCTTCCCAGCTGAATTATCTTGGGATCCTAAGGAAAAAAAAAAACCAACACAAAATCAAAACATTGGCTGTACATCCATTGCTGCCTGTATTTTTCCAGGATTACACAATGTTTCTTGCTGTGAACTGATATGTTATAAATTAATTACTCATTTATCTTGTCTTTCCCCTAGACACACGCTCATGGATTTTCTTTATAGACTTAAACTTATATATGCCCAGTTTCAGTGTATATAGCAAATTTTGTATCTCTAAATTTTAGGGATGCTATAAGAAAAGTTCAAATGATCTATTATTGTAGTGCTATATGTGCTACTCGTGTGTATCTCTGATTTTTTTCTCTCATTTTTATGGCTGTACCCATAGTTACTTAAAGTACTGTTTAATCTTGAAGTTAGGCGGTTATTTCACTTATTGGCAGTAATTTTGTTCATGTGCAGTACACTTTTTTCCCAAACATATTTGAGGAATCACAGCTTCTCTGAGAATCTGTGGGAAATGCGTGTTGGTGACATGTGAAACTTGTTAATTATGAATTCCTAACAGTTAATTAGAATTGTCTTTAAAGTGGACCCTCGTTCCACAATAATTTATTGCTTGTGGAATCTAATTTGACAGTTTTGTACATAAGCATTTTGGTCATCCTGTCTTGGGTGAGAAAACCCCTCACGTGAGCAGTCAGGTATCAACTTCTGTCTATTAAGTCGATGTGAACAGTCTGAGAGCAATAAGTTATTTTAGACAATTTTTTTTCACATATTTGGTGGATACTTACAGATTCTCATTCATGAATTGAGGTGCTTTATAACTTATTCACTGAGTGAACAAAAGTCAGAGTTTGCCCTTTTTTGAAATGTACCGAGTGCTGCTCACAAGCTTTAATATTAATATTTTCCCAGGAGTTTGCACTGAAGCCTGTGGGGAGCAGGAAAACCTCAAACTGATGTTAAATAGAACAGAGATCAGGTTGCGACAGGATGTTAAACATTTGCAGTTTGGGAGTTTCATCAGAGCATACAGCCTTTCTTTCGAAATGTCAGAATAAGCAGTTTGTTTGCTCCACGGCAAGAAGCGTATAAAGCAATTACCATTCCTCCACGTGCATGTAAGGTGCTGTGCAAAAGGTGCAGGGAAAGGTGGTGGAGTAATGCTTAGCTTCTGGCAAATAGTCTGACTTTTTCATCTGAGCGTGCAATCGTTCAGCTTTATTTAATTATTCCTTTGTTATTTTGGCATGTACATAAATCAAATGGTCTTTACGCACAGTTTTGCAAGCACTGGCACTCTGGCAGTGCTTCTGCTGCGGTGGAGCTGCTGGGGTGAAGGTTGTGGTTACATCTCTTCCTAGCAGCTGGAATTTGGCCATTGAAAAGAACATTTTTGTTTCACTGCTTACTGCCTATCATATCTATGACTTTGTATGTGAACCACAGCAGACACTTTTTGAGGTCCTATGAGAACTGGCTACACTCCTTGCAGGTGTGACCTATGATATCTGGCGTTGGAGGGTGCAGCTGCACACAAGCGTGTTCTCCTCCTCCTCCTCCTCCTCCTCCTCTCAAGGCTGTGGTGAATTTGCCTCTGTCCCTGTAGCTGGCAGTGCAATGAGCTGAGCTGGAAATGAACAACTGACTTCTGGGTACAAGGTGTTCTGTTATGGGTATCATATGCTGCTCTGTTTTTAATAGTAAAAAAAAAAAAAGTTTTTAAAATTGCCTGTGAACAAAATAAATCTGAAATAAAGATAAGGCTTAACTGAATTTCCTAAATTTTAGCTTTACATTTTTAACCTGAAGTGGGAAAGCTAGCTTATCCTGGTTTCTTTTTAATTCTGCCTATACATGTGAGCCCTCAGATAAGCGAGAAATACTTCTGCTGGCTAACAGCAATATCAGCTCCTTAATGTTTCTGTGGCCCAGCTGCTAGAAGGGAGCTGGGCATATTTAATGACAGCAGTACCTTAAATTCCTCGTACTCAGAGGGTGCAGTTTGCAGTGTCCATGATTTATAAGAAGTCAGCTTCTGATGTTGACAATCAATTTATTGCTCTATTTTACCCTAGAGGGAGGGAACATGGCACCTGGAGGAGCAACAGTTTTCTCCCCAAGCTAAAAGGCTGGGGAGGATCTGCTGGCCAGTCATGCTCCAGTGGGGCATACAGTATTGCTGGTAGCTCGTTTGCTTTCTCTGACACCCAGGATGGAAAGGGCCAGCGTAATTTATGGAGGAAGCAATGATGTCCAGGCCATTTGGCCTGCCATGCGGCATCTCGGACAAAAATTTTGGACTAAACTGTGGCTACTGCTACATGCTAAACACTTCCTTTATTCTCCAGAGTGCAGGGCCTATGTTGCGTCTGTCTTCGTGGAAGCAGACTTCGCACGTTGGCAGGTGGGGGGAATGTGTGCCAGCCAGCTCCCCATGCTTTCAGCAGCTCATTTCCCTACCAGAACAGGTAAGGGCAGAATTCAGAGTAAAATTTCAGTCACTGTGTATTTGCTGGTAAGCTGCTGGGCAATGCCATTCAACGCTTGTTTGCTCAACAAATACGAAATAATTACAATTTACATAACAGATACAGGAAAATTTTGTCAGATGGCAGAATTATTCCCCTGACACTCTATTGATGTTCTTCTAGCACCAGAGCTAATTAAAAACATGTTGTGACCTGAGACTTACTTTTTGATTATCTAAACTTTGATTTATTCTTTGGTAAAGGCAAAAGGTGGGGGACCTGGAATGAAAACCTGGCCTGAAACTGTTCTCAGCAGCTGTTCATGTGATTTTTTTTTTTTTTTTTTCCTCAAGTTTAATAATTGAGGCAACAACCCACACAATAGTAAAGGTAACCTTTAAGTAGTATATGTTTTAGTAAATTTGATCAATATAATATTTGTAGGACTATGAAAATTCTTTCATATTTCCCATTGCAATTTTTTTGAGGGGTGGCCAGCTATGTTAGTTTTTAATTTTAAGCTTCATTCTTCAAACTCTTCTCCAAACTTGAGGACAGTTGACATAAGAGAGCAGAAAACTGCTTTGGAAATTGAGTAGTACTTTTTTGAAAGTACTTGCGTTGTAACTCTGGTCAAGGAAATGTGTCAGTCTAGGTCAATTACTAGGTTGGGTTTTTTGTTGTGGAAAAAGTAATGAATTTCCACTTGATAGCAGTCTTCACTACTTGTCAGTGCTTTAAAAACCCAAAGGAAACTACCAGGAGTTTATTTTACTATGCATCATGAAGTGTTATGAAAAGTTTGGGTTTTTTAAATTAATTATAGTGTAATGGTAAATGCAGTGCATGCTTTTTCCAAACTTACCCTTTCTTAATGTATTGGGTTTGCATGGCAAGGTTTTGGTAGCAGGGAGGCTGCAGGGGTGGCTTCTGTAAGAAGCTGCTAGAAGCTTCCCCCATGTCTGATAGAGCCAATGCCAGCCGGCTCCAAGACAGACCCACCGCTGGCCAAGGCCGAGCCCATTGGTGACAGTGGTAGCGCTTCTGTGGTAACATATTTAAGAAGCGGGAAGAGTTGTTGTGTAACTGTGGTCTCCTCTTCAGAGAGAGGAATGAGAATATTTGAGAGCAACAACCCTGCAGACACCAAGGTCAGTGGAGAAGGAGGAGGAGGAGGTGCTCGAGGCACCAGAGCAGAGATTCCCCTGCAGCCTGTGGTGCAGCCCATGGTGAGGCAGGCTGTGCCCCTGCAGCCCATGGAGGTTAACGGGGGAGCAGATCTCCACCTGCAGCCCGTGGAGGAACCCACACCAGAGCAGATGGATGCCCAAAGGAGGCTGTGACCCTGTGGGAAGCCCGTGCTGGAGCAGGCTCCTGGCAGGCCCTGTGGGGGACCCACATTGGAGCAGTCTGTTCCTCAAAGAAGTTCCGTGGAAGTGACCAGTGCTGGAGCAGTTCATGAAGAGCTGCAGCCTGTGAGAAGGACTCACACTGGAAAAGTTCATGGAGGACTGTCTCCTGTGGGAGGGACCCCATGCTGGGGCAGGGTGCGAGGATTCCTCCCCCTGAGGAGGAAGGAGCAGCAGAGACAACGTGTTGTGAATTGACCCCAACCCCCATTCCCGGTCCTCCTGCACTGCTGGTGGGGAGGAGGGAGAGAAATTAGGAGTGAAGTTAAGATGAGGAAGAAGGGAGGGTTGGGGGGAAGGTGTTTTAAGATATGGTTTTATTTCTCACTATCCTGCTCTGATTTGATTGGTAATAAATTAAACCAAGTCAAGTCTGTTTTGCCCATGACAGTAATTGGTGAGTGATCCCTCTCTGCCCTTATCTGGACCCAGGAGCCTTTTGTTATATTTTCTCTTCCCTGTCCAGCTGAGGACAGGAGTGACAGAGCAGCTTTGGTGGGCACATGACGTCCAGCCAGGGTTGACCCACCACACTTGAGCCATCATTTAGGAGACACATATACTTACTTTTGGTGCGTTCTTTTTCTGTTGATTTTTGGGGGGGGGGGTGTAAGCAGGACTTTTAAGCGTAAGGTAAAGAAAATCCACAAATACTTAATGAATCCTTTGGTATTCACAAAAACCTTATCAAATATTCTGTGAATATTGTATTAGAAGGAGAACAATGAAGCCATTAATGTTGATAAAAGTTAAATGTATGGCTCAGTAATTACTGTTACTTGTAACATATTGTGTCTGAATTACATACTATAGGAATGATCGGTAATTCTTTGTAGAGACAGCTGAAAGTGGCAAGAGAGCAGAGCTGATGTAATGGGATTTTACGCAGTCTAAGCTGACAGGGTTGCCTGCTGAGTCCGCGAAATAGCAGATTGGCCTCTAGTTGCCAATGCACTCAAAGCTCCTCTGTCACCTGGAAGCTGACCACATCTCTTTGGTTCTATTTATATTTGCTAAAACTAATTTAAAGCCAAACAAACCAAAAAGAATTCAGAAGCAAAACATGAGATCTTGGTTCTCTTCACTGAATATTGTCTGGACTTGAACTTTTTCCCTGGAGATAGATTTACAAAAATACATAGCAAATTAAAACATAGCTACATCCTTAGGGATTTCTCTACTTAACAACTTTTGGAAACCTGCTGTCTGCAGAATTAGTTTGTGTTTTTTTTCTAAGGGATCTAGGCAAAGGAATAGGAATTCAAGAAGCTTGTGTTGCACGTGTACATCTTTTGTACTGGTAGCAGCGGAATACAGCCGGACATGGTCTGGTACATCAGATGAGGATCTCAGCAGGACAACACGAGCTGAAGACCAACCATTGCATGTGCTGCTCAGGTACTGAAGCACTGAGTCACAGCTGCTGTTCAGGTCTGGGATCTACCTGGCATGCATGGTTGTAATAGGAGACCACACTCAGAGGCCTTCCTGGAAAGTGTAGAGCTGTGACGCCTCCATGATCAGTGGATGCCATGCAGATACATGTCTGTGATACATATACCTATACCTAGACTGCACTCCTCCCACGGCCTCTTACAGTGCGAGGTGATGTATGGAATATCATGTGCTGCACTTGGGTCCACCCTGAACTCTGTTTGGGGCTAACAAGCAGACCGGAGAGAGGTTTGTAGATCAGTGAGAAAAAACCTTGTTGTTAGCCTTAGTTAATTATTCTTCACACTCGTGTGCTGAGCTGCTGTCCTAGCATATTTCCAGAAGTCCATTGCTGTGGTGTTTTAAGCTTTTGTTTTTTAGATGGGACATAAACTGCAGCTTGTTTGTCCATATTGTTTACCCAGGCTTTCACAAATTCTGCGTTCTCTCTCACTAAAGGAATTTCATCTTGAATTGGAATGAACCCAAATCAACCCCACCCAGTTTCACATGAAAACATTGTGAAGTTTAAGGCTTCACTCTACTTTTTTCTTAAGAAATTGTTTTGGTTTTACTTGAAGCATCAATAAATGCAAATGATCCTTTTATTTCTGGGGAATTTGACTGGAAATTCAAGTTCAGAGTAAAATGCAGAACTACCAGAATCTCTGCTTTCATTATGAACATTTCACACAGCTATAGACATAATTACATATGATGAAGATCTTATGGCAAGACATGGGCTGTTAACCCTGATTTCCTGGCAGAACTCCCAGTTGAGTGATTATCTTCTAGCCACATAAATTTAATTTTATTTTCTATCAGATAGTTGTTTCCTTCACTTTTTGGAATGAACTGCTCTTATACTGTGGCAATGTTAACTGGTATGCTTCACCCTAGAGATAACTACGTTTAAGTGACTAACAAATCTCCTTGTATGGTATATAAAGGACTTCTTTAGAAATGAAGGTCTTCGGGAGATTGAGGTAGTAGACAATTGAATGATTTTTTCCTGTGAGAATTTGGAAAGAAGACATTCTCCTTGGCTTCCTCTCCCTATGGAGATAGTTATATTTGAGAAGAGATGGTAATCTTTCATTCTATTACCCCTTGAAACAATGAGAAAAAACAATTTCAAACTTTGGAAATCTTATCTAGTCATATCCTTAAAAGGATCTGTCATATCTTCAGAAGCTTTGCCTTGAGTGGATCACTTCAGATTTTTTGACCTGAGGTGTTATGCTGTCTCTTGCTTGCACTGATGGATAACTTCAGTATAGTAATGTAAGTAATGAGAATAATATAAATTTAGGTATTTATGTTCAGAAAAATCAACAAGGTAATCTTATTGCTAGGGCATATAAGTGATGTAGGCTACTTCATGGTTAATTCAGTGATGTTTCTCAGATATCTGTATAAAAAAGAAAAACTTAAAAATTTGGGTTTCTGAGCTATCAAAAACAATGTTTTCACAAAAATGACTCTATTTTGGAGCCATAAAATGAGAATATAATGATGAATTAAATTACTGCATGTGCAGAAAACTTATGTAGAATTAACTAGAAGATGGGGCAGGGGAAGTTGTAAGTCATAGCTTTGAGACAGAAAGACTGCTTAAGGGCTGTTCTCTGCTCTTAGCTGTTCAAACGTACTCCCCTTAAACTTGAAACTTTTTACTGTAGCTTGAATGTTGAATATGAGACTGCTTTTCCCCCAGCTGATACTTCTTTTCTCAAAAATGAAAGTGTGTCATGTTAGAAGTTAAGTTTGCACAGAAAAGTAAAGGAAGAGTTGAAATGAAGGAATGAAGTTGGACCTGGGAAGAAGGGAGGGATGGGGGGAAGTGTTTTAGTTTTTGTCTTTGTTTCTCACCATCCAACTCTAATTGACAATAAATTAAATTAATTTTCCCCACATCAAGTCTGTTTTGCCTGTGATGGTACCTCATAAGTGATCTTCTTGTCTTTATCTCGACCCACGATCTTTTCCATCTTATTTTCTTCCTCTGTCCTGTTGAGGAGTGTGAGAGCGCCTGAGTGGGCATCTGGCAGCTAAGGTCAACCCACCAGAGTTACAAAGCATTGAATTGTCAGCTGGATGTTTTCGGTGTCTCATGGAGAAGTTCAAAACCATCAGTGGCTTTGTCTTGCCAGTGTGCAGCTCTCCAGCATGACTGAGCAAACCCATTACCTTCATTAGTGACAGCAGTAATTAGCATCATCTGCCTTGTTTCTGTATATCTCTTGCGTTCATGAGATGAAACGAGGAGGAGGCTGTCTTGCACAGGAATGTAAATGTTTGTCGATCCATGCAGGAAATGCGAGATCTGGGTTCTGGGTGCTCTGAAGCCTGAGCTCACTGCTTTCTTCCTGGGCTTGCATGGGGTTGTGCCCATCACAGTTTGGCCAGGTCTGAGAAAGCATCGTTTCATTTCTCATGCTGTAGTACTAAGCAGCTAGACATGAAAATCTTAGACAGTGGGAGAGCTGACAACTGTAATGTGGAGTGTGCAGTTTCTGTCATCTTCTGCTTAGAAGAAATTATGGAGGGGGTTTAGGGGTGTCTTTGGTGGCGTCTCAGGACAGGAGGTTGGTTGTGGCAGTAGCTCCCCTGTTAAAAGTTTGCAGCATGATTCTTAAACGTATGGCTTGGCCAAATTACAACCTTGGCCACAAAACCGCAGCCATGGATGGAGCCAAATTTCATAGTAGTGTAATTCATAATCAAGTAAGCACTACAGGGTTGGGGGGGGGGGGGGGGGAGGGTGGTGGTGTGCCAGGTTGAGATAGAATTTTTTTGTTTTTTTTTCTCTTCCTCTAAAGTAGCCAAAGATAATTTGATTAAAACTTGCGACAAAAAGTCATCTGCATGAAGATGCCAGTTGTAGTTACAGTGGTGCTGTACTGAAAATGTAGGCATTTTAGGAGCAGGGAGAGTGCTGTTAGTAGACCGATTGCCATAGCTTCTCAGAAGAAGAGCTTTTAAGGCCAGAAGCTTAGCTGTCTTCTATAACGAATGCTCTAATAGCAGTTGCCCATACAGGCCTGGGTATGATTTGTGTTTTTAATTAATCTTTCAAGGGAATAAATGGCCAAAAGTGATTAGTGAAAGGCTTCAGCGCATGGCACCGAGAAAGAGAGTTTGATCTCTTTTAGGATGAGTTAGTTTATTGATCCAAGAGAACAGATGTTTTGGTAAGGTCATTCAGTGTTTGGTTTGATTATATGCCCAGTTTAGGACATACATCTGCTATGTGTTTTACCTAGGTGAGTGACTGGAGTCCACCAGGTGGGTTGGGGCAGGAGGTAGGAGGATGGAGAAGGAAGGGCTATCACAAATTCAGGTCACCTTCACCTGGGCAATGTTGGGAGCTGGAAGCTGGCTGCTGCATTTGATGAAGAGAATTGAACGAGCCAGAAGGGGACTGTGGCCTGAAAAATGTGTTGACTCAATACATCATATCGGCAATCTCTGCTGGTGGGTCTCCTGAGTGTCGTCAATTAACATGGGGCGCTGGAGCAGCCTGGCCTCACTCAGGTGTGGATGCTCCATCTGCCTGGCTGACCGGAAAGGCTCCCGGGGGATCTCAATTCACACTCCCAGCCCCTGTGGGAAAGAGTCAAGCCCCTTTGCCTTAGATGATTGCCCACTGTATGCAAACCTCAGCAATTACATCCTATTTGCTGAATGGCTTTGAACATACTGTAGCATAAACGCTCGTTAGGGCAGGAGAGTGCAGTTTGGAAAGATCTGCTCTCTGGACGACCATTGGGCTAAACATGTCATCCATATGTAGAGCACACAGACTGGATCTACTCAACTGTTACCATGTAGTGGTCCCCCAGGATGTGTCACACAATGTCCTTCCAGTTATAAATGCAGAAGGGATGAAATAGCTTGGAAACAATCTACTTCTGTGATTATTGTTACTCTGAATTATAAATGACCCCAAAGCCAGAGCTATTCACTGCATTCACTCTTCATACCAGCACTCAAAAGGCAGAGCACTGCTTTTAAGAAATACGATTTTAGAGAACAAAAGAGGAAGCAAGCTCTATGAAAATTTAGTTAAATGTAAATGTGTTAAATGGTACATGAACTAGTCAGGTTTTCATGATTTATCAGTTTTAAACTTCAAAGGCTCTGGTTAGGTTGCATTTTTAAAACTAATGAGTTTATCACAGCCAGTGGGGAAAAATGGTTCAAGTATATCAGCTGTAAATTGGTACAAAGCACTAAAAGGGACATTAGCCTCTAATCAGATTCTAACAGTTCATTAAACCTGCCTTTCCTCCATGGCGCTTTGTCTTCCCCGCTCCTCCTGCCTGCGCCTCCTGCACTAGCCAGCCTCGTCCCTTGGTTCAGGCGGGTAAGACCTCCTCAGGGACACGAAGCAATATCAGCTCATCCTTCTTTGTCTATGAGCTAAACAGCCTAAGGGATGCTTGATGATGGTATATTCCTGATCTTGCTGTAAAACTCAACTGTGCTGCGTATAAATCAAGAAGGGAGAGGGACCTCTCTGCTTACAGAATAGGCGCTGGGAGAGCCAGGAATGCCAGGGTGGCTCCTGCTCTTGCTCCACCCCTAACCACATCCAAACCGCTGGAGCTCAGTGACACCCGAGATCCGCTTCTGATAAGTAAACAGTGCACCGCCCTTGCTGGGAAGAGGGATGTAAAGCCTGGAACAAGTTCAGCTAGCTGTTTTGTGGCATCGGAGTCCCTCCTGCTCTTTCCCTACCTCATGCCTCGAATGCTGAATAAAGATCAAGGTGCACAAAACAAACTGCTGCGAAGACATAGGAAGGACTTTTTTTTTTCTTCTTCTTCCTGTTGTGTCAAGCTTAAACTACAGTAGATATCCAGCGGTAGCATAACATGGACTGGGGACATCTCAACAGCTTGACTCATCTTCATTCACACGTTTGAATGCAGAGGTGTTCTGAAAATTACTTGTTTGATCTGGAATTTTATAACTTAAGTGTTTAGAGCTTTTTATGAACTATCTCAATCTACTTTTTAAGGAAAAAAAAAAAATATTGCAGTTGCATTTGCTGTTGCATTCGCTTATCAGCTTTCCCATCAAGTTCCTGCCTGCCCTGTAGTATCAAACCACAGCTCTGTGTGCTGTAATACATGGGGTTCAAAGTGAGGGCGAATGGGATTTCAAGCAGGTCATTTGCTCTGTCTGTGGCACCGTGTTGGAGCATGGTCGTATCAGTTTCCCTGCTTTTCAGCATGTGATTTAAATTACAACAAAGGAGTATGCAAAAATAAACACTTGCTGCAATATTTATATCCCCAAAAACGAAGATCCTGGGATGAGGTGAATTAATTGGAAAAAAAGAAAATGTTTAAAGTAATGTAAATTTTTAAAACATGTTTTGGAAGCTCCATTAGGACAGGCTATTTTTCTTAAAATTCCCCTGAAGCAGCCATGGTAAGAAACTGGGCTATGAGCATATTCCTTATAAATAACAGCACCATGCAGCACTGAACAGATCTGCTGCCCTTGAAACACAGGGGAAGTGTTTTTTCCATTACAATATGGCTATTGAGGACTACTAGGTAAGGCTTAGAGCAGAGGTGAGTTTCCAGTCTTAAGTGCTGCCTTCCAGAGGGGGCTGCAGATAAGCGACTCATTCACAGCCACTTACTTATAAGTGATACCTGCTGTAGTTTAGCAATTTGAAAAACAGCTGTGACATCTTCATATTTCTGTACAGCTGACCAAGGTGTCTGGATTCATAAGGTCAGATTCTAGCTTGAGGGATAAAATGTCTTTTATTCTTTCCGTGTTTTCCAAACTGAATGGCAACTGAAGGGGCTAGCTTTCAAACACTGGCCTTGAGCCTTGGTTGGAATAGAAAATTGACTCAGGTGGGAGGTAGTGTTTGAATTGAAGGCACAAGAGGTTGTTTTGCATGTCTGTGTAAACTGCTCCAGCAACAGTGGGATGATACATTCAGAGCAGGGATGTTGATTCAGGGAAGCACAATTCTGCAAATCTCACTTCACATTGAAGCTCTCAGCATATGTTGCCCATTACTGCAAGGACAACGCATGTTTTTAACACACTTTTTTATTTCTTTTGTGTCAGAGTGCATGGGGATTTTCACTGACAAACACTGATAACTTTACAAGATAATGAATGATATAAAAATCTGAGGTGGTGTTGATGTGTGTTAATTTATGGGGTGTGTGTGTACAGGCCTTCACTATAACATCTGAATTCAAATGTATGCTTTCTCTAGGTAATAGAGAAGTACAAATGTTTTGACTGAAATCAGATATACCTAAGTATGCTGCCAAAAACCAGTATCTGTTTGACATCACTGCTCTCCTTTCCAGGTCTAAAGCAAGGAATTTATATATGTGCACCTACGTGATTAATTTCAAATTAAAAAGTACTAATTGGAGATGATTTTCCCTTGTTGCTTACAAAGACTTAGTTGTCTTTTAAGGATAACTGAAAGTATAATTTACTATTTTAACAGTAGTAGTAACTTGGTAGCTACTTCTTGAAATTAGTATTACCTCTTCATTAACTTCATTTCCACTAAAAGAAACTTATTTCTGCAATATAGTAGAACTAAACCAGTGTTTTCATCATTTTTTTGATTAACCTTGTCCTTTTTTGCCTTAGGATATCAGCGCCTTTGAGAACAGAATGTTAATGCTTGATGGGATGCCGGCAGTCAGAGTCAAAACAGAGCTGCTGGAATCCGAGCAAGGGGTAAGCAGAGATTTCTGTGCGACCTTGCTCTGCAGCACACTGGTGGCCCTTCCTGAGCTTCTCTTTGGTTAGCTGTCCTTCCTGTTGTATTGTCATTTTCTTTTCTATGTTTTTGTTCATTTCTGCTGTTTTGGAGCTCGTTTTCCTGGGAGACGTACCAGTGAGCATCTAGTCTCATCTGCCAGGAGCACAAATAACTCTGTGGAAGACTTACTGAAGTTATCTGGGATAGCCGAGATACTGTTGGTGTAATTTTACAATTACAAAAAGGTGCAGTTTAGAAAAACAGGAAAGAAGAAGGGATTACAGTAAAGAGGTGGAATTCTTATGTCTGAGAAGCCCACACATATCTTTGCTATTTTGCCTTTTTGGGATATTTGCCTTACTGTGATTGTTTCATCCTTTATATGCTTGTCCTACTCCATTTTCTGTTTCTGCAAACCTGCTTTCTTTCTGGTGGAATATACTTGTTTATCATTATGATAAGAAGGCTAAAGGTGGTTTAAGCTGATATCACGTCAACTGCTGAATACAAGACAGAGATCATGAATAGGATTTTGAATTTTTTGCAGAACAAGTGTTTGACATTGGAGTGGTAGATTTTAGGAAAATGGAAGAATATGTTTTTTGATGTATTAAGGGTATTTTCTTAGTTGTATAGTAATAATTACATCAGGGATTGTAGATTACTATGAGGGCACCTGTGTTTAATGGATTTTGTGTTATCATGAATCTTTATTTCCTTGTGTGCATCTTAACATTAACCCAAAGAATCCAAGCGACGTTACTGCTCTGAAGACGCATGCCCTTAACAAGCAGAGAACATAACAGAAGCAGCATCACTTGCCATGTAGGGACAGGCTTTTGCCTCCTTCTGTTGGTGTTTTTTCCTTCCTGCTAATTTCTCAATTATTTAATTGAGAATTTAAATGATATGGAAGAGAGGGAATTAACTTTCAGGATGACTTAATGTGAAAGACTTGCAAGGAGATATCAGCTATTCAGGATGTTTTTGAGGCTTTAAGCTTGAGAGAAAAAAAACCTTGACATTTGATGGAGTGTTTGCTCATCTTTTGCCTTCTCGACAGCAAGTACCCTCAGAAAATACTCCAATACAGTATAGTTTTAGGGAACATAAAAGTCGGACTATTGTATGAGCCACAATGATGGATAGACAGATCCATCAGAGGTAATTTTTAATACCTTCTGTACGCTTTGCATTAGGTCTTTATATGTAGCAAAAACCTTTCGTTATATTGTTCAGAAGACAAATGTTTTATTGGTATTTGCCTTTGTCTAGTTTAAAATAAATTCTATGCATGATGCATATTGCTGGGACCTTTATGAAGAATGCTTCCTTTAGCAAAGTGTGATTTGATTCTGGAAGACCTATTTGGTGTCTTAGGAACTGGAAGGAAATGAACGATTTATATATTTTTTTTTTAATTTCCTTAGGGTTTTTTTAATAAAATTTTTACGGACTTCTGTGTAAGCAGAAAATGATGTAATCTTTTTCTTTTCCAGCAACTGAGCCGTTGGACAAAGAGCTTGGTTTGATTTGGGATTTTATGTGCTTTGGTACTAATTAAGTAGTGTCTGGTCAAGAGTCTCTGGCACCTTTATGACTCTTCATTAGGGAACAATCAATAAATACAGAATGAATTCTCCAGTTCACTAACAGAGGAGCTAGCCATTAGGATGGCAGTTTTCCAGCAAACAGCTCTAAAGAGAAAGGTGGTTGAAACAGATGTTTAGCATGTGCTTCAGAGACTGTTTTGAATATGTAGATGTTGGTAGACATAACAGGGACAAGTGTTTGAAGGATGTGATTACCGAAAACAGCCAATGGAGCTGTTTGAGAAGATGAATATCATAACTGGGAAGCGTGGAGTGGGAACTAAAGTGTGATCCAAGTAGTATGAATTTGAAATTACGATGTCTGTGGTGTTACAGTACCCAGAGTCCCTAGAGTTGCACCTCCATTGCAGTGTATGCATATACAGAGAGATGTGATTTCTACTTTGAAAATTCGCAAACTAAGACAGCATTCTGAGTGTCCTGAAGGTAGTGGCCAAAGCTTCATCACTTAGGATGCTGAACACCAGGCAAGACTGGGCAAACTTTTCCAAAACCCCTAAGAAGACAGCTGGATTTTTTTGCTGTTCCTGCTTGGTATCTGCTATTGGCTCTAGGTTTGCTGCAAGGGCAAAAGTAAGACATGGTTTAAGGGTTATGAAAAGAAAGTTTCGTCTGTGGTTAGGGGATCCTTCAGGCTGTGTCAGTTGTGGAGGAGTGAAACCAACAGTCGGGAGCACCAGTGGCCATCAACCAGGGTGGTGAGTGCTGAGCGATCAGACCAGAGAGCACTGAGTTGCCATGCCTCGCTAATGAGGCTTTGGAGAAGCTGGGATATTATCATCTGATCTTATGTCTGAGAAGGGGTATGGGACCACTTTGAATTGTCTGCTGTAAGTCTGAGCCCATGTTTTAAATAAACATCATCTTGATTTTAAGACCGATCATGATGAAGAACCTCCCACAGCTGTGCTAGTGGATACCTGTTTTTGTTGTGAAAGCATGCACCTGATTTTTAATCTGAATTTATCTAATATCAGCTTCTAGCCCTTTCCAGTGGCAGCAGAAAAATCCCCTCGTGGTGCTGTGTGACGATCTCGTACAGCCAGGCCCCAAAAGGGCTAAGCAGTGCACCAGTTCTTTCGAGCTTGTGACTAGGGTAGAGGTGGGCAGGACTTAGGAGCTACAGCCTGCGTTGATGCAGTGAAGACAAACTGTTACCAACCCAGGTTTAAAAGACACTGAGTTCAAGCTAGATGATTGTGGGAGCATGGGATTTAAGCAGCCCATAAAGGAGACGTGCCTTATGAGATATAGGTTAGTAGGCAAGTATGGAACAAAGAAGTATTTACAAGGGAAATGGATTTACTCTTTGCTTTGGAAGAAGTTAAAACAGTTCTGCTTTGTTTTATTGTCACCAATTTAGAATAGTTTAATGATTTTTAGAAGGCCATCAGCATTAGCAAGAATAGATGCTTATTTTTCCAGTGCACTACTGTCCTTAATTTTGCACAGGAAATTTAATGCAGTCTATTGTTCAAGGCTTCAAGAAGACACAGTGCTGCTTTAATGACTTTATCACAAATGAAAAAAAAGACATTACATAAAAGATATCGCATTGCCCTTTAACAAGGCTTCGTTATTATCTCCCCTACTGTGGAACAGGAGCTAGCATTGCTAATAAATTGGTAGAATTACTTTAGAAATGTGAATTTGCTTATCATTTAATATCCTCCAGTGACCTACAGCTTTAGATCTTTTGGTCTGCAGTAAAATTTTTTGTATGTCAGTAACCAGCTTCAGAGAAGGATGTGAAGAAGGTGGTCCCTCCCCATGTAGGTGGGGTACTTCAGCAGGAAAAAATATTCATTCTTTGGCTGAGTCAATTGAAAAGTAATACTCCTCACTATAAAAATGTGCAGAGACTGGATTAATTTAAATGGTAATACAGACTGGGCAGTGAATTTGTGAGCTGATGGCTACTATCAAGAAGTTAGGAGGGACAGTGTTGACTGACTTCAGTGTGAAGTCTGAAAGTCTTGCTGGTCATTGCAGGATGTGGCCCAGTTTCTAAAACTGGTAAATGTGTCTGACTTAGACACATGAAGTTACACATTCTCAGGTATTTGCAGAGTTGGGCCATAAGCTTTTGTTAAAAGGAGATATGAATGTGGGACTTATGTCCACAATTGATCTTCAAATACAGAGAATAATGAACCTCTAATTTTCATCAGATTCAATCTAATTTTTTCTTTCCAGATCTACAATCTCATCCATTCCTATGCCTGTATTTTGCCCCCTCAAATCATTATTTGAAGATTCGATATTCTGAATTCATTTCCTAATTCTGCTTGATCCATCTCTGTTCCCATGCCTTATAATGGCTGAATTATGAGAAGAATGACTACAATGACAAAACCCTTTAACAAGCCAATATTGTTCTCCGTGTCTTTCGTCTCCAGCCAAATTATCTTGCTGTCTTGTGTCTGAAGAATGCTGTCCGTGCTTATGTTGTTATATACATAAATGTATTCTACATCAGCCTGGGTCATAGTGACAGAAATCTGTTTCATTTTCAAAGATTTCCAAAAATACCTATTGAAATTCAGTTGAGAGTAGTCTCAATAGCAAAGCTTGAACCTTGTCTATATGGGGAACTGTTTCATGTTGATTCATTCAGCTTATGTATATTCTTTGTATTATTAGAAGAAAAAGCAGTTCTAGTATTTGCTGTTGTAATTTATGAATCTCTGCTTCATTGAATTTCTTTTCTGAATTACTTCATGTTTAGAACAACTGCTTTGGGGAAACAAATGTCATAGGGACAGTGCACATGTATCAATCTGTTCTGCAAAGAAACTAGCCCTTCTTAGTTTCTGTTGGTTTTCTTCATCTTGCAATAGATGATACTCGAGGAGTGTTATTGAGGTGTTAGAAACACAGCTGATACAATTCATTAGTTGCTTTACAGTGCCATAAATATATGGCATTCTTCAGAAGGAGATCAAGATCTGATCACAAAGACCAGTAAGGACATAACCTACAGGGCATGGTGCAAAGTCATGGTGCAAAGTGAGACGTACCTAAGGAGATACAGCTGTATTCCCTAAGCACTGCTGAAGGATATGCTTGCAACCCAGAAAGGTGCACCACAGCTACATTAGTTGAATTAATTAAGCCAAGTGGAGCACCAGAAGCTGATAAGTACTGTGGGTGCTGTTTCATGTTGAAGCTCATGTGAACAATAAAAGGTAGCCAGCTCCTACAACTTCGCTCTCAACCTGACATTCCTGCTGTATCCATTGCCAGTGGCTGAATGACATTGGGGAGAGTTGAGTCAACCGATCGCTGATCCAAGAAAACCCAACCCAGCAGGAGAAAGGGAATGGCTGTATACATCCTGCAGTGACGCTGTTAGGAAATCTTCTGGGTATCTTCTATCCTATGGAGAGGGGAAGGGTGGGAGGAAGATTGTGGATGCTGCTTTTGACAAAGGCCTGTGGTTAGAGCTGGTTAACTGTATCTGAAACTACATCCTGAGACACCTTTACTGCTTCTGGGATGCAAACTATCTGCTTTGGGCATGTCTCTGCACTGCTGCCTTGCCAGATACTGAGTATTTACAGTGTTGCACATGTTCCTTACTCCTTTTGAAGTCAGCCCTCATAGAGAATAGAGAGCTAAGAGGTTTTTGCGCCATGGTTGTAGATGTGGTTTATTTATTTGGGATTGTTTTCCCCAGGGATCAGACATAAAAATGCAATAGAAAGGTAATAGATTTAAGACTAATAGGAAATGATAGCTTAACCAGCTCAGTCAGCACACACTCACTGTCACGCTTGCCAGGCAGTCTTTTTGCCAAGTTAACTGAGTTTACAGATAGAAAATGCAGGTGGGGTTGTAAGATATATGATGCTGTCTGAAATTCTCAGTAAGAGAAGGATCCTAGATCCTCTGAGACTTAATTTACTGACCTCTGTCTGCTATTGCTTTTCTTTCCTAGGCAGTTAAGTTGGCTGTTATAGAGCACTGCAGGGAATGTACTCCTTACTCTGTCTGGTATCGTTTGTTGTATGTGTGGTAGGGAGATTTTCCGTTGTGGGTGAAGACTTCATTGCACTGGGTACTACATAAGTAAAGGGTGGTCCTGGATATCTTGGCTTAATTATTCAGAAGTTGTGTTTACACACTGTTTTAATGGGCATCTTCAGATAATAATGATCATATCCATTAGGAAGGTAGTAGCAAGTCTAGAAGGAGTGAAGCAGAGAAAGATCTCTGCTCCAAGCAGCTTTTGTTTAGCTAACAGTGCCATACCAGAAAGAGGTTTCCCATATCTATAATGATAGAAGGGCAGCAAAAAGATGATTTCACTTACTAAAAGATTAGATTTTATGAGAATGGATTTGGTAGAGGAGAAGCATAGTATTTTATCTGCAAGACTGGAAAGAGTTTCAAAGAGAATGTGTGATATTACCCAGAAATTAGCATAATTTAATATCGTTATAATTCTGTAGAAAAATCATAGTTACACAATATGTCTTGTGTTAAATACATGAATTGGTAAGTTTTGTGTGTTTATATGGGCTGAAAAATAATGCTAGATTTGGGAGAGGGAAAGTCAAGCCTTTGATTTGAGCGTAGTGCTGAAGTGCATTGTGAGATTACAGTTTGGTTGCCTTCTGTCCCCAGTCAATTATTTCGTGAGCTCACCTTGAAGTCAGTCCACTTTTTTGATGATGTATGACCTCTCAGCTTGCTTTGCTACCAGAGCTTATGATGGGAATCTCATGGAAGATTTATTCAGCTGAGAAGCTCTAGCCATAAAGAAAAACAAGCATGGTACATACAAGTTGTATATCTGTCAATTACTGTGTGTTTCTAAATCCATGTTTTGGGTTGAAAATTGGTTGTTCTATAGAGATGTGAAAGGTCAACATTTCCTTTACTGCATTAAAAAATAGTTGAAAATATTAAAAAAAGTGTAAGAAAAATTTCTAATATCTACACTTACGTCATTCTCCCTGATAACCCCAGTTCCGATGAATTTTGTGTGTTTCTTTTGGGAATCCAGTATCCACAGCTTAACTATAATTTTGTCTAGTTTGCAATCCTGATTGAGGAACCAGCAAGGTATTGATTTTTGCTCTTTGCATCCTGCCAAAAAGGTATTAACACTATAGTCATAGGAGCACAGAGCATGCCGTATATCAGCTGTATACAACACTGCAGTCTAAAATCCTATTGCACTTCTGCATTGAAACTCAACACAGGTCTCTGTGTCACAGTGCAATGCAATTCTAAGATACAGTAATGTGAGTTTTAGACTTCATGCAAAACAGTTATTGGCATCTAAAAAGCAGTTACTCTTCTGATCTGCTGACTTACCTGTTAGGGCATCTGAAGTTTAATCCAGGTTGCAACTGTAGTGAAATTCAGTATGTTCCAAGCAAACGTAGTCCCTCTGCTCCTATGGAGAAACTGATGAAGGTGACCTAGGTAATCCTGCTTTTATTAACAAGAAAGCTACCTTGAATTACCTCACATTTACCTCTTGTCTGTGATTATGTGTATAGATGGGTAGTGCAGACCTGCTGATACACAGTAACTTCTTCATGGTTCAGAGTTCCTTATTTAAAATGTTTTCCATTGAAACGTCTCAATGAAATACTTGTGAATCACAAAATCTTTAAATTATTTTGCTAGGAGAAAAGTTAATCATAACATGTCATCTTGTTCTACTCACTGGTGAGTTTAATGGATTTTTATTTTTTTTAGATGCTCATTAGAGTAGTCAGTTCATTATGATGGTCTGTATTTTGTTGAACGGGGCATGTTGGTATGTTCAGAATGGAAGAGAAATGGAAGTGACTGGGCTCTCATCCTTTCACTTTGTTTTGGCTCAGAGTGAAGTCAAATCTTTCTGTGTTCCTGGTTTTCGTCTGAATAATTGCTATACTTTATTTCTTTAAGGGCACTGAGATACTTGAAGTGAGAATTACTGTCTAAGTGTGTGTTGTTAATATTATTATTATTATATACTGGCTAGCTTAAGAAAAATAAGCATAAGTGAATATAACTTAATAATTTACAGTATCACAGAACACTTCAGCAGTGTGAGACAAATGCCACTATGTTATGATAGCACCAAAATTATTTTAATCTTTGTTGTTTGTTATGAGAAGGGATTACTTCTGTTTTCACTTGTTTGTTGATGGCCTCTTAACTCTTCTTTTTCAGGTTGCCTTATAAATAGTCTTTTTAATGTATATTTTACTCTTCTTCTGTATCCTGCTGGGAAGTACTGAGAGTGCTCTATATTTTTTAGCATTATTGGCTTTTTTCCTTATTTCTCCCTGTGGAGATGAGCCCTGACATAAATTACTTTAAGGATCCTGTTTTCTTGATATTTTCTTTATTTTTATTTTTTTTAAAATTCCCTTTCTTCATACCATCCCCCTTTGTTTCACACTGGGCAGATGAGTATTTAATAAATGGTTACTTAAGGGGCATCTGCTTTCACAGTCATCCTTTTATAAATGTTGTTATTGCTTGGTTGCATCACTTAAACACACTAGAATATCATAAGAATCACAGGCAAAAAAGCCAACAGCAACAAAAGTTCATCCTCCCCTGCCTGCACAGGTTGCTGCCCATGCTTGGCATTGCCCAAGGATGGAGTCCAGGCAGATGAGGACATCGAGGCCTGTGGCAGCTCCACACAGGACACCCTTGTGATGGAGCCCCAGCTAGTTGGGGTGGGCAGGGAGCAAGGGGCTGGCAGAGGAGGAGAGGCTCTGGGTATGCAATAGAGGGAGAACCGCAGGTCTTCTCGAGTGAGGCTTGTTCACAGAAAGGCTCATGTCAGATCAGCCTCCCCAGCCCTGTGTCCTCT
Source organism: Strix uralensis (assembly GCF_047716275.1). Lineage (NCBI taxonomy): Eukaryota > Metazoa > Chordata > Aves > Strigiformes > Strigidae > Strix > Strix uralensis. Next base: position 92,250,717 of record NC_133973.1, read on the forward strand.
AGATGCCTCCACAGCCCTTCTTCCTTGGGGTGACACCAGCCACGTGGGTGTCACCTGCATCCCACCTCCTTAGGCTGCTCTGATGGCATTTGTAGCCTATTTCCTACTTTCGTAATTTACACTAGAGATCAATATTGATATCAAGGCACCGACTTTGATCTTCATCTGTGATGCTGTGTGTGGAGCTTATGTCATTGTGGTAGGTGAGTTACTGGAAATTCCCTAGCAGTTGTGTCAGTTTGTCCTTGGAAGACAGCAGCATCACCATCTCCTATCTGGGTTATGGATAAGGTCAGTTATGTTTTTAATATTGTAGGTGCCCTTTCATGACATTTGCCACTTTCTTTAATAGCTTTTTGCCAGATAGATGGTTTGTATACAGCCTGGTTGTATTCTGGCTTGGTAGTTCTCAAGTACTGGGTGTCTGGTGGCTCTGAATGTTTTCTTGTCCTCTTTGCTGGATTTCTCTGGTGGTTTTGCTCTTTTAATGCTGAACAGCAGCTGTTTTTGAATAGGAAGGTATAAACTGATAAAAGACCAACTGTGGATTTCTGTTTTGCATTGTGGAACAGGGAATTCTTGGTGAGGAGGGACAACTGAGGTAGGAAAGGCATGATTGGGTACCATTAGTGTAACCAAATGCTTCACCCTGGGTGCATCCATGCTGACTGTTGCCAGGCACCTTCTCCTCCTTCACGGTGCCCAGACTATCTGTTCCCAGAGGACTCACTCTGTGATTTTTCCGTGGACCAAAGAGAAGCCGACTGGTCTGCAGTGTCCCAGATCACCCTTCTGGACTTCTCTGAAGAGAAGTGCTCCATTTGCTTTCTAGTCATCAGGGATCTCCCATGGTCTCCAGGACCTTTGAAGCATGGCAGAGGAGGGTGCTGCAAGGATGTCATCCAGCTGTCCCAATGTCTGTGCATGCAGGCACGTGGGTCCCATGGACTTGTTGGTAATCGCCAGGATTTGGTCCTCATTCATGATGGGTAGTTCTTCGCATTGGACTCTGTCTCTAAGCATGAAGGCTGTGCTGGTGAAGGCAGTGGTGCAGAGAAGGCAGTGGAGTACCTTGGCCTTACTGATGTTGACTGTCAATAACTTACCCACCCTCATTCTGCTACCTTGTCCAGCATTTTACTGCTGATGTAGTGGTAGAAGTTCTTGTTGCCTCTGATATTCCCTGCAAGTCTGAACTCCACCTGAGCTTTGGCTTTCCTGATACCACTCCTGTGTGCCTGTGCGATATTTCTGTGTTCATCCCTTGTAGCCTGTCCCTGCTTGCTTCTCCTGCTCTATATACTGCCTTTTTGCACTGGAGCTCTATCGTGTGTTCCATGTCTGCCAAACTGGTCTCCTGATAGTTCTTCCTTTTCTGAGTAGTGGGATGCCCTGGTTTTGAATTTTGATGTTGTCCTTAAAGATCTTCCAGTTTTTCTGTGCTCTTTAGCCCTTTTAGAGCTACCGCCCATGGGATCCCACTTAGTTTCCTGAAAACTTCTGCTCTTCTATAGTCGAGGGTCTAGATCAATCTGGACTAGGTTTCTATTACTGTCTTTCTTTGCTCACTCTCATCAGGGTCTCAAACTCCATTACTTAAAGGTCATCACACCAAAGCTGTCACTGATTACGACAGCTCCAACCTGTTCTTCCTTCCACACAAACAGTGGTCATTTTGGTTTCATGTGGGACTTTACGAGAACACCAGAGCGACCACTGTGGATCAGATGAAAGGTGGTTCTTACCCATACAATGGCAGCTCATAGCATGTGCCTAGAGAAAGTGCAAGCAAAAAGCAAGCATACAGCAATACTACTCTGGTACACTCTCCAGTGTCTGTCAGTGTTCAGACTGGAAGCCGCGTGAACAGATTCTGACCTTTAGTATTGCAAGTTGTCACTGCTCTGAGCTCCACAGAGAATTTCCTGATAACCAGAGGTTGTGGTGTTGGTTTTGACCTGCAAAACCTTAAAATATCTTGCACCTGCCTGCTGCCATCCTGAGACTACAATAAGAGCTTAAGATTTAATGATATAGATGGCAGTGGCAAAGAGAGCATTTCCTGTGATAGACTCTTGATTTATTTTCCCATTAGTCTTAGCAGAACAGAGTTGTGGATTTTTAGGGAGTCCGTGGGATGAGGTTTCTGGGGAGGGCAGAAGCTGTGGTCTTCAGAACATAGTGACATGCAAAAGATTTTTACTCCTTTGGCTACTGGATATTGTGGAACAATGCTGTGTAAAAACTTCACAGGACTATAAACCTTATGTTTAATAGGGTACTTAAGGTTTGTATACAAATATGTTGTTCTATTGTTGAATAAAAAGCAGATAAAGCACTAACATCATTAACAGCTTTCAACAAAAAAAGCCCCCCTGTGGAAGTAGTAGTGGTCTGGGCTGTGATTTTTATGGTAGAATACTGGTCTGGGAATTCTTCTGTGGTTGTGCCAGTTCAGACATGTGCAGGGATGTGCTCTAAACCAGAAAAAGAGGGAAAAAAAGCTAGAACACCTTAAAGAGTTTTTCTCTCTAAATTTAGGTTATTTCACAGATTCAGGTTAGGGGGAGTAGGTATAAACTGATTACAGTGTTAGATCTGCAACATCCACAGTTCTGTGTGGTCTACAAGTTGAAACATGCTGTTAAAACCTGGCACGGAAAACATTATTGATTTCAGGATAGAAAACTTCAAAAAGAGCGGATAGAAATAGAAGCCAGAACTATTCCAGTTGGTTTTTGAATAGTGTTCATTTTTACAGGATAAACTAAAAAAATCCAGAGTGGAAAGGTAAGTATTACTTACCTCTGCTCTTAGAAAACAATTCATAGTTTGACTTATTGAAGCTTGAGTTTGCTTCCTTTGTTGCTATACTTGTTAGTTTTCGTGAATGGATTTAGGCTGAATGACTTGTCTGAAACATGAAATACACTTAATTTTTTTTCCTGAATAACCATTCAGAGTATTGATGGGATAAAGTGGTAATTTAAGACAGCTGTTAGCATAAAATAAATACGCATGTTGTTAGTATTGAATACACAAGCATTAATTTTTTCCTGGTTTAAAATTCCATAAATGCTTCTAGCCTACCCATGAGTACTACTTGAGTTTCATTCCACTTTCACTGCCTAGATTGGGACCTTCCTGTTGTCAGGAAAGGATCAAATATTTATTAAAGGATGAACAATAAAATAGCTGTCTTATCTAGAAATTTGTTAGCTTTAAATGGATTGTGCAGAAACACTTGCAGCTTCCCATAAATCGATATTTGCAAGTTCCTGCCTGCAAACCCCAAGTTAAAAAGAAACAAATGGTGCTCAAAATAAACTAAATCCAAGTCACATATGTGGAGTATGAGGTACTTGATCCATGGTGGAAAGCGTGATGTGGGCTTGATCTTGAAAGGTACTGAATATTCAGCATCCAGCAGAGAATGTAAATATCTGCTTAGTTTTTAAGAACAGGAGTTCTGTTGCCTACTTATGGCACTGGCTTGGGGCCAGGATACCATGCAGGAACCTTAAATCTGTAAAACCTTCTACCATAATTTCTAGAATCATTGAGGTGTATAAAAATCTTTAAAATATTTGGAAGAAATCAACTAGATTAAATTTCCTCACTTTTTAAGGCAGAGTAATGTATTACATGTCAAGTATGATGGTTGTTCTTAATTTTGTTTTAACTCCACTATTAAACTAATCCATTTCCAGTACATCCTACAGCAAGAGATGTTTTTGTGAAGAAGTGAATTTTAAATATTCCTTATGGACTAATTTTGTTCCTATCAAATGGAGGGATGCTGTGAAGTGTGTATGAGACAAGGTTTATTGTTGATTGTCTACCTTGATTTTTTTATTATGTTCCTTGGTTCTATTCTAGAACCATATAACTTCTAAAAAAGATACATGTTTTTTGTTGTTATCCAGTAGTTAATGGTGAGTGCAAATTACATCAGCCATTGGAGTGCATGCTATGCTAAAATAACTTTCTGTTTAAAAATTTTGCATGTAGTATCATTAGATGGATTTGCCCTACTCATTTTAAAATAAGGGAAAAATATTTTTCTCCCAAACTGTAATTTGTTTCATCTAAAAGATGTGTGATATAGATCAGTAACTGAGCCCTGACCACTTCTCATGTACATTTAGGAGCTGGGCTTTACATTGAGCATGTGTTCCTGAACTGCAGCTCAGTCCCCAGCTCCACTGCAGAATGTGTTCGCCAGAGAACAAGAGGACTGTGCACACCTATGGATGCCAAATGCAATTTAATTAATCGCCTGTGTGAAGGAGTTTGGGTATGGCAGTAATGGGATGAAAGGGTGAAGAGGGACTGGTGATGCTCGCAGTCCTTGGGAGCTGAAAGGAGGCACAAGGATAGAAATTCAGGGTGGGAATATGTTGCCCTGCCAACCAGTTTCTCTAACGGGAGGAAACTGGTAATGAATAACTGCTGAGTGGGAATTTTAAGAGAAAAATATGCCCTGTGAAAAAACAAAAGGTTATATTTTTGATAATTGACCTTCACCCCACCCCTATGAAACCCTGCACTGGCAGTCTCTCTTGTTGGAGCTTCCTGCTGTCCTGTACCAGACCCTGCTGTGCCCATCTGCCGAGCCTGGGGAGTGCTGGCCTGCAGTGTGGTGATGGGTGCCATTGCTGAGCCCGCAGCCACAGGCTGACCGCAGCCCTGTGTGGATCCTTCCTCCAGCAGCTGTGAAAGTCAGTTGAGGGTTTCACAAGTCTGTCTTCCCTAATAACTGTTTTGAGTCTTTCCTTTAAATCACTGACTAGCATATTTACTTTTTGTTTTCTTTGTCTCTTCTAACACAGTGTGAAAATGCTGAGGAGAACAACTTCTAGCACTGGCATTTCTTACAAATAATTTACTTACAAATTTACTTAAAAAATTATTTCTAAACCCTGATTAGCTGGGTGTCCTGAAAGTTGGACGTGTGCTATTTGCATTTTGTCTGCAGCTCTGTAAAACCTTCTGACTTAAAAAAAGGAGGGAAAAAAGCTTCACTGAGCTTTTTGGTTTTATCTGAAATGCTGAATTTTTGTTTTACTCATGCATTGCAGCAGGAATTAACAATGCAAGGCAGTTGCATTGCTTTACCTCCATTGCCCTTAAAGTTGTGCTTTTGGTCATGCCGTGTGGATGAAACATGCGGTTTAGGCTTTGCCATGCAGTTTGCAAGTGCTAAAGAACTGAACAAGGCAGGCATCTTGACTCCAGCAAAGGACAGTTAAGTGACATTATATGAAATAACAGAGCTGCACGACAGCACAGCGTGCCCTGGTTAGGATGATATGGAGATTTCCCTGCAACCCTGTTTTTCTGATGGAATCTGCTGCTGTTTTGTTTTGTTTTTAAAGCTGTGTTTCTGAGCATGCAGAATCGCGTGTGCAAGAGGACGGCAGTTTTCAATCACCGTGGAGAGCTATGTCTGCAACTCATCCTTTCTAGTCCCTGTGTAGTCTTTGCTTTTCTGGTAGTGGAGTACATCCACCTTTTGAGCCACACAAGGACTTACAAGATCAAGGCCTTTCTTTATGAAGGCAATGTATCTGCATGCTAGAAATCTTGGGAGCCTGTCATTAAAAAAAAAAAAAAAAAAGTGCAGTGACACAGATCTGTTAAGATTTATTGCATCATTATCTCACATGAAACAGTAAGATCGTCCTGGCATGACTGAGCAAAAACAATGGTGTGAGAGTATCATTATTTATGTTGACGCCCTGCTGATTGCCCCTAGACATTTCCGTGAGCCAAGGCATCCTCAGCAGTGAGGTATTTTGTTTCACATAGTTTGAAAGATAGTAATTTGAAGGAGGGAAGCTTGATCTACATCATGTTTCCTTCTTCAGTATATTCCATAGATGGGATGTGTTCATCTGTGCGTTAGTGAGACTCTGTAAGTGGGAACAGTTTCTCCTCCTGGCTTCTGTTTGCTCCTATAAAACCTGACAGAAAAGCCCCTGAGCAGATGACTTGCAAGTTTACACTGAAGAAACATAAAGTCCAATACCTCTCCTTACAGACCTGGAGGAAAAACAAACTGCACACAATATATTCCCTATCTTCTGAGTGTGACAGACCAGTAGTTACTGATGTCTGCAGAAACAACAGGAGACTGCACAGCTCAAGCTCAGGATACAACCCATGACATAACTCTATTTGGTCTAAAGTCATAGGACTAGTTTTTGGGGAGCGTTATTAATGAGTAATAATACAGTGTTAATGTAATATTAATATGTATGCTGAGAAAGGAACTTGAAGTGAATAAGCCCCCCATTTTTGTATGAGGAGCTTCATAATCTGGAAGTGATGCACCAAACATGAAATTGCCATGTTTTAACTTGGATAGAGCCTGGTGCTGGTGGAATGGCTTAAAAAGGAAGGCTAATAGTAGGAGATCATTGATCAGATCAGCTTTTAAAAAACAGTGATCAATATGGATTATACTATTATTTGTTAGACGTTGTTACTGTTTCATTAGAGCATAAAAGTTTTGAAGCATTTGCAGCATCTGGGGTTTTCAGTATGAGCTTCATTGTGCATAAGACTGTTCCCATTTTGCATTTCTTGTTCTCAGAGTTTTGTTTATCTGTAGCACAGTAGTGTATTTATATAGCTGTTTCTTAAAATTCACTTATCAATTTGCTCTAGGCAAAAAGTGCCTAAACTGAAGCCTTCAAAAAAAACTCCTCTTCATATAAGATACAGATAAATGTATTCATTATGGTCCAGCTTCAGTTAAAGGCTCAGTCTAATTTTGAATTCAGAGTGTGTCTCCTCCCAAGTACATCATTTAGTTCACTGCTACCCGCCACTTCAGGCCTGACCTTGAGGAAGTAGAACTTCTCATCATTCTCATAAACTCGGGAAGGGGCGGGGGGGGGGGGGGGGGGGGGGAAGATTGGGCTCTGCTGGGCCAAGGAAAACACTCTTGTCACGACTGCCCTGAACATCTTAATCTGGTCAGATTTTAGCTGGAGAACCTTATCTGAGTTCAGTTGTCAGGGAAGAATGTATGGAAGAGAGTTTATCTGGGCTAACCAGCCTCTAAGTCAGTAAAGAATTCACAGATGGAAAACAACTGCTTCCATTGCACCCTGATAAGAACAAGAAGTCTGTGCCTTTTGCAAAACACAGGTATCTGTTTTGTTGCTCTTTTGGGGGGCATGAACTGAATGCTGGACTAGATGATGTTCAAATGAACTTTGTGTCCCTAATAGGAAAAATTAACTTTACATCTAATAAGTGTGGTCTCATCTTTACCGTGTTGTACTGACCCCCGTGTTGTTTCCTCAGTCTAAAAATAAAAATGTGCTCAAAATCTACGCATCAACCCTGTGTATTTGACTTCACTTCTTAAATCCAAGCACAGCTCTTGTCTTTTAATACTTCTGCCCCAGAATAAATGTTCTGTAGATCTGTTACCCTGGTTGATGCCTTGGGTGGCTTCAGTGGCAAGGCAGCTGTTGAAGCCGTTCATAGCCTCATTGGGAAGCAGTGGGGCAATTGGCAAGGGAGTACCTTGGTCTTCACAATTGTTGCCATGTGGTAACTGATGGACCCCCAGCCACTGGAAAAGCCTCACCTTCTACCTGTGGAAGCTGAGAGATGTGAGCCTTGACCTTGTTGCTGCAAGCTCAGGGTAACTGGGGAAAATTATAAACCTATATTGAAGGAAGAAACTGTTCCTTCATCTCATATGTCATTTACCAAACCACCCCTTTCGTGGTTTTGTTATTGGGAACGTGACAGCGTAGATGCTTCACAACCTGTTCATTAGATTTCTATCCAAAGGGTATTTGACTGAGTATGTGGCATGACATTTTCAGTGGTGATATTCACAAAGGAGCTAAGTTGACACTTAACAAAAAACCAATCCGAAACCTTCGTTATGTGGGCATGTGGTGAAACATACTGTGCATTACAGCAATTTATGGTTTAAGTCTGGTTGTGTGGAGTGAGGTGGTAGTGGTAGTGGGCTGATTTATTCAGAACCACTGTAACCACCGTGGTGGGTAGAGCCAAGGGTCCATTTGGCCACACACACCAGCAGGGTCTCCAGCAGGTGAGGAGAACAGGGAAGGTGGAAAAGGTCTGTGTTGTGTGATCTTTCCTTGGACATAACTTCAATCATTCCGCAGTTTTTAGGTGATTTTAAGCCCATTGCTATACTTGGACCATTGTGTTTAATAACCACTAATGAACTCTTCCCAATGAAACTGTTTAATCCACCTTTTAACTTGTTTATGCTTGTGGTCTCCAGAATACCTGTGGCAATGTGGTGGTAAATGTAGATGTTACATGAAAGGCTGCTTATTTTCAGTTATATTATGGCTGTTGTCTGCCAACTGCACTTGTTCTTATGTTGTGAGGAACAGTTTCCATGTAAATCAGGATTTTGATGTTTATCATAGGACTTCAGTCATCATTTTCCAAAACCAAAGTGTATTATCTGCTTTATATATCCTTGAATGTTCATTTCGTAGATTATCCTTGTAGACTTTTTGTATTTTTTTTCAGTGCTATCATACATTTTTAAATAACAGATGCGGGATTCTTCTTCAGTAAGTTAGGTATTTAAATGTTAAATAGCAGTGTCTGAGCTAATCATCCTTTGCCTCTAGGACAGGCAAGACAAATTATCCTTTGGCCCCCTGATTTTTCTCCACTGGGTAGAATGGGTGCATGGATGACTAGCACAGATTAAGGTGTCGAATACGCGTCTGAAGCTCGAGGAGGTGAGTCCCACGGGGGGAATCAGAGCTATATAGTACGCGTTGGATTTGTTCGTTTGCGCAGTGGCTTCTTGTGTTTTGGTCCCTCCCTGCATATTCTTCATGTGTGATAACATGCCCAAACATGGTTGAACTGATGTTCTCAGACAAGTGTTCGCAGTAGCTTCGAGGTCTCTTGAGGCATTTGTGTTGTCATTCATTATATATGTGAGACAGATTTACAATGAGTTTTCATGCTTTAGGTTGTGGTTGGCTTAAAACAAAAATGTTACCTAACCCCCCCAGCCCCTGACCAAAAAAGGAAGGCTGATTTAATCAAAGTCCCCAATGTAAGTGAAGTTCATTCTTGAAAGATACGAGGTCTTTACCACTTTGCCCATGTGTTACACATCTTAGTCCGTAACCTGGCATCTTCTTTAAGGAAATGGCTTGTTTCCCAAGAGAACTACTGTAATATAACCCATTACCACCAGAACAGCTACATTTACATGCGTGGCCAGTTTACAGGTCATCATTGTATATGCACAGTAAGGGTTAGTTTTCCCACAGGAATTACGTGTTATTGCCTTGTCACTCAGTATTGCAAGTTTGTTCTGCAGGTCTTCGTAGATGGAGATCTGATATATTTAATATAAGAAAAGTCTCTGAAATGTGACTTAAAAAACCGGAAGTGCCATATGTTAAGTGTTCTTTAAAGGCCCAAGAGTACCACATACTAAATAACATGACCTTTTGTGGCAATCTCTTGACTTAATTAGCATCGGTCTTCTCACTTATGCAACTGCTGTATGTCAAGTGGCAAGTTCCCTCTCGGCATTGCGCCGCTGAGTGCAAAGTCCTCTTGCCTAGGAAAAGACACTCTCTTTGTGCACATAGTGCTTTGGCTGCTACCCACTTCCGTTTTTTCATTGATTCAGGGTTTGATTAGTTGGAAAGTATATTTTAAAACATTTTCTTGTCTATGATTACTTTGAATAATAGAAAAAAATCTCACAAATCACAGGATTATATGTTTTATATATGGAAAGTGCTAGTGAGATTATTGGTTATTTCTTTAAATATGTGCACTGTTCTTGGCACATACATTGTTTGTGAAGCCAGTAATGCTACCAGAGATCGTTTGCTGTATAGTTAAATGCTGCTAGATTGTTTGTCATTATCTCGTTGTTCTTAATTGGAACTGTATTGAACTTAGGATCTGCAGAGATCTTAGTTTTTCTCTTTTAATTAAAAAAAAATACTACTTTTTCTGACCTGCTTATTGTGCCTGCTTGTTCATCAGGGATCGTTTGTATGTAATGATCCTTAAATTAAGCCTTATGATTGACTTTCCACTGTTGTTCAGCTGTTTGTCTTTAACTTCTTCAGCTTCTGAAGTGTAGAGGATGCTCAGTGCCTATATCCGTCATCCTCTTTTTCTTCCACGCACAGTTTATCATTGGCATTATTGCCCCATATGATACACTTTGATGTGGGGGAGGATTTCCAAAGAGGAAGGCTGGCAGGACAAGTAGCACAGATCTCCTGTGCCCTGCCAGGAACAGAAGTGGAGCTCATGGAGGCATAGAGTCCTCTACGCTGCAGGGTCTCAGCTTCCCACAGTGTTGAGGCCTGGCTGGTGGGTCTGTACAGCAGTGGGGAATTCAGTAAGCCTTGAACCTGGTTTGTGTCTTCTATGACATGAATAAGAAAGCTTTAATATTACTTAAAGTAGCTGAGTGGCATCTTCCAAATGAAATAGAGCATTGAGCAGTCATTGGTGACAGCAGAATAACAAGTATGACCTGTTGTCTCATTCACTGATGGCCATTTATCATGAGTGCTGAATGGAGAGATTTGCACAAATGGTAGTGTGCAGTCACGTAAATTAACACATGGGAAAACATTTTAGGGACAGTGGCACAACAGAGTCATCTCTGTGTGGTCCTGCTGATTCCAGTGGTATTATTGACAGAAGAAGGACTTCTGAATGTGACTTGATTATACAGGACTTCAACAACTCTGGCAGATGTCAATGTCCCTTTTGTGTTGCCCTCAGCTCCCCGCTTCATTTCATCGTCCCTGTACCATGGCATAAGCCTGTCCTGCTGCCAGCATGCAGAATCCTCCCACCTTGTCATCTTGGCTGCACGATGTTGACCCCAACCTCATTCCCCATCACCAACAGAAGTGTTTCTAGTGCATTGGATTGAGAAACGGATATACAATAAAAACAAATCATTTTTGGGGAGGAAGAGATTATTTTCAACCCTCCAGTTCCCTGGTGCTGCTGTGTGAATCCCAGTGGCAGCATGAGCGAGGAGGCAAGCTGGGGGCAGGAGGGAGGTGGAATTGCTGCTTCTCGTAACATCAGGGTTTAATGTCAGTTTACACTGACCTTGGAATGGTGGTGTAGTGCAAATGCTGCTCTCGGTTAGAAAGATCAAGGTGCCGAGTTAGTTCCTTAGTTATGCTGCCTGTTTGATACTGGTGGTGGCTAGGCCACTTCTTGTTGTATGAAGATATTCAGCCTGCAAGGCCTGTTTGCAAGTTTTTATAATTTTACTGTTTGGTAAAACCATATCCCTTTGCTTACTAAGAGTCAGTTTTTTCATGGGAGGTAATAAGATCAAGCAGAAACAGAATAAAGATTGAAAGAAAGATGTAAGGAAGAAGAGGAAAAACTCGGCTTTTATTATGAAAATAGATGTTTTTAATTGTTGACTGAACTTCATGTTACTTCTGAGCAACAAACACAGATTTTCAGGGGTCCATGGGCGGATTTCTGTGAACTTTGAGTCAGCAGTTCAAAAATAGATCCTAAACTGCTGTTGACAGTCTGGGCAGCCTGATAATTTTTTTTTTTTTTTTTTCATTTTACAGTTATAAGGTATTAGGAAAAATATAGAAAAAAACTTTTATAGAAAATAATTTTGTTATGATGTTCTTTATCTGAAAAACTCCACTTACAGCCTTTTCACTAACAGATGCAATTCATACTAGGGTAAACACCAGCAGCCTTAGCTTTGTATTTCCTGGCATTCTCTTCAAGTCTGTTTTTTGTGAGTTTCATGTTATGTCATTTGGTTCCTGCTTAAGAGGTTGCCTCTACTTCTTTGGACAGCAATCTTAATGATCATCTTCAAAAGTATATCATCAAATACCTGTTGAAAAAATTTAATGTTGCAATTCAAGCCACTAGGGAAAACTTCTGATTGATTTTCTGTTTAAAGTTATTGACGGTATGAAATACTGTCAGAGTAAGGAACATTTTCAATTATGTCCTATTTAATTTTAGAGAAGCAGTCAGAATGTCATAGTTAATTATGAAAAATCTAATTTTCAAGCTTAGATCCCTCACTCTGCTCGAGACCAATGGTTCATATCTTAGCAGAGGTTAATTTCTTTCTTCATTTATATGAAATAAGTAAATTGAATACCATGCACTTGTCTGTGTGGGTGTGTTTTGGATGAGATCTTAAAAACTGAGATCCTGTTTATTCTGTGTGGGTGTTAAAGATCTCACTGTTATGCTATATGCTGTTTGCAAGTCGCTTAATACCTTCTACCCTTTGAGATGACTACATTTCAGCAGTGTTATGTGTACATAGTTGCAAAATATATTGGGGTCCTTCAAAGTGAAAGGTCCTCCATGTGAGAGTGTCTGTTGCACACATTTATTGTGCCTATCGCTATAGCGTTCTACACCATTTGTTAGTGTTGTTTATGGTATTTGTGATTATTACTGCATTAATCAGTCTCAAAAAGTAATCCTCTACTTAATATTTTGAGCTGGCACAACTTAAGTTTCATCCAGACTTTTACAATGATACAAAAAATACGTAGTTGTGAATTGCTTGCTAGCCTTCAGAAAGTGCAGCGGTGGTTGTGGTGCTTCAGTTTCTTGCTGAGAGCCCTGACTTACCCAGTTACCGGTGGAAGATGAAAATATTCAGGACCTTGTAGAATAAAATCCGTGCAACATCAGTCAAGTATTCAGTTTGGAAGTCCAGGAATTTACCCCTTTCTGTAGCATTTGTGACTCCTTGTTGTTTGAAATCCCTCAGTCAGACGTATTATCATTTATAATAATCCGATTGGGGTGAGTTAGTCCATAATTTGTACTAATACCCAAAGAAAAGCATAATAATAGGTTAATATGGAGGTAATGTGTGGAGCTAAAGACAGCTTGGCCTGAAGATATTTCCATGGCAACAGAAAGGTCCCTACAGATGTCTTCCTTCTAAACTTGGTGCTGTTTATTAAAGGCTGTCTGTAGTACAATCTGTAATTATCATTAGGTAAAGAAAGGTTGTGAACGTGGGTGGACTGCTTGGCTGACTGATTTGTTTAGCACAGCTTTGAAATACAGTTACAAAAGAATATTAAAAACCTGAGATCATTTAGCAGTTTCTCTCTGCAGGTAAGCTGAGACTTAATTTGAGACTGTTGGCTAATAAGAGTGAAGTATCCGAAGAACAGTATGGGGGGGATAAGGAGAAATGTTTTTAAACTCTTTTGGCACAATGACTATTAAAGATAAAAGAACACCAAAAGCATGCTAGACAAATTAAAAAATGCAGAGCTACAGATAGTAAGGGACGTAATGCACAGTAAAATAAGGTTTTGTAAATAGCAAAAAGCTTCTGTAAGTAGAGGGAGACAAAGGAAACTGTAAGATTTATCTAAAGGAGAAGATGAGAAAATAATGGATGACAGAAGAAGCTGGAATATGGATCGACCTTTCTTGCTTCTGTCTTTACGAAGAAGGTTAATTGGGATCAGCTGCTTAGCACGGTTGAAACTAACAGCAAGGTGGTAGGAACACATGGCAGAAAAAGGAAAGAACATGTTAAAGAACACTTTCATGAGTTAGATGCGTTCATGTTTGTAAGCTTAGGGTGATGTTTATTATCCAAGCAACTAATTGAAGCAGTTTTGAATCTGTGAGCAATTACCATGTAAAAACCGTAAAGGACAGGTGAGATCCTGTAAGAGGGCACACAGAGAGTATGTTCTTAAACAGAGAAAGAAGGAAGGTCTTGGAGTTGCAGACTGGTCAACCAAATTTGGTACCATGAACGATGCTCAAACGCAAAACTCTTCAAAAGCAAGTGGCCATGAATAAGTGTAAACTGGAAGCTTTAAGACAGTTTTGTAATAGAGCACATAGGCTTTAAGTCTCCCAGTTACAGTACTGAGAACAAAAACAAGTGTAATGATGGAATATAGCGAGCTTGTGAAATGAATTTTATGAAATGATTGCTTGAGAGATTGATTTGGTGACACTGAAGCTCAGCTAGGATGGAGGAACAGTCCAAGTGTTCCTTCTCAACTTTGAGTGAGGCTTTGGTTAGAGTCACATATGCCATCTCAGAAACAATCTGAAGATTTACACTGTATGTAAGATGATTACTGTGTGGATGACTGCAAACATACACAGGCATGCTATGTGAATGACCACAAACACACAGAATAAATGGTGATGGTAGGCTGTCCGGCAGAAGGATTTATCTAGTGGGGTTATCAATTTGTGGATGGTAGATTGCAGTTGAACAGAACCACAGGATCACAGGGTGGCTGGGGCAGGCAGGTGCTTCTGGAAATTGTCTGGTCCAACCCTCTGGTCAAGTAGGGCCATCCAGAGCAGGTTGCTCAAGGCTATATCCTGTCCATGTTTGCATATCTCCAAGGATGGAGGCTCTGCAGCCTCTCTCGGCATCTTGTTCCAGTGTTTGACCATACTCACAATACAGAAGTTTTCTTTTATGTTTAAAAGCACTTTTCTGTATTTTCATTTGTGCCATTGCTTCTTGGCTGTTTGCTGGTCACCACTGAGAAGGATCCAGCTTCACCTTCTCTCTCCCATCAGGTATTTATTATAAACATGGATAAGATCCCCACACCTTCTCTTCCTGTGGCTAAACAAAGCCTGTAAACTTCAAGCTGGACTGCAAGCACTGTAGAAGACCAGATTAAGATCAGTAAACTGGAGGTGAGATCCAGAATTGTTACGAGGAAGATCAGTACAGAAAAGTGACAAATAATTTTAGAATGGAAAATCAAGTTGTTAAATGCATAGCATGAAATAACTGTATAGAAGTAGTATTGATGGATAAACATTTGTTTAGTCTAGAAAGGAGAAAAAGGGATAGCATTCAAATTTTTGAGAAGGTTGTTTATAGGCAGCACAATAAACATTTGTTCTTCCTATTCTCTGAGACTATGATGAGATAGTTTAGTTTTCCAAAGAAAACCATGTAACTTTAGTGATAGCTAAGCCCTCTTAACAGGCTGCCTCCTGGGGTTGTAAAACCCGAGTTCTTAAAGTTTTAACAATAAATTGAACAAACCTTTCTAAATCTCTCTGGTTCAATTTTTAGGACAACAAAATCAATTAGTTTCTATCTTAATATCACATGCAGTTTTACATTTCTGTGCTGCTGTGATCTTCTACGAAGGGATTTTTCTTTGTTGCAGGGGGCGGGGCATCCTTTGAATATGTTTTAGGATGTAGTCTGTCATCATTACCATAGAATATTTTTCTTTAATGTTTTGCCTGGTTTTCAGTTAAGAACTGAAGCAAATGTGAAAACCTGAATCAGCTGGCAGAATTAGGGTGATCCTGTAACTCCCTGTAGTGTGTGCATGTCTGATTAGGGGCCAGCTGTGTCATTACTAGAGGAAAAAATTTAGCAGCAGTCCATTTTGCAGTGTTAATAAATTATGCCCTCGTGAGTTTTGCTCACTTGTTTTCCTGGAACTGACATTTTAAATTGTAGCTCAGTCAGAAGGTGTTAGTTGATATTCATGGTAAGGTTCACGTCTGCATTTGAAATGTAGTGATTTCGGCAGCTAAGTAAACAGCGAGTAAGAGGGGAGGAGAAATGTAGCAAATAGATTTGTGAAATAATTTTTTGATAATATCTTGCATGAATAATATGGTACAGTGCTCTTCTGTTGATATTGGTAGTGAGGCATTTTGCATATTACTTTGTGGTACATGATCTCAGCTGAGATGGGAACAAGAATGCACCAGCCCAATAACAGCAAATCTGGTAAAAACAGGGACATCTCTGTCTACCTCAAGACAAGAGCAAATCAACCTTTGATTTATTGCTAGCCTGTCTCTACAGAACTTTGCCAATCCCTAATCAATGTCTAAAACTTGGCAAAAATTAAAAAGCCGTGTTGATTACTTCTACAGCATTTTATATAAATCAACAAGACACAGAAGACAGAAGCTTTGTTATCATTTTCGCATCTCCTGGAAACCTTTTTATTGTTTATAAAGTTAACCCCTAATTATATCTGGGTTGGTGTGTGTGGGGAGAAGAGAAAGGCAGTGGCCTTGCAAACAGTTGAGGCTGTTCCTCAAGCATTGTGAACCTGAACATTTTCTTTCACTTACTTTGTCAGAGCCTTACAACTATTTTGTGCTTACCTGCAGCTTGCTATAACTACAGGAAGATTCCTGGGGGGCGGGTCTATTTTATTTGAATTAGATAGTGAAGGTTGCTCACTTCTAGAAGTGAGAAAAGAGAGATTCTGAGGTACTTGTTTGAGGCTAGTCAGTCTCCAAGTTGAATAATAAGCTGAGGTACTTCTTTTTAACTGTGTCTCATGCTGAATACACTTTTTTAATGCTGTAAGGACTGAGTCATCTGCTAGTTTTCCATAGAAAAGAAAAAAAGCCTAAAAGTTTTTCTTTATAAACTAGATAGATAAGGAAGGAGGTGCCTGCTTCAGTCTCTGTGCTTTATGCACACATAGAGTAAATGACTGATGTTGCTATAATCTGTGGCATCTCTAGGTGAGGTGAGTAACGTCATGCAGCCATACAGTCCTTCCTCCCTTAGCTGTGTTCATGATGGAAGTTTAGGTTTGTATTGTACTGGGATGTAGAAAATTCTGTTGCAGGATAGGAGCCCTTTCTTGTAGGAGCTGGTCCTGTTTTCAACCCACCCTACGCCCTGAAAAAAAGTAATTTCTTCTGTAGACTAATCAATGCAAAAATATGTTTGTGTTTGAGAACATGTTTGGTTTTTTTATTTTCTAAGCGTTCTTCAGCAGAAGAATGGCTGAATCTATTTTAACTCTCCATACCTCCCTACCATCAGATGGAGATGGGTGCAGAAGAGCTTTTCTGAAGGATTTCGAAGTCTAGAAGTTGTGCATGACCAAAGCATTTGAACGTAATGCTACATGTTGCATTGCTTTCTTGCTTGTGCTTCATGGATGTTACAGAAATACACTTGTTTTTCATGCCCAGTTGATATGTCCCACCCATAGTTATAATCAAAAAAGGGATAGTGATATATTTGGTGTGCTTGTTAGTGTCAACATGGAGTTTGCATTTTCAGCTCTCTAGGAGTTATGAACACGTAGCAGTGTTACTGTTGGAGTAGTGCTGGAGTAAACTGGGGACGTGTCTGTGGACACTTAAGTCTTTTCTTAAATAGTCTTTGAAAACAAAAATGCAGTGACGGGCATCCTGTTTCACCAAACTCTGATCTGCTATTGTGTTTTAGATGCTTAAAGCAATGTGGTCACTGCTTGCAACTCAAAAAAAAATACGTTTTCCTTTCAAGTGCTGTGTCCTGCCCTTGCTGTTTTGCACTCTCTGAGCTGGCTGTGCATGCCCAGTTCAGAGAAATGTTGCTTGACATTTTCCTCTTCATTGGGTCAGTTAAGGTAACCGCTTGGCTTCAAGTGTTACAAAGAAAATAAGCTTCATACCCTCACATTTAAAAGCTTAGATAGTTTTAAAGTCCGTTGGAGACTAGCCCGATTTTAAGATACCTTTCTGTAGCAGTCATTGTAATAGGCTTCTGAACAGAGCATCAAGCTGCAAGACAGCTGTTACCTGAAAGAATTGTGTTTATTATTGCTGGAAAGTAGTAGTGAAAAGGACTTTGAAAAGAAAATACAGGCTTAGTCTGCAAGGGATCGGAGTTGAAAGTGCCTGAACAGTGACTGGTGCTCGGGAAAATACACAATTTTTAAAGAGATACAGGGAGATAGCACACCAGCTGGCTTTGCTGTACCATGTGAGTCTGAGTTCACAATCTAGTTTTTGCAAGGATGCCAACTTCACAAAGAATGGGGTCCAAGTGTCAAAACTCAGATATATCTGTTTGTAGAATTGTAGCTATACTATGAGGAAAATATAGTTTAACAATAGTAAAAAAACCAAAACATTGCCTGATGGAAGGTATTAGAAAAATACTGAACCAGTACGTTTCATTTACAAAGACCCCATACAAGCTTGCTATGATATGGCAGGGATGAAAAAAAGGGGGGGAGCCCTGAAAGAAGGAATCTGAGAAGCATGTGTCATGACACAGCTTTCTTTTTGAAAGAAACTGCTTGCTACTGTATACAGAAAATGTCTGGGGTCTTTTTGTTTGTTTGCTTGCTTGTATTTTTTCAAACTTCCACATTCTTGTACATACTGTTACAGGAACATTTTCTCCCCCTTTTCTATACAGCACCTTTGACATAAAAAATCTGTGAGAAACCAAGCAGCAAACATAGTCTGTGGAAGTTTTTTGGGTTTGGATTGCCTTTACAGACAAGCTTTTGGATTCTTACTGCATAGACTCACCAGGACTCAGAGCATATCTGAAGATATTTGCTGTTGAATCTTCAGTTTACATTGTATACTTTCGGACTTAAATATGGAAATTTATAATGTTCGTCCCCTGACCGTGACTGCAGATAGAACATTTGATTATTCATGGAAAAAGATCCATCAAGAATGTCCTCCAATTTTTGTAAAGTTTCCAGTTTCAGACTAATAGCTCTTTTTCCTAGCTGTGACTGTAGCTGAGATCAGAATGAAACCCTGTTACCCGCAGAGTGTTGGTAGTGATTAAAAACAGCTCCTAATGTAAAAAATTGGCTTCTCCTTGGTGGAGACGTTCTGGTATCAAATTTAACCTCCCTCCTGCTGTTCCAGTGGTTGGACTAGCATGTCTGGGAAGAAAGTCAAAGTAAGTTTTGGAAGACATTGCATAACAGCATAAATCAGTAATTCTGGAAGAGAAGGTAGTTTCAGGGGCAGGGGGTGGGGAGCTGCCTAGAAGAAGATGCTTTTATTAGGGTTTGCTTAAGTATGGAGTGCAAAGTAGAGCGTGGAAAGGCTGTGCCCCATGATCTCTGTGGGTGGTAGGAGATAATGTTTAGTGTGTGGGAATGGCCTTTAGGGACATTGTCTTTATAATGCTATCTGATTTAAAACTAAAAATAAGACTAGATGCAGCTCTCTTACAATATCTTGTAATACTGTGCCCTCAAGTCTACTGTAAGAGCCACATGATGATGTTCGATAGAATAGGATTTAGCTGCTCTTGTAACTGGTAATGCTGTATCTGTTGCTTAGGTTCTCTTTCTTCTTTGATCTTTGTGTCCCCAAATGTCTTTCTGTGGCAGCTCCTGTCCTTCTGTGACCGCAAACACAAGGAGATGGCTGTAATTCCCACTACTTCTACCTGGTTCTGGTGGGAAGATAGCAATGATGTTCCCTCCAGAAACTTTGTTACGTTTCCTCAACACAAATGAAATACTTCTGTTACTTCTGAAACTTTTTCACTTGGCTTCTAATACCAAGTTGGGTAGCATAGAAGAAATATAAAGCCATTAAAAGTAGCTTATGTCAGGAAAGGAGATCTTTAAGTCAGGTCATTCTGTATGAACAATTAAAAATAAAGACCATGTTTCTTTCAGAAGGACCTCCAAGATGATTACATTGAAGTGACTGATGGTTCACTAGAGAACTAACAGTAGTCCCAGTGCGCCTCAGGCCTTTGCTGAGGGATGTATCCTGTTGGACAAAAATACGTACGTGGGCTGACTCCTAGGAAGAAGCATATGAACCTGCATTAATTACTGACACATTCTCTTTGAAGAATACTGGAATACCCAAAGGAGTAAACTGATGTAAAATTCATGCTGGAGTTTCTTTAAATGGATCCTTTCCTAATAAGACTGTAAATTCAGTGAATTATGAATGTCTTGCATGGGGGAGGCATGTGGATGTGGCACAGGAGGGGATACAGCCAAGGTGAGGGGATATCCATATCTCTTACAAGCCTTTTTGGCCAGTAACATGAAGGAAGCAGCACAGGAATAGTAACTCATGGTCGAGATTGACCTAGGACCTCTATCTTTGTTAGTTTGATAATTTTTAGGAGTGGTTTAAATTTATTGTCTTGAACTTGGACATTGTGAAAAGAATGATTAATGAAATTTGCAAGTATAAAAAGCTTTTGCAAACCAAAATGGTTTATTTCTGAGAGCTCTTTACCTCTTTAGCTGCAGTGATTTCAATACCTGTCTGAAGATTAAATTTCTTTGCTTTCTCTGGGGGATAAATCAATGACAGCATCAAAACAGTGAAAAGCAGGATCAGGAACTGTTTGACCTGTCTTGAAGAGTGAGACTGAACAAAGCTTCTTAGATTTCTTCTGTTTGCATACTTTTTCCCCATTATTTTTTGTGTACCTTTTAATTCTGATTTATTTTCCTGTTACCAGAAATTCTTTCGTCTTGAGTACCAACTAGCTGTACAAGTTGGGAACTCAGATGTGTCCTATAAACCTAAGAATTTTCCCTGGAAATTCAAGCAGTGGGTAACCTTGGAAGATTTTTCTAAGGTGGACCTGATTTCAACACAGAAGCTTTGCAAAAATACGTTGTGTTTTGTTTTCAGGTCTTTCAAGCCTTTGAAGAGTCTTGGCAGTGCTGTGCCTCTGAGGTTAGCTGGGTCTGAGATGAGATCATATTTGGGGTAATCTGAAGAATGAGAAATGGGTTTGGTTTGGGGGACAGAATGTTTCAGCTGGCTACAATTTTCCTGAATTTCAAACAAGCACTGAATTTGCTCTGGGTTGTACCCATAAGTTCTGGCAAAGACTGTTTTGCCCAAGTCAGTTCATTCACCCCCAGTGCAAAACACATGCAAAAGGTTTCCTGGGGAGTATGTGCCTCCGACTCTTTACCCCTCCGGTAATTTATGCTGCAGCAGTTGGGAGACTGGAGCAGAATAACCTTTCCTGGTTAACTGACGGAGAAGAAAGAAATGGAAGGAACCATTATTTTCCTGTCAAGATTTCCCTGAAACAAAGAGGTGCAGAATTATGCATGCTGAGGGGTGTCTTTGGTCCTTTGATTAACAGCGGAGGCCCAATTTTGCCATCAAAAGCGTTCTTAATTATAAGCCCCATTGAAAAGGCTGCACTGAACGCTGTAGAAATGATACTACAGGAGCATGTCTGACTTTGCTTAGGTGATCTGCAAGCATTTTCTGGGACTGTTTTATTAAAATCATCGTAAATACACTGAGAATACAAGAGAAAACTGGAAATGTCTGTTATTTGTTTCAGTTTCATCGCAGCAGAAGGCATTGCATCAGCAAGGAACTCAAATAACTGGTCCTGGCTTGAGTGTGAGAAAGCCTCCTGCTTTGGTACCTTAGCAAAGCCTGATACTCTCCCCATGCAGCTGGTTGACATAATGTGTATCACAAGGTCTTCCTCAAATAAAAGACATCCGTCTTGGTTATTTTATGAGTCTGCTGATTAAAGAGATTTTATTGTAATTACTATGACTAAAAGGCTACAGCAGAAGATGGAAATGTTAATTTACAATCTGCTTGCTGACCAAGTGTCATGTGATAATAGATTGGGACAGACTGTGGTTTGCAAATGGACCTGAATTTTCAGAGCCACTAATTTGAAATGGCAGATAAAGTACCAGCATGTACATTTCAAAAGGAACGCGTTTGATTAACCAACTATAGCGCAGCCGTGGTTGTTTGACAGGTTGGTTGAGAAATGATCACCTTTGGTTTTACACTGGTGGCAGCAATGTACATGGTAGAGGAGGAGAAGAAAGTAGCAGAAGGACAGATGGACAGAGCTTGACGGTAAATCTCAGCTTTGTAGCAAGCAGACTGTGCTCCAGACCCACCACAGCACTTATGTTCCCAATTTCCAATTAAACAAAGGGGATTTAGGTACCTACTAGATATGTAAATCAGGTCTTTAATTCTGTTAATCTCTTAGTGATGTGTATGTAGTCACAGATGCAGCTAATTCATTTTAAAAAAAAAAAAGGTATTTTTCCAGCTGTAGTGTTGGCCCTGCTCTTTTTTCAGTGGCTTTATAGCTCAGGATGCAAGGTGTCAGGCACCCTTGCTCTGTAATGGTGCCAAAGGAATTGAAGGAGTTTCATAGTTGTGGGCTCAGGTGTTTCAAATAATACTAGTGATGGCAGCCTGATAGCACTTCAAAAGGGTATTAATGTTTCTGTGGAAATTTTGAAATATAATATTCTATAGCAGAGGGATAATACTTTCTGAAATCCCTCATCTTGGTCTACGTGTCCTATTAAAAAGATTATCGTAATGTGTAAACTTAGAAAACAATTTCTGCAAATTTTGGTTCTTTATGTATGCTACTGAAATCTCCTGTATAGTTAAATTTATATACAGCACTGCCGAGCCTTCTTAGGGGCTCTTAATAGATCACTGTACTGAAACTTTAATTGTAACTGTCTTGAATGAAAAATTAACTAAGAAAATATTGTATGTTTAAGTTCTTATTTTGGAAAGTGATATTATGTTACTGAAAGAATAGTATGCAGTGCGAAACACCTGACTGTATTTGTATTGTGGCTTCAAAGTAAAGATTTTGTATTAGTCACTCTAAAAACATTGATGTATCCCATAGCATCATGCGGAACTTTGTTTTTTGAAAAATTTAATACTGTTGTGTATGATAATTGAAAAACAGGAATAGAGCTTAAATGCAGATTCATTAGAGTTGACAAACAGGTTTTTACATAGACGTTGCTTTACAGAGTGATGTATGGCACATTGCTGTATACCCTTTGAGTTATATGTGAACTGCAAATGGTCGATTGCAGTTGTGTTCCAGAGGTGACAGTGGAAATGAGGAGTTGAAATAGCCTTATGGCTTTACGT
This sequence comes from Strix uralensis, assembly GCF_047716275.1. Lineage (NCBI taxonomy): Eukaryota > Metazoa > Chordata > Aves > Strigiformes > Strigidae > Strix > Strix uralensis. The sequence goes on from NC_133973.1 coordinate 92,273,439, forward strand.
CTGATTTACACACTGAAGGACTGCAAGTTGGAAGCAACAAGTGTGTGTGCACTGTATATTAGGGATCTGTTTCTGGGCAGTAGTCACTGCAATGTATTATATATACAGTACAAAAATATTCATTGACGAATGTCACAAGTGGCTACTGAATTTCTGAAGAAGATAAGAAGCCAGAGCTGAGAGAGGCATTTTAGTGATTGACCCCCAAGGAGCAGATTCATAACCACAACTTGACATCTAATGGACCTAGAGCTGAATTTACTAGAATTCAATCTCTACTGCTTTGATCTTTGATGGGACAGTGGGTTTTGCTGGTCTAACACTAACTGTCATAAGCAGAAATGAGTTGGAAATTCTCAAACTAAAATGTTCATTAGGATGTTGAGGGCAATTGCAGTAAAAAACTAACTGGCTGAAGAGGAAGAACTGGTGTCCATTGGGTTTTTTTTCCTAAAGATTTTTCAAAGGGGGAAAAAGAGATACTCAAGTGAAGTCAATGTTCTATGCTGATTTTTCAGATGTGGAAGCTGAAAAAGTGAGTAGAAGCTCAGTGGTGCAAAGAATAACCCTGGTCTCAAAAAAACGTATGTCTTTCTGTCTTTACAGTTAAGTCTATATATTTTTGGATAAATTATAATATGGATATATACACAAACATATACTATATATATAGAATTATATATTTTTATTTATGTTTTATACTTTGTGTGTTTGTCTATATATAAATAATAGTTATTATTTCACTGTTCTTGATGGATCCCAAAATGAGTGGATTTGGGGTGCATATTAATAGACAGATGCATTCTCAGGCTTGAGCTTATATAAAAGCCTTGGCACTTGTTGGTGTCAATTTAAAGGCAGAATGAAAAGGATGGAATAACTTGGTACTGTAGGCAATGATAAGGCAGGTGTTTGAATTGTGAGATGCCCCTTTTGAGGTGGCAAAAGGAAATCTTCTGCCAAGTTAGTTGGAGATTCTGGATTCCACCAAAGTGTTAATGCTAAAGCAAAAGCACTGGTCTGACCCATTCACTACTCTGAAACGTGTGTGATGCAGTTGTTGACTTTGTCACATCTCTTAATGTTAAGACAAGATGACAATGAATCTGTTACCATTTTATTGGGATGTCATTTGCGATAGAGCTGATACGCCATAAAAAGTAGTTGCTGACCTATATGTAATTATGCTGTGAGCATGAGTGCTGCTGTGGTGGAAATCTGTGTTCAAGAAACTATGGAAGTACCACCAAAGGCTGGGTCAGACCTTGAACTAGTCCCAAATTCTGAATGAGAGGCAAGGGGAGGAGGGCAAATAAATCTTGACAACCTGTAGCACCGATAAAGAGCACATGCACTCTAGTGCCAAATAAAGCTGCTTCACCTCGCTGTCATCTTGGCGGACTTTGAAGGTGGCTGGAGTGAAATTTCTAGCCGATGACGACATTGGGTAGCTCCTGTGGCCCTGGTCCCAGGCAGCTGCTGGTGAGCCTGCCAAGGTCTTTGTGAAGGAGTGGGATTTTGGAGATATGCTTGAGAGTATTAGAACGTTGTTTAGTCAGGTGTTTTCCCATTTTCCAATTTTTGTGAATTCATTCACAATTTTGACAGAGCTTGAAGTGTTATTGTTGTGTTGTGACATCACTTCAATGCAAGTGGGCTACAAGGGGGTGGATCCAACTTTTGCCCTGGGCACTGTCATTGACACCTTGCCATGACTTCCTTGCATGCTCAATCTTATTTTCACTGTCAGTGAAAGGAAAGGCAATCCTTATTGATTATAAACAAACTTCTGGAGGTCTCAAGACAAGTAGTCTCATATTTCCAGAGCTTAGTGTGTGGCTGGCAAATGACAGTGAGCAGTATTGCACACAGCTGCCTTTGACCATAAGATCTTCTGGTTTGTCCAAAGCAGTCTCTTGACACGGCTCTACCAAGAGTAGCGTTCATTGCCCTGCCACCAGCCCCATCCATAAAAGAGATTTTCTATGCCGTGAATGTAGCAGCACCGTGTGGCTGGGATAAAAGTGGTGATTCATCACCCCAAAATAAGTGCTGTGCTGATTGTAGCTGCCAAATACTCAGTCATCAGTTTCTCCCTGTTAAGGATTTACCACCTCTCTGACTGTGGTGTAAGCAGATGGCTGGTGGAGGCAGTTAACCATTGATGAAGTTAATCATTGCTGGAGCACAGTGGTGGTCTTGTAACTGCCCGGGACTTTTAGAGACACATGAGGTCAGGTCTGCAGTCCTTGCATTAATGCCTGGTCTTCTATTGGTAGTAATCTTGGTAGTTTAAGCATGCAAAAAGCTTATAGCTCATAGTTCTTGGAGAGCAGTTGAATTTAGTTGCTATTAATGGAAAATAAAATTTGGTTTTCACGTTTACAGTCTACTTCGTGAGAAATTGTTATTCTGTAAGGGGAGCCCATTCAGTACATCAAACTCAGCTGCAAACTGAACTTGTTCACAGGCACTGGTGCCATTTAGTAACCACACAACTGTTGTTTATTAAAACAAGTGTTGTTTATTAACTTTCCATTTGTTTTATATGATAGTAAGAATATGTAAATTACAAAGTGTATCAGATTACGTTGTGACTTCTGTAATACAAGATCATTAAATATCTTAATTTTCAATAGTGTTATGATGCACTGTAAAACAGAAAAGACAGCAATTCACGTCCCCTACTCGTTCTTTCTAATCTCCTATGTATTGTTAATTTTCCTGTTCAAAAATGTCTCTGTCATGAATGAAAAAAATGAATCTTACTCCATTTTATCGAAGTAATTAATTACCATATAGATATTGTAATTGTGTTGGTCACTCCAGAATTTCCTGTTGAGAATAAGTTTAACCACTTCACTGGTTTCTGGTAATAAATATTCTTAATACCCGTGATTCTCTTGGTTGCCCTAAAAGTATTAATATCCTTTCAGGGAAAACCAGGTTGAAGTTAAAATTCAGTATTCTGGACATCTTTTAAGTCTAGTGCCTCTAAAAGCATATAAATGGTGCCTCATTTAAAGAAGAAGAAAAAGTGTCTTTCTGGACCATCCTATAGCCAGCTCTGTTTGGATGAGTAAAATCGTGCTATTTCTGCTTCCTCCTGTGCTCTTTATATTTTTACTTCAGCTTCATTCCGGCCATGCATACCTTTGGCCGAAGGTTAATCTGGACAAAACAAAGGGGATATTGGCAGATCGAGGAAATCAGAATTTCTTAATGAGACTATCCCTTTTATTCCTTTTTGTTACTTACGTGTTTTCAACTTGGCGTCTACAGTTAGGAATTAGAAAGGGCTGAGTAAACAGCTCCCAACCTGAAATCTTACTTATCCTTTTGTATGTTGTAATTAGGGCAAGAGTTGCCTCCTTCATTATACAAGTGGAATATTGGAAAAATTACCGAGTGATGTGTTTTCTTACCATAGCTTTAGCCCATTTCAGTACTTGTACATAGGCTGGTACTTGGACCTGTTTAATAAGGGTAAGTTTTTTTGCTGGAAGCCCAGAGGGCTGATCTAGTCCTCAGGGATACAGCAGTTCCACTCATCCCAGGAGTTCTCTGGCCTCTCTTGGCTCTACTGACTATAGGGAAAGATTAAATTCCTATAGCTCACGTGCAAACATTTACATTGTAGACATCCAACTACAGGAGCAGGGAATATTATCCCTACCTGAAACCTGTTTGTGGTACACCATTATGATGGCAGGTGTCAGTGCATTTTTTGCAATATTCAAAGTACACTCTCTTCAAATATTCATAAAGGCTACTTAAGTCTAATGCACACTTTGTTGTTTTATTGTTATAATAAAAGCAGTTTGACATGCTCTTTTCACCATCAGTAAATTTTCTGGATTTTATTCTGTGTATGTTGGTTCATTGGCTTCAGCTGTAGTGTTTTACCACGTTTATTTGGTGGTTAACTTAAAGTGAACTAAAAACCAGCTCTCAAAACTCACAGCAAGATTTCAAAGGGCATGCTGACCCATAAGTACCATAAGCAGAATAATATTTGATAACTAAGTGGCTCTCAAATTTCATAAGCTACTTATCTGTTAAGGGGTTTTGTCTAGATAAATTCATCAATAGCAGTAACATACCAGAAATACCATGTTATGATATTTTAAACAGATGATAAATTCTGGGTTTTAAGCCACTGTATTCTAGTTTGGGAGAACTTGTTTGAGGAGAGAAGGTTCAGTGCTAGTTGTGGTTTCGAGATCATCTCGCCCAGCAATGTTCTCTTCCCCCTGTTCATACACACCTGTACAAAGGAAATGCGAGACTCTAGGAATTTAAAGCAGAGGGCTTGCTTTTCCTAATTTTCTTTCTTAGATCCTTTAGTTATAACTTAGATAAACTAAACGGGTTAATCTATTAAAATTTCTCTTTCATGTCATTGTTTGGACTTTTTTTTTTCTTCCTTAATTTTTGCAGCGTTCTGTGTCATTACCAAAAATGCATGTGGAGGTAAAATGAATGGCATACTTCTTACTATTTATATACTAAGGTTTTGGCCTTTCTGACAGATTTGAAAGATTGAAGACAAGACCCAATGATGTCTGTTCCCTAGGAGGATTTGACTGCTTGTTTGAGAATAGCTGGACTAGTTCTTTTACTGGATGAAGCTAATCTGTAAGGGGAATACTGGAAAAAACATCTCACGTTATTCACAACCTTTCAAGCAGGAGAGGCTTATTGAACTCCACGTGAACTTAACAATATCTTTCCAAGAACCACCAGTTACCGTATTTGTCGTCTTTGTTGTACACAATTGCTATTGGAAGTGCTGCATTATTGTTGTAAGATATATTTCTGTATCTGAAAGAGTTACAGAGTAAACTAATTTTCCAGCAATAACTGGCTTAGCCTCACAATGATAAACATATCCCTCTGTGGTATCCTGTTATGTTCTATGATATCCTGTTACTTCAGGATATAAGGAAGATGTGATTTGTAATGCCATGATCTTGGTGTGTAATCAATATTTCTAAGATCAAATGTATCATATGCATTAATACTGTTCTGTCTATCTTTGGACACAGGTAGGATGAAGGCAAATCATGAATTAGGTTTTACTTGCCAAACTGGTCCTTTTTCCTAGATTTATAACTTATGTAATAGTATAAAAAGTTTGATTGTTTTGTCTTATTAAGGTTCCTTAGTCTTTCACGTCTATAGTACATCAAGGCCAGCATTTTGAAACAGGACTGATGCCTGAAGCAGGGCACAGTCTGCAAATTCTGGTCTAAACAAATGTTCTTTCTCTTTTGAGATGCTATGAATAAGTAACCTGAGATTTCCCTCAATAGATCCTCTCATTCAGTCATTTTACTGGCAGCCAGCCGGCCCTACTCTTTTAACTACCAGCCCTGTTGGGACATATTTTTCATAGTCAGAGTGGATCAATTGATAAGGTGTTTTTTGTGGCTGTTGGGAAGACTGTTCTCTCAGAATAGGAGTCATTAGCAACAGCCCTGGTCACTCTAATGCCTGCATCCCATGGGACTGGTGTCTGGGCTGATCCACTCTCTAATGTTATGCTGAACACATAATACAACATAAATTGAAATAAGCAAATTGTAGAGGATGACATGTTCACATACAAAACAAAATTAGAATTTGGCAAGCAAAATCTGCTTCCTTTAATCTATGAGTGTATCAGCTTTGTTGTATTCCTCCATGTAGCACAGCCACTGTAGTTAGTCTTTGGGCTAATACAGCTGGCTTTGTAAAGTCCAAGTGATGACCTTTCAGTATGATTGTTAACTTACTTTAAACTTAGTAAAATTGCAGTATCTGTGACAGTAAAATATAACTGTTATTTTCCTTCCGTATAAGAACAACTTGCTTTTTGAAAGGGAGGGAAGGGAAGAAAATGGTGATAAAGATTGTCATTACATTCCAGGATAATAATGCAATAAAGCTCTCAATTGTATCCTATGCGGGCACTAGATTAGTTAGTAGTTGAATCTAAATTGCTGTCTAAGCTGTAGAGTCACTGGGTTTGATGTTAAACAGAGTCCTCAGAAATGCTTAGTGCACTTGAGGAATAGGCCCTTGTATATCAAAGTTCTTGTTACCATGTAATATGATGAAGTACCTCATCTGTCTCTGAAGACCACCTGGGTTTCTATTAACTGTGAGTCATTCTATTAAAATCTTGTAATGGGATTATAAACAGTCTTTTCACAGCACTGTTGTCTTGTTAAATGATGTCCATGTCAGCTAGTGGCTTGGACACCTAGTCCATACGCAAGTGTGAATCTGAATTTCTTTTTCTCCTAATTCTCTACACAGCAAAATAAATGGGCATTTAGCCTGATCTGTTCATGAAGTGGAACATCAGTAGGGATTTTGGTGCCAGAATTCAGAACTGACATCCTTAAATCTTCTGTTTGACCACAAAAATTCGGAGGAATGTAATTTATTTTTTTTTAATAATACATTACATTTCTTAGGGCCTAAAATCTTGTTTATGTGTATGTGGTCCTTTTAAAAGGTAGAGCAGCTCGGTGATGTGTGCATCTAATCAGGATTAGGAAGAGAGGTGATCTATATATCTCCTGTTGAGGGTAGCTGACCCTGGCAGTTGAGATGTCAAAACTTTTACTGCTCAGACTCAGACTCTGCTTTAGATGCCCTGAAACCTTTTATTTTAAAATAGAGAAATAGCAGGTAATGTTCCTGCCCTCTTTTTTACCTAGAAGCATGGATCACTTAACCACTAATGATGTGAAAGACCTGGGTTCAGTTTGCACCAGTGCCTGAAGAGATTAAAATCTGTCTCCCGCACTTGCGAGGAGAGCTCTATTTATGAGGCTTTTTATGGTTTATGAGGTACAGTTATGAAGCTGTTCTGAGATGAGATCCTTCTGATGCATCCTTTTCAAACTGGTCTGCTTTACAAGTTTTAAGATTTACAGCACAGGAAGAGAGAGAGAGAATATTTTTGTCATAGTTTACTTGCTAGGCAAATTTTCAAGAGTGGTGTTCTCAACAGGATTTTTCTCTTAACTGGACATGTATTACCAGACAGGTAGTTCATGACATCTTGATTCTGTGAGAGACAGATGATTTTAGCATCTAATTCCTGCTGTGCGCTATTTGCAGTCTACCCACATGCTACATCTGGCACACAGGCCAGAGGTTGCTGACAGCTGTGCTAGAGGAAGGCAGGCTCGCACCATCTCACATGTTGTTTACAAAATACCCTTCATTGATTTCATCCAGTGATTATCTAAAAATAACATGAGACCAGATCTCAAGTGTCCCTCCTCAATGTCTACTCATTGAGGAATAGTCATTATTTTCCTATAAGATGTGAAGCAAAGGTTTGTGTGAGACTCAGGTCTCCCAACTGCACCTTCCTTGTTTTCAGAAGGGACTTCAGGGCTGTAGAAGAGGACCCCAGTGCTGGAGTCTGGTGGCAGGCACCATCAGGACAGGCAGTGGGATGTTCTGCTGCTCTGAGAGACCACTTACTTGCTAAGTTAGGTGGGCTTCTATTCAGTGTGATGGGTTTTATTTGTTGGGGACATTTTTTTTTTTGTACAGAGTTAAATGCTTAACTCTCTATAGTCTATAATTAATGAGGGCATAAGAAAACCTTCCTTGTCAGAATTTTCCATACCTGCTCATTTTTGTAGCTGCTTCAACCTTTCTTTGGAAGACTGGCCTGTTCACAGTTGGAGGTGCAAGTGGTAGACCCATTGTTCTTTGCTGGTGTGGCAGTTACTGTGACATTTATTGCTTGCAAAATACACACAAGATGAGCTCCTTGACATGACCAATGTATCTGTAAAGATGAGAAATATCTGGCAAACTTGCCCATGTGTAATGGGTTGCAAATCATGGACTAAACAAGCTGTTGAAGCAGCAAGGGGAGTACTGCAAAAGGGTGTTATATAGGCTATCCGAGCATGATTTTTATTTATACTATCATTATGCCTCTAGAATATTTTTTGGCAGGTGAGGGAGTGGTTGGCTCTGTACCAACCAAGAAGGGTAATTTCTGTTGTGACATGAGGATACCATAGGGTGAACATTTAGAGCTGGTCCAGAGGAGGGCCGCAAAAATGATCAGAGGGCTGGAACACCTCTCCTATGAAGAAAGACTAAGAGGGTTAGAGTTACTCAGCCTGGAGAAGAGAAGGATCCAGGGAGACCTTACAGCAGCCTTTCAGTACTTAAACAGGGCTTATAAGAAGGATGGAGAAACACTTTTTACCAAGGCCTGTAGTGGCAGCACAAGGGGCAATGGTTTTAAACCAAAAGAGCATAGATTTAGAGTGGACATAAGAAATGTTTTAGGATGAGTATGGTGAGACTCTGGAACAGGTTGTCCAGAGAACCTGTGGATGCCCCATCATTTCAGGCATTCAAGGTCAGGTTGGACAGGCCTTTGAGCAACCTGATCTAGTGAAAGATGTCCCTGCCCACAGCAGGGGGGTGGCCTAGATGATCTTTGAAGGTCCCTTCAATCCAAACCATTCTATGATTTTAAATGGAGCAAAAGGGGGTACCTGAGCTGATCAGCACACTTACGCTGTGGCTTTGCCCCAGGTAACGCCACAGAGGAACCGTGGCCCTATCTGCTCAGGTGTTGCTCTGTGTCAGAAGCTGTCTTCTGTATTGCTTGAATGTAGAAGCCTTGAATTACTGAAGCAAACTTGTGAGACACCAAGCCATTTATGAAGCAGCTGCACTTTACAGCTTTTAGTTTTCTCACGTTAGATTTTCATGGCTGTAACATGCAATTATGTATATATTAAAGCTAGAGATACTCTTCTTAATTCAGGGGAAAAAAACCCCCTATACCTAAGTGTGAATTCTCCTGTTTAATTTGTAATATAGTAAGAGTTGTCAGTACTAATTAGTGCTGTAAAATATCTTAAACATAAGACCCACGTGTCAACAAATGGTGTCTGTATCTTAGGAGAAGCAGAAACTTGAGTATGTCTACTCAGGGATGTATCTGATGTGCTTATCTTCATTTGGTTGTGCATGGTTAACAATGGTTAGTGGAAAAATAGAACCATTCAATTTATACTCCTTTTAAAGTTACCTCAGGCACCCCTCCTGAATTAAATCAACACATTGGTTTTACATCTAACTTGAGGCTTCCTTCTGAGTCAGAGCAGCAGAGCAGCACACATGTAGGGATCGACTTGGCCCTAAACCGCGGTGCTCCTTGAAGTAGGAGTAAGGAAGTAGCAGTAAGTATTTGGAAATGCTCAGGAGCTTTGGATCCTTCACATAAGCTTTGACTGTTGAGTAGGGCGAATCCATGTGTCTCTGTATGCATCTAAAAATGCAACAATAAATTCTCAGTCAATGGGCACACAGTTAAGGACTTTATTTCTTTGACTGTAAACAATAATTTTGACTCAAATATGGGGAGTGATTTCAGTGATGTGGCAAAGCATCAGCTCCATAACCAGTACCAGGTGTTATGTCCTGTTGCATCTAACATGGGTATGTGTGACAGCACTTACCCTAACATCACTGTTGTGATGTTACACAACATCATGCAGCAGGCAGTCTGTTTATTTCTGGATGAAAATGAAATAAAGCATTACAGAACCTTTTTACCAGTACAAAATATGAAGTTTTTTCTTCAGGCTCCTCTGTGCTTGCAAGAGGTGCTTGTGTGCGTCTTTTGCTGGGGTTTGCATCAGTCACGGCTGCCGGCGTCGTCATCTTGTGCCCTCAGAGGTGTGCTGGCATACACCAGCTGCTGCCAGTACCTCCCTGTGAGGGTGCCAGAGCCCGTCCCCCCAGCTCTGTGCCATCTTCCGTACTCCGGGAGGTCTCAGATGGCACCATGTGCCTATGCCTGGGCATCCGAATTGAGCCCAAATCATTTGTCTTAGAGAAAGAGCCGAGGGTAAACTTTGTACAAAATGTTGTTTTGTTAACAAAGGAAAGGGGTGGGGAGGAGGCAGGGAAAGGGGATTTAGGTCAACCAAAACTTTTGGGAACTGATTTCAATTTCACTGACTTGTTATAATAAGTAAAGAAATAACAAAAAGATCAGAAAATAACTGATGTGTGTTCTTTGACTGCCTAAATATTATAAATGGGTCAGTGTGCATCACTAATGATGGTTCATTTTAACAATTGCTCCCACCCCCCTTTTTTTTAAAAAATAGAAACTTATAAAGAGTTTGAAGATAAAATAAAGCTTTTCATTCTGTTGAAAAATAATTGGTGGACCAAAATAAAAGGGTTCTTTTCTCCTTTTCCATTTCTTCCACTTTTTCTCTCGACAAGTGGGAGAAAGAGTTTGTGCCTTGTTGCCCCTGTCACCAGGGGGAGCATATAAGAAGTTTCCATTAAATTAAAGTATGTATGTCTTAAGGGGATTCAAGAGAATTGTTTTACCTACAGTTTAGCTTCAGGTGTCTAATCTGGTATTTTGTATGTATTACTTGTCAAAAAACAACAATTTTGACTCATAACAGAATTTAATTTTAGGGACTGTCATATATTCTGAAGTTGATACAAGTTTAGGAAGTGTAAACTTACTAAACTGCTGTTACGAACACCTTCTTTGAAAATTGGTGTTTCTTCTGTTTAAAAACAATTAGTCCTCTGGAACAAACTTAGAGTGATGTCATCCATAACTAATAACACAGTGATCATATTAGTCTTGTATTGCTTTGTTCTGAGAAAAACAAGTAAATACCCAGTTTCTTCTGCTGTATAATAAAAATCACTGTGATACTGTTAGCTATTAAAAAAATAATCAGTTTGAGTTCATCTTAGTTCAGTTGCTGGGATACATATTGATTTTAAGATTAAAGGTATAAAGAAATAAGAATATGAGTGTGTACAGTTGTCTGAGATTTCAGATGTGATAGTTTCAAATTATGAAAGTTGTTACACTCTGCAGGCTCTACTTTAGAGCAGGAAAATTATTGTGAATAATGATAGATTTTGTTCTATGCTATTTATGTTAAGTACCTTTAAAAATCAGAAAGAATAAAATAACACAAATAGGACTTCATGGTTAGAATGCATTTAATTTTTTATTGAATGTTATATTGTTTTAGCTCTAATGTTGTAACTCTAAACTTTGATATTGTAGTACTGGAAAAACTTTTGAGATTCTCCCTCTACATTTTTCCTTCTGTAAAGTGGAAGTAGTCTGTATTGTCCCCATCTAAAGGAGATTTCCGAAGACTAATCAGTTTGCAATAATCAGTAAGTGGCTATTATTGCCATAGGATAGTAACTGAAACAAGGAAGTCTTCACAGTCAGCTCGAGAGTATTGCATTAATTGGTCAGTACCTGAATGTCTGTTGGTCCATGTGACAATAGGTTGTCCATCTCATAATCCATATCCTATTTTATTTAGCCTTTAACTGTAATTTTTATTATATAAAGACTCAGAGAAGGTTCACAGAGAGAGTTAGGTTTTTATTCTTGGTTTTTTCTTCTGTAACAGTAAGTACTGTGACAAACCAGGGCAGTGAGTTGAATCAAAATCCATTCCAGAGGCATTAAAAACTAATTTTCCAAATATACATATTCATAGTTTATATAAGAGCACATTCAGTTTGGAGGGAAGAAAGCCATCCCAATTCTCCCTTCCCAAAAGCTGTGTTAAAAGAACATTAGTAAGCCAGAACGATGAAGCAATCTGCCTTTGGGCAGTGTAAGGAGGAGGACTGTCTGCTAACTTTGATCAGACCCTGTAGCAGGCAGTTACTGCAATACGCACTTCTCGTCTTCATTTTTTGTGGAGGGGTGTTGTGGAGGGACGGGATGTTTTGCCAGCGGGTTTCAGGAATATCTGCTGACAGCAGAGGAGTGGTGAACCTCAGCGGCTTCAGGTCCCATGCCAGGCACTGGCAGGGCATTTTGCTTTACTTGGCACAAACCCTTTTGTCTGGTTGCCCCAAGCTTGACCTGTCTCCTCTCCTTCAGGCTGGGATGCTCTTCCTCATATCCAGCCAAGCCCTGCAGCCTTCCCAGCCCACCCCACCACCCAGGGAGATGGGCACCATTTCCTTCTCACCCTCATCTTAATCTTATAATCCTCCCAGTTGCATCTGAGGTGACATTAGGTGACCTAATGGCTTGCTTAGGATTTTAAATGTCTGATTTTCTTAATTCACAGACTCACCTTGTGTGACCCCTTTGAGCCCTGGTCTCTTTGCTGATGATATCCCAGCCTTCCCAGCCAGGACTTAACTATCAGTTTCCTCTCTCAGACAGCCCCAGACCCAATCTCTGCATTTTGTCTGCCTCTGTAGGGCTTTTTTTCCAGCCATTGTTATGCTTCTCCTCCCAAATTTGGCTCTTTTCCTCCTTCGAGGTCAGCTGATGTCCTCCTCAGTGCCACCCGGTCCCAGAGGAAGGGAGGCAGTGTGAAGCAGGAGGACAAGTTTGAGGGGGTTAGAGGCAAGCTTATTGCACCCAGTTTAACGAGCCTGGGGTAGAGCCACCTGCACTCAGAGGATGAGAGGTCTCAGCTGTACAAATTCAGGTTGTGGACCATCGGTACCAGTAAATGGTACTGGGCATGTTTGTTTTACTAGGACCGGCAGCCAGTTGAGGTGGGTGGTCCTGGAAGTCTGTTGAAGGAACAGACACTCGAAAGTGCTAGTTTTAGTAAAAACTTCTTCAATTTTTTTTCTCTCTGAGGTGAACCTTTCTCCCCTCTCCCCCCCAAACCACTGAAAGGCTTAATTTCAGACAAATCCAACTATAGTTAGTTCTGCTCAAAATATTTATTATAGTAAAGAAAAGTGTGTCGAAATTGAGATGCAGTCTCAGTTGAGAGGTCAGAATAGCAAAATGAACCTAAACTTCTGCTTGAAGGACAGTAAACAAAAGAAGGAGGTTCATTTGGGAAAATGAATCCTTCTGGTGGAAAGTAAGATGAACGTGTAGAGAGAGACAGAGAGAAGCCCAGTTGCAGTGTATGGGTAGCATTAGATGTGAGTTTCAGGCTTGGCATCTCCACCACCACTGCTGATGTATTTATTGGCTAGCTGGGGAATTATTGATGCCTTGTGTAAAATGTTACCATAGTTTATGGGTATCTTCATACCACAGAGGACATTCAATGAAGACTGAGTAATGAGAAGTAATTAAAAAGAATTAACTGCTCAGTCTTTTATGCCTTTCTCACATCAGCTGTATTTACCGGGTGCAGAGTCCTCTTGCAGTACCTGGCACTGGTTGCCCAAGGAGGAATGACTTGGAATTCCAAGATCAGTTTGGGAGTGCTGAGCTCCAAGGCCGGTGGGAACATGGTCAAGCTTTGCCTGGAGCTGGGCAACACCTTGCAGGTGGTTAAAAGTTATAAATAATAGTTTCGTGCATTATTTGTCATAGTCATTTTTTTCTAATACATTTATGAATATTCTGTGATAAAGTGCAGAATAGGAAAATATTTACCAAATCTTTGCATCAAAATTTTGGTTTTGAAAGATCTTGCAGATCTCCAGCAAATTGTTGGCTGCAATCATTGTTTTTCAGTGCAAGTTGGTCTGTGTGGAAATATTGGCTACTTCCATGTTAGATAAAAATAAATCTTAGAATATAATTTGAATATTTTCACCTAGAAATGTGAATGCTGCTGAGTATTTTTTTGCAAAATTACTTTCACTAAGCCTTGTTAATTTGGTGGACCTCTCTATCAGCAAACCTGCTTGGTAGGTACTTGTAGAAAGTTACTGATATATTCCATGTCAGGATACGTAACTACTCCTGATTGACAGAACCAAATGCATTAAAAAATCCCAATGTATGTGTAGTGCAATTTTTCTTACTATTTTCTAATGTAAACATCAATGTTTCAAATTTATTAACTCAAGTTTTTGATAAACTGAATGGAAAGATTCTGATTTAAAATTGGACTAGAGAAAATAATGAATGAAGGGAAGTCAAAAGGGGGAAGAACTACTCCAAAAACATGAGAGAAAACCTTCTGAGGAGAGCTGCTAAGTGGATGTGTGAAATTCTTGTCTGGGATTTCATAAACTAACAGTTTTTTAAATCCCCAAAATAATTCTGAAATGGAGGCAATAAAAATTTTTTAATGGTATTTTACCTCTGCTTTACAATTATTTAGGGATCTGCATTTGTTCAGAAACAACTCTCAAATCTAAAATGGATTAGGACAAGGAATACAAGTATATTACCAGTATTCTTTATATGTTTAAGCAAGTAATATTGCAAGCAACGTCTTACCATACTGTTCCACACCTTTGTTAGAGTTGTTTTGCTTCAACAGTTGTGTCAAAGTGATGGCCATAAATTAGTTTCTTTCAACAGATTATTCATTTGATAGAGCATTCTAGTAACACTGCTCAAATATAAATAATACATCTGTGCTGAACAGCTAGTTTTCTGAATGTGTTAATGATTTAGGGATTGAGGGGGTAGGTTTTGTTGCTTTAAAAAAAAATCACTGCAGGCCCACGTAGAGTTTAAGATACTGAGAATTCGGCCTCATGTTCAAGAAATGTATCATTTTAACATTTAATAGGCCAGATTGTAGGGCTGATTAGTTTATTGTTCTGTAATCACTCCTTACATGCCATTGGAGAAACCCTCTGGTAAACCTGTCAGTTTTGGGACAGGAGAGTTAAATGCCAAGTAACCTTAATACTTACTCTGTCTTTGCAAATGTTTTATTTAAAAATAAGTCATTTCACACTAGACGTATTTGTGTTCATTGTTAAACGTGTTTAAAAATTAATGCTGTTTGCATAGGGATCTCCTTTAATTTTGAAACACATTTCCCCAGTTGTACTTTGAGCTGTTACTAAAGATTGCAGCCCATGGTACTTTTTTATTGTTGAAGTAGTTGTGGAATAACACTGTAGTGTGACTGTTCAGGAAAAGTTAAAAGATAATTTTTACAGCCTTGGAGCTTCAATTTTGCTTGTCTATTTATGAATGGTTATTTTGAATTTGGTCTCCCCAGCTCTTAGTTAATTCTCTTATTTTTGGGCATCTTATGAGGTTCTACACATTTAACCACACTGTTAACAAAGGCCACCTGCGCCTCATAGCATGTGCTGAGTTTCTTTTGCCTCTTCAGACTCACAGAGACCAGAAATTTTATTTTTAGGCCTTGAGGGTTGGAAACATCCACTTTGAAATCAAACATCCAAGTGTTATGCAGAGATAACGATACATTAAGTGAATCGCGAGTACTTTAAAGTGGATATCTCTCAGTCTCTCCTGTTGAATCGATTCCAATTTGTTTAAATGCATTTTCATTGAACCTCTTTTTATTTTAATAATTCCTGGACTCAACCCTCTGTCTTTCTTGGTGCCAACTGGTGCTTTTTAGAAAAGCTTCAGTGGGAGTTGTTGTAACAGACTCTGACTCAACCTTACTTGGGAGTGCTGTCTCTTGGAGATCTCTTTTCTTTCTTGGAACACAAATTTAACCTTGACCCTGAACAACTATTTCTTGAAATTTTCTTCTGATAGTAAGCCACTTTTTAATTTATGCTTCCAGAAAAAAAAAGCAGAAAGATCCAGCTGTCTTGCATTTTACTCTCTTCTTCAGCGTGACCTCCTGCATTTGTCCAATGCATCTGAGCTGAGTGGTTCTGTCAGCCTGGGAAGGCCTGCAGCAGCAGCCTCAAGCAAAAAGGCACAAATGCTTGTTCACTTGGTGCTTTTGCATTTGGAAACAAATTATTAAGTATTTTGTTCGGTTTTAGTTTTCAGCTGTCTACGTGTTCGCCCTTCTGATTTTATACAGCTGTCTGTCACCACTATACTGATGCATCCCTCATGTACAGATTAATAATGATAGCCGCATCTGAAAGTGAGCATAGTTGAGTCTTAGATGTGTGTCTTCTTTTCAGGCGAACAGCAGTGTTTCAAGTAGAGGTTGTTTAGTTCATTTTTTTCCAGGTCATATTACTTCTTTTTCTTAAGAGTATTTTGTTGCTTTGGTTGAAATGGAGATTTTCAGGCAGAAGAGTGTGACTGTTGTGAATGTAATTTCTCGTGATGGGAAGGTGTTTTCAAAAACATCTCTTCCCGTAATTTAAAAGAGAGTTCACTCCTGGATGAGCAAGATAAACCAAAAAAGACTGAGTAAAGCTCTGGATACTTAAATCATAACTTACAGGGCTCTTTGAAGTGCTCCAGCTGCTCCTTACCCAAGCTAGCTGTGTGCCAACCTTGCATACTCTGCAAGTGCCTAGCTGGGGCATGACAGGACAGATACAGGCGGATATGCTTCATGGCAAGCACCTACAGAACTGCAGTTTTGGGGAAATGAGCTTTCTACCCTTATCTGCAGGAAAGGTTAGGAGAATGCTCCATTTTAATTGGAAAAAAGAAATTGTATACCAAAGATTAACATACCATATCCTAAACCCAATCTATCTGCACTTCTCGTGGAATTAGTTGTAAACACATCTGTGTGCTATGCAGAAGCAAAATTACTTTTGCTAGAGCAAGTGCTTTTTTGTCATTTCAAACCTAGCATGTGTTTCTTTTGCTGTGAAGTGTTAGAAAATATGTAGCCTGCAGAATATTCCTGTTTTTTTAGATTTCACCCTCCAAGCGTGATGATCAGAGCTGAAAGCTGCACTAGCAAGGCACAGTTGTGCAGTGCCTGCCCAGAAGACTGTGTGCCTGCGCCACCGAGCCTCGGCGTTTTGGTATGGCAGTGGCAACGACATGGTTAAAATTGTGGATAGCTCTTCAGAAGGCTTTTCTCATCTCACTCTCTTTTAACTCTGACAAAACAAAATCATCCTGCCTGAAATTTCTCCTGCCAGAGCAGAATGAGGTGGGGCAGCATAATGACAACCAAGAAGGGGTTTTGTGTGATTTGACTGAAGAGTTAAATGCTTAGCAATTTATTTTTTAACTTCCTGTCCTCAAAGCCGGCTTATTTTATAAATGCTAAATTTAGTCTGTTCAATTTCCGTCATCAAGGACAGCTTTTTTGGTATGCTTTCTTACAAATTGTTTGACCTTGGGAGATTGCTGCCAGAAAGGAAGAACACTTTAAAAGCTGACAACTGATGGCTGGAGGTTTGTAAACTCTGTTGTGCGGGCGCAATAAAACTCCACAAAGGCATAAAGACTGACTGAAGCTTAGTACCCTGTGAAGTTGATGAACTGCAAGGCATCAGGATGAGTTGCTGAAAACAAAATGATCTTTGCTTTTTCACTGGTTTTAACCTCAGCTGTGTGGAAACTGAATTCTTCATGGCCTGGTCATGGATGGGAGACAACGCTGGTACACAGAGAAGATTGCCATGAATAGAGTAAGAGTGTGGAAAGGGGCTCTTGGAAAATTTCCTCCCAAGTAAGCTAAGAGGAAGTGGAGTTCAGGGGACTGGAAAGAAGATGAAGTAGAACTGTGCAGGAAAGGATGGCCATCCAGCACATAAGACATTATCAGACATAACTTCACCATCCTTTGCTCAGGGTCTTCTGGCTAGTTGCGTAGCTGACTGGTGGTTTTTCCGTAATGGTTGGGGAAGAGGGCAGTAAGGAATGCTTTTTTACACAGCCAAAAAAAGCTTTGTGAATAGGGAAATCATGTGTTATGTTCCTGGAGGTGTTTATTAATGACAAGCTAATGAAAGAGAGCACTGCAGAGAATACTGGTGTACTGCTTTAAAGGGCAGGCACAAAAAGCATGAGCCAAGAGCACTGACTAATAGAGGCTGCAGCTTTTCTAGCAGCAAGCCATCTTAACCTGCCTTCCAGTTCTGTTTCAGCCTAGATTTGAGTGGATGGTGAACGGCCTAAGGATGTGACAGCGGTGTTGCAGAGAGAGGCATTGCTGAGATTTGCCTCCAAGTCCCAGCTGGAGGCAGGGCTGAGGCTGTCCCTCTCCTTTGTACCAGTGAGATGAAGGGAGTGGTATGGAGCTCTACCCTTTCATTCTGTATTTCCATGGTCTGGGCTGCATCCAAGGCAGCCCACTGCATTAGAGGGACCTTAGGCTGAACCCTTTCTAACCCACCAGATATTCTGGAAGCTGCCAAACTCTCAACAACAGAGTTCAGACCCCTAAAACCAAAATGAAGTTTGCAAGACCAACATAGACACTTTAGGGAGCCACATGGGGAAAACCTGTTTCAGATGCCCAAACTAGCGATTAGCTGAACCCACACCACCACAAGAAGCCCAGTTCACTAGATGAGGATAGGAAGGCAGAAATAGAGAGACAGAAGAAGAAAACACACAACCATTTATTTTTCATCCAGTTGACTTTACGAGCTGACAGAATGGCTGAATATCCTAGCCATAGTGTTATGATCTTCTCAATTAGAAAATATGTAGTTCCGTTAAGTAAAACTAACAGCAACACTCATCATCTAGGGAAATGAACAGTTAATTCTCAGTTAATAACGTTTTGGCGAGATGCTAAGAAATAGTGAGCTGAGAAGTCAGCCATCCGTTTTGGCTTCATTGCTACTCTTCGTCCCGTAGTTCCTAATTCTGGAATAGTCGTCATTGTTGAGAAAGGTTTGCTTATAACATCAATTTTCAGAAAATGATGATAATCTTCAAAGTTTTTATTCAGATACAGTTTAAACAGAGCTTTAGCAGTTTAGATAAAATCTGAGATCATGGAGAAACATCTATACCGCTTGTAGGTCACTGTAAGGGAGCATGTGTTGGGGTAGATCTCTTCATTCACCACCACCAGAAAAAAAATAACATCTGTTTACAATTTTTATCTTAAGCATGGGATGTACAATCCTGTTTTGATAAGGATCCTGCTGTCTTTTGTAATGTCGACTGACATCAGTCACAGCCTGATTTTACCGAAGAAGGGGCATTCTTAGTCTTAGAGTTTTTGACAGGAGAAGGAGGTCATTGAAGGGCATATCAGTTTTCATCCTGTTTGGAGAAATTCATGAAGAGACTGTAAAGGTTTTTAGTTTACTTTCACTCCTGAAGACTGAAATAATAATATCAACTGTATTACCACAGTACATAGAGACTGCATGGCACCTCCAGCAGCTCTGGACAAGAAGAGAGTACCTACTGAAAGGTAGATGCAATATAAGGAATGTATAGTACAGAACTAGATGCAGAAGAGCTATTAAAAGAGAAGGTGATTTGTATGATAGACTGCAGTTATGTGATACTTTTTTCCTTTTATTTAAAATTCCTGAAAGACTTGGTGTAATTACTGTAGTAAAACAAAGGCCTGTTCTTAGCACAGACTAGAACAATCTGTAAGTCATGACCTGTGCTTTGTCTCAAAGACAACTGACTCTATCCATGGAACAAGTACTTTGTGTGGCATCAGCAACATAAGGGTTTGAGGTTCTTCCTTACTCGTCCTGTAAGGGACCTGATGCTCCTTGCTGCAAAGGCAGGTGGGACTTTGGGGCAGACTGCTCTCGGTTTGGTGATGGACTGCTTTCAAGGTCCGTGTGGATCCCTTGTGTCCAGTCTCAGAAATATCCCCAAAGTCGGGAGCAGTCTGACATGTGTATACACCAGGTACTTTGAGTCCCTGGTGCCCTTGGAGCACTTCAGGGTGCTCTGAAGAGCAACGGAGCACAGCAGTAGCAGGGTAATTCATCTCACAGAGTAACAAGCTGTGCTGCTGAGGCTGGCAGCATTAGGTCAACTTGAAATCTGCCTCTGGCACCCAGGGGAAGCCTGGAAGTATGTCGACATGTAGGATTTCCTCCATGGCACATTTATTTGCCCTGTGGAGGGAGCTGGTGATTTTACTGCTTCTGGATGACCCTTGCCCAGCCATGTGCACTGCCTTGTACATCAGTTGATCCCATTTATCCCCACTTCTCTCAAACATTTAAGATAGAAGATGTTGCCTTTGGCCTTATGAAGATTTGGGCATAGCCTGTGCAGGGTGTCCCTCTCTGCTTGCCTTCTCTCTACCACCAATCTGTTTAGTTCAGCAGAACCAGTCTGTCTGCCTACAGCATATGTAAGACTTGTCAAGATTTGGCAAATGAACTACTTGTGCCAGTATGTTTATGGCTTTGTCTTTATTGTAGCACATATGGTATGCCTAATGCGGAATCTCATTACTGACAATATCCAGGGTAAGGTGTTTCAGAGGAAGTTACCAGGAATTATCACCGGGGATTTACAGGCTGTTTTGCCTTCTTGAGGAAGAGGTTTTCGTAACCTTGTTACTCATGGCTGGTTATGCACTTTGAAAAGTAACCTGTTCTTTACTCTGTTTTCTTTTTTAGCAGAACTTCCTGTTGTCTTTATAAGGGGATTTTTTTGCTTTTGTTATTTGTATTACAGCAGAACAGCAGGGTCCTGGGGCTGGATGAATTGAGGTCCCTTTGTTTTAAGTTGATTTGTATATGAATAGAGGAAGAGACTTGCTGTTCCATAGATGTTCTTGCTTTCAAATTGTGGAGAATGTCAGATCCAAGAACGAGTTTAAATCAGCTGAATAGATGGGATCTACTAGAAAATCTCATCTTTCAGCACTCCAGGGATAATATCCACTTAGGCTGTTGTTACTACAATTTTTAATATTAGTGCTTCTATTTTCCTTCTGCAATAGAACTCCATTCTGTAATGAAATTTGGCTTTGACTCAAAACCAGGAGGCTTCTCCATAAAAATATTTAACATAGTTGCTTATAAAAATCCCAAAGTGAAATCATAGCTTGCTTGATTGTTAGCTTATTTAGAGTAGACGAACTAAAATATTTGTGGCTTAAATATTTCTGACTTAATATTTTTAGATACTTAGTAAATACTATAATCTGGAGAATGCATTTAGAGTTGCTTAGGTACCATAAAAAGATTGCTTGTTAGATCTGTATATGGAATAATTGCTTTGGGTCAAGTGAGATTTGAAGTAGCTTGGCAAATGTTTTTTATTGAGGCTGGTTTTCCATACTACAGCACATAACAGCATGTGTGTGCCTGTAGAGAAGCTCTGTTGCGGTGCAGTGCCATGGAGACTCTTAGCTGAGGAGCTGAGAGCTGTGCTTTGTCTTACTACGAGGTTATCAATGGGCATTTCCTTCCTTGCTCTGCCTATCAAAAATTACTTGAGAAAACATTTTTAAAGAGTAGTTATTAATGATGTACTGTCAAAAAGGAAAGATACATCAAATGAGCTTCTCCAGGGATCTGTCTTTGGCCTAGTATTATTCAAAAATTCTATTAACCTCCTTAATGATGGAAATAAGGAATAAAACTATAAAAGTAGCAGATGGCACCAGTCTAGAATAAATTTTGACCAACCAGCTTTGAAAAAGTTGGTCTAAACCATAAAATTATTTTATGAAGTCAGGAAAATTATTCTTAATTAGTATGGAAAAATAAAAAAAATTATAACCATGGGGAAGGCTATCTAACATGCTATTCATAGTAAC
This sequence comes from Strix uralensis, assembly GCF_047716275.1. NCBI lineage: Eukaryota > Metazoa > Chordata > Aves > Strigiformes > Strigidae > Strix > Strix uralensis. The sequence continues at coordinate 92,294,786 of NC_133973.1, forward strand.
AAATCGCTGTAGCTATTGCTGCCTCTAACAGGGCAACTGTACAAATGTGGGGCTCTGTACTGACCTGTAAGTTTATTATCAGTAACCCTGCAGAATGCAGAAAGTCAGACATTGAACTAAAGGACTTTGTTTAGCGTAGGGCACTGCCTTCTGAAAAGCAGTATGGACAAAACTGCAAAGATAGCTGCAAAGAGCAAGCAACAGTGCTAAGGCTTGTTCTTTTAAAGATGACTTTTGGCAGAAAGAAGAAGCAAGGTCTGCCTAGTCTGGAAGAAGGTAGACAAGTAGGGGGAAATTACAGTCTTCAAGCATCCAGAAAACTGTTTGAAAAATGGTGTCCAGTTTTTCTTCATGTTCGCTGGAGATGACACAAGAGAGTAGTGCCATAGCTTAAAGTTAGATGTTGGGAAGAACTGTCCTGTCAATATAGTGGTTACCTGCAGAGATATTAATTTTTTTGTCACTGATGACTGTGTAGTGCAAAGAAACAGGGTGATTTTGTACAGTTAATCCTGTCACCTTCTAAGAAATGGGAGTAGAATTTTAATATTCTGTTCAAACTGAACATGTCTGTGCTTTCTAGCATGATTTGTCCTTTAAAATTATGAGCTGACACAAGAAAAGGAAACAAATCCTGTGGCTTTCATGACCAAGTTATGTGATACACGTTAGCAATAGGGTGTGCAAGTCATCTTTAGCCCCATATCTAACTATGTCCCTTTGTCCTTCCTCAACAGTCTCCAAACGTCCACAACTACCCAGATATGGAAGCTGTACCCTTGTTACTAAACAACATGAAGGCAGACCCCGTGGAGGATTCATTATCTACAGACCATTTCCAAACACAGACTGAACCAGTGGACTTGTCAATAAACAAAGCCAGGTCATCTCCTACAGCAGCTTCATCTTCACCGGTTTCCATGACAGCATCAGCCTCCTCTCCTTCTTCTACTTCTACTTCTTCTTCTTCTAGTCGGCCAGCTTCATCACCCACAGTAATAACATCGGTATCCTCAGCGGCATCTGTACCGTCAGTATTAACTCCAGGTCCTCTTGTGGCCTCTGCATCTGGTGTTGGAGGCCAGCAGTTTTTGCACATTATCCATCCAGTACCACCTTCAAGCCCCATGAACTTGCAGTCCAACAAAATGAGTCACGTGCACCGTATCCCTGTGGTGGTACAGTCGGTACCTGTTGTCTATACAGCTGTGAGATCACCTGGGAATATGAACAACACTATAGTAGTCCCACTGTTGGAGGATGGGAGAAGCCACGTCAAAGGTAAGGTGGAACCAGTTTTGTGCATCTGTGGCATCTCTAAAACTGCTCTCATATGAGGAAAATGTAACAACATTATAAAGCTATTAGTTTCCAAACTTACCGTGTCGTTTGCTGAAAAGACACGTAACTTGCAGTATCGGGAAGAAACTTTAAAAGTCTTATCCCAGATGCTCTTTTAAATAAATAAATATTTTTATAAAGATTGAGGTCAGCAGTGGTGTTAGATGCTCAGACAACTTGTGGCAAGTTTTGTCCTGAGAAGAGTAAATAAATCCTCCTCAGAAGCTGAAGAAGCTGAAGAAGTAGGAATAGTATGGAATAGTGACAATATATAAAACACCATAGATGAACATGGAAATCACTCAGCAGGTGATACAGATTTGGCAAGGGAATGAATGTCGCAGAGATTGTTTCCATGCAAAGAGAGAGCAATTGTTGGACTGTAGGAACGTGTGAAGAAAAGGCTTTTGGACCAAAGAGTGGTAGCAGATGCAGAGAGGTTGATTTTATTAAGCTCAAGGAGTGGCAGTGCAATACTTTGAATTAGGTTTCTTCTTCCAGATTAAACAGCAGAGGGGAAGGAAGCTACGCAGAGTGTGTATGTTGGGAATGAGTTTTGCAGACACAGGACCTGAGAGGCACGTGGAGGTGTGAAGGGAGGAAGAAAGCACATGCCAGAAAGACAGATACGCTCTTGGAGAGGTGTCCAAAGAACACAGAAAGGGAAGTTGGAGAGCATGAAAAAATGAGAACATAACAGTTACTGAGGGAACAAAAACTTGTTAGAGATGGTGACATGATGGGTGGAGGGAGAAAAGAGAAAACAGATGTGCCCAGATACTTTGAAAAGCATAGCTTTATAAAAAAGGCATTAGTGACAGAGATAGGAACATGAGGAAAGGAGTAAGAGAGACTCATTTCAAGGTTCATCACATGTGAGTGAATAAAGTATGGCTAATTCTTCCCTGAAATGAGGTATTGCTTGAGGCAGAAAGGGAGGGTACTGACAGATAACCTTACTTTAGGGCTTACGAGACTACAGGGCATTTAGTAATACATCTTATAACATCTCTTGTGTACCTAATTACATAATGAACAGGTCTCTACAACTATAAGACCTTTTTTCTTCAACTCATGTCTGGTTTTGATATAGTGGCAACTGTGTATTATTGTACATGACTATAGTGATGGGTCATTCTGATGTTTAGTAGCATTCTGTTGTCCATAAATCTGGTTCTCCTCCTGTTCCCTCAGTTACCCGAGTGTGGACTGTGCCCTCTCAACAGGCTTGGGCATAGGAAACAAGCTCACAGCTGATCTGGGTTTTGTTTTAAGCCTCAGAATGACAGTTTAAGAAGTTTTATTGCACTCCATACAGTGATGTAATTTTAGGACTTTGTGCCATTATGTCAAGCAATGATGAATGAAAACAGAACTTTTCCCCGTGTTGTTTGGGGAAAAAAGAACAAGGAAAGTTTTAGTCTGTATTTTGCTGTTGGAGCTTTTGAGCCACACCTGACCTTGAGCTCATCCAGAATTTTTCCCATTTGTTTTCTTTTCAGAGGTGCTAGTTGGCTCTGGTAAGAGTCTCCTCTATAGGAAGCTCCTCCTGATCTTGTAAAACTGGAACTTCGCTACCCCAGTTTCATCAACAAAATTCCAGAATTTAACGTGCCATAGGGATTTCAGCCTGTGAGCTCCGGGCCTCCTGAGCTGCCCTGACAGTATTGCCTTTGTGCTATTATTGGCAGAGATCATTAACCAGCCCTTAATGTACAGCTAAAGAAAAAGAAGGGATTAAGTGTTCTTTAATTTGTTTTTTTTCCTCATCAGTTGTACCCATTTTGCTATCGCTAATTCTTTTGATATAAATGTTCAGGTTAATTTGAATAAATACAACAGAAGAATAATGGGCAACGATCCACTCTAGGTAGTCACCTTTTGTCAGCTTTTGCTGGAGTGTGTTTTTCTTTTTTTAATGTAAAACAATGTAAATAATAAAATGCAATTATACTGCACAAATTAACTCATATATGCGCAGACTAATTTCCCTTCAGTGGTCAGCTCTCACGCTGAAAGCAGAAAATAAATGTACACAGATGCTAACAGGACATTGCTGTCAAATTTAATTGGTTGCTAATTTACCAGCTGAAGGAAAAATGCATGTTGAGAATCATCTAGAGTCACAACTTTCAACTTTTACATGAATGTTGATCATTTTCAGAAACAAAAAAAAATACACACACTGAAACAAAGTCAATCCACAGATAGTATAAGCAGCATTTGTCTCATAATCTGTGTTGTTGCAGCTTTGGTGCTAAATCAGAGCCCATACTGATGATCCAGGGGTTTGGTTGGGAAGCGCTTTAAGTTATATTTTACATTAACCTGTGTCCAAGTCCTTTTCACTCGAATGAGATTTAGGCACTTTCCTGAACAGAGATACTTTCAGTGCTAAAATTACTGAAAATTACATCAGACTTAAGTTCAGACTTCTGTTTTTCTAGATACAGGTACTTAGGGTAAAAATGCAAGAAAAGGGATGCAGAGAAAGGTTTTTTCCTTGTTATTCCCAGTTTTATTTTCCTCATGCTGAATTTTCCTCTTCTTTCCAGGTTTGACTAGAACCACTGCATTTTTAATTTTATTGCAAAACCTTCTCAGGCCACTACCATCCTTCTAATCCTGCCTCCAGGCATTTTGCTCAGGTGACTTTCTGCTTCCCCTGATGCTTCCCAGTCCACCTTCCTCTCTCTCAGATAAAATTGTCCTCCTGGCAGCTGCTTTTCTAGGCAGTTCAAGCAAATACTTCCTTCTTCATGTTCTATTGAATTCTCTCTTTCCTCCAGCACAAGAAATCACTACCTCCTCTACCGTTTCCCCCTCTTTTTCTATTTTTCCACTTTTTCTAGTCCTTCCCATCTTACTGACTGTTCTTTGAGTGCCAGTTTATTTTCTTCCTCCTTCGCTGTTAATATTTCTAACCCGTACTGTCATCTTCTCTTCTGCCACTGTGCATCCTTCTCTGTGGCATCATTCATCCTGGTGTTCTGTGTCACACCTTCCTTCAGGAGTGTCTCAGATCTCCTTTTCTGCCTGTGCTGCTTGTTTCTGCTCTCTGTCCTGCCTCCTCTTTCCCTTTTTTTTTACTTGCAAGGTTTTCCATTAAACCAAACCCTTTCTGCAGCATTGAAAACCGGATGGGTTTGCAGAGAATTAGCTCTTGTATATATGAGCTGCCGGCAGCATCCTGCCAGGTCCTGTACAACATGCTACACCCCAAGGGGGGCAACAAGATCTGGGGGTATCATGCAATAAAAGCACCCTTCTACCACACTGATGCTTTTTGCAGGAAAAAAACCTCTCAGTTCACCTAGTGTAAATCAAAATCAGGATCGAAGGATTTTTAGGAATTCATTAACAACACATAATTAGAATGTAATCAGTGGCGATATGTTCTGTATCAGTAATAAAACACTAGGCATTTACAAAATCTTACTAAATTCCTACAAATTTCTATCACTGTTCTGTAATCCCACAATACTCACATATGTGTGTACACACATGCAGTTATATGCAACTCCCCTGCTGACTGTGGACCTTCCTCTCCTGACAAGCTAAGTTGCCCCCTACAACCTAATCCTTGCGTTATTTCATTTGCGCGAAGTGTAGTAATGTGTTAGGGGTGTTGGGGCACGGAGCCGATGAGAGTCAGGCTCAAGTCCCTGTGGGCACCGTGGGTCCAGGCTGCACCCTCTGCCACCCCCCTACAACGTGGCAAAGAGACAAAGTTCACTTCCTTCAGTGGTCACCACTGTTGTTTTGTCATCCAAAGCCTTAAAAAGCGCTTGGAGATTTTTCTTCTGAGTGAAGTAGGTGGCGACCACTAGACATTATTATACATTAAAGTATTCCAGAGCAATAAAATCCCATGAAAAACTCTTTCCTCACCTTTTTTTCCTCCCTTTTCCGCAATGGGGAGGATTGCTAAAAGGTGTAATTAGAGGCACAGCAGGTAGCAGCACCTATAGATAAGGTTGCCTGATGGTTTCCCTTAAAACCCTGTCTTCAGCTGCTCAGAGTCTGTCTATGTGTTAACCTTTAGGCTAACATTTTCCATGCTGTATGTCTGCCTCAGGCTATTTCTTTTTTCTTTTTTTCTTTCTTTTTGAGGAAAGTTTCAAGAAAAAACTATTCCAGTCTTCCTGAGATGAGTGTAGAGAAAAAAATGTAGCATTTTCCATGTTGCAAAATTCATTCCAGCTTTTTTTTTAGTGAAAATCTCTAGAACCTCTGTTGTTTTGTTCCATGAACCTCAAGTTTGGTTTGGACCACTGTCCTTTTTTTTGTCTTTATAAGCACTTGTAGAAACCAAGCCAAGTTTGGAGATCTGAAAAAATTACGAGTCCCCTAAAGGGTAAAGTGAAAAAAATTGTAGCTGGTAAAGGCAAGGATGAGGTTGGGAGGGGCTCGGTGGTGGGGAGAGGGACAGGATGGAAGGGGTGGGGGAGAAAAGGAGAGGTGGTGAGATGGCTATGGATGTGTGCACGTGATCAGGAGGAAAAGTGGGCAAGGGCTGGAGACAGAGGAAGGGGGAGGAAGCAAAAGGAGGATAGAAAAGAGGTCTGGACAGAGTGAAGGGGAACAAGGCGAGGTTCGGATAGATGGGAGGGGCCCGCCGTGACAGCAAGATGTTCCCCTATAAACTCTAGTCCTATTACCTCGAGTCTTTCCATTGCTTTGCTTTTAGAAGATATCCATGAATACTACTGTCAAATCATGTCCCTCTAGCAGCAGGTTTTGCCAAAGATATCCTTAAAAATTGTTTTCTGTAGTTCAGAAGAGTTACTCCATTCATTGAAGAGCCTTTTAGAAGCTCCCCGCTGATGGTGGTGCACCAAGGACCTGTGCAACTTCAATATTTCTTGGGTTTCGGGTTACAAGTTTCTGGGTTCTTATGGGTTTTAAAGTTTTCAGAAGACACAACCACTTGCAAAATCCAGTGGTCAGAACATTATAAGTTTAAATTTGCCAACTGAACTTCATCTATTTCCTGTGTACGTAAACATCCATAATGACATTGTCATGGACTGTTTTTATGTTACTATGGCTCTGTATAGACCTAGCAGAAATACACAGATTGTGTCTTTTCGCATTTTACACATGCCATATTCCTCGCTGTGGGGACATTAATAAGTAGTAAATGCAGTACCTTTTGCTATGGATTTTTCTGCAACTTGTAACAGGTAATACCACTAGATTACATTACCCACTGCTGTGGATTTTTTTAAAGTACAGACTGTTATTTCTGCCTGCTGTAGTTTATTCCACAAAAGTAAACCCAATTTGTAGTACAAAGCTAGAAATTTAGACAGCCATTCCATATGTTTAAAGGTCAGATTATATGGTCTGTTTGTATAAATTATGCTATGGAAGAGACTCTTAATTAAAACCAGTAGTGTTGCCCTTTTTATTTCATTTGAAGTGATTATCCTTTCTACATTTTAGTAGATGGTTATTTTGGATTTGAGATGCATTAAGGCAGAGAGTTTCTACTTTAGCTGTAATTTTTTTGTTATGCGCAAAAATCTTACGCGGCTGTACGTATTCCAACCTGTCCACCTCCACCCTCCAGCCCCCCAGAATGTTGAATCTCTCTCCCCCTATTTGCTTGGTTCATCTGGAAGAAATACTAGTGGTTCTTGGAAAGGAGAAGCAGGTTGGCAATGGCTAGCCAGGAAGAGAAGCAGGCAGAGGAGAGGTTTTGCATTCAGGGCGGGACCTGTGTTACTGGAGATGGTGCATATATTTAAGAACTAGAGTAAATAGTAATTCTTGCCAGAATGGAGAGTTAAAACACAGGTTACAAGATATGCTGTGGTATTTGAAATTGAGAAAGAGGTTGCCTGAAGACAAAGTAGCTGTGGTTAAATATGGGGAGTCCCATAAACAGTCTTCTACTTAAATCTCCAGAGAAGTCATATGTCTGGTGACTCGCTAGTGACGTGGTTAGGTTTTACCACTGTAGAAGCACATGCTCTTCTAAGATTTGTCAACAGTGAATTTAACATCATGTATGTTTTTAACAAGGAACAGGTTTGGGGAAGCAAATGAGGTGGTGTGTATTCAACTTTATTTGTGAAGGCCCAGCATAAGGAGGATGAGGAAGTCCATTGTGACATATCCTGAGTCCCTGCACCTTTTGGAAGCTGTTAATTCCTTGTCTTTCATGCCAAGAGTGCTTCTGGTCCTTCAGCTCTTTACTCTCACCAGGGCTGAGCTTTGATCTAGTTGCTTTTATCCCACAAATTTGGATCCAGCAGAAACACATGCATAAAATTTCTCATGTATTTTATCCCTGTCTTGGATTTTACTGTGCCTTGGACCAACCTGCTGGAAACTTTTTGGTGTCTAAAATATCTCTAGACTGTTGCAGTGTGTAGGTTGCAAACTGTTACCATTTTGTAGTGGCTCTGCAATATTTTATTTAATATTAAATATATTCTGTCCTTATTTTTTTCCCTGTTTACTTCTGGTGATAGAGTATTTGTATATGGGATGCTCAGTGAGATATAAATCTCAGTAGTCTTAGTAGTTTGTTTTTTCTGTAGATGAGGTCTTGTGGCATTCAATAGCTTAGAAAGAGAAAGTGTCCTTTGCTTAAAAAATGGTATTGTATGTTTATGTATACTACTCAATGACAGAGATGCTTAAATATGTGCATATATTACATCCATGCAATCACTCTCACCTCTGCATTTCTCCACACAGCTATTCTTTTATAGCTTTATGGCAAATTATTTGACTGGTGAAATGATTTTAAATATTGCCTTTGATTGGATCATAGCAATTAATATTCTCTGGTAGATTAGTTACACTGTGCGTTCAGTGCCAATTCCCATTCTCTGTGAACTATAGCTATGCTGGGTGCAGTTAACTGCTCTAGCCATATAGTCCCATAAAATCTCAATAAAATCTTAAAACTGTGGAGTATGGGTAATCTTGCTATAAATTGTAATAAAAATTACCCCTGTAGACTCTATATTCTGACCATTACGTTTGTGGATACTGCTGCTTTGTACATAAAGTTTTATGAAATAAATCGACCAATTCTGCTGCCCAGACACCAAGCTGTTTTGATTGAAAATCTGATAGGTGCACTCAGACCATTTTTCCAATGCATAAAGTACTTATAATGAACTTTAAATGGGAAGAAAAATGTCATATATGTTCTTTATATAATATGGACCAGCTTAGGAGGAGAAAGTAATGAATACTGTCATTCCCGTGCATTTGTTAGGTTCATAAAACCAGGATTCGGTTTCCTAAAGCATGTTAGGTAAACCTGAGTATAACACTTAATCTCCGAGGGCGTAATTTCAAATAGCTCCTGTACATCTGCATACGGAAGTGTTGCTTCCACCATTAAAACACACAATGGTGTCTGTGACGTTCTCCTTTGACATTCTCCTACTGGGGAAATCCATGCTGGGCTCCTGTTCTCTAAAAAAAACTGTCAAGGAGGGGGATGTTCAGTTGCTTCAGACATCAAGCTGCAGTGTGAGGCTGGGCTTGCACAGTTGTAAAACCTATTTTGCAAGAGTAACCGAAAAGGATGGAGATGAGTCGGTCCCTCTACTTGGCATTTGATCCACCCAGATGCATTTTTTTATCAGAGGTATTTGAAACAGTGGCAGATTAAGAGCGAGAAAAAGAAGTCACTGTTGGCCAGCAGTTTCCTTCTTGCAGTATTTCAGGTACCGAACTATGCCGCCTGCCGAATGTAGAGAACAAAGTAATGGTTTAGACATTGCAGCATTCATATCTGTTGGCAGATTATTGGGTTTAATGGTAATTACTATGTCCCCCTGTGAATTACTTCTTTTGCACATTTCCCCATTAGGGCCCTGAGACCAAAGATCATTTTCTCCGGCCTTGCTGCTGGGGACTGAGGCACCTCTTTGGCATTAAGCGAACAGTGGGAGGTGGGGAGAGAGTGGGAGCAAGTGAGGCCGCGCAGTGCTGTTGCCATTGTCCTATCTTCAGGTGCTTACTGAGATCCCTCGGACACTTTTTCTCCTTTCCCAGAAAACTAAGGCATGACAGAGTCGCATGGCAAAGGCTACTCTCTTCCTCTTTCCAGCAAGGAGCAGGTCCACAGCAGCTCAAGGGGGCACCGAGCCACTTTCCTCTGCCAAGGCTGGTGCCCCAGCACCTGGCAAGAGGAGGGAGGGGGGCTCACACCACTGAATTCCCTGTGCAGTCCACAGAGGTGGGTGGGCTCAGCACCCCTGAAGGCACCCATCTCCCTCCGATGGCTGTATGGGCGGGTTGGGGGTGCTTGTGTTTGCAATGCAGGTGCCTGAAGACAGGAGGTGAGAGACTGTTCCCTTCCCCTCCCTGTGTCACCGAGCTCCTGAGGTCCAGGGCTCAGAGAGAGGATGGGGGCTGATGGAAACATACTCTTAGGTGCTGTTGGGTCATGGGGTCGTTGCAAGTGGCAGATTATTATTATTAGGTTCAAACTACTTGTTTCACAGTGTTTCTGATGCTGGCAGATTAATAGCATACTTTGCTAAAGCATGAGTGCCATATAATTTTCTTAACCATATTTTCCAATATCATTCCTCTGGGAGTTTGGCAGCAAATGTCTCTTTGTTACTTCAGTCCTTCATGCTCTGCAGACACGGACACACGCATGTGTAACAGCAGTACTAATGAGATTCTTCTAAATGTTAATTTTGGGGTCTGGGGTAGTATTTGGTTTTCCATTCCTAATAGGGGTAAGTGCAAAGCAACTGTTGCTTACAGCTAGAGATAATCTTCTTTTACCAGCTGAATGCCAGCATGTACTGGGAGCAAGTGGAGAGGAGTTTCTAAGACAGACATTTGGCAACAACAAACATGACCCTTTCTGGCTTATTTGAGGTACCTCATGTTTCTGCATAACTTAAACTTCCATTGCAATAAGAACCTGTAGCTATGTTTGCAAGAGCAAACACGTCACCTGGACGTGGATTAGAACTAGCAAGGCCAGAGGGGCCTCCCCACCATCCAGGCTGATGTCTCACCTAGCACACGTCTTGGCAATACTCACCTCGCTGCAGACCTGTGTAACCCTGCTTGTGGCTGGCAAGTCTAGTGTGTGGATGTCAGGGCCACTTGGAAATCCCCTCATGAACAATCATTTTGACTAGCGGGTTGAATATTAGGCATCCCTCGGAGAAAGCAGGGTGGGGAGTTGAATATGTGAAACAAAAGCTAATGGGCTCTGAATTTGGAAATCCTTTCAAAAAGCAGGAATAGATTTAATTATTTTAAGAGAGCAATGAAGCGAAATACATTTTTTGTTATGTTGTGGCGTATCAGCAGGCCTACATGTATGTATGTTTACAAAGTTATTAGCAGAGAAATTAATTTAATGCAGAAAACTGAGGTATTAAGATAAAGTGAGCCAGAGGCTTCAGTATTTCAGAATGCTGAAATTTTCTCTCTGCATTCACACCAGCAAGGATCATCTCATAATGAGTCATTTCAGCATTAGTTAATACTATGTGGCTTAGCTATAAAGAGAGGCAGAACTCCTGATGGTTACTTAGTTCTCTCCTGCTCTTAAATATTTAATTTATCTTTAACCCAAGGGATTCAGATTTGCCTTTAAATCAAAGATAGTGTGTAGGCGTGAAATTACTTCTAGTGGGTCTTCATGAGCCTACTGATGGGATGAGTTTTCATCCCTTTCAGTCACAGGGAATTTGTCTGGACAAAAAAAAATCAGGTTGTGGTAAGTGGTGATAGCAGCATATGGCTCTTTTCACCCCTGAGAGGGCCCAGATTCAGGCCATTTACTACAGGCATCCAACTGCAGGATTTTTGACGACACTTGACTTTACCCAACCAGGTCAGAGCACTTGAGCTGCGTATCCCTAAAGAATCACTGGAAGGAAGCAAAGAGAATAGGATGTATTTGGGTGGAGCCCACATATGACAAACAGGGGATAGCATTCACCCGACAGCTTAGTAACACCAGCACTTGTGTGAGAAGCGAGGGCGGCATGCGGGGCTCTTGTCAGCCTGGAGGGATTTAAATTCAGAGTCCCCCCTTCCCAAGAGATGCCCCCAATGCAGACGGAAGCACAAGTTTAGAGAGCGGAGAAGGAGAAAAATAGCCTGATGGCATGGCCCTGTGCTCACATTACTCCCCTGGGAAGGTGGAGACTGCATCCTGTGCCGAGGGGTTCACCTGCCCTTAGCAAATGGCAGGCTGGATCCTTCCTGGAGATTTTGCTTCCATGACATGGCTAATGCTGTACCATGTCAAAAATGGCACAGCTGTGTGCCAGAAAGCACAAATTCAATCAGTGCTCATTAGAAAGTTGCTGTGTGAGTTTAAATCTGTTCCAGCATTACAGAAGGGGCAATTCTGTCCTGAGAAACAGGATCAGGTATTGTCTGGCATAAATTTTAAAGCCAAGAAACTGTTCAGTTCAATAGAAATAGAAGCAAGCTTATATCTGATCCAGGTCAGATTTTTTCCTACTGGCAACTGACAGTTGGCAGATACAATATTAATGATAGTAGACCAAGTTCTGGAGTATTTACAGGCTGGTATGCATCTTATGAGAGACCCATTTGCACATCTTACCATAAAACAAGTGCAGAGAGTGAATTTGCTCGTTCTGCCCAAAGGGAAACTTCTTTTTGGTACAGTTTGGCAAAGGAGTCATTGAGAAGTGATTGCATATATGTACATGCATCAAGAGCAACTCTCTGTGCTTTCTTTAGCAAAAAGGATCATTGTTTCTTGAGGCTAACAAGGATGGAAAGCAGCGTGGCCACTTGCAGCCTTCAGCACTTGCAGACGTTCTTAAATACCCCTGGCTTGCCAGTCTTTTCAGCATGGAGTGCTAACAGCTTGCTTCTGTGGTTCCTGTGCACTCTTTCAATGACACCTTTGTCCCACAAAAGCAGTCTCTGACTTGTTTCTTTTTGCTTGCGTCGCCTTAGCCTCATTCACACTTCACAAAACCACTGGGTAGATCTGTTGGACAAATCTTGCCTTTCAAGAGGAGTAGCAAGGGCAAGAAAACAAGCTCATTTTTAAGGCCTGACCTTTATTAATTAAATGTGTCTGCCTGTGATAGGGATGACTTGATTCAGTGACCCAGCTGGGTCCCTTCTGGACCCATGGTCTTAAATTCAAGGAAAAGCTTGCTTGTCAGAGCAAGGTACAGCATGAAGGGAGGTTAAAATGCGCTGTGGCATGTTTTGTGAGCTTTCCTCCACCTTGCTTGCCAATGGCATTCCATTACTCATTTGTCCTCCACCTTTTTCATCTAATTTGCTAAATTATCTCTTCCCTTCATCTCTTCATTCTTTCCAGTTTGATGTTTGTTAGGCCAATAATTACTCTTAATTCAGTGTTTATGAACTACTGCTGGTATTTATAAACCTTGGTGCCAGCAGTTCGACAGTTGTTCTTAGATGTCCAAGAGAAAGTCAAAGCTGTTGACATAAGTAGGAGTCATGAACTCTAAATGTATAAAAATCCTGTACTGCAGTTTGCACACTGTAGTGAGTGGTGAGGAGGAGATATCTGTTAGGCTTTCGGCCAGTTGGTTATTCACATGGCTCATTTGGGGGAGGAGAATAGCTTTAAAGGCTGTTTGTCCCCGCAGCAGCTGCAGCCATGCTGATGAGAAAACAGGGCAGTTTACACCAGCTGGCAGCAGCGAAGTTCAGCCTCCTGGTTAGTCACCTCAGCTCCCCAACGACTCAGCTACCCAAGTCTGCAAGCAGAGAAGAGGTCACAAATGGAGAGGGAGACAAAAAAGCATATGTATATGGGCTGACATTAAAAAATAAGGGAATCATCCCTAGATCATTCTCTAATTTAATTACCATCTTTAGTTAGGGTCACTGCAAAAATCTAACAAAAAATGTCCTTGAATTGCCCGCCTTTGAATTTGCCCACTGATACATTTCCGTTCCTTGCCTTTTGTTCTCACCAGGCTCACGTTTAACAGCACCTTGTGATGTGCTCAAAAGTTGGCATCTGGTGGGGCAAACCATGCCTGGTGGGCCAAAGTATTCGTAGATGCAAAAACACAACCCCATTGGCAACTTTGTGGCTGTGTTAGGAGTTTACCTCGCTGACCAGAAACAAAAAGAAGGTAATTGAGAGTTTTCATCCTGGCACGTTCCTCCGGTAACCTAAAACCACCACCAAGTATCATAGGAGTCTCAATAATATCTTAAGAGCTGGCAATCTGCAATAAAACAACATGTCCTGGAAGGGACAAAAGTACATAAGATTTTTCATAGACATTTATACTGTCTCTTTTTATGTAGGTGTATTCATGCTTAAGTGATCAAAATTGGTGTATAACTCTTAATACAGACTAAATTATGAAACAACTGTTGTGATTTCAAGTTAGGCTTAGGTTTAAACATTAAGAAAGTTTCTGAACTAACTAATTAAAACTTGCTGTAGTGCAAGTCAGATTAAGCCACAGTTAATACAAAGTGTCACATACATAGGTTTTTGTTAAAGTTTTAATTTTATTTACAAACATTGGCTTTCACAAAAGCATTGTGTATAGCAACATCTAAATATTGGGCAGATACAAATATATAACTTCTTGTAATGAGATTCACTTCAAGAAAAACTGAAGAAGTAATGAAATAAGTAATAATTCTCATGCTTGAAGTTGCTTTCAAGAAGGAACATTTAGGAAACAAGGCAGAAGTAGCACTTCTTTCAAAATAGTTTTCTGGGGCTGAATCAGCTGACTAGATGGTTCGGTTGCTCTTAAATCAAATACTAGATTATCCCTAATGCTCAGGTATGCATTTAATACTGTCATGTGTAAGTCGTGATTTTAAGAAACACAGTCAGAATGGTGCTCATTCTACCTAAAACAGTTAAATGTTTTGAACAATTTCTAAGTTGCTGTATGTTTGTCTCAAGCAGGTCATTGTTCATTGTCAACAGTTTTTGCTTTGGTAGGCAAAAGAAGAAATAATAAGCAGTCCAGATGTAGCCAGTATTACTGAGGCACCTAAACTGTGCTAGTAGAAAGCTAATAGAAGTCATACTGTGCATCTGTAAATGCACTGTGTTTCAGAAGGGGTTGTTGCATCAGCTTACTGAACATATTTTAATAGTATTTTCTTTATGAAGTTCTTTAACATAATAAAAAATGCAGCTGAAGGGTAGTTATAATCACTCACTGTTCTTTTACTCAGAGGTGGTTCATAGCTAAGACATAAATTAAAATTTAAGACCAACTTTCCCTCAAGTCATCACTCATTTGGGGAGTGCTTTCTTTTCAAGAGCCCAGCTATCCATCAGTGCTACTGTTATGGCTGCACAGCTCCTGGAGTATCTACAGCCCTCCCATTTTTCAGTGTAACAGTCCCTCTTCTACAGTCAGTGAACACAGCAACATAAGAGACATGGCAAAATGGGAAATTTAACTGTGACTTTTGGAACTGCTTTCTAGCTGTAGGCCCGCTGAACTGTTCATGATCTCTAAAGGGAGCCTGTGATACCTGTTGTCCAGGGCTGTGGTTAGCCAGAGTAGGAATGACAGCTACCTTCTTGAAAAGCGTGTTGTAACACCCAAGAAGTGTCCTATCTGTGACACTGCAATACAGTGAGAGCACAAGCTAACAAACTTCAAGTTAATTCTTTAAATAATCTTGGATTTCCCTATTTCACCGGACCAAACAAAATAAACACATTTTTAAACAAATCTCTTTGCCTGCTTTTCCCCTTCCCGCGCCTCCCTTGCAGGGTCAGGCATCTCTCCAGTTTTTGCTCTCTACTCCAGCTGCTTTTGGTGTCTCTCAGCACTTACTAATCCTGCGTGGTATTTCATGAGTGAGGAGGAATGCCTCTTCCTCTACCTTACCTCTGAAGTTTGTCTCTGGGTCTGTCCCCTGACACAAGCAACCCCCATTTCCTCTCAGGACTACCCCAGGTCACACTTGTGCCCCATAGTCGTCCCTGCCATGCTTGTCTCTTGGTTTCCTCCCCCTGCCTATACGTAGGTTGTGCTGTTTTCCCTTTGGAGGGCAGCAGACAGGAGAAGAGGGAAGGCAGGTAGCCTGCCTTTCTTCACTCTTCACCTTTCCTGTCTCTTTTTGGCACAAAATGTAACTGGTGGGTTGATCTTGGCTGGCTACTAGATTTCCACCCAGATGCTCTCTCACTCCCCCTCCTCAAGAGGATGGGGGAGAAAATAAGGTGGAAGGGCTCCTAGGTCGAGATAAAGACAGGGAGATCACTTACCAATTACCATCACAGGCAAAACGGACTCAACGTGGGGAAAATTAATTTAATGTGTTGCTAATTAGAAGTAAATTAGGATGGTGAGAACCATCACTACCTCCCAGTCTCCTTTTCCAGGGCTCAATTTCACTCCTTCATTCCCAGCTCCTCTACCTCCCCATCCCAGAGCACTGCAGGGGGACAGCGAATGGGGATTGGGGTCAGTCCATAACAGCTCCTCTCTGCCTCTCCTTCCTCCTCACACTGTTCCCCTGCTCCGGCATGGATTCCCCATGGGCTGCAATTCCTATTGGGAAAGCCTGATCCACAGTGGTCTCTCCAGAGACTACAGGGGAATCTCTCTCTGCCCCACCATGGAGCACCTCCTCCCCCTCCTTCCCCTCTCACCTTGGTGTCTGCAGGGCTGTTCCTCACGCCTTCTTCCTCAATCTGCATGTGTAGAATTTTTTTGCCCTTTCTTAAATATGTTTTAACCTGAGGTGCCCCCACCTTGTCTGAGGGGCTCAGCTGTGCCCTGCGGTGGGTTGGAGCTGGCTGCAACCAGCTGTGTCCGGCCTGGGGCAGCCCCGGCCTCTTCTCACCTCCTGTCGCCGCTGCCAGCGCCTGGGCACCTGCACCATTGCTGTACAGTACAGCTACTGTAAGCTGTGGATGGACAAAACAATCCTGCAATTGCTGATCTTCGTATGTTCCTAAGACCTAGACTATGTGACTTTTTAAAAAATCTGACTAGGCCTACCCAACTTGAGTCACCTGAAAGTTAGTTGCCTGTATGTGCAGCGGCTTTGCCACGTGTAATGTGAAGGGAAGGCTCCTTCAGAGGTTGACACCGGTGTTGAATTGAGTCAGCAATGAGGACAACTGGTTTTTTTCAAATGCCTAAATTTTAATTGACTGGAGTGACATGGGTCCCAGCCTGCTATCTCATGATGAATACTCAGAATCAAAGATTGCTCCTGAAATTTTGCTGTAAAAGTTACTCTCAAGTGTGCTGTGTTGTACAAAGCAGACGTAGCTCTTTCTCTTCACTTTCTGAAGATGGGCAGAGTAAGTAACTTGAGGTTAAACTGAGTTTTTGATGGATATTGTATGTGCAGTTTTATTTCAGGTCTGCCGAAGACGTCGGTGTAGCCTGTGTTCACACGCCTGCATGCCCCTGGAAATGCTTGTGCCCAGCTGTAGCACTGCTAGGTGACTTTGCCCATCCATCACTTGATTTGGGAAGCTCAGCACAAGCAATGCCATCCGGCCTGAGCAAGCGGATGCATTGTGCGCCCTGATGTTGTTCTGGGACGAGATTAATTTCAGCACGCTCATATTAATCCATTATATGTCTCTTTCCAGCACAAATGGACCCCCGAGGCCTATCTCCCAGACAAATTAAAAGTGACAGTGATGATGACGACCTGCCAAATGTGACCTTAGATAGCGTTAATGAAACTGGATCTACAGCGCTCTCCATAGCCAGAGCAGTACAAGAGTAAGTATCACATTCCCAGAGCAAGATGAGTGTTGCTGAGGAGTTCCTGGGCGGATGGAGGTACCAGCCCTCGGTGGCATTGCAGGGGTGTCACCCCAGCTGCGGGCTGGCATACCTGCCAGCATCTCTTCTGTGTAGCTTTGTTCCCTTTGGGAAGAGATGGCTGTGTCTCTCATCTCTCTCTGATTCTCTTTTCCTTTCTTTCTTTCTGCACTCATTATTAGGTAAAGTTTCAAATTGAAATTGTTTCTTCCCCTTTATTTACTTGCAAAGCCTGCAGTGTTTTTATATCCTCTCCAAAGGGAGACCAGGTTAGACTTTCACTCAAAAAAACATGAAATTTTTTCTTGACTGGAAGCAGCATCAAGAAGTTCATTCTGGTTGCTGTCAAATAGGAGCTACCTACATTTCTCCTGAAGGGTAGTGTCATTGAAAGGCAATTAGTGAGAGGCTTTGAATAGTTTTTCTATTGCTGTTACTTTTCTGTGTACCTTTACTCACTGGACAGACAAATAAGTTCTTAATTTAATGTCTGCATTGCTTGTTTGAAAAAAAAAAAAAATAGTTTATCATGAACATTAGCAATTCTGTAGATGCATGAGCTTGCTCAGTGACTGTAGCAGCTGGAAGGGAACCAACTGTGAGGTAAATAAGTATTAATATCCTCATTTTATAGGTGAGGAAAATGAGGTTATGCGTAAAGGTCACCCTGGAGGTCTGAAGCAGAGCTGGAAATAGAACTAGAGCCTCCAGGCACTGAAGCCTGTGCTAGACCCACAAAACACATTACTTTATCTGAGAGGTTCAAAATATGGGCATTATGGACATTATTAAATAGGAAGGGATATAATAATCGGCCATTAGACATTGTTGTTATGCATTTTAAATGTCTTAATGTAGTATCTAAAATCTGCTAATTCATCTTCTAGTCAAGCACAGTAACTGTGATCCTCAAAACTTGTATTCCCCTTAAGCAGAGAGGGAGGTCTCTATGGGCAAGGCAGGGCGTTGGCTCTCACTGTAATTAGCATGCTCCCCTTCTGAAGTGATAAAGGAAGGGAAGGTTTCTTCACCAGTGACACTATTGCTCAATAGACAGGCCTCACACATATTTTAAATTCGCTAGTTGCAACACTAGGCCCTGAAGTGCTAAGTATTTTTTCTCAGTTTACAGCACACATAATAAGCCAGAAAAATCAAACAACCCGTCATGATTTTGCACTACATAGTTCTGTCTAATTAATGAAAAGAGGAAGCATGGGGTGCTAGTAAATACTTCTAATATATGACTGTCAGGCAGATACTGTTCTCTGTGTTTGATATTGCTTGAACACTTAGAGAATTGGTCAAACCATGAAAAGCTTTTTCATCTTTTCCACAATGCATTCCACAGTTTGTGAAGGTAAATGTGTTGAATATTACTTGTCTGGCTCTGGAGCTTAAGAATTAAATTAAGAAATTTAATAATATAACATCAACTCATCCTTGTTACAGGTTTCATTTAAACAGTAATCTGTTAGTTTATTTCAAAAGCCCCATTAGGAAAATCTAATTTGACTGTGATCTGCAATTTGTCTTCTTTATTTTATTCTCAGTCACAGACACCACACATACAGCTGCTGAGCTGAAAAGAGACATTAGCACATTATACCAACTTCACTCAATCCATTTCTTTCCCAGTCTATAATATCATGCCTTACAGGCAGGCTCTATTCTGAATTTAGGCATCTAACATGTACCTTAATGTTAGATGTTTAGCAGAGCAGTCCACTGAAAATAAAAGGCTGCATTCTACATACCCTTGTTGCAGAGAGGAAAGTGCCTTTCAAGCCTTCCAAAGGGAGATCTTGTGTGCTCAATTTCAGCGTCTAAACTTAGCGGACAGGAATTTCCTCTTGAGGATGTGGAAACTGTTCTGCTGAATAACTGGGCAGTGTAGGGGCATGCATGGAAAGACTGCTTCAGTAGGCAGTAAAGCTTAGGTCTAAGCTAAGTGCCCAAGTGAGGCAGGCTGGACCCCAGAGTCTAGAAGACTGTCCCACAGAGTGTGTTCTTTCTTAAGTGAACTTGTAAGCTCTTTCGTGTGAGTAGTTGTACAGTTAACAACAAAAAATAACTTCTTGCATATATTGACTGGGAAGTACAGCATGGCACCTCCAAAGGGATGGCAGCATCCTTTCCTTTAGTACCGAATTGCTGTTGTGCAATCTTGTCTTTGTTTAAGAAGATACCAAGCCTAGTTTGCAGATGGTTCTGGCAGATGCCAGACAACAGTTGACCTTTTCCTGTTTGGTTTTCAGACATGTTTTAAATTATCCTGCATAAGGATTATAAATATATATGTATGTATATTTATTTGCCTCTTGTTGCCTATTCTCCAGGAGCAAAGGGATTTCAAGTACCCTGTGATGGGTATTTCCTTCGGGTTGGTCCTGTGTAGCCCCTCACGCAATGTGGGGCCTCGGTGAGGCTCCTGACTCCCTGTGTGCTGTCTGTGGGGTTCAGGATTTGTCTTGCCTAGTGTCCTGGTTTCAGCTGGGATAGAGTTAATTTTCTTCCTAGTAGCTGGTACAGTGCTGTGTTTTGGATTTAGTGTGAGAATAATGTTGATAACACACTGATGTTTTAGTTGTTGCTAAGTAGCGCTTAACCTAAGTCAAAGATTTTTCAGTTTCCCATGCTCTGCCAGCAAGCAGGTGCACAAGAAGCTGGGAGGGAACATGGCCAGGACAGCTGACCCAAACTAGCCAAAGGGATATTCCGTACCATAGGATGTCACGCTCAGTATATAAACTCAGAGGAGTTAGCCAGGAGGGGTGGATTGTTGCTTGGGCATTGGTCAGGGGGTGGTGAGCAATTACATCATGCATCACTTGTCCTTTCTTGGGGTTTTATTCTCTCTTTGTTATATTCCTTTTCATTGTTATTACTGTTATTATTGTATTTTAGTTTAGTTATTAAACTGTTCTTATCTCAACCCACAAGTTTCACTGTTTTTTTCAATTCTCCTCCCGATCCCACTGGGAGTGGGGAGGAGTGAGTGGCTGCTTGGTGCTTAGTTGCTGGCTAGGGTTAAGCCACGACACCTAGTTAGACGCCTGCAATGTAGGTATCTTCATCCAACGGTCGTTTAGATGAGATGTTGGGGGATATGGTGTAGGGGGGAACTTTGTAGAGTAGGGCTGATGGTTGGACTCGATGATCCAAAGGGTCTTTTCCAACCTGAATGATTCTATGATTCCATGATTCAAGCTAGTTACCTCACATCCCTGTATACAGACTGGATGGCAGTTGATGTGTCCAGGCGGTAATTCTTTTGACCTATTCTAGCTGTCTAATTTAGGGAGAGAGACACAAGCCCATGAGCTCCCGTTCCTCTCCATTGACTGCAGGTGGTGCAGACAGCTGCCTGGGACACACGTGTCAGCACTGCAGATTTCTGGTATGAGGTGAGGGTACAGCAATCCACGGCGCCTGACTGTGGGGAGTCAGTGTGCCAGAAGCTGGGAGTGACAGGACAATGCTGAATGCTCCAGCATCTTTCCTTGGATCTAAATCTGTGAGGTGGGATTAGCAATGCCAAGGTTTTAACCACCAGCAGAAGGAAATCAACTAGTCAATATTTCGGGAGGAACTGTTGTTTTAATACAGCCATTTTTAAGCTTGTTGTCTTGGAAATTACCCTTCCGTGGCTGGGTCACAGGACAGTCTGGAATGTCTATATGAAAGCTTTGCTTTTCATGTCCTCTGAAACTGGAAGGCATCTGCCTGTGTTGCTGCTTTGTTTCAGGTCTGCTGTAGTCTTAGAAGAAAAAAATTCTTACCAGTAAAAATTGTGACAATCAGACACTAAAAGCCACATGTTTGGCATTAGTTCTTATTTACTTAAACAGAGTGTAGTTTGCTTGCATATTTGTAAAATAATCAAGTATGACTATTTTTTGTCAGGGAAATTGCCTTCTTGCTGCTAGTTTTGTATTGGCTGAGCTTCCAGACTTCTCAGGAGTTCTTTTGGAATGACTTCATGGTCCTTCTTCAGTTCAGCAAACCCAATCAATAATGTAAAATTATAGATAAACAAAGTCATTATTTCAAGCACGGTACTTTGGTGAAATTTCTTTATGTGACAGTGCTGCTTTATGGCAGTTGCTATGCCTTACCGTAATATGGACTAAAAATAATTTATTAATCTCAGATAATATGCTCTGTCTGATAATGAATATTGCAGCAATATGTAGATTTCAATGGGCTTTGCATTGTAAGCAGCATTTCATCCTTTTTGTAGCGTGTTTTACAAACTCATTTCGACATGTAGCGCTCTAACAAAGAGCAGATCTGCTTCTATATGTCTGACACCACTGTTGCTTATTACACAGCAAGAATAGCATCATATGTTCAGGGTCAAATCTCAGATATGCTCTAGAAATCTTTATGAAGGCAAGGGAAGAGAAGGCATTAGTCAAGCCCTAGAAGACCAGTAAAACTTTTTAGGGGCCCCTGTCAGAGGCAATGTGCTGTTCCCTCAGCCTGGCAGCCTTTCCATCCCTAGGCAGCCCTGATGCAGGAGCCATCTCCATGATAAGCAGTAATGCAAACCCTGAACAAGGCATGCATCTCCTTCATGCCAGCAGGGACAGGGAAGTGATCTTGCCCCTGTACTCGGCACTGGTGAGGCCGCACCTCGATTCCTGTGTTCAGTTTTGGTCCCCTCACTACAAAAAAGGACATTGAATTACTCGAGCGTGTCCAGAGAAGGGCAACGAAGCTGGTGAAGGGTCTGGAGCACATGTCGTACGAGGAGCGGCTGAGGGAACTGGGGTTGTTTAGTCTGGAGAAGAGGAGGCTGAGGGGAGACCTCATCGCCCTCTACAACTACCTGAAAGGAGGTTGCAGAGAGCTGGGGATGAGTCTCTTTAACCAAGTAATGAGCGATAGGACAAGAGGGAATGGCCTCAAGTTGCACCAGGGAAGGTTTAGACTGGATATTAGGAAGCATTTCTTTCCAGAACGGGTTGTTAGGCGTTGGAATGGGCTGCCCAGGGAGGTGGTGGAGTCCCCATCCCTGAAGGTGTTTAAGAGTCGGGTCGACATAGCGCTTAGGGATATGGTGTAGTTGGGAACTGTCAGTGTTAGGTTAATGGTTGGACTGGATGATCTTCAAGGTCCTTTCCAACCTAGACGATTCTGTGATTCTGTGATTCTTTCCCTGCACAATTGCGCAGTAAGATACATTATTTTACAGCATGCAGCTCTCTCTCCCTGAAGATGCACAACAGAAGATCTACTTGCAGAGGCTGAGGGCAGAAGTGGGAGAGGCAGGGGGTGATTTTTAGAATCAACTTTTATGCAGTGTATCGGTAAAAATCCAAAGATCCAGAATTTCCTCCTTCTGTCTCTAGACTTTTTTCTCCTTAGGGGTTGTAGGCAGAGGGAAACCCCTTTGACAAAACCATTTTTTCTTTCAAATAATGTCAAGGAAAAGATGGACTGTGCATATAAACTGTTGATGCTTAAGGTCACTTCTTGTTTTTTGGGAGTAATGGAGAGACAAAATTCAGAGAGGAAGTCTTGAATACTTGTAGTAATAGCTGCAGTTAATTAAAAGAAATGTGATTTGTCAATTGGATGTGACTGTGGTGACCTTTAAAGTGAACTCTTCTTTGCACTGAGCTGAGTGTCTCTGAGTTCTTGTATAAAAATGAGATTAGGGGCTTTCACCCTACCCCCCTTCTCTTTGGCTGCATTATGAGATTGATACATTGGTGCTAATGTGATCACCTTACTTTATTTTTAAATTCTGCTGGCTTTCGTTATTGCAATACAGTGGAAGTTAGTTTTGGAAACTGCACTAGTGAAAAAGAAAATCCAAAGCAGACAGACAGCATAGCCACAGTACCAATGTACTCTCTTAAATTGGTATGTATTTTTCAAGTCTGATTTTTTCTCCTTAGTTCTCTTTTTTTTTTCTCCCTCCTCTTCTTCAATGTAAATCAACTCCTGTTGTTGATTTTTATGTCTTTTGAAGTTTATAACTGTGTTCTCATCAGCCATTATTTTCCTACACTGATAAAAACTGTCTGTTTTCCTGCATCAGCTGCAATCATTACTACCATTGTGGTATTCATTATAGGGAACTTTCACCTCAGTTTTTTCTTCTACTTTTAGACAAAATACTTTGTCCTGAGTCTCCAAGAAACATAAACGAGGGTGTTTTGGCAGTACTTGTGTGAACTTTGTTTCTCGCTCCTCTGGTACATCCGCCCTCTGTGAACAAATGCTCATTTTAAAACTAGCACACAATTGGATGGTGATTTTACAGATAGAGAATTGACTAGTGCTGGTCCAGAATTTCTCAGTAAAGTATTTTTTTCACTGGAGAATGCTAATTGGTCTACAGCAAAATCGTGGGAATACATCAGTTTCAATTTTACTTTTCTCCTGAAGATTTCCCAAGTCTGTGATGCATTTTTCCATTGCAGTGAGGCTTTAGAGGAGAAGATTGCATGGTTGCTGCAACACTCCTGAGGGGAAAATTGGACCCCACACTCACAAGGTAGAAGAACTGCCTGTGGGCCTCCCACCTCCCCACAGACTGTTATGTGGTGGGACTTCTCCTCAGCCTCCACCAGAATCCCTTTACAAACTGAACTGACTTACTAAACATTCATAGAGAGGTGTGTATGCAGATATGCAAGTGAAAGACACTGGTGACGTAGAGCCCTGTAAGGCAGGCAATCACCTGTATTATAGTTGATGCCCCCACTGTGTCATGTATCCTGTGTAGAAAATAAAAGGTTTCTGCCATGAAAGGTGTTGCTGGGTTGGAAGTTGGCTAATGACCCAAGGGCACCATTGATCTGGAAGAGGTGCGCTGTGTCTCAGCCAGCTTAGGGAACCTCTGGGCAGTACTGGACTGTCCAGTTTGGACATATCCTTGCAGCAAGGTTCATCTCTCACAGTTTAATCTATCTAATAGTTAGGCTCCAGTAATTTGGATTTCCTTAGTGGAGAGATGTGCATACTTCTAGGTCGAATCATCTCATCAGTTGTGATCATCTACCTTTTGGAGGTGCCTGCCTTCCCCATTTGCCTGGACAAATGGCTTAAGGAGAGTGATAAGACTTAACATTGCTGAAGTTATATATGAGGAATCCCCCTCTACGTGATTTTCTAAGGCCATGCTGGAGGTCTGTGACTTTTCAAAAAGAAACTGAACCAGTACATCTAAACTTTGGGCCCATGCAACTACTATAGGTGTGATTTCTCCTACCTACATGCGGTTCAGATAACTCGCTAAAGAAGTACTGACTTCTACAGTGTATTTATATGGCACTTTACAAACTTTATTCTAGTAGAATTTGAATTCTCAGAATCCTCTGTTTGTATATAAAAATGAATGTGCCTAAAGCTGTAGTAAGGACTTCTACTGCAGGAGTTTGAAAGCCCTACATAGCTTTGGGAATTTCTCTTTAGGTACTAACTATGAGCCTTTGGTTTCAGTAATCCAAATGGACCTATGCTATTCTAAAAAGGTTCCTTTTTTTTTTTTTTTTTTTTTTTTGCATATGCGATATTTTACCAAAAAAAAGTTTAATAATTTGACAATTGGATAGTAAAATTGAAGGATTCCATTCTGTGCATGCACAGAGATTCTAGGATTTTTGGTGTGGAAATTTGCCAGTATATGTCCCAGAGCCTTTTGCCAGGATAACAGATTTCCCATCAGCCAGTGATCATTAGGAACAAGGGCCAGGTGGACAGCAACTGTAAATCAAAAGCAGCTTCTACAAAAAAATTGACTTCGCTGCCTGCTTTGAAAGGACGGTAATGCTTAAATGACAGTGTGTTAGGAGACAGGGATATTGTCAAATTGTTCCCTGAAGAAAGCTAATTTGAAAATAAAAGTGCTTTTAGCTTGGTCTATGCAGAAGTATGTTTTCCTATCTCCCCTGTAACAGTAAGTTACCATGACGGCTGAGTAGATGAATCTAGAGCAAGGACACATTACCATTAGGCTGTCTGTTCTCTCAAATCACAATGTCCCAGATACTGCTCCTCAATACATATTTTACCACACCATTGCTAGGAGTAATATTTTCCTTTTAAGAAAAATATTTAAATTAATTGCATAATAAGCTGGAAGAACCAAGGAATCCTGGCTCTGCTGAAGTTCAGGGAAGTTTTACCATTAACTTCATTGGGGCTAATGATTAGCCCTGAAACTCTAACAGAAGTCTGGATGCTAAAAAGAAAAAAAAGTAACTCAACACTTAGGCTATTTTGGGGAACCAGTATGGTGCAGCAAAAAAGGTATTTGTAACAGGTATGAGTTCACTTTCATTACCTTTATCCATCACAAGCAAACTTTCAAAGATCCTGTTTCCCAGCTTCAGTTCAGTGTCTGTATTGAGTTGTCTTATATAATTGTCTTCTCAAAAATAGATTAAATTTGTTAATTAATTTAAATTTTAGTCTAAGAAGGGCCAGTCATTTTAAGGTAGTTGCCAAACTGTGCCATTATTGGGATTTTATGTTACTAAACATGTTTACACAAATGTGCTTTAGAATAAAATGCCCCAAAACAATAGCGTACGATTATAATTCATATAGCACTTTTTATCTTTGGAGTGCTTTGCAAACATTAACTAATTAAACTATACAGGTCCCCTGTGTGTTCACATATTATAATTATCCATAGGTTAGTGACTTGCTCAAGGCCATGCAACAAGGCAGAAGATGAGCTGGAATCAGGAATGTCTGCCTTCTCGTCCCATGCTTAATCCACTACAGTGTGTTGCTCCAGAATGAAGCTTGAGTCATTTGTGGTTAGATATGTGAAATGTATTTTATTGATAGGGAGGCAGGCATTGTGTAATTGCTTGAAAAGCATGACACTGAAGAATGAATTATAAGTAACATTATGCATTACTGCTACCCATTTAGCAGTTTGTACACCTATTTGGCAGCTGTTTCCCCAGTGATTTGTTATTCAGCTTTTTCTGTTTTTTCTTCCTAATTCAGCCCAGAAAGCAGAGGCTGTGTGCATTAAGAAATTCACAGCTGTAGCAAATACTCATCAGTGTGGATTAGATAGCAGAACACTGCCAGAAAAAGCCACAATGAAACTACCTCAGTGAACTGCAAAGAAAAAGAAACTGATAAGAAAAAGAAAGAGCATTGTCCTCTGCTGTCACTTGAGCCAAAATTACTTCTTTTTTTCATTATCTAGATCAGATAAATTTTTATCTTTCCTTTTCCATAAGGCAGTTCCTGTGATTTTGTGACAGACAAACATGCAGCACAATTAAATCATAATAGCAGTGCTTATACTGACTTACAGAAAAATGTTTCCTGAGTGTTTAGATCAGTGCATTCAAAACAAAAAAAGTTGTGTAGTTGTATTGGGTTTACATGGCAGGGTTTTGGTAGCAGGGGTGCTACAGAGGTGGCTTCTGTCAGAAGCTGCTGAAAGTTTCCCCCATGTCCAACAGAGCCAATGCCAGCCAGCTCCACAATGGACCCACCGCTGGCCAAGGCCGAGTCTGTCAGTGATGGTGGTAGCACCTCTGGGATGACATATTTAAGAAGGGGAAAAAAACTCTCTCTGGAGAGAGAAGTGAGAATATGTGAGAGAAAATACTCTATAGACACCAAGGTCAGTGAAGAAGGAGGAGGAGGAGGTGCTCCAGGCACCAGAGCAGAGATTCCCCTGCAGCCTGTGGTGCAGCCCATGGTGAGGCAGGCTGTGCCCTTGCAGCCCATGGAGGTTAACGGGGGAGCAGATCTCCACCTGCAGCCCATGGAGAAGCCCACACCAGAGCAGGTGGATGTCCAAAGGAGGCTGTGACCCCATGGGAAGCCCGTGCTGGAGCAGGCTCCTGGCAGGCCCTGTGGCCCCATGGAGAGAGGAGCCCACACTGGAGCAGGTTTGCTGGCAGGACTTGTGACCCCACGGGAGACCCATGCTGGAGCAGTTCATGAAGAACTGCATCCCATGGGAAGGACTGACATTGGAGAAGTTCATGGAGGACTGTCTCCCATGGGAGAGACCCCACGCTGGAGCAGGGGAAGAGTGTGAGGAGTCCTCCCTGAGGAGGAAGGAGCAGCAGAGACAACGTGATGAACTGACCGCAACCCCCATTCCCCATCCTCCTGCGCCACTGGTGGGGAGGAGGTAGAAAAAATCAGGAGTAAAGTTTAGCCCAGGAAGAAGGGAGGGGTGGGGGGAAGGTGTTTTAAGATTTAGTTTTTATTTCTCATTACCCAACTCTGATTTGATTGGTAATAAAGTAATTTTCCCCAAGTCGAGCCTGTTTTGCCCATGACAGTAATTGGTGAGTGACCTCTCTGCCCTTACCTCAACCCAAGAACCTATTGTTATATTTTCTCTCCCCTGCCCAGCTGAGGAGGGTAGTGATAGCTCAGCTTTGGTGGGCACTTGACATCCAGCCACAGCCAACCCACCACAGTAGGTCAGAGGTATGTAAACTGCATGCAGAGGAGCGCACTATTAAGAAGGGAACACTGTTTAGCAAGGCCTAATTGAGTGAGCATGTGAATACAGGGATCTTAAAAAAAAAACCTAAACCCCACATTTTTTTCTGCCATTTTCCTATTTTGCTGCACAATGGGAAAAAAGTGTGCTAGGTTTTCCCCTTTATTAGTTCAATCTCTTTCACTAGTAGTGACTCCACTGCAACCTCTTTTCTGACAGCAGGTTCTTTTTAAGCTGGAGGTAAAGAGGAGTGAAAGGAAGTTCCTGGATGATGAATATGGAAGAGTTTTTTGTGCTGAGCCCGTGTGCCAAGGAGATGCCATTCTCCATGTGTATGTGGCTGAGGACACGAGCGTTACTGATATGGACACATCAGGAGAAGAATAATTGGAGCTTAAAGCCACCACACAGATGATGTTACTCTAGCCAAAATGAAAGGAATTGGAGATTGAAACAAGCAGGAAAGCAACACGCTGGCTGAGATAATGGCATCTAATCCTGTGGTGTGTCAGAAGTAATGATAGTCACAGGCTTCAGAGTCAAGCTGAGCACCTTCATTATTATAGCGGTGACAAACAAAAGATGTGTCAAGAGTGAAGTTTTGGGTCCCATTTTTGTTTATTTACCCTTCTGGGATATACTGAGTTGCTACAGAATACAGCGGTGCAAGGTAATACAAAAACTGAGGCAGGTAGAAAATAAGGAAGAGACCAGGGTGGATCAGAGGAGGCAGTGAGCAAACCACTCTTGCCTAGCATGTATTGCTAAGCTCAGGCAGTGTGGAGCAGGCTGGCAGGTACTGAGGTCAGAGACTGCCCTAAAAAGTGCTTGTCCTAAGGCCTGCCTACAGTATTTGCTGCTGGCAGAAATCTCCAGCATTGCAAACAGCCTGAAAAATGAAATAACCTGGAAATGAGTAGAACCTGCTGGCAGGCATGAAAAAAAATGCTTGCATTTATGTACTCATTAAAAGTCAGCAGGAGTCTCAATCTTGTCAAAATATCTCCCTCAATTATTTGCATTAAAAATACGATATTTAGCATAGGGCTGGGTTACTGTGTGATAAATCAGGGACACACATTGCTGTCAGATAGACAGATAGCTTCACATAGAAGTCACCATGGTGTTTCTCTTAAGAACTGATGACCATTGCTATCTCTGTGATCAGTTGCTTATCAGGGCCAAAGAGTCAAATAAGTTAACAGGAGGAACTAGAATAATGATCGAAATGTCAGTCATAAAAGTTTCAAAATCAGAGTAACAGGATAACGTCCTATAATAAATTGTTTGCTGAAAATTATTTACTCAGCTGAACACACTGACTCACTTTGCATTCAGTATTTCCGAACTACTTGCTGTCTCTGTCACCGTATCATTTCTGAAATTCTTAGCCACTGCTAAGGCATAGTCAAAATAAAGTGTGTTTTTCCTCTTGCTTGAGAGGGGCTACCAAGTACATGCAGGTCTGTAACAGGTACTGTAACAGGTCAATATACTGTGTGGTGTAGAGGTGCCACTATCCCCATATGTTTGCAACACACGCGAAATACTGCGGGTGCCCCAAACCAGGATAAGCCATAACAGCATGGGCACTTGAGACGAGGTGCAGATTGCCTGTTTCAGGGAGGTCTGGTGGAGGTGGTGTGAGGTTATAAAATAGGTGATTGGCTCCAGCAGTGTTTCAGAGCACCTACACAAGGCATCAACACTCTGACAACATAGAGTTAAATGCTCTGAAGTTCAATGGGCAGAGCAACCAGCTTCCTAGAGCTGGCTCCATTTACCTGCTAGGTACTTGGCTGTGAATCATCTCTGCTCTCTTTGGAGCTTGGGCTTCTGACCTGTAGGTGTTCATTAAAATACAGTTTGGGGAAAAAAAAACCACTTTAGTTCCCAACTTCCCATTGTGGAAAATAAGAGATTAAGTACTTTGTTCTGAGCTTACCTATTTCTACCTGTTTTAAAACCCAGAGCATGCTGTCCTCTTAAATGTGATGGCCAGCAGCAGCAGTGGTGCAGCCACCCACTCCTGACATAAAAACCTAGCAGTTCTAACACTGACTCAGGAAGCCAGATACCTACATTTGCCAATTCTGGAACACAAGGCTACTGTACAAAATATATCCAGGAGTGGTCCTACAATGTGCTTTTCCTCTTCTTTTTCCTCCTACGCTTACATTTTGGATTGAAAAGTGACTATTACAGAGCCCTTTTATGCTGAATCCATGTTGTCAGGTGTGTTTTAGCCATTTTCATTGCACAGAAAACATTCAAGCCCCAGAGGAGCGGGAAGGGTTGGGCATTTCTCCCCATGGTTTCTGGATCAGAGCAGAGGCAGGGTAGGAGGCCATAGCCATTTGGCTTTCAGGCCAAACAGAGAGGAACATAGTAAGTTTTAGGTGTCTGTAAGGTTGGTTGGAGAATGTCTGGGTGTCTTTTGCTTCAGTGCCTGGATACTGTAGGTTCTAACCAGAGTTTTAGTTGTCTGCTAAATTTCCCACTGACAAAAATTGAGCATGCAAGTACTTATCATCCTCACCAACTGTATTTTTGTCTGCCTTATTGCTTAGTTGTTAAAAAGGGACCCTTATGAAGTGTATAAAATTTAGAGTCATGACTTCTGGGTAACGTATTGCTGTTTGTATCAGCTGTAGGAATAAATATTTTTCCAATAAGACACGAAGATGATTATAAATTAATTGACATGGGAGAGAACAGTCAATGTTATGGTTTCCAGTTACCATTTTTCCAGTGCATATTGATTTCAGTTGAGGCCTAATGGGGTAGGGGAGATTTTGTCCCAGTGCCCTTTGATTAAGTGCTGATGCAACTGTGAAATAAAATCCGTACCTGGTGATACCATGGGACAGGTACCTGAGATATGTTTCTGAAGAAGGAAGAGACTCTACACGGAGAGTGGAAAAAGAAGGTGGAAAAAAAACAGGGTCAGGTTGTGATAGAGCTAATAACTTAGACTGAAAATTCTTTACATTATTGTGTCATCTTCATAGAAGATTTCTGTCATCAGAAATTTAACATTTAGCAAATGGCAGAATCAAGCATACAGTAAAGAAGATGAGTATTTACTGTACATTTGAAGCAAGGAAATGTGAGAGTTTCAAAAGATGCAGTGTAAAATCTTGGGAGAAAATAGATTATGTGTAGGTTTCCAAGGGCCAATGGAAAAGTGCAATTATATAAATCAAGAGAAGTTGCTTTGAAAATTTCCTTTTCACTTTCAACAATTACTATGCCAACCTGGCCATTTTAATTGAGCATTATAAATGATCCAAAATGGTTCCATTACAAATGCATTCAACTGCTAGTGTGCTAGAAGATTTTTATGATTCATGTTGTTATTCTAATATTTTTGCTAGTTTCTTGGGCGTTGGCCTCAGACTAATTTCATGGTACATTTGAGGTCTAAACCACAGAGAGAACTGAAGGGGGTTATTCATGGACTTGGCTTTCTACAGGTTTTTCTCTTTTTTTTTTTCCTAATGTGTTGGAACTGTTTCCAAAAGCCAGCTGTATGATGCTTCTTGTTTGAGCACATGCAGTAGATCAAAATTTGTCAGTGAAAAGGAGCATTCCGCATAGTGCAAATCCCAACATAGGAGTTTATACATCTATGACATCATATATTTGTGTTGTTCAATATTACAGATAATATTCTAGAAGATTATCTATTTTCCCTGGAGTCTCGGTTTTAAGTAAAAAGCATTAAAGTCTAGGTTTTTCAGTGATATATTGGGAATAATACTACTTAAGCAGCAGAATTCTGGGAGTAGACATTTGCTCCAACCTCTATTTCCTCATCATGCAATGTCTGCCTGCTCTAGGTTCTCGTTAATGTTTTCCTCTTGGTCACTGATTATTTTTTAATAAGAAAATATGATCCACCATGATCCAGAATTACCACTAAGTGACGCCTGGGTCCTTAAGATTTGACTCTTCTTGGATGCAAATTAATGGCAGAGCTCC
Source organism: Strix uralensis (assembly GCF_047716275.1). Taxonomy (NCBI): domain Eukaryota; kingdom Metazoa; phylum Chordata; class Aves; order Strigiformes; family Strigidae; genus Strix; species Strix uralensis. Next base: position 92,326,322 of record NC_133973.1, read on the forward strand.
TAATGACTTGCTTAGCATTAGTTGGGACCTCTACAGAACAATTTCAGTTTAAGAAGGAGCTTTAAGTGAATCCTAAGCTAAAGTCCCTTCCAGAATGAGGCCATGTGCTTACTTTGCAGTAAGTGTTCCTCAAGCATGTCTAAGTCCCCTGCAATTGTTTGGGGTAATTTAAATTTCCTAATTGTCTGTGTTCAATTTCCAGAGAGAGCATGTGGGGCTGTGCCAGGTCAGCTGTTAACCCTTTTCGTTTTTTCAACTCCAGGTATGAAGCATTTTATTGTGTATTATATAATGTTCTGTTTTATTGACAAAGTCTAGTAGCAGTGCTTTTCAGCTTTCTTTCCCTCTTTATGTCACAGCTGGGGGATATGTGGGGACTGGGCAAGGTCCAAAGTTGACTTTTGCTGTTGCTGTGTTGGGGCTGGGAGGGTGGTGGTGTGCATCATGGGAAAGCTGCAAATTTTTTTTCCAAATCCCAATGACTAAAATATGAGAATAGGAAAAAAATAACCTGTCTGATATTCAATAATGCAGTTTAAAATGTTGAAAATAGTCTACTGAAATTCAGTAACAGAGTTAATGTGAATCAACAGCTCATGTTACAATGGGTCGTTGCCAGCTACCATGAAACAGTTGACAAGCAAAACTGTAAAATATAGGAAAAGGTCTTTGCAAATGTCTCCTTGCTTTCTTTTCGAGGAGGCAAACATTTTAAAACCTTACTGTCTAATGCTCCTAGTAGATGCCCTGCTTTAGAATGCAGTTTATATACAAATCCAGTGTGGAGGTGACTGGGAGGTTTCAGCAAGCATTGTGATGCCATAACATACCTTGGGTTCACCTCACTTGCCCAAGTAGAAATGATGTCATATGACACAAGGGATGTACCAACGCTGATAGGGTTCTTGTTTTTGTTGGATTCGTTGCTGTTGTTTTATTGGGTTTTAAAATACTGTTCAATTAAAAGTCCACTCTCAGTGTGCTTGCTTGCTTGTTTGTCCTTCCCCATTCTTTTGTTGGTTTTGTGGTCCCCTAAAGAGATTCCTTTGGAGTTGTGTTCATTGTGTGACAAGTGTAAACCCATCAACTCAATGCTTTATCAGCTTTTGGTAATTCATGGGCCCTCTATCTGTGGAGTACAGAAGGAAAACCAAGTTCACATTCAGTATGAGCAAATCAATGCAGAATAAATCTAATTCTCCACATGTATAAGTAGAGCTAAGCTCTATAATAAAATTAAGAAGACAGCATGTTTAAGAGCAACTACACTTTCAAATTACTAATGAGTAGTCCAATACAGAAATCGTTCCTCAAATCTACTCCTATCTCCAATTTGTAGTTAATTGCATTACAACTGGTATATTTGTATTAAAAATTTGCAGGATATTATTACTCAAACATTTTCAAAGTAGCAGCAGCAGCAACTTCTCTGATAAAGCCAATACAAAGCTTTTAACGTTTCCTTGGGTATGAAATTGAGATGATATGTTTATTTTTTAAAAATCCTTAGAATTTTCTTTGATCTGATTGAAGTTATCAGTGCAACTTCAGAAATTATTCTGAAGAGCCTGCCAGTTTCCCAAAATGTGTTTCTAAAATAAATTTATATTTCAGATACAATTTTGAATGCAGGCTCCTTCACTGAAATTAGCAATAATATTCTATATAATCAACAATGATACCAGCTTCTATTCTACAGGAAGCATTTTCAAGGAGGATGCTTATGTTGTCAATTTTTTTCTCATTTTTTAGATTTATCAATATTTTGCTAAAAAAATTACTCATGAATTTACATGTAGAGTTTATGCATTCCATGGCAATGGATATGAGGTCCTACTAATGAGGCCCCCTGAACAACATGCATGGTTAGATGTAGATGATGATGGCGTAAGTCATCTCATGTACCAATTCTAAGCCACCGAGAGTTTGTTGGCTCTGACTGGAGTGAGATGAGACTGAAACGTAGTGTTCTGGTGAGGCAAATAGCTGCTAATAAAAACAGAAACTTGAAAAAGAGATGTAGGATCTTCTATGTCTTTTTAAAATAAAGGACCAAGTTGTTCAAGAAAGTCACATCTGTCAAACCTTGTTTAGGCCATGTGGACCTGTCTGTAGAGTGAAAGGTGGAAATGAGATCAATGAGATGAATGTTGTAAGTCAGGGTATCATTTGAAAGTATGGATTCTTATGGTGCACTTAAAACTGCTCCCAGTGCTAGGAGTATTCCTCACAGCTGGTCTTGCCTCTTGGAGTACGGCGTTATTGCAGTTTAGGAACAGTAACTGCTTGTCAGAAGTGAATTCTGCTACAATTAAGTGCAGCTATGTGTGTGTATATATTTCATCTGAATGAAATTTCATGCCTGCCCAGTTTTGGGTTTTTTTTCAATTTTGTATTACTAAAGTTATCTTTTTCCACTAAATGTCAAGAAAGTTATTCTTCCATAAAATTACACTAAAAATGATGATATTCTAGTTATGAAAATACATTCTTAGATATTTGGTTTTCTTTGTGGTGGCGGGGGAACAGAATGGATCACAAAGTCTTGAAGAAATGTTTTTTGTAGGCTCCTTTCCCCTTTTTTTATTGGGCTCATGAAATCTACTAAAAGGTGTAAGTTTTACTCAAACCCAATTCCACACAAATGTTCTGCATCTGCTGACCTCTATGGATAGCCACAGGCTGGGTCTGTTGCTCCAATTCATACATGTCTAACTGTTCTTTTCCTATAAAATGTTGAGCATTTTGTCCATACTGCCTTCCCTGATCCAGAAGTGCCCTGGTCCACCATTTCACTGGTGACAAAGTGATACTCTGTGAGTTGCAGATGTTGGTGGGCACAACGTGCCTCTTCATCCTTGATGTCTCACAAAATACTGCTTTTACTCTTGTATAATTTACCCCTGTTCTTTTTATTCCACCTCATTCCACAGGCTGGGCCAGATGGGAGATGTTTGGCAGCTGGAGGACCCAGATGCCAATTTCTGGAATATAGCTTTCCTGCATTGGCATGTGGATTCATGGCTGGCTTCTTGGCTTGCACCTCTGCTAGCTTCTTGGCTAGCTGTCTAGCTGGCAGCTGTAGCATTGCCTTTGGGGCTACGTTAGGGTCAAGCTGCTATGGAGTTGGATGACTTTCCTGATCTGAATTACCCTGCCGGACACCATTTTCACCTTAGTTTGCTTTGACTCTCCACTATTCAAAGACAAATGTTTGCACTGTTCTGTTTTATTCCTGCCATTTGTAAGACTAACTCAATGCAGTAGTTCTCATTTGTCACCAGTTCAAAAAGAAAATAAGCATTGCAGAATACACTGCTTCACTTGTTAGGATTCCCATTCAGTTAGCAGGAATGTAAGGCCCAAGTCTGTACTTGCAATTCATCTCTGGGACCAAATCATAACTACAGAGCACAGGCTTTTAAAAAAATGTGTTTCTTATGTCTAAACTTTCATAGCTTTCAACCATGAGTGAATCTAGCCTCTGTCAAACAGAAAAAAATACACATTTGGGGAGACAATCTGGATAATTTTAAAAGGAAAAAGATAAAGAATAATGATGATGATAATAAATAGGATATTACTGGTAATACTTAAGAGCACTGCCAGAAGAAAACGCTTGATCTTCTCTATACCTGATTTGGAATGTCCTCATTACATACTTTAGTTTTACCTCAGGTTTTTTGTTTTGTTTTGTTTTTTTCATAAATGAGGTAATGAAAAAGAAGTGCATCTAAGATAGCCAAAGCACTTGAAGTAATTCCCTAATCTACATCTTCTCCTCCGTGCAGCTCAGTGCATAAACGTTACTTTCAGTGGGAAGAACTGCAAAATCAGGAGTCACCAAGACTCTGGATACTTAGAGTAAAGTACAGATTAGTCATACTGGCTATGGAATTTTCATTCCCTCAGCTGCGGTGACAGTATGTTGTGCTGCACTGGAGTCAGTGGTATCCCTATTACATGCCCACAAAACTTTTTTAATGCTGAGCAAATAGCACTTGTGCCTGCTTTGGACACAAGCTCCTACCTGTATGTTAAGGTTAAGCTTTGCAGGGTGATCTGACCTCTGAGGAAAAGCACCTGAATCCCCCATTATAATCACTGTAGACAAGTGCACATCTCAGGAGTAATGAAAAAGGAGACCGTACCCATCTAGTTTAGGTGTATACTCCTCTTCGCCAATGGCCTATGGAGCGTGCTTCCATAGGAATACAGCCATGTTAGTTTAGATAAGTCATTATGGACTATATAGGGAACCAGTAGGAAATAAAAGTATGTTTCACTCAGAGGTGGTTGGCATAGCCTTTTTCAGGTGATATCGGAGCAGAGACGATTCTTTTGAAAAACAAGCTAGCAGCAGCAACAGCAGTATTCCCACCTCTACGGGAGAGCTTTGTTAACTAGCTTGACAACAAAGTGGGAGATGTGAGGTTTAGGTTCTCAGCACAAGCATCAAAGGGGTGTTTTAATTATTGGGCTCCTTGGCACAGGCCTAATCAGATGAGATACTTGGGGAGCAGTGGAGTCTCTCATGTCCCTTCTTGCTGAATATGGGCAATGGTATAGGCAGGAGCACAAAAGTCATGGGATGGGAAAGAGAGTGCGTAAGAAGAGCCTGAACCCTACCTGAGTGTGGTCAGGACTGGGACTGTAGGCTCCATTCCCTGGAGCAACATCAGGCCAGAAACAGCCATGGGTACTGAAATGGAGCTTTCACCCTTCCCCTCTTGGAGCTGAGTGTCCAGATTTCTAGTATGGAGCCAGGATCCCCTTTTTTTGCCCAACCTTTTAGCCTCATGGTTCTTCCATTCCTGGTTGCAGAGTAGCCTCGCTTTCATGGATTCTCATGCAGAAGACCTTGAGTCCTTATATCCAGATTATTCCTGGGGTGATGGAGATCTTGAATCAACCTTCTGTCTGAGAAGGACATACAACCAAAGTCTCTCCTTCCCTGGGTGAATTACTTGACTGCAAGACTACAGTACAACACCTTGCCAGTGCCACCACCACCAAAACTACCTGCCTTTTGGGGCTTCTTCACAAGACACAGGCAAAGTTCAGGACATTGCCATGCATGTAGGTGGAAAATGGGCACCTGCCAGAACAAGTCTGTGTGAACATGTGCCTTGAGGTTGGTACTCGAAGAAGCTCCAGCTTAACAGTGAAGGACCTCATGAGTTTAGGGACATGCTGGGTGGGACTGTTCATGGGACAGTGGGTGGGAATGCAGTCGTGGACCTAGGAAGGCTTATGGGTGCCTGCCTCCCAAATCAGGGTTTCAGCGTGCTGGTTTCTAGACTTCTCTATGTATTTCACTTTCCAGACTATATTTTCTCCTTTCAAATGAGCAAGCTTTCAGTGCTTTTTACTGTAGTAGAATTTTGTTATTCCACTATTTAGAGTATTCCTTTTCCCTGTTTACTGGTTTCTGCCCTTTTGACTATGAAAGGATGGGTTTGGCTGTCCTTAATTTTTACATCTCAGCCACAATTTCTGCCCCATTTGAAGATATTCTTGTCACTTTCTGTATCCCAATGGCTTTGGAAGTCATAGGTAAGGTAGAGCAAATTATCTTCTTTTTTTTTAAAAAAAAAAGCAACTATGTTGTCCCTTATGTATTCTTTTCAAGCAGAGAAACAAAAAAAAAAAAAGAGGAAAATAAACAACTGCAAAGATGTTTTTCCCTTCCCTTGCACCTCCAGTACATTCTGTAACCCAGTTACTGTAATTGTTTTTAAACTTTTTTAAACATGCATACTGTCAAGAGGTTGTGGTAAAACAAGTGTTTCTCATAAGGCTGGTGTGACCACAAGGGATGAAAAAAGATGACAGAGCAAACAGAAAATCCCATGTTTTGTTTATCAACATCTTTTTTTTTGCCTAATCACAGATATTTGGAGAGAGAATCTGTTTACTTCAGTGAAAGACTAGCTTAGAGTTTGCTGATTCCCAAGGCGAAAAGAAGGCATAGTTTCCAACTTGAAAGCTATTCAGTGTGTGTGATGAGCTGAAGTCATTTGTGGATTTGTATGTTGCATTTTGACGTGATTAAATGTTTTAAGTCTATTGATTTCATGCTGGGGATTAATGATGCTGAATGAAAGAACATCAAAGAATAAAACGTGTTTACATGCACAATTAAAATACCTTAAAGAGCCAGAGTACCTATTATTGGATAGGAATGAGATAAGAGCAGTGTAGGACCAATCATGCATTCTGCATCGAAAGGAAAATGAATTAACTTCTTCAGGCATAGAAAGAAGAAAAGCAAAGATTTGATAAGGATTGACTGTACCTTTCTGAATGCTTAACACTTGTGTTTGACTCGTTAGTTTGGAAGAGGGATTAAAGAGGTTTCATTATCAGTTACTGCAGATCTGTTTTACTGAATCAATCAAAGCATGATGCTTAGCTGCTTGGGATTAATGAGACAATCTTTTAACTGGAGAACTTGTTGGTAACAGCATGTTAATAAAGGACAAGACCCAGAGATACTCAATGCAACCTTGGACATGAGATACAGTAAAGATGGTGTCTGCTGCTTTGAATTTGCGTAATACTCTTAGATTTGTTTGCCTTAGCATATTAACTAAAAAACATATCATTAACTTAAAATGTTCATAGTGCTAATTGTTTTGTATCTGCTCCCTGCAAATGTTCCTAATGGCTGTCTAGATTCATGGGTCATATCTGGATTTGTGGTTAGGTGTCACGTTCTGTTTACCAAGGTAATAGTAGGTGAAGATGGAAAAGACCTACTTGCTCGTTAAATCCATCCTTTTGAAAGCACAGTATAGGCTCTTCCAATAGTATTAAACTGTTAGTACCCCTGATGTTAGCCAGAATGCCAGGCAGATAATTTATTTGTGCTGTATCTATGGTGAAGGATGCCTTAATGATCAAGTTAGCATGTGAAATACTTGGTGCACATGAAATACTCCCTACTGAGCTAGGGAGAAGTTTAAATGTGCAATCTAATACAGCTGAGTAAATACCTGATGAGACCAGCTCGTGTACACATTTGTTTTTTCTCTGCTGATGCTCTGATCTGGATTGGCATATGTGAGATGAATTCAGCAGTCTGATACACACGACAATTTGTTTGTCTCAATAGGGGTTGAATGATTATCCTGAGTTTGGGGCAGCGGAGGGGGGGGTGGGGGGGTGGCAATGTGAGGTTATTTTTTTCCCCCACTTCCACTGCTTAATACAAGACCTGAAGCCCTTAGTTACAGAACAAAGCGTCTGAGCAGTAACCGAGCTTGTGCAAACCCAAGAGAAGAGTAATGACTGTTCCTCGCAAGCTTCCTGCCTTGGTGCAGGTGCAGGAATCAGGAGGGCCTGAATAATTCATAAGGTGCAAATTAGCCCCAGCTTGCTCCCGCTGCTTGAATTTTGCTTCTGCTTACCTACCTAGTTGCTAGAAAGAACAGAAATAAAGGAAGCTTGGGAAACTAGGGAGAGCCAGGCAAAAAGTGTTACAGTTTAAAGGCCAGCGTCACAGAGACTGCTGAATACTGGGTGTGTTTGAAGGCTTGGTGCTTATTGCAGAACTGGACTGTGCATTGATTATTCATGAAGTGTTTTCTCAGGAAGAAGGAAGCTCTGGGGACCAATTCCATTGCTCTCAGAGGGGGAAAAACTTTCTTTTAAGAATTAGGTTTTTCTCTCTTTTATTGTTATTGTTTCTAAAAAATATTGGTTAAGAAAAAATAATCTTAAAAGCTCATTTAAAGCTATTAAGCTATTTGAGAGTGTATGCATTTATAGTGTCACTGAACTCAAGGGTCCAGAGAAATTTGATGAGAAATTTTGGATGTTAGGATGGTTACTGCTTTGAGTAAATGTGGATTCCAAGAGCTTGTGTGAAACCGGTTATATTTGGAAACGCACTATGTAATTAACTTGTGTTTTTATCATTTCAAAGGCAGCATTGCTCTCTTTTAAATACTGTTAGTGATGGTTACCTTTTCTGTTGGATTACTTAGCTGCTGTTCTGCCCAGAAGAACAAAATGAGAGGTTAGTGGTGCTTAATCCGTCTGCTGCACATTGCAGCTCACCCAAGTATCAAGGAAGAGGTTTTGTTGAGCACTGTTGTTATGGGAGAAGGGAATTCCTGACACAGATCTTTGAACAGTTTGTCGCCACACAGTACCGAGAGGAGCCGATCTGAAAAAGGCAGATTGTTTCTGCCGTGTACCTGAATATCCCTTTGACATCTCTCATGTGGGAGGTGGAAACATCCAACATCCCCAGCAGGAGCAGGAACAAGGTAGTTAGTTCTCCCTATCAGCAGGTGTTCGTATGGAGAAAAACTCTCCTAATGTTTTTGCTGTGCTGAATATCAAAAGAGAAGAACAACAGGAAAAAAGGCTTCTTTTTAGTGGTTTTGGGGAGCTTTCTGGTTTTTGGTTTGGGTTTTTTTTTCAATATATACCTTTTCTTTCTCCATTCCCTTCTACCCCCGCCCCCTCTTGGCTCCCACGTGCAGCAGCTAGATCACATTGCCATCATCTGTTTTTGTATTTCCCTCATTCGGGTGGCTGGAATAGGAGCTGGCTCTCATTTCTAGCTGATTCTGTCATTTCCGCTAGGCCCCAGCTTGGGTGAGCGCCAAGACCAACAGGTGATCCTTGTAGCTGCAAAACAGCAGGAAGGAGGCTGTGCATGTAGGAGACAGTGCTCCAGAGGGGCTGCCTGGCCCCGCTCCATCTTTCTGTATAATTAACGCCCCCCTCCCCAGCCCCCCCATACCAAGCAGAAAATCTGTGCGGAACAGCTCAGCTGCGGCAGCCGTCATAGGGAAAATGTTAATAAAGAGTCCTGGAAGAATATCGGCTCTGTGAGCACAGAGGTGCGCTCCGTCTTAGAAAGAAACCATGGCTGGTCCTTTATAGGAACAGGAGCAAAATTGTATTAGCTGCTGAAAAGTTATACACACACTGTCAACCGTTGCAGGAAAATAAGCATTTCAATAAATTTCAGTGCTATGCTCATGGGCTTTTTTATTTGTATAAGAACTAGTTTGGAATTAGGTGATAATTCAGTTAAGCTTTTCTCTACAAGAAGTAGCTTGTGAAATCACGTGAAAATTACTTGGGCAAAGAGGTAGCTCTGGTCAGGAAGGGCCATCTCGAGCTGTAGAGCTGGGGGCAGCCAGTGCAGGAGCCGTGCAGGCTCTGCATACTCTGGGTGTCTGCGCCAGGGAGGCAGGGCTGTGCAGGGCTTTGCAGGGGTAATTTTTAGAACACATGAAAAACTTCCAGGAATCCTCAAGACCACCTTAAAGAACTATTTTTTTTAGAGGAACCTCCTAAAGGATTTTTTTTTTTTTTTAAATGTAAACAAAGTTATATTTAGGAGATGACAGTGGCTTAACAAAACCAGTTTCAAAACATATCACCAAGGCTTAGGTTAACCCCTTGGCATATACCATAATGTGAGATAATGTGTCCCTGGAAACCCTAACTGCATGTTAGTATTTGTGAGGCAGGCTGATATTTTAAGATAGACACTTGGTAGCCTTAATCCTCTGCAAAATAGATGGTATCTCAGATTCTTTCAGCCAGTACACATGGAAGCCAAATTGCTTCTCCTACCTGTGGAGTCAGTGCTAGTGGTTTGAAAGCTGAAGGTTGTATATAGACAAGGTATACATTTTCTGTATGCACTTCTGTAGGGAGCTGGGCTCTCTCTCAATGCGCCACAGCACATCTCCGCAGCAAGGGTAGGCTGCCGGGAGAATTGAACTGGGAATCCTCGATCAGCTCCGCCGGTGAAAATGAGGTATTGCAGCAGATCTGCACAACAGCAAGCATTCGTCTTGCCTGACCGTTCCTGCTATACGCAAACCAGAAACACAAACAGCAAGGAGAGTAAACTCGGTTATGAAACATCAACATATTTAGTAATGCTTCTAGCAGCTAGCAGTTTGCAATCCTTTTAACTAAGCCAGCAATCGTTTCTCTGTGCATTGTTCTGCAGTTTGTCAGCCATCTGAAGGGGGAGGAAGCGCCTTACCAGGGACACATTGCATCTCAGGAGTGCATCGTGTGTGTGGAAACCTAAAGGTGATCCAAGACCTGAACTGGCAGCAGATTGTTCCGGAATACATGCTTTACATCCCTTGGCCATGTCTCCCCATGCTAAGTGGTGGACCAGTGGACACTAGCATCTCAAATTTTTTTTGTCTTTCTCAGTGCTGGTTTACTGCCTTTGCCCCTTTCCAAGACCTCTGGTATATGAGGTTATTAGAAGGGAGTGAGGTGTTTTCATGGAAACGTTCTGAATTTTTCTCTTCTCTCCTCTGTATCGTATGAGACCGTCCTAATCCCTGTATTTGCCATGAGTCCTGGACAAACCTGAATAGTCTCTCAGGGAGCCTCTGCTGTCCCTCTTGCTTCCCCTTGGGTTAAGGGGCTAGTGGGAATGATTTCTTTCTTGGGTGCTTACCTCTGGCTCCAGTGACCTATATAAACCCCCACGGACGTGACAGAATGAAGTGGAAGCTTTTATCTGTAGGGTGGTTAGGGAGCCCAGTGACTCCATTTCATCAGGAGACAGCAGTACCAGTTGAGGAGACTGGAGAGCAAGCAGGAATACTTCCTGCCTGCATTTGGCTCAGTGCAGCCTGATCTGGGCAAAAGCCCTCCGAAGAGTACTGCAGGCAGGAGAAAAGCATCCTTCAGTGGCCCCCAGAAAGTCAAGTTTTCCAGTGCATTTGGCAGGCAGCCTGGAGCAGATCCATTCCTTATGCCAGCCCTGTGGAGCACCACCCCTCGCAGTTCTCCCTCCCGCTGCAGCACATACCTTACTATTATTAATAGGCCGGAGGCGCCAACAGCGTGCTTTGTTCTGGATGGTATGCGGTTGCCCAAAGAGCAGGGAACTGTGTGGCAATTGTTTTTGTACTGGTAGATGGATTTGGTAATGAGCGCTATAGTTTTTCCTGTTGTTTTTGTTTTTTTTTTTTTTTTAATGCACCTTCCTCTCTTCTGCCTCCTGCCCCACTGCGCTCAGCAGGTGAAGGATGCTGTAATCCCTCTGGCAGAGGAGAGGGAAGTGCTGTCGGGACACGGAGGTGCGTGGGAGCAGCAGGCTCACACGGCATTGTAGCACTTCAGTGGGAATAGATCAGCTACACCAAGTGGGCTGCGCAGTTCCCTGAACAGTGAGCCCTAAAAATCAAACAAAGAGTGAGCAAGAGAAACAAGTCAGTCTCAAGTTCTTCAAACTTGCGCTGCAAGCATGCAGAGTCCCACGGTGTAGTTTGTTGGTGCATTATGTAGTGCGTAGGGAAGCGAGCTGCTCCTGTGCATTTGGCCTGGTGCATCTTGGCCCAAGTCACGGACTTTACTGTGCCATCACTGTGAAATCAGTGAATGCTTCAAAATCTGTGGCTGCTGTTTGTTGAACCATAAATCCTTAATTGTCATATTTACTTTGGAACTGACAAAACTTTCAAATAAATCTGCTTTCAGGCTGCAAAACCTAAGTGAAAAAAGAGGCAGATTAGCATGCGAGCAAACAGCACTTTTGGAAAAAAACAATGGATTTGAAAAGCATGCTAACAAAGTGTCCAGTCACGGGGATTCCTCTGAACTCAGTGTGGAATAAGAATAGGCAGCATGTGCTGAACCTCATGTCACCCATATTAGTCACTGTTTAATGTTATTCCTGTAACCTGTATACTTCTTCTTGTTACACCACCTCCTCCTGTTTTTCCACCCTCTGTAGTTCTACCATTTCACCAAGTATTAGCTCGCTGCGGCACATAGTTAGTCTTTTTAACTACTTTGTGAAGTACCTAGTGCTCTTTTGGGTACCATAGAAGTAATAATAATGATAATAATTTGCCAGGTGTACTGTGTCAAGTTCTTGTATTGTTTGTTGTGCAGACACAAAGTGAGGGTGACTGCTGAATGCTGATAACTCAGCTGTAAGGTAAACCTCTAACACAGGAAGGGAAGTGGTCTAGTTTATTTATGAATACGCTCAGAAACAATGTCTGCCTTCCAGTATACACGTGCTTTTATAGGATAGCGCATTTTACTTGGATGCAGTATCACCAAAGGTCAATAATAATCAGGGCTAAATTGCTTACAACGCAAAGGTAATGAAACGCTCTCATTACACTGGTCATCATTTTCATTGTTAATTCAATGTTGTTTAACTTTTTACTGGTTTCTCCATTACAAATGTGGCAGTGAGACAGCCAGGCTGAGCCATCTGCTGCTGGTGCTTACAAGGTACAAAAAGGCATCGCAAAGAAAATTGATTGACTGCAGTTGACCGAATTAGGGAGAGACCTTACTTGAACCAGCTGTAACTGGAGGGAAGTGTAAACTGGCTTTAATTCTCTAGCAGACCTCTGAATATTAAGGATGTACACAGCAGTAGGGAGGACACATTCAGAGTCCGGTCATGTTCAGGATCACATCCCCTCAGCTTTCTCGTTGTCACTGTGGTTGTTTGCAGCTGAGGGGAATTCTGTGGCTTTTGGACTTAATGTTAGATATGTAATTGGGTGAAGAATTAATGTAAACTTAAAATAATTCAGTTTCACAGTCATTATACTCCATAGCTTTAAATTATTTAGCTTTGTGTCTCCAGTATCTCCCAAAAGCCCTGCCATTACTGGTCGTCTGACTCTCTTTATTAGCTTATATTTTTCCCTAAAAGCAAGGCCTCATGTACAATGTAATTATCCAGCAGCGCCGATTAACTGCATAATTCTCTTTTCTGTAAAACTGCTGTGTAAATTACTTTTCATTTCACAAAAATGACTCATCAGGCAATTTTGTGGAGGGTTTTTGTTGGTGGTGGTTTTTTTTTTTTTTTTAGGTTCCCCTTTCCCATCCATCCTCTCCATCACTGTGTCATGGTAATATCGTTAAATACTGTTGTGTATGATCTTGGTGCAAGCACTAAGCACTACAGTGATTTCAGTGGAGAAAGTTGAAGTGGTTTCCATGGTATTGTTACTTCTACCACCAGACCTGATGAGCCAAAGTTGCTAAAATATCCTGCTCTTAGAGGAGGGATGTTTTTAGAGAAAATTGGCTTAACAATGAGATCAAGGAGACTTGTTTGCTTGAGCTAGTTGTTGAAATCTCCACCACTTCTCAACCTTTCAGACTGCTCCTTCCTGCTTCCAGTATGCTTCAGTCACCTCAGCAGCCTACATGTCCTATTCTTTTTTGCTGTTGTCGCTTTCCCATTTGCCTTGGCAATGGCTGCTCACCCTTTCTCCAGCCTCTTGCACCGAGACTGAGAAGCCCACCCACCACCTTCCCATGCCCTTAGATATTTCTTCATGCTCCCTACACCTGCTTTCTGGGCTAGATGATACTGAGAAGATGACATGTCCTTACGGGACTATAAAATACTTTGGAATAGGAAATGGTACTACACTCATCAGCTTGTCATCTGGATTCAACCTGAACAAAACAATGGACAGAGAAGAGCCCTGCCTTGTTGGACTGAAGGATAGCCTGAATATTGCAAACTGTTTTCCTTTTGGATGAGCATGATTCCTTGGGTCTGCTATTTTTAAAGCTGTCTTTTGTTGCACATGCCATATATTTGTAAATACCCCAAGCAATGTGGAATTTGGAGGTCATCCTTGTCCTGATGGCATAAGAGCTAGCCTACCCACTCCTCTGACATGGGAGTCCTTCACTGAAGCTGGCATTTGGTTTCAAAAGGGCATGTTTCACTAGTGTGCATGTAGAAACAACTGACCAAAGTCTGAAATCCTTCCTACTGAGTTGGTCCAAGCAGACCCATTAACCTGGCTAGTGTTTACCAAAAGAGCAGAAAAACAAGGTTGATATAGAGGGATTATTCCTCTGGAATACCTACATCCCCTCCTTCTATCCATCTTCTACTTTACAGCTTAAAAAAATCAGTAGTTTATGCATCTTCTGCCTCTGAGGCTATTTCTTGACCTTAATATCCATATATGGCCCTGCCCTTTGTGAACTTGTCTCACCCTCCTTTGAGCCCATTTATTCTCTTGGCCTCTGCAGTATGCAGTGACAATGTGTTCCAAGCATGTGTCACATGAAAACAAAAAAGTTTTTCCCTCTGTTCAGTTTAAGCCTCCAGTTCTAAGAAAAAATAGTAAATAGTCACTTCCTATCGTTACATTCTTGGCCGTGCAGAGCTCTACTATCTCCCCTCAGTTATCTCACAAATTTGGCATTCCCAGGGTAACATGGTTGTAGGCCAGCTGAAACGATGTGGCTGAAATAATTTTCACAGAGAGAGTTTTCACTCTGCGCTCTCTTCTTGAGACCAAATTATTCTTAGATCTGCCATCGTTTGAATCTGTTACGAAGGATAGGATAAATTAAAGAAACATGCTTCCCATGAACTATTCTGTCACACTTTACATTCAGAACATCACTACAAATCATTTCTCATGGCACAAATAGTTGCAAAGCATAAAACTGCTGAAATGCCAGTCATTTAGCTGCTCTTACCATTTGCTTCTAATGAGTCGGTAGCTTGTTCAACCCTCTGTTTTTTAAGTATGACAAAATGATGCTTGTTGCTGTTCTGCTGCTTGAACTATTGGCATATCCCTGTAGAGCTCCTCATTTCTGCAGTGCCAGGAAGAAATAGGATTACTGTACCAATTGTTCTAATTATTTCCAAATTTCTCTCTCTAGCTTGTATTTCTGGAGCTAATTTGTTGCCTTTTTACATTGTTTTGTGGGTTTTTTTGTTTGTTTGTTTAATCCCATGCACCTGCCCTTTTAGACTATATGTCCTTGTGCTAATGTTCTGTGTGCTGCTATGAATTACAGCAATGAGCAGATGGAGTTAGACAAATAAGTATCTTCTACAATTAAAAAAAAAAAAAAAAGTTTATTTAATGTGCCTAAAAATGCAGATGTATATTTCACATTACATATTTTCCTGAGTTTTAGACTTTAACCACTTGTGTTAAAAATGATCTTGATGCAGTTATTTCCCTGGTTCTTTTAGTCTCAGTGACCTTAACAACCACTATTCTTGTTGACACATGGCTTGTCAAATAAAGCTGAAATAGTAAATGGACTATCCTCTTTGATGTGTTTCATAACTGTTTTCCATCAGGCATTTGCAATACTGTTTTTAAATGTTTAATTATACTAAAAGTCATTAGAAATCTATTACATATGTCTGACACTGAAGGGAGGGAAGTAACCACTTCAATACACTTCTTCCCCCACTCCCAATTCTGCTGCAACATTGTGACTGATAATATTTTCTCCTATTAATTAGTTTTGTTATCACAGCATAGAGCTGTCTTCAGACCTCCATAAAGCTTTGACTAGAGTGGCTGTCGATGCTGAGGACAGATTTTTGTGAGACGTTAGGGAATGTTATTGTTCAGAGCACTATAAACCCTGTGTTTTTCCCCTACCGTGTTTCAGTACACCTCTGTACTGCAGAAGAGATTTGCATTAGCATGTGTACTAAAGAGTGCTCTATGTTAGCAGTCCCTTCCTTATAATTGGAAGAAAAAGTCACAAACGTGTTGCTTTGCAGCAAAGATCTGCTTAATTGTAACAGAGGTAGGGCTGTAAACCATGCTAAGTCATAAAGGTCATAGCTTCTGTGAAAAGTTTCTCTATTAATAGTCTATAAGTATTTTGTTTCTGCCAAGCTAGTGCTTAGAACCAAATTAGTCCCTCATTACAAGTCTGATACATTAAAGTCAAGGGTGTATCAGTGTGCCCTGTGTTGCCTCCAGACACCCTCTGTGGTCCCTCAGTCAGACTGCTTTTTCATAAATGTACACATATGACAAATAGGGGTAGACAAATGACTAAGCAATTTGTTGGGCAACCAAACAACTGGGAAAACAAATGAGTCTTTTTTCTCTTTCCTTTTTCTCTGCTCTTAGATACATTTTGCAAATCACCACCTTTTTTTATCAGCTGTGTGGAAATAGTTGCCTTGATTTCTCCATGTCACCTGTTGCCTTCAGTGTAACAGCTAAAGATATTGCCGTGGATAAATAAATACTCAGTGTTTCTCTTGTTATGACTCTTTTCACCAGTAAAATAGGTAGAGTTCATGCTGCATTTAACGAAGAGCGGTAGACATCTCCATCCCATTTTAAAACATGTATGTCTAAGATACATGTGGTGAATTATCCCCAGAATTGTCAGTTTCTCCCTATCTCTGTCTTCCCTTTGGCTATCAAAGGAGTCTTAGCAAACCACTTAACTAAGTTAGAGAAAGAAAAGGAGTTTCGAAGAGGACCATCTTGGAGAAAAAATCCTTCTTTGAAAATTAGTGTGTGAGTTCTAATCCTAAATGCCATAAAACAAGCACCTAGTGAAAGCCAGGAAAGTGGAGTTTGAGGGATGAATTATCTGGAATCTTGTACACTTTTGCGTTCAGTAGCTATACAGGAGCGAGACTCAGGATTCCTTATCTGCCATATGCCACCCCTATTATCTTAGATTTCTTATGCCCTGATTTTTAAGGATGCCCCAATCACCCGTATTTTCTATTCCAGATCATACCTATCGTAAAAAAGAAAAAAAGGGACCATTAATTACTCTGTGCATCATTCCTTTGTCTGAAAAAAATGGTAGTAACATTGTCCATCAGCCTCACTTGGGTATTGAGAGAATAAATTCATAAATCTGAACTCTGTTCAGATTTTATGTTGATTCTCATAGTAAAACCTATGAATTATAGATAAACCTGATAATAATTGAGAAGAAAGGGAAGAGGAAGC
Organism: Strix uralensis; assembly: GCF_047716275.1. NCBI lineage: Eukaryota > Metazoa > Chordata > Aves > Strigiformes > Strigidae > Strix > Strix uralensis. The sequence goes on from NC_133973.1 coordinate 92,343,070, forward strand.
TTTACTGCTTTGTGTGCTTTCTTTTTGCTCCCTCTAGTAGCACAAAAATGAATTGTTCATTACTGTAGTCCTAAGGGTGAGACTACTGGTGACTTCTGACACTCTCATAAATTGTGTTGGGCCCTCGAGATACAGTTTATAAAGTGGCCGTGGTTCACATGTCATTTCTGAATCATAATTGTGTTAGACACAAAAGTAAAGATTTTGATCCCAGTGGTGCAAGTGCACTCATGCAAGCAACCCTCTGTACCTTCAGGGAATGTATTTAACTTCCGTGGGTTCCCACATGGACACAGGTTCAGCCATCTGCATCCAATTGTGGGATTTAATGGTTAGATCCACAAATTTCATTTTTTAACTCCCACACACAACACAAAACTAAGTGTGTCAGTGTTGGGTAGTCAGGACTTTCTTAAAAAGCATTGGGATAGTGTTAGGGTGGTCTTTGGGAAGATACTTTGTGTCTGGGGTGCTTCAGTTGTGATGTGACAAGGAAGTTAAGTTTCAGAGTGTATGTGGGTGGAAGTCTTAATTTGTTGACTTAGTGTTTGAGTCTTTAGCAATGACATGACATGGTGGTAGTCCCTGTTCCTAGCCCTGGGTTTTGGCCACTTCTCTTGCGTGGGTGCCAAAGTTCAGCTGAGTGCTGGTGAATCATGCTGGGGAGGGCAGTAGTGTCCCATGTTAGCTCCCTAACCTGCTTCTTCATAGAGTTAGAGGTGCCTATGTCTTGGAATGGAGGGGGAAGAAAGTAAAACTGCTGCCTTTATTAGATGCCTGTGGTTACATCATTTCAGGTGTATGGTAAAACCACACTGTGAGAAATGTCATTAATGATCATTTAATTAGTAATGGTGGTCAAGTAGAGTCTAGTAACAGGCCTAGTCTGTATTCAGACTTCTTAAAATTGTCTGATCTTGCAGAAGGGTGAGTCAGAGATGAATTCAGAAGCTGAAATTGATCTATTCTTTTCTTAATGTGTTTATATGTTTCTTATGGGACTTTATGCCAGTCTGCCAGTCTTAAATCCTTGGTTCTCAGAATCCTTGTTTCTGTTGCTTCTATGCTTCTCATAGAAAAATGCGTTTTCTGACTGCAACTGGAGAAAGGTGAGGGTGAAGATACCTATTGGAGTTTTCTGTGTTTTTATAGCCTTTATCATTCCACAAGACCATGCATATGCCTCACAGCAAGGCAGCTAGGTCCACACTTTTTAACTTCAGCTTCACCAGCCTTTGGATATTTGGGGCCTTAAATTGGCGTGAAGGGGACTGAACTGTGTGGGGTTTTGTACAGAAAAAAGAAGTCCATGAATTGTGAAGATAGCACAAACATAACCCTAGGATACAAGCTAACATGTTGATGCATTAGAGCACTGCATTAAGTACCCCTCAGCAGTAACTATTCCAAAAGGCAGTTTCCTGAGTGGTCTCTGATGTCCCTGTGTCCTTCCCAGTAGAAATAAGACCATGACAACGTGTGCAGATTGGAATCTTCAAAATGCTGACACTAAATGTGAACTTAAAGTCTAATAGCTTGGTTTCAAAAACTTATTTATGGAAAACTGTACAGAGGGGACTGATCCAACTGAACTGGAATTATTTGCCCAGATAAAATTGCTTGTATGAATCAGCCTCTAATTGCAACAGTTTACAGATGTTGAGGAATCATGCATGCATGGACTTTTAGAAATCTCTGTTTAAGATATTTCTGTATTTCCCTTTGATTCACATGAATGCCAGAGGTGTGGTCACATCAAAGAGCATGTGAGAAACACTAGACTTGGGGGAGGTATTGTACCCTACCTAATAACCATTACAGGGGAGGACACTAGCAACAGAGTTGGGTAAGGACATACGTAGAAAAATAGAGACTTGCCAAGACTGGTGGCTAAGTGGCAAAACTAAATGCAAACATTAGAAGGGAAAAAGGGATGGAGTTCAGATAAGGTGTTTTAGCTTAACCAATAGCTTCCCTTATGTGTTAAGTTTTACAACACATGAAGTAGCCCCGGCTCATCTAATAAACTGCACCAACATGGTGTCAGTATACTCTGCCCAAAGAGACAGAATTGTAAAATTGCTTTAAAGCCATATTCTTTAGGTAGACTTTTTTCCTGTTTCAAAGTCATTATGAAATGGCACCTTTTTGTTCTGTTTCTTTTGTGTCTCTTTCTTTTCTCTGTCCTTTGCCCCCTCCCTTTCTATCTGAGGGGCTGTCGTTAGACTAAAAGAAGCAGTATTTTTCTAACATTTCTCCAGGTGACTGATAGGGGAAGGGGGAGGGGAAAAATCTTCCTTTCTTTTTTTCCCACTTCAGGCCTCAATTATTCTGTACCCTTTGAAGAACCGTGTAACTAAACTGCAGGAATGGCCTGATTTCTTCTAGTGAAAATGCCTTCCAGTCATCTTGCCCAAACTGTGCAGCTTGGAGCACTGAGGTCTTTATTTTAGGGGAAGAGAAGGAAGTATAGAATTATTTAGAGGGTTAAGGAACAAAGACCAGGAAACTAAGGAGAAAACTAAAACCTAAAGGAGGCTGCTGCCATCTAGAGTCAAGACTTAAAAGTTGATTGCACTTTCAGGAGTGGCATTTAATTAATGTATATGTGAAAACAATAATAGAAGACGACACTTCAGAGCAATAGAGTTGCTTTATTTGCTTTTCATTTCACTGGGAAAAACAGGAACTTCTAAAAGTATTTTGGATTTTTAGTAAATGCTTTTCTGTGTACAGGTAATCTAGGTATATTAATTCTGATTAAAATTTTCTAATCACATACAAAAATTGAGAAATAACATAGACAGTGCTAAAAGGAGGACAGGAATTTATAAGTACACGTTAAGAAGAGGCAACAAAAAGCTGCAGCCAAGCTGGATACAGAAAACAGACTGAAAACATTCACTTTAATGTTGTACTCAGTACGATGCAATTTTTATTCATTATCTATGTTATCGCTAGGATATGCTGTAATATTAAGCAGCAAGATGTAAGTTTTACTTTTTTCATTTTTAAAAAAATGTATAATACAATGTTGTTAAGTCTCAAACTTCAGGTGATGGTCAAATTCTAGAGCAGTTTTGAGCTTTCTTTAAAATATTAATTTAAAGCATAAACTGTGTAACATGAAGATCAACCTGAAAAAGTATGCGTGTAGAAGCTAAGTTGATTAGAAGGTAAACTTTCTCTCCAGAGAGAAAGAGAGAAAACAAATTGCTTGGTTTTCATGGTTTTCAAACCCTGGAGAGATTTAGAAGGACAACAAACTACTGATTGAATAAAAATACGTTTCATTTTTTTAGTTCTCCATTTTTATAACATAAGCAGGTAGCTTTTTAAGGTAGCTTCCAAATGTGAACAAGTCACTCTGGCATCCTACTTCGGTTTTAGACTTTAAAAACTAATTACATTTTTGGAGTGACATGGCCTCTCCTTAACTTTCTGACCAACTTAAAACTTGACCTGAATTTTAAATCCTTCTATGCCATTTCCTGGCTGAATTCCTGCAAGTAGTTGCACTGAAAGCAAATTGGATTTAGAAGAATACATGTAAAGATGCTATCTGAATTGTGGTCTGTATTAGGACCTGTTAACTGACAAGCATCTTTTTGTTTGGTTTTGCTTGATTTAAAAAGTCTGCCCAATATTTTCCAAGTTGATTGCATTCTTCTTTGCAAGGGCTTGCAGAGTCCTGGGAGTACAGATTGAAAAGAAACCTGTGTGTAGAAGGGCATATGCAAAGGGGCTGTTCCCATGCAGTGTTGCAGGGCTTTTCTCATCTCCATTATCTCCTTTCCCTCAGATGTTTCTCCTGCTCCAGCCTCTCAGTCCTTTGTGTAACACTGTAGTGGGAAATTAGCACTTAGACCAGGTGGTAGCATACTGGGGAGGACTGGGAGCAGCGCAGGCGTGCGAAGAAGATTCAGTGCAGAATTGGTGGGAGTAAGGCTGTGACTTTTGACTTAGAAATCACAAATAAGAACTGCTTGTTTGTTTGTTTGTTTGTTTGCTTGTTTTATACTTTTTCCCCTTCTAACGACAATTAGAAATCAGAATTAGTGACCTTAGTCTGGACGACTTGAAGTCTTATAGCACCGACTGGGACAGTGGCAGACACCTTTTGTCCTGTGTCACATTTGGTGCCCTCACTTGTCTGTTCCTCCTTTGCTGCTGCCTCTGCTCCTGGTTGTCCAGTTTCACAGTCCCAATGGAAGACCCTGCGATGGCTCCTTCTGGGAGGAGAACTTCTCTTGCGCAAGGCCAGTCTCCTCTCTACCAGCAAGGCAGCACCCCCACCAAAGTCTGAGTTTGCAGGAACAAGCAAACACTGTTGATGAGACCAGATACCTCTGATCTGCTCTGGGGCAAGCAGAAGCTTCCACTCTCATGTTTTCATTAGGACTGCGAAGCAGGCTGCCTCACAGGACAGCCTCTGCATAGAGCAGCATGTCCTGTCCAGTTCTTGAAGGCATTAGAAATTCCACTGCATGTCTGAAGGAGTAGAGAAAGGGTAACAGACTGTACCGGCTTGAATCTGTGAGAATGTCCCATCCCTAATGTATGGCTTCCAGGGTGGTGTAATGGCCTTATTCCCCTGGGTGGATTGCAGATGGGGGCAGGAGAAGGAGGACAACCATCTGGTGGAGCACAGCCCAGCTGGACTCAGCACAGCATACACAAGCTCAAAATATTGTGCCCTAATATTTGCTGCTGGGTATGCTTTCAGAAGAGATACCTGTTGCCATTACAGCATCCTTATGTCTTCTCATCACTGGTGCATCCTATTTCCAGAGCCTTGATAGAACTGTTAATTAGCAAAAACATTTTGAGTAAGTTTATGTATTTCCATTCTCTATAGAAAAGACGATGTTTCAATTATCCTCCTTTTCGCCTGTGTCATTTGATACTATTTTAATTTTCAGCTATTCAGATTTTGGTCTCTTGGTTTTAGTCAATTAAATGTGTAAACACCCTTTGTGTTTGGGAACTGCCTTTTAGCTACTTATATAGAGAGACATTCTTGTCTATACATGCAGCACTACCTAATTTAAATTTGGAAAGTGCTCTTTGTCCTTTTCTTTGACTCTGGCAGCATTTCTCTGACCTCCGAACAGAAAGGAATATGATTCTGTTTTCATGGAAGTTCAGCTTAGGATCAAACATTTCACACACTTTGATAAATCTGCTCAGCCACTTTTTAAAAAGAAGACTGTCAGAAAGCACTTTATAGTTTTACTCTTCTTTTTTGTTCTCAGTTCTTTGAATTATCCTATTCCAAGTCTTGAAAATAACTTCATATTCGTTAGCAGTTTTGTCTTTTTCCATTTTCCCCCAGTATGTTCTTGTCTTGTTATTGCAGCCTAGATGCAACTATTAAGTTGTTATATTCCCAAAGTATGTGAACTCTTTTTTCCTTCATCTCCTTTGAACTACTTGATCTCTGTATTTAATTCTGAGGTCTAAAATGAACCCTGGAACTGTATCTTTCTCTCTACCTTGCTCAATTCTCCACAGCTCTGAAAGGAGAATGAGACTTATGACAGATTACTCATACTATTTTTCTTTGTAGTTGCTGCAATTAAGAAGATTCACCAAAAACTTTTTGAGTGTTTTTGGGGAGGGATTAAAATTCTCTGCTTGCTGGTCTAACATGATTACCTCCTCCAATCTCCTTTTCCCTCTTCTGGTTTAATAGATTTTTAAACAAACACAGTATTTCTGTTTACTTTATTTGGGCATAAGCATCTCAGAATTTATGATCAGGATCTGGGTTTAAAAAGGTAGATTAGTGTCCTTGCATTCTCTGACAGACGGGGCATTTAGTTCTTAATAAATTCATTACATTCTTCGAAGTAGAGTTTTACATGGAAGAAAATATGGAGGGAAAGAATATTCTGCACAGGAAGTATCTACCTAGTTTTTAGATTTCTGCATGCTTGCTTCATTCTTTATGCTGGCAGTTCCACCCACCCTCATTTACAATGGCTCTTCATATATGGCATCCTCACAGCGTCACATCATTAGATTATACATACAGCATATGGGTCTCATCCTGCAAATGCTATTGTCATGCCTCTTTTCTGAGAACATAGCATTATTTCAGGGAACTCTGCTGCATTCAGTACATTTACAAATCTGAACAAGACCTGAGAGGAGCAGCAAACTGTTCAGATTGCTGGAGCAGATAGCTAAGAGGCCAGAGTTAAAGAGTTAATTATGTATGGTTTGGCTAAGCAGCAGTTCAGGGGAGTGTAGCATCATGCCTTGGAAATGTAGAGGAGAGAAGATGGAGCAAGAAAGAATTGATTAAGACTGTACAGGAAAGTATTAGGTAAAAGCAGCAGCAGCAGATTAATTTAATCTATTTAATCCTCAGTTTAAAAAATTTCTGTCAGCACCTTTCCTTTGCATCACAACATATGGTGGAAAAAACCCTTTACAGTATTTAAATGAGGCAAAAAAGCCCAAGGATCCCTTATGAGTGGGAACCAGAAGAATGTATGACAGCGGGCTCTCCATTTGTTGGGTGTTAAATTTGGGGGAATCTCCTAGTCCTGCTGTAAGGATTAGTTTATGTGGCTGCTCTTTCTTCGGATGGTTTATACTACCTCCCCCTTTCTCCTGTCAGCACATCCTGTAGGACCTTTGTTATTACTGATGATGTGCCCATGCAGTTGCCTCCAGGAGAGAGGATGAGGTGTCAGGTGAAGCATATGTAATTCAAAATTCTGCTACATTGCAATTTGTCTTGTCTGTGCAGGGAAAAAGAGCATGACTCATGCTGTGTGCATGCCTCCCATCATGTTAATCCATATTTCTGTATCAGTTGTCATGCTGATAGTCTGGGAACTCTCTCCAAAAGGAGTTAAGGTATGGGTGAAATTATGACTCCATGGAAATCAGTAGGAGGTGGCTAGCCAGTGTGACCAGAATTTCCCCCTGAGATAGTGATGTGTTAGTAGAGTTATCTCCTTGTAAGTTGGCTCTTCTGCATTTCATAATTTGAGCCATTAGACATTTTACTCTTTTAAAAGAATTCTTTTTTTGCCCAAAAAATTTACTGAACAGCTTTTCACCAAGATGCCCTGATAGATTTTGATTAGCTCAAGTGAAAAAATATTTATATTACCGTGTCTCCATTTAAATAGGCACTACTGTCCTTGAAATGTCAAATATAATATGACATGTCAATTATTGTATGTCAAGCACATGATGTATTTTCAGCCCCTGTTGATTTAGATGGGTTTTGACGTGTGTTTGACGTATTCTAATGGTGCTTCTTCAGTTCAGTGAATGTCTTGATAACAACATTCAATGGCACATAAATCACAGCACCACCTTTTGCAGGGACGTTTGCCAGAACATGAAGTAGTGGCTTCACTTTCCTGCAAGCGTTTGGTAGATAATGGCTCTCTTGTCCCAGAGTTGGGAGCCTGCAGTTTCTGGCAGGTTTGCCAGCAGAGCAGAAGCAGTCTGATCGCAATCGTGTTTTACTCAATGATTTTTTTTAATCATTACTTTAGAAAAAGAAAACCTAACATTTTCTTAAGAGATCTTTTAAAAATCCTGTACTAGTATTTGGCTTTCATTTTGTCTGGCGATGTGTATGTGCTACGAAAGCATGAAGTAGGTCCATAGGCCTGATCACCATGTAGTGTTAGTAAGGATTTCTTCCTAACCATATTCACTTAAAATGCACACCTACAGCTAGGATGAAACACTGTTTAACCATCATTGCAAACAGTAAGTAGCATTTACTGACTGTTAGCAGGGTCAGAAATGAGGAGAGATTATGTTTTGATCTTTTATAGTATATGCTTTCAGAATTTGTTAGTTGCATTTAGTGCTAACATTTACTGTTCTGCCTGGAAAAAGTGTGTGTTCATACAAGCGTGTGATTCAGCCACTTCCCAAAAAGATGATGCACCTAAGGTGGTGGGTAAGAAGAAGGAGAGAAGGAGGAAGGATAGTATCCCCACACTTTTCAAATCAAGAACTAAACCATGAAAAGAGTGAGGGACAGGACTAAGGATATCCAAGCGATCATTTGCAGCACTCCTGAGCCCCAAGCCATGTTATCCTCCTTTCCCGATCTTCGCTACTGTTTGAATGTAACACATTGCTTTAGTGAGAAGCTATGCATTTAATTTGGGTATACTTTAGAATGGTATTGTTGTGTAAGACAGGCTCTGAAATACTGTGAGACTTCGTAACAGAGTTGTCCTTCAAAATGGCTTTTAAATCCAATGCTTTCAGGTGGGTAGAGTTAGGCTTCAGCCCTTCAGAAAAACAAGCTCACCCATGGCACATCTGTGTAAGCCACATCTCTACTCTGAACTCCAGAGACTGAAATGAAAGTAGCCTGTCACAAAAACAGATAAATACTGGGCCATTTTTTGTTGTTGCTCAATTTTTGGTCACAGAAATGAGATAGTAGGATTTACCATCCCAGTGTTAAATAGAGAGCAGTGCAGTATGTGCTACTGCTTTGGCTGATATTCTGTAATTTTATATACCATCTCCCTGCCTGCCTTGCCTTTTCCAGAAGAGATTAGTATGAATAGATGCAAGAGGTCTGCCTGCCAGGCCACCGGTCGTTGAAAAGGTTAAAGATGTTTTGAAAACGACTATAATTTACTGAACACAAAACACATTGAAATTCTGACATCTCATTTTTGTAGGAAAGACCATGACAAGAGCAAGAAATAACTGGTCAGCAAACACAGCCTTTTAATGTTATCTCAAACGAATACATTGACAGAAGTGCTACAGCTTTATTCTGTGCCTGCTGCGGGGTGAGTGGTGGAGGGGGGTATCCCTGTCCACATCCTCTGCCTACCTCCTGTATGGCAGGAGAGGAACTTCATTGTGCCACAAGATGCTTCTACATCACATTTAATTAACATTTTTACTATTAAAAAATCCATTATATCAGTATGCAAGACTTCTCTACCTCCGTCTGTGTAACAAGCTGGGTTGCATTTGAGTGGCCAAGTATGAGACTTAAATGAGAAATGGATTTTGTGGCTGCTGTTACAGCTAATATGAAACTCAGAATGGACCTCAAGTTATCCTGACAGAGGAGGAAGAGGTGGACTTGGAAATGGGAGTTTCCAAAGAGGATTCAGGGTTGTAATTGAAGTGAGAGGCTTCCCTACGGCAATATTTCTGAAAAGAAACGGATATAGGTACATCAGCTTGGGTTTTGTGTGTCCAAGTTGTGATCTTGTGTCAAACTCAATTTCAGTCTGCGATGACAGTCCTCCTCCTCCCTCCATCCCTCCCATATGGGATAAAAGTATGTAACAGGGGCGAAGAAATTAGAACTGCGGTGGGAGGGAAGAGCCCTGCTCTCTCTCTCTCTTCCCCCCTGAAATCAGTTCTTCACCTCTGGGTGTGTGTCGCAAGGTGCCTTGAGCACCCTCCCTCACATCCCAGGTGGTGTCAGCAGGGCCGCCTGCCCGAAATGTGGGCAGCTCCACCGTGCACGTGGGGTGTGGGACCCCCTTTCCGGGGTGAGATGTCTAGCTTGTCTTATTTAGGCAGTCGCTTGCGATGGCCATGGTTGTCTTGTCTGGCCTTGCTCCGAGTACCTCTCTGATGTCTCCCTCCAGCTGCCTAACACTTTTTTTCTTATTTACTGTAGTTACAGCAATACCATTCTGTTGCGCTGGGATTTTTGGATTTGGATTTGGGTTTTTTTCTGTGCCTCTTCCAAATGAACAATTGTGACAGCAAAATGGTTTGATAATTATCCCTTTTTACTGCATGTGAAGGCTCCAAATGTTTTAGGAAATTATGGGGGTTTTTTGATCTTTAAAGTTCTGGTATGTTCCATCCCATTTAACAAAACAAAACAAAACAACATATGTGCAGGGTTGAGTTTTGCTAGATTTTAACAGACTCTGATTTCTCCAGTAAAAGCTTGAGTGTAAGCATGCTGGTTGTTCTTAATTACTGTATTGGCAGTACTAGTTGGTGCTTTATTTGGTGACTGATACTGTTTGTAAGGTCTCAGATAGTAAACAAGCAGGTGGGTGTGGGGGATTTTTCAATTTTTTGTTTGTTTTCCAGTAAGGAAATTTAAAAAGTACAACTAAAGAAGTCTTGTTGTGGATTTAAGTTATTAAGCCAAACATCCTATTGATGAAGATTTGGGAGACTCGTGCTTTCAGGGAAGCAACAGAAATTCCAGAGACAAATGAACTGGATCCTGGATTAGCACAACTTTGGGCTTTGGGCTAATATATGCAGGAAACCCTGTGGCAAACCAAGGGACCACTGGGTCCTAGACTGGTGCTCCTGACCACACATTTAAGATGCTTGAAATTCAGAGCACTCTCTTCTAGCCACTCAGATCTGTTGACCTACCTTCGGGACTTAAAAACTATGCTTGGCAGAGCACTAATGAGCAACATGCATAAATTAGCAAGGTGAATGGCTGGCCTGTTATTATCATCCCTTGATTCTCAGCGTTGTAGGAGATGCAGTTGGGAGGGATGCCCCAGCTTCAGAGAGAGCAACAAGGCAGATCTGCTTCATTTCTTTGCAAGGTTTCCTTTGTAATGTGAGTGTGCTTCCCAGTGTGAATATAAATGATAGTGACGGTAATGTAAAAAATAAACACACCAAGTAATAACAAGGCCATAGAAATATTCTTTATCACTAAATAGGACAAGGAGTATCATGTGGATGGAGGAGTATCACGTGGACAAAGGAGGTCCAATATTGTTTTCTAAGGCATCTGCAAGAAATCCCGCTGGTGACTGGGTGATGTTTCTGTGTTGATGGAAACTGAGTTCCTTCCCTCCTCCCTGAGACATTTTCAAATCGAAGGAAACAGTGTGCTAATCTGAAAATGGTGGCTATTTAAACCCCTGTGAAAAAGTATTAATTTAACAACAATACTATATGATTATGAATTCTCTTTCTTTTGCTGGGCAGCATTGTTTCTAGATACTTATCTAAATAATTCTTGTGGGATGAAGCTAAATAAAATTTATTTCATAAAGCCTGCAAACATGCAGTTTTGCCTGTTGCTAGTGTTTAGGGAAGGGCTGGGTCAAAAATCTGACCGTTGCAAAGCTTGTTCAACTTTGTATGTTTTTATCCTTTTCTGAATAAAACATTCAATGCCTGTTGGAAATAGCAGAATAATTTCCCTCAAATAATTGAATACTTGACGTCTCAAAGGGAGACATATGCCCTTTAGCCAGTGGGAAAACATTTCTTATCAGGAGAAAGCATTGTGTTACATTTCAAAAAACCTGAAGAGGCAACTTAATTTAAATCTTACCCAATTTAAATCCTCACATGAGAACTTTCCTATAAATTCACATACAAAGTGATAGTTAATATAACCAGCCAAGTCCTTGCTCCGATTTTGCCTTAGCGGGACTGGAGCATGCATAGGGTAAAATCTTGACCCTTTATTTTGACAGCAAAAAATCATCAGGATTTTGTTCTTGCCTTTCTAAAGAATATTGTTATCCTAAAGGAGTCTGTAGTTTTTCCTGACCAGGGAATAGCCACATTCAGGACCACCTAGTTGTTCAAGTGGAGGAGCATGGGAGCAAGCCCACGCAGCCACCTTGACCCAGTGAAGCCCAGAAGAGTGGAGTTGCTTGGCCACCAGCCTAATCAATGCTCTTGAAAAAGTGTTACAAGGTATTTATTGTGAAGAATAGAGACTTTGTACTCTGAATGTAAATGGAACAATTTCTGATGTGACAAACAGATCTGTTAAACATGTAATTTCCTTAGATTTCTTAGTACAAAACTTACTTTATGGCCATATGCAGTCTGCCTACAGAAGAAATTTTGATCTTAATCAAACCGTGCCCTGCCTATGGGCACTTGAGATCATAAACGCAGTGCTGTCTTGGTGAGAAAGTGTTAAGAGGACCAATTCATGAAAATCACAATACTCTGATTTCCTCTTTCTGTTGGGAGAGTGTATGTCTTACTCCACTGAAGACAGCGGTAGCTTTGCTGGACTTTTCCAAGGCCCGTGTCCAAGCTTGATATCTTTCTGACTGCTGAACCTGGGGTAATCATAAATAAGGAATTGTTGAAATTTGCCTTTTTGGTATGTATGAGAAGTAGGTATGTAAGTGTTCTGTTGCCTAATTAATTACAAGTGGAAAGACTCTACCTAGTTGCAGTTACACAGAGTGCAGACTGAGTATTTGCTGGATGAAAATCAGGTTGATTTCAGTGACGGAGAGAAGAAAAGGAATGGTTGCCCACAGGGTCCAACCATTCTGTGCAAGGCCAGTAAAAAAATGTGGTAAGTCTTCCAGCCCATAGATGGTAATCACGAGTTCTTCTTTCTCAGAAATTATATGACTGAGTGTTTTCTACAACTTTCAGGGATGCTTTCTATCCCAGTGTGCAGATGAAGCCACTAGAAATCTTTCACATACTAGCAAATACGGTGAAACTGCAACTGTATACATTTCTGCCTATGTAAATGTCTTGGTGACAAAACCTGGACCTGGGGTTCTCTAGAGAGGCAGTTCCCAGGTGAGTGGCAGCAATTCTAGGGGAAGAGGGAAGCAAAATAAAAGGCAGGAAGAAAAAAGAAATGGCAGTCCCTGGGAAAGGAGGCTGAGGAGCTGAACCTGATGAAGCCCAGAACATTTCTTGGTTCTCACGTGAGACCATATTATAAATAGGTGTGGAAAACCACAGGTGCAAGGAGAGGTAGTGGGGTTTCTTTGTATCGCAGTAGTGTCAGTACTCTGTTCATGGACTTGGACTTCACTGTACTTATTTTGCTTTGCAAACACAAAACAGCAAAAAGGGTGTAGCAGGGATGTGGTAATCTAAATGAAAAGATACTTCATTGACATGCATGACTGTAAAGCCAGGTACAGGTTAGCATACTGAATAGAAAAGCTAGCTTCTTGTATAACATAAATACATCAGGATGCCTCATTGTTGTTAATGAAAATGCTTGGTATCACAATCTCTATGGCCTCTGGGGTGTAGTAACAATTTTGATTTATATGATATATTCTCATGATTTTTTATAAAAATTTCCTTTCAATAGGAGAGGGTGCTCTGGGAGGAAGAAAAATCCCATAAATCTGAAACTTTATCGATTAGAAAGTAGTTTTAGCAAAAGAAACACAGATCCCTGAAGTAGGATCTTGTCCTCGGTAACTTTTTTGTCCCCAAATGAATTAAATTATTTAGTCCCTTTTTTCCTAACCAGATCAAAATGGTATGATACTTACTTTCTTTCTACAATAGATTAACTCTTCGCAATATATATTCTCAGACAGGAGCTTGTAGAGGACTGTGGGGCATACAAAATTGTTTTGAGATGACATTCTGTTATGGGTGGTAAGTTATCTTTACATATATATAAGCACCAAAGTGTACACTTCAGTGGAGTCAACTATTTAGTAGTAACCAAAATCTGCTTGGTGACGCAGAATATGACAGATGACCACGCATAATTGCATTATACATAGGTATCCATGGTAATTAAATAGTTAACTTATCAATAATAAGCCTTCTGAACAGGAAGGAAGAAAAGGTCATTCACATGAGCTTCAGTCCCAGTGGATGCAGTGTCCTCATTTAATGTCACTGACCTGGCAAGACATTACATGACAATTTTGTCAGCTAAGAATACAGAAGAGGGAATTTTTAATCACCACTGCAGTGATCAGTTCCACCTTTGTTAGTCTGACCAACAAGAGGAGGTGGATGCACAGGTGAGAGTCATCATTGTACAGACATTGGGGCTGACTGCTGTGCTGCACAGGTGTGAGAAATCAGAATTAGAGATACGAGAAGAAAATGAAATCTGGCGAACAAGGTACAACGTGCAGGAGTCTTGCCCTAGAAAGTGGAGCATCTGCGCTGTTTCTGCAAGTAACCAGAACAAAGGTGAAACATGTGAGTATGTACAAACTCATCTAATTTCCATGCTGGAAATTTCAGTTCAGCCCATGTCTCCAACAGAGTAGTCTTTATTTCCCTTTTTTAATTTCCTCTGCTGAGAATACCAGTATTGCCATAGTTTGTTTGCATATGTGTTGCCAGAAAAACATGAAGGAAAAGTATGAATCAGAGAGGAACAGAAAAGGTAAAAAGCAGGGCCCTGTGGTCTCAAAGCTGAGTTGGAGGTGCTCAGTTACCCAGTTTTCTGCTCTTTTTAGAAAGGGACTAAAAAGAAAGAACAGACTCGGCATTGATGCAGCCTCCATCTGGAAGGAGTGTTAGGACGGCTGGTGCGTTAGAGATCCTGTGAATGATCACTGCTGTTCTGCCAGCTCTGAAAAGAAGGGATGAAATAAGATGCTCTTTCTCTGCTAGACTAGGTTCAGCTCCCAGGCCTGAACTAGCATGCATCAAACACATTTGGCATACAGGATTTCAGAAACTGTTCCTGCTTTCAGGAAGATATACAATGTGTTGTCTTTAGATCCAAAGAGCAGACCTTTGCTCATGCACTTTATTCCACCTGCAAGTTCACTGTGAAGATATGTTTTCCCCACTGCTTGAGGTTTCCTTATTTTCATGGATTTCCAATTCAGCTCGGAAGAACATTGGACTGAAACAAAGTAAGCTAATTTTTTTTTTTTTAAAGAAAGAAATTCAGAATTACATTAGCTCATGGTCACTCAATTATCTTTCATTGTAATATGTGGATATGTGTATTTATAAATAAAAAATTCATGTAGGAACTATTCAGGAAAAGCAAGCATTCATTAGAAATTCTGTTTAGAACATGAGTGTGGCTGAGCACTGGAACAGGTTCCCCAGAGAGATGTCGTTTTTTCTGCCTTTGAACATTTTCAGACTTCAACAGGACAAGGTTGTGAGCAATCTGACCTAGCTCTGAAGCTAACCATGTTGAGAAGGCGGCCGATATGTCCCTCCCCAGCTGAGTTTTTCTGTTATTATTTATTCTACAGTAATGTGGCATGTTACAAAAAGAGGTGTTAATGTAGACTTCAGCATCCAGAGCAGTCTTTGCACTGTGTTCAGCTGTCCTGATGAGCTGGAATTGTCAATGATGCAGCTGTGCATCTTCTCTATGTTGCACATGTCAGAAAAAAAAATCTCCTAAACAGATTTAAACAATTCCTGTTGTTTTTCCACAGTAACACTTTAGGGTAAAATTTTCTGCATTAATGATAAGGGTAAAATAGATGAAAAATTTTGGTGTGGTTTTTTTAGTGGCATTTCAGAGTTCATCATAGGCTTGTTTTATAGGTTTTCTCTAGAGGAAGTGCGCTTTGCAGTCCCAGTCCTCCAGTCATCAGATCTGGGGGACATGCTGGAACGTGTCGTAGATACTTTCTGGCCCAGCTTCCTTTCCTTAGAAACCCAGCACAGCAGAACAGCATGAAAGAGGGGAACATGGTGTGAACTCAGGGGTCAGCCCAGTGCAGAGCTGACATACACCTCAGGACAGCACTGCCCTAGGAGCTGGAAAGTGCTCCTGGATCCCACAGCACAAACACAGATCAGGAGGATCAGGCAACTGCCGCATTCTCATGTCTCAGCTTAACACAGCTGATAATGGAGGTGATGGATAATTTCGGTAAGGCATGCCATGTTGATGTTAGTGCTGTACCTAGCAGACCCAAAAGCTCTTTCCCTCTACCAGAAGTTTGTTTCATGTATAGCCATGCTTTCGGTTCCACCACAGCCAGAGAGATGTTGTACCACACTTGGGTATTGCAAGGCAGCTCAAGAGTTCAAGTAACTTTAGTTGGTCTCAGTGGGAATAAATGCTGCAGATAAAAGTCCTGGTCAGAGATGTGCAGGGTATTTTGTTTGCTGACCACCCAGGACAGGGATGTAAGAGCACAGGAATGGCCGTATGGAGCCGGAGCAGAGGATCCTCTTGGCCAGGGCAGGCACCTAGGATGGAGCATAACAGGGCAAACATACTGTGCTCCTACTCCCATCTGCTCCCAGTGCAATTTCCCACCCAAGTGCTCAGGCACTTTCTGAACCAAATGTATTCAAATCATCTGTGTCTTGTTTACCCATGCGATTTTCCCATTTAATATGTGTACTGTTTGTGTATGCTGCCAAATTCCTCCTTTCTTTCTTGACAAAAAGTATAATTTCCAGTATAACATCACCTTAAAGTACACTGATTGAAGTAACTACTGCTAATAAAAGAGTAGTATATATTTTCCTTTTATGATCGCCTTAAGTACTGCTTCATATGTTTTAATGTCTAACATTCCTAAGGCAGATGTTTGCCTTTCATGAAACATTAATTAGAATCTAAGAATCAAAGAGGAAAAAAAATACATGTGTATATATGCATGTGCATCTGTTTGGCTGTGAACAGGAGACAGTAGAAACTTTGTATTAAAAAAAAGTAGTAAGTAGATATGTGAGGGGAAGACTTTATCGGGAGATTACACTGATATTTAAGCATATTAAAGCAAAAAAACTACTATGTTTTTATATAGTATGATTTTGGCATCTCACTACTAGGTGGAGTTTTATAAACTGTAATGAAAAATAATCTGTATCATATTTCTTCACAGTTTAATATGTAGTGTTTATAAGGATACTTTTACCAATATCCTGAGTGGAAAGGTAACATTATACAAGCTATCAGAAAATGAAATTACATTATGTGAAAAGCTACTACAAAATAAAGTAATTGAGAGCTGGAAACTGGGAAGTGTGGTTCAATTCCCCTTTTCAAAAACACACAGAGTACCCATATCATGCCTGTTAGCATCTGAAACTTGAATGTCCTAACAGAAAGAGGATACTTTATCTTAGGTGAGATTAGCTCGCTGAATGAGTGGTGTGCTGCTGTGCACGTGTTCACTCGATTCAGAAATGTGCCAGAGAAGCCAAGCAAAGGCATTGGGACCGCGGTGCTTCGACTGTCCTTGGCGGGGAGCTGCTCTGTGAGCCGCCTGTGGTTGCTGCTGCCCTCCTTCACCCGAGGGAGGGCCGACAGCTGCCGTGGGTTTGCGTGACCAAGCTGCTCAATGTGCTCAGGGGGTGCTGTCCCACCACTGCATTCAAAGGCCAAGATTTTCAAAAATAGTGCAGAAAGCTCGACTTACGCCCGTAGCTATTCACTTAAGAGCTCTAGTTTCTATAAATGCTAAGCGGCCAAAATCCATGATGTTTCTGCAGCCCAGGTTCCCTTTGAATACCAAGCTAATGCTAGAGATCCAAGGATTTTCTTCAACTGCTCATTACCGTCTGAATGCAGACATGTTACATTATAGTTTTCTGGTTTTATTTCATTTGCCTGCACTTTTAGTTGGCTATGACTGACAGGTTGTCCCAGAAGCTTTGCATGTCTCATAAAGTAAAGATTCACATTGCTAAATTGATGCACTATTTGTATATTGTATATTTATATCTTCTTTTCCCTTTAAAAATGAAGAAAAACTGTAAATACCTGTATGTCCAAAATTGTCCTGAGGGTGAGATATGAATGTTTGCCTGTTGGTTCTATCCTGTATTGCCAAGGCACATTGTCATCACCTAAGTATTCAGAATAGTAATATCTCCCAATTTTTGTTCTCAGCCTATCTATTTACATGTTTATTTCTCTGTGTGTTATATACACAAGTATCACGAGAAGAAGCTTTGTTGTGGAGTGAAAGATGGATTTTCCAGTTGTTGTGTTGTTTGCTTATGTCCATGTTCTCAGTTTCTTCATACAAATTCTAAATTTCCATGGAAGTTGTGGCATTGGTAATCACAGCTAGTTGCCACTGAAAGGTATGTTGACATTCCCCTAACCCTTGGCCACAGGTTCCCAACCTCTCCCACATATCAGTGCAGGTACTTGGCAGACACCAGTATTTGGGGAGTTAAACCAGCAAAAGCAAGCAAGCTGCTTGGGGGATTTTTTTGCAGAATTGACTTTTCGTCATTGTGGGTCCCTGAACTGGTTTGCTGCAGGATCAGACAAGTGCCACTGCCGACACAAGGGAAAGCAACTACAACAGGACTGCCTTGGTATGCCATCAGCCAAATCACATCCTTCAACAGCCCAGAGCCTGAGAAGAGAACCATGGCTCACGTTACGCCCAGCTTGTGAGGCACGCTCTGGCCTGTCGAGCCCCTCATCCGGGCTGAGCAGATGACGCACGGGGCTGAGCCCAGTCTGGTTCTCCTTCTCGTCGTAGCCAGAGTGGAGGGGACACAGCTGATACATGCCTGGGTCTCACCCCAAAGTGAAGTTAGTGTCTGTTTTTAGCAGCCGCGGACTATTGTTAAGGTGCAGACATAAGTATCTCGTTTAACTACAGGGTCAGCTAGGGAGGAAGGTAATAGTCTGAATGCTGTAAAGGAGAGACATATGTTAAGGTGGGGGGACTTGGGACACGAGCTGGTCTATACCTGTTGACCTTCAGTGTTTTCCATGAAGTCTTTTGCAAGGCAGGAGGCATAGCCAAAGAGCCTGAGCTCATAGCGGAGGGGCCAAGGAGGAGGAAAGGTGGCGATCACAAGGACAAAAACACAACACTGGGACACTGTACAAACTGTACAACAGTGTACAACTGTACAGCAAGGAGCAAAGCATGGCTCACTGCACATCACCAGCTCCATGCTGGCCGTGTCAGCCCAGCTCTTGCCTGGCTTGCTGGGAGGCCGGCAGCACCAGGAACCTCATACTTCAGTGCTCACAGGTAACACTGCATGTTTGCCACAGGGTGAGAGCACGTGAGCAGGCTGTTTGTGGGGAGCAGCCAGTGTGCAGCGACTTGTCACTGCGTGGCATGTTGTTGGTGTGTTACAGCACTGAACACAGTTCAAGGCTTTAATAAACGTACCATGTTCCCTAGGCAGCTCTGCTCTGCATATTGCTCAGAAAACACAGGATCGGTATAAAAAGACCTGCTACATGTGTTTTTAACAGTGTTAATACATATGCGAAGGGCCTTTCACAGTCTGTAGGTAGAACAGAGGTGAAACACCTAGGAGGTCGTGGGTAGCATTTGTAGAAAGAAAGAATAATCCTGCATTACCAGGGTTGCTATAATCCCCGTCACATGCAGCACAGATCACGTTCAGCAGAACTTGATGGCCATCTACTGGCGAAGCCCCAGTCTTTGTTTTACTTTGCAGACTTTTGCATCAGAGAGACAAGCACTTGGCCGTGTGTGAGTTGCAGAGATGTATGTTTTCACTTCTGACTGGAAATAACACAGCTGAAGTTTTGTAAATCACCATAAGTGCTCACACTGGTTTCATTCGTTTCACCCTATGAGTAGTACTGACTACAGGTGTTGCAGCTGCTTATGGAGGCAACCAGCAGTCTCCCAGGATTTTGGTTAGTGTAACAGTTTCTCCGTTAATATAGAAATTACACTGTTTTTAGAAATAAGGAACTGCAAATAAATAAATGTCAAGCTGACAAGTCAGAACCCAGTTTTCTTCTTTGTTAATTTATCTTTCAAGCTTGATGTATCAGCAGTAACTTGATACATCCTGCAATTTTGCTGGCATGTCACGTATGGTGTCAGTCTTATTGCTAAACCCCATGTTGAGCCTTAAAGGCTGCCTGAGATCTTGGCCATTAACAGGAGAACTGACAGCTCCTTGTCTGGGCACCTTGGCAGCTCTCAGCTGCTGATGTGTTTCCAGGTCTTTGCTCTGGGCAGTCAGTGAGGGACGCTTACAGTCAAGAGAGGCTGCTACAATATGGTTTGGTTTGGTTTTGATTTATTTATAAGATTTTAAAACACATTGTAAACAACAAGAAAAAACTCAGTTAAAAAAAAAAAAAGCAAGCACTGGGTTCCCTGTCATGTACATTCTCAAAGTCTTTGTCCACCATGGTGCCATCAAACAGTAGTTGCTGGAGCCCTGTGCTGACCAGAGCCACTTGGCGGAACCCCCGTGGCCTCTAAAAGGCACAAAACATGGTTTTGAGGACTTTTTTTAATGTCTGTGTGGTCAGTGAGGGTATTTTGTAGAAATTGTTCAAGAAGGAGGAGGGTGACCCCTTACTGCTGCATGGCCAAGGGAAAGTACATCAGCAAATCAACTGAAAGTCACTGTGAGAAGGACTAACCTCAGGAAGCTCAAAAAAGCACCTTGTGATCTTTTTAGGGCTTCCTGTGATATCTCCATTAAAAAAAAAAATCACACAGCGTTTGTAAAGCTAAAACAAAGCTGGTGGTATCAGGTAGGATCTGGCTCCTTTTCCACTAGTGAGCATGTCTGCACTGTAGTGTCCCCCTGCACCACAGGAGTTAAGAGTGTCAGACGATGATCACCTTGGAGGTGTGCTCTCACTTGCCACGTGAGTGTCTTCTGCTGATTAGTTTGTCATTTAACCTGCGCTGCTGCGAAGGGAAGGCATGAGGTTACATTTGCTGGTTCCAGCTGATGGTAACCTTTCTCCTCAGCACACTTGAGCAAGCAATGGCTGTGAAGCTCTCCAGGGATGGTGGCAATGCACATCACCTGTGGCTTATTTGGTTATTTTCCTTGGCATGGAATAGGTAGGATGCTTCACCTTTTAGAAAGAGGGAGCAGTCCAGTTAAGAATCAGCAGCACTGATCATGTGCTGCCTTCACAGCACTGCCACCCTCTCCTGTATAAATACCCAGGAAAGCACAGAGCAGTTCCCAGCAGTGAGGTCACTTTCTTGTACGTGACAAATAGCTTTTTATGAGGTGCTGACTCTGCTCAAGGTTCGTTTTGTCTCGGGGCTGGAAATTGCAGCAGCATTACAAGCTTGATCCTCCTCCCATTTAAATGAGCTGTACTATCCAGGATCTGAATGCCCTGTTACAAAATAGTCTTTTAAGACAGCTTGTAAATCTCATGCAGCAAGAGCAACACACAAATATTTATTTTTAAAGATAAAGATTTTCTGGTCTTGAGCACTGGATTTTGTACCTTCAGTATTGAGCTTTAATTTACATGTTTGATTTTTATTTTAGCTGGTGAGATGTTTGAAAAAAAAAATTGGAGTAGCGGGACTATTTTCAGTGAATCATCTAACCCAAGACTTTTATTTGTCCTGAGATGCAGATGTTTAAATGCAATTCCTAAGCCATTTCTGTGACAGCTAAACATATCTGTATTCCTGTCACATAGTTAAAGTGCTGATGTGTGTTAGTCTCTTGGGGGCTACTTTTTGCTAGTTAATGTTGATATTACGGCCCTCTGTCCATTTCTTCCTCCATTTCAGAAATTCCCCACACGCCCATTTACACACATCATATTATAGGCAAAAATAATTAATCTGGAAAATCTCTTTGCCTGAAGGTGAAATATGAATATATATCTCAGGTGTTAAGAGAAAAAGAGGGCTGTCAAAAAGAGAGTGTGCCATTTTTTTAAATAGCGCTTTAAATTAGGGTTGTACTGTAAAAGTATTTAAATGAAAAATGCATAATTTGAACTACCATTAATTTGAGGTTAAAGATTTCTAATGCAGAGAATCGGAACATCAGTGAAATCACATGCTAATGGTGTGAGATGTTTTGTGCAAAGTTTTAACCCAATATAAATAGTCCTCAGCAAATTCTGGAAGCCTCTAAAAATGAAGTTTATGTCAGAACAGCTATGGCTGTAAGTTGCAGAAAGTTGCAGATTGCTGTTGACATGGGAGCTTCTCAGCAGATGCATCAACATCAGTGCTTCTTTCAAATGCCTTCCTTAGTATCTTAGCTTCCGCAAAGGTTTGTGCTTACTTCTTGTCGTGATCACCTTCATTTTCTTTTCCTCGGATTCATTTTTGTTTGACAGTCACACATTCTTTCAGGAGAACCAGGAACTTTCATCTTAAAAGAGCTGGCTGACAAATCTCTAGATCATTTACCTTGAATGTCAGTAAACCCGGGAATGTGGGAGAAGCTCCAGAAACTTGATGAAGCCCAGTGTTGTTCCAGTACTCAACGTAGCTAAACAGGCTAGTATAACTGTAGGTGAACGTGACTGCTGTGCAGTATAGCCATAATGGGGTTGATAGGGCAATCAATTAATAATGATTTATAGCTGGGTAATATAATTACTGGAAGTCAGTGAGGGTTTGGATCTTGGCATACCAGCTTGATAATAGTTTATGACACAAGTTTATCTAACCAAGGCAAGTGCATTGTTGTAGCAGGCTTTCTTGAAGTATTAGACTCAGTATGTACTATTTAGAATATCAAGCAACATGACTTCAACATTATATTTTTAATTGCTTAAAACTGTGATAAATTATAGGCATTAGGATGTTGCTGTAAATGGAGTATCTTCGATGAGCATTCATGTTTGTGTGGGGATTGTTCGCTGACTGTGCTAATAAACTTTTTATTTATCAGTGGTCTGACAGGAAATAAAATTCATTGACTTGCAGGTGATAGACTGAGAATTGTTAAATAAAGAAATGGAAAAACCAACTGCAGCAGGGTGATACGGGTCTGTATGCAAGCAAACAACAGGTGTTTGGCCAAATTCAAGGATCCATAGTCCAGATCTGGGTACTGGAAACACTTTTTCATAAAAGGTTTCAGGATTTTTATCTATTTAAACTTGTGAAAGAGAAATTGTGGAGGCTATGTATAAAGTTGTTTAGAAAGCAGGATTTGGTGAGCTTGGATCTGGACATGTGTAAAACAAATAAAGCTCAGATAAAGTCAGGCTGCTTCATTATTGGAGCAGTATTTCAAGGATCATGTTGTTTTCTCTGGCAATAAGCACTTCTAAATCGAGACTTGAATTATTTCATACTGCAAAATATGCTCTAGTTCAAGCACAAATTGTTTTGAATATGTGCTGTGCACTACATTGTAGAAAAGGAAATATTTAATTAATTGTTAAGGTCGCTTCTGGCACAGTGATATGTTACAGCTGATCTTTTGGGGCCCAGGATATACACCATGTTCTTGCTTCATTTTTTTGCTTCTGTTCTGTTTTTTAGTTCAATTTCACCATTCAGTATTGAGAGCACAAGGCGTCAGAGAAGGTCTGAGTCTCCAGACTCCAGGAAGCGGCGCATCCATCGGTGTGACTTCGAGGGATGCAACAAAGTATACACGAAAAGTTCTCACCTGAAGGCTCACCGGAGGACGCACACAGGTAAGACTTTGCTGGTCCTGAGTACCACAGTTAAGACAAGCAGGTACTTTTCTGCCTAATTTAGTACATATTGAACTCGTCATCCTACATTGAGAGCCAAAGGCCTGTACCTAAATAACAGAGGTGTCTGAGAGGGGATCAGCATTGGCATTCTGGTGCAAATCAGAAATGTGCTTTTGAATTGAACTTCGTGTCATCCCCACTTCACAGCACAAGAATGGTGTCAGCACAAGCCAGACTCCTGTCAGATGAAACTAAACAGAAAAGTGGCCTCCAGGGACACACCTACTGTGCTTCAACAATGGGTGGTCATTGCTTGGGACCAGCTAGAGCTAGTCCAAAGAAAACCCTCAAGAAGAGCCTATAGTGTGAACATGGATCTTCAGCACCATTTTTTTCACTCTACAGACCTGCTCCTGTTGAGCTACTACTTGCTTTTACAGATATAGCCTTTGAATGCTAGGTGCCACTGAATGCCTTCAGTTCAATTCAAGTGTAAACTCAAGACTTCAGTATTTCTTTCTGGAGGCTTTCAGAGGCACCTACCATGTACTGTAGAGGGAAGTCAGTCACTTTATGAGAATAAGTTGCACTAGGTCCCTACAATAGAGGTCCAAGAGAGGTGCCTAGATGAGTGGGGTCCCATTCAGTGAGAGTAACACTTAATCAATACCTGGTGTCCTTACTAACTTTATGGGTTGTTACTAGTCTACATGACAGGCATGTAAGGGTAGCTGAAGCAAAGATGTGTAATTGTTGTAATTTTATTGTGGATAAACTCAGGAGAATTTGAAGTCATCAGGAACAATTCAAAAGGGGATTGCTTGGATGGCTAGAAAAGCAGTGGACAGAACGCTCTGAGTTTCAATGCTGTTCCTTACTCTGCTGCTGATTTGCTTAAATTAAATTTATTGATCTCTCTGCTCTTAATGTACTTCAGTGTTCTTGTAACTCCTTGGAGAAAAGATGGTGTTTATCCAGCATGTAGCACAGTGTTCTTTGCTGAGAATCTGCTGGCACTTTCTGTGGTGTGATGTATTCTAAAGAGTATGAGATATTATTTTAAAAAATTAAGTGATGGCTTCTCCATTTCAAATGAGGCCACGTGTCCATCACGCTTTCAAATATGTCTTTTGGTTGGTAGGACTTTTGTTGAGAGGAATACTGAACAAGGCTCCATCCTAATACCCCCTACTAAACCAATTTCTGTAAGGTAAGAGTCCCTTCCTTAAACAGCAGAAATGTTCTGGTGATTTGGAAATTCCATTACATTTCCCTCTAGGCCAATTATTCTTGTTTCTTCATATCTTCCCATTAATGCTTGTGCCTTCTCCTCTCCCTTGATTTACCATGTCTTGTCTTAATTCTTTTTTCCTCTTCCCTATTATTCCCCATTTTCAATGTGGCCTTTCATCCCTACCCTTCCGATATATTTTATATACCCTTACCCTTTCACCTTGTTCTCTGTCATTCTTGTTTTACTTTTTTTATCCCAAACTAACCCTACTCTGTCCCTTTCTTTCTCCCTGCCCTGATTTCTAAGTTGTTTGCCTATTCTTGCCCGTATTCACCCTTTGAGCATTATATGGCTGTAGCAGATTAGAAGGCAGAGAGCCCAGCAGAGGCATGAAAACAATAGACTGTTTGGTTTGAACCAAAAGTACCACTTATGTGCTTATACCACAGCAAGGTCACTCTTTTCTAGCCTGCAAGACTGTCGACCAGCCCTGGAGTATAAGCAAGCATCGTGTAAAGAGCTGAGTTACAAAACCAGATGTGAACCTCAGAAATGTCACACCCAAGTTCGTCCAGAAATACAGAAGGCTATTCTCTGCCATGATGTTTTAAAACACTGAGACTCACGTTTGTCATGAGTCTGTAATTCATCAGTGATCTCATGGCAGACCAGCACTTGTGCGTAACACACCCACATCAGTGTCAGATAGTCTGCACTGCTGAATCTCAGGCTGTGCGCTTAAGGTGCTCAAAACTAAGTACTGAAAGCTTGAAATGGTGTTGATAATTACAGCTTTTGCAGCTGTAACTCTTCAGCAGCATGAAGGGAGTTTCTGTACCTGCTGTAATCATAGGATCCATCTCCCCAGCCTTGGTTCCGTGGCAGCTGGGTGTCTAGGCTATGCTATCTGTCTGGGATCTCTGGGTAGTCAGAGAAGAGGGATTGGCACCTCTGGGGCACATTATTCCTTGTTCAGGTAGACCCAGGGATTGGCTTGTGAAGGTGCTTCTGTTTCACTGCTGAGTTCAGAGGAAGCCTGGATACCTACCAGGTTGTTAGCTGGCTGAAATGGATCCCCACCCCAAAAGGCAGCTGCCTGAAATATTTTGCAGTCATGTTGGATGTTGGTTTCTTCCTTCAGGGAGAAAAGAAAAATAGCATCAAATCAAAAACCTTCATTAAATGGTCAGCTGTTAACTGCTTTATATTGTCAAGTCTTCATGCATGCTGCAATGTAAGAAGTAAAGTGTAGTCTAGAGAGAAGGTGAGCGCTGAATTTAGCCAGTGGATCCTGTGAGAAAATCTGTATCCTGCTGTTAAAATTAAACGTGTTTTACAGAACACTTCTCAGGTCTTGGTAAAAAGTTGGTATATTCAGACTTAGATGTAGCATTGCCCATGAGCATATTCCATGTATTAATCTCATTTTACATTTTTTATCTTGGCCTTTGCTTTTGCTTCAGGCGAAAGAAGTTAATTATTCACGTATGACCCAGAGTAATTAGTGCAGTTTTGGGTAAGTATAAATGAAGTATGACAGCTATGCACGCAAGGGTGAGCAAGTTTCAATAGGAAACTTTCTGAGAAAAGCTCACAGAAACTCAGCATTGCATAATCTGGACCTTTTTTTTTTTTTTTTAAGGCAGGCTGATCTTGCTGACAATTGTTTACCTAAGCAGAATGTGTTTGGGAACTTTTTTTTTTTTTTTGCATTTACTATATATACATAGCCATGAAAACATTCACAGTGCTTTGGATACAGGAGGAAAAACAATGCAGTATTTTGACAGAATGAGCAACTTTGTTGATTGGAAAGTATACTTCTTTTAGTCTTAAGTAAAAATGGAAACAAAACTTTATAGATTGTAACAGTTGCATTTAATTCTCTTTGAGTAACTCCTAGTTTTTTAAGTATCCTGTTGTCTAGCTCCCCAATACTCACCAGCGTCGTCAAAGCTTAGTGTACTGGTGTGGGCCTGGAGTCCACTGGGGGGCGAGCTTGAATTACATATCATCTCTCCAACTAGAAAAACTGCAAGTGAAACCTGTAATAGAGCATTTCATAAATCACAAGCACTGGTATTAAATTTCTCTTTCTAGTATCAGCTTCTTGTTGTTGTTTTGCCAGATCGTCAAATAAAGCTATCAGGAGGTATCGGGTGTGATGGAGAGCCTTCGGGGCTCACAGGCAATCTCGCAGCTCAGGTTTATCAACTCTTTCCGCAAGGAGAAACTGTGAGAAATTGGCTCACCGGAGTTGTGTTGAGTTAGTTTCTGCTTCAGTGAACTTAAAGAAAATTACTAATGTGTGACTCTACAAGTGAGTAATCTTTAAAAATGGGAAAACCAGCAGCCCTGGGTTTCATTCCCGGTCTGCATGCATCTGCATTGCACCCAGCATAGGTGCTGCTGTCAGCCCCAGGAATGGGGAGAGGTGTAACTGCTGTTCCCCATGAGGTCTGCGCCCGTGCAGCCCTGGTGGGACTTGCCGCCTTCAGTTTGCTGTTTTTACTTTGAAGATGGAGAGGGAAATAACCATAGCATTATTTTATGATATGTAATGGCTATTTCAGGCCTTTCAGGCAGTACTAAAGCTGCCATTGACACTTCCAGTAGGACAACTGAGCATTGCAGACTAAGTATAATACTAGTCCCTTCCACTGTGGGTTTTTTCCCCCATCAAAATTTCTTTCTAAAAATATTTAAATTTATCTTAATGGATTTCTGTTTCCTTTTCTACTAGCCCTGGTTAGTGAAAGATCTATAGACTGTTCCCTCTGAAAAGAGATGATGAAAATCTGATATGTTTTATGTAAATCAACGAGTAAAATCATGCCTTCTCTTGTGAGGCTGACATGGGTTATAAAAACCAGACTTTAATAACTGGTCTGTGAAGTTAGTGAGACTGGAAATCATGGATCTGTGAAAAACTGTAAAATGCATTAAATAATTTCATTATTTTGACAAAAAGGCAGATATTTTCATGCCATAAAATTGAGGACATACATCTTGACCTCCTCTCTATTTGGCTGGACGTTTCTGAAATGTCAGTGGAAAGCTGCAAAGTAGTCAAAAATGTTTGCAATTTCTCTGCAAAATTTCACGTGACTTGTCATTACTTTTCAATCATTTGTAACTATAATGAAAATAGGTTCATAAGCTAAATATGGTGAAGGCAACAGGACAAAGCCTTACATTCACGCCATTTATCAGGTCAAATGCAAGGCAGTAAAGTCTCTGGTGACATAATACATTTCATTATAGTCTCAATCAACATAATAGTTGTGGATAAAGTGTATATGGAAAGATGCGAGGACATCTGTTTTAGGGAGAGAGAAGAGAAACAAGAAAAAAAAAACAAAAAAAAAACAAGAAGAGAAACAAGAAGAAAACAAGAAGAAACATCCAGGACCCTTTGGGCTAGTTGCCGTAACAGTGCAAAGGAGACTTTAGAAAGTGAAAACTTTTGGATAGATAACTGACCATGCAAAAAACACACAAACCCTTTATTATTCCTACGGATTTCAGTTGCCTTGTTAATGCATTAAACGATTAAAAGCATGTTTATCAAAAGATGGCAGGTTCTGGCTACCAGCAGAGGCACTGGCAGGGCAGTGGCTGCTGGCTGTGGGCGATGGCCCAGGGCACGCATGTGGTGGTGCACCCTGTCATGGACAAACTGTCCCACTGACTGACCACATGGCTAAAAGCTACTTTCACTTTTCACCCACAGGCTTCTTAGTCTGCAAATCCTAGGGTGCAATATTCTGTTTTAACCTTAATCGCGGGCCTGTTGGTACCAAAGCTAACCTTTGCATATCATGATCTGGTTTTCATAGACATCATCTGTCTTCTCTTAAATAGGGAGAGCATGTAAATTTGAGGCATATTATGTAAATTGAAGAGGGAAATTATGCTGTCTGTTAGGGGAGCAGGTAAAGAACAGAGAGACTTGAAACATGTATAATGGATGGTAAATGTGGAGGAGATTTAAAGTTATTCCCTTTTTTCTAAGTATGCAGAGTATACTGGGTGGTGTGAATATGTCCCAAAGCGGTGCCTAGCATGGGGACTGTGGCCTGACAAATCTAACCAACTACATAATAATTTAAAGGGAAGTTTGATTTGTCGTGGATTTCACATCTGAAGTTGCTCACAGCTAAATCCAGTTCTAGCCCATTGTGGCTACCCTCTTACTGTATGGAGAAGCCTAAGGAGTTTAAAACATTGTGTGAATCATCCTGAAGAAGTCAATAAAGAAAGAAGATGCCTGTTTTAAGGCTGTGTGGGACATAATTTTACAACGTCTGACACAGAAGAGATTACTTCCCATCTCTTATCTCCATATGAGTTTCTTTTATTGTAGGAGTAATCAGCATTCTGTATTTCTGTGCCACCTTATTTCAGTCATTAGTTATAAGTTTCTGGAGGAACGTGGCAGAGCGGCTTTCTGGGGTCAATGGCAGCAAAAGCCTGGGACTTTCCAGTTGGTGTGAAGTGGAAATGGATTCAGTCCGTGAGTGTAGGGCATCGTACAGCCATAGCCGTGGCTTTGCTCCTGCCTTGGGGGAGTGGAGGACGGCAAGGACTGTAACCAGAGCACCTTCTGCAGGGCTCAGATACTGGGCTGCAACTGCTGCTTTTCATCCGTGAGCCCCAACCAGCACCAGGTCTAAATCACTCTTCTCAGTGCCGCTGCTGCAGAAGATGTGGCTGCTCTGTTAGGCACTTAAAGAGGCAGGCTGAATACAGCCCCCAGGCCAAATGAATTTTTTAGTGTTTGGTGCTTTGTCCTTGATCAACGCCTATATCATTCCTGAGAGATGAGAGCAAATACCTTTGCCACAGACGTAATGAAGCCTATTTGTCAGTGTCAGGGGGTCTTCAGCAGTGTTACATGGAGACAGTAAACATCTCAGAAATACGGTTTTGTACCTGAAAAAATGACAGCATTTCCTGCCCAAGATGTTCCTTTATAGCTGAGTTGAGACACCACCCTAGAAGAGAGAGGGCTAGTGAGTACATGGGTGTTTTATTTAGTCTGTGCTTTTTCAAACATTGCATTCCTCTCACTCACTGTTGCTCCATATATTATTTTAATATGAAAGGGCCCCTGTCATTAGTCTTTGTTCACATTTTCCTTTGAGCAATTTCAGAGCGGACTTAAGAAGACGAAGGGACCAAAAAAGTTATTTTTGCTCTGTAGGTTTTAAAACTCCATTCATTACCTGTTGTTTTCTTAAGGTCTGTTTAATGCCTTTTGCTAGCTATAAGTCCCAGAGAGATATTTACAGGTTTGTAATCCCTTCTTTAGGCAAATATTGGGAGGAAGCAACATTTTTAAAATAATCCTTCTGGATTTGACTTGAACTGTGTAGATTTCTGGCCTACTTTAAAATTAGCACCTCTTTGTCACCTACCCTCCAGACTCGCCCTTCAAAAGCCCAGCTTCTCTTTCTCATGCCCTGTGTGCTCCCCAGGCCCTTATCCCAGAGTTCACTCTCCTCCATGTATATCTGTCGGGTGAAAAAAGCTGCAACAGCAGGTTCACATGCTGTTCCAGAAACTGGGAATTTAAATAAACAAAGCCAATTTAAAAATTAATTTGCTTTAAGTAAAATAAGAGGTTCTATTTGTATTGGGTGATGCTTCTATTTTTTAAGAAATACTTTCTTTTGGTGTTTAAAATTTACTGCCAGTTTCAATAAACAGTAGAGCTTTCCAATGTGGAAACCAGTATATTTCATGGAAGTTTTCACTTCTAGCTTTTCTACTCTTTCTTCACAAAGTTGCTATTTAGAAGATAAACAGATTGTTTAATAAACAGTGCTGCTGAAGCCTCAGCCTGATCCCATTGATGTGACAGGGTTCACGTTTCAGGACAGAAATACATTTAAAAGCAGATGTCTGCTGGTGCAATATTCACCAGAGTATAAAGGCAGGCTCACCAATGCCACCACAGCCTGGTAAGGTGGTGTTCAGAAATGGGAACCTCTGGATGCAGTGAGATAGTTGTCTGAGTCCAGCTACTCATGGGCAGGTGTCCATACCACAAGAAGCTTGTACATCCAGTTCTCTTCCAATAGCCGCTCTGTGGAAAGTTAAATGATTTCATTTTTGGCGCATTTTGCGAGCTCTGAATTCACCTTACACATGGGGAGTCATTCCTCTGCATTGTAGGTCTGATGCTGTGCCGATATGGAAGAGTGCCCACATGGTTATTCCAAGGCACTTTGATGGGAAAGCAAGTCTTAATTGCATCTGTGATTGCTTTCAGTCTCTAGGTTATGAAAAATATTTGCAACAGTGCCCCTTGACTTTGTAAATATGGGGTGCATATGTGTTTTGTCTGTGTGTGGCACAAGGGAATAATGATAATTTCATTATGCAGAATAAAGTTTTCTCTAAGCAAACCATTTAGTACTTAATATTCTACCTCCAAAGAACTGCAGTTCATCTAAGGTCTCAGGCGTGATTGTGGTCTACCATGTGTAGCCATGCAGTGGCATGAAGGTGAGAAAGACCTCTCTACTCCCATTCCCTCCAAAAATGCTTTCCCAGATGTTGCACCCAGACCTGAAGGAATAAATACACAATACAGGGTTTCCAAGGACGTTAACTCTTGCAGCCCACTCAGTCCCCGACAGAGGGAACAGGATAGCAACTTGCTACTGAAATGGCCGTTACTGCTGCTACCCCGTGTCTTTCGGAAAGTGTGTCTGGAGTTACTCATGCCTGACCTGTCCTTTTCAGAGCAGCCTTCACACAGAAACACAGTCTTTGAGTGTGGAGCATGCTCAAAACTGCAAGTAAGCTTCACAAAAGCCTTTGTTTTAATGTTTTGTTCAGGTTTTCTTTTTTTCTGCTTTCTTTTTTCCATGGCTAAAAAGAAACAAGAGGTAGAGCCTGAAAGGTAGTGTTTTCAATCTTCACTTTTTGCAAATAAGTTGGTATAAAACTGGGGAAATTTTACAAAAATGTCTTGTTTTGTGGGAAAGGAAAAAGGTCAGATGACACCTGTGTTGGACAGGGGGTTATGTTCTGCTCTTAAGTGTTTTCTCCACACAGGATATTGAAATGTAGTGGTATCTTGGTCACATTAACTCTAATGATCTTTTCTCTTGTCATGTGTATTCTTGTCAGTTAGTATTTTTCTTTAGTATCATATATATTTATTCTGCTTTTTATGGTGATAAAAATTGGTATCTCTTCATTTGAGAAGTTTAATTCCATTCACAACTCATTTACTTAAATGAGAGGTGGGTTTTTTAATGCTCTGTTTCTGCAGACAGCCCATCACGGCCCCAGCCTCTGCTTGAGCCTGACTTCTAGCACAGTGCAAACAACAAATAATCCATTGTGCAAAACCGAGACAAAGCTCATCCCTTGGAGCCTTTCTGTTGTTTTTTGTTTGTTTGTTTATTTCTTTGGGGGTTTGTTTATTGTTGTGCTTGTTATAGGTAGTAGACGGTTTAACTTTTATGCTGAAAAACATCAGTATTGCTTTTGATGAACATGGTGAAGCGATCCCTGGATCATCCAGGAGGAGTGACAGTAGCAGAATCATAGGCAGATGGAAGAGAAGTGTCACTTGTATGGTGATTTCCATGCAGTTATGGACCACAATGAAGGAAAGGTGTTTTATCTGGGGAGGTCAGACTAAAACTTAAGCCTGCAGCACCCCAGTTAAAGAGAGAAGAGAGTTGGTGCGCAGGTCTGCTGGCACCCTCTGTGCAGTTGGACACTGATGGAAGTATGGATCTGTTGCATCACCTTTCCCAAATACCTTTGTGAGTGAAGGTTGCTGTAAAAGGAAAAATCTCAGTCCTCCACATGGCACTGGAATTTCATAGTCCCATATATTTGCTGTGGCTGGAGGGAAAGAGAAAACTTCATGCCATCTTCCACTACATATATATATAAAATACATATATATGTTAAGTGTATATATATGCACTTAACTGACTTAAATATTTTTATATATACCACATTATGCAGGAAAAAATAATCAGGAAGGGTAATAAAATGCTATTTGTCATCTATTGTTGGGATTTGGTGTGGCTCCTGGATTCAGCTGCAGAGGAAGAGGCCTTTTATATTTCCAAAAACTTTTATTTTTTTCTGGTTTTGCAGGAATTAAATTTATCATTTTACATCAGCAATGCCCTTGGCAACGTACGGAACTAATCCTTGTCCCAGAGCATTAATTCATTTGTATCTCACATAGTACTAAGTATGTACTGTTGTTGGGCGAAGTCTGTGCAGAAGCCCAAAAAGAGAAAATGCGGAAGAGAAATTTCTTGGATTCCCCCTGTTTGTTATTCTTCTTGTGTGTGGTGAAAAAACAGTGCTGAGACCAATGTAATGGATTTGCCTTCTTAAATTACAGAGAATTGAATTTTGTGAGTCTGGTCACAAAGATTTTTTTGCTGGGATTTGCTCTAAAATAATGGCAAACTGAGGCAGCTGTATACCTAGAGGGGCATGTGGGACAATAGCAGGAGAAGGAAAGAGATAAGGTTGCTGAACTGGTACTGGCCTTGCAGAGGGAGTGAAAAGAAGGGCCAGGATGGCAAACAGGACCCAAGCTCAGCGGTGCAGTGAAATGAAAACGTAGTTATGTGTTGTGATGTGGGAAAAGGACTCGCACCTGAATTATCAGAAGTGGAGCTTGTAAATAATCAGTTCAGGAGCTACCAAAAGTGTCTTGTGTTTTAGAGTGGAGGTTGTCACTGTATTTTTGAATTGAAGAAATTCCTTGTTCCCAGTTCTCACATGAAGAAGCCATGTCCTTGTGCTTTGCCTAAGTCGGACTGAGAACAAGGAATAAAAAACCTGAATTTCAAGACATGTCGCAGGCAGCACAGTATATTCCTGTTCTGCTTGTAGAAATACTTTTCCCAGACTTGCTCAACTGATACGAAACTTTAATCTCTTCCCAGAAAGATATTTTATTTGCATACTTTGACAATACCGAAACACAAAAGTCAAATTCACTATGTTCACCAAAGAGATCTAGTCAATCAGTAACTTGGAAAGAGAGATCCCAAATGACCTTTAGAAAGACATCTAAATAACTGGATTGGATTTTTGCATCAAAATGATTGAAAATATTTCAAACTTTTAAAGGGATGAAACTGACATCTAGCAGTTTCATTACAGAAAGTACAGTGTTCCTAATATGTGAGTCATGGCATTGCTCTTCACTGCAGTTTTGGGAAGGTTGCTGATGACGGCTGTGTTCGTTTTCCTACCTGCAGAATGGACACAATATTTGTTGCACAGTGCTATTACAAAGACAGACTTTTATGAAGGATTACTTTTTCTAAAAAAAGCTTTATAAGGCGTTTTGAAGTTGGAAAGTGCTTTATAAGTGCTTTGACGTTTTTTCATTAAAAAATTATACTCAGGAAAATATCACACAAAACGTAAGAGTTGTCATTTTCCCCTTTCCCCTGTGTTTAAAAGCTAAGCTGCCCTCTTCCTCTGGGAGTGCCTGGGGATGCTCATTATCAGGTAGTGGTTTTGCTGTAAAAAGATTCTTTTCTGCCTGAAATTGCTTATTTTTAGTAGAAATGCCAAATCTAGTTAGCCATCGGTTTTGGTTTTCAACTTACGATTTCCCCTGTCAGAGTCCTATCAGTATGGGTGCAGCGTGAGTGTCCCATATGTTTCAGAATGATTCTGGTGTTTACGTGGGAGCTGAAACCAGCTGACATAAATTCTATACCTTATATATATTGCATAATATCCTGTAGCAGAAACCAAACCAGGAATCACCAGGAGATGTCCTCAACCCTGCAAAGCTACAAATCTGTTGACTTTGACTGGAAAATTTAACATTATCAAACATAGGCAGAGGCATGCTTGCTGGATTGTTTGTTTTCTTTCGACTTGTTATGGGCTAAATCCTTAGGACCTCCCTCTGTTTTTATTTGGGGAATACTCCTCCAAGTGTAATGTCAGTAGAAACTGAGTGTATAAAGATGTGGCTGTAGATAGCAGGGCTGGACAGGTGCCTCCTATTAAACTGTGCAAGTTTGACTCAAACCTATTGTATTTTGTGAATGGAGTGAGAGATGGCATCTCCCCTATGCTCCCACCCTCCCAGTCTGAAAATACTACACAGACCTATAAACCAAGTTCCGTTTCCAAGTGCTTTTCTAACTTCGGCCTTCTCAAAAGTGGAATTTCAGCACGTGGCTCTTCCACAGGGTGATGAAAGTTTAAATACAGAAAAATCTGACTAGATGGCTAAGCCTGTACCCCTGAACAGTCCCTTATGTTTATTTTCTGGTTAACTCTTATTTGGAATAAAAATGTTACCAGTGTTTCAAAATGCTGAGTACCATAGCAGGAAGAGGCTACAGAGAAGCGACTCCAAATAACTTGGAGTCATGGTGACAATTCCATGTGCATAAAAATTGGATAGATGGGAATGTCTGAAGAGGACACAAATAAGAAGGGACGTGGCACTCGTGCGTTATACCAGAGAGAGGTGAGTTTACATCAGAGAAAGAAATCAGTTTAGAACTTGATCACTGGGATGTTTTCTGTCCTGGTAGTAGACCATGTTACCTCATTGTTACTTAATTACATGGTTGCCAAAAGCCTCCTAAACTGATGAATAAATTAAGCTTAAATAATACACAAATGAAAGGATCTGCAAGTGCACAAGGAGTACATAGTGCATCTGCAGTTGCAGCGAGTAAACTTCCTTGCCTAGGGAACATAAGCCTGGCTGTGTTTCCTGGAGCTCCAGAGCAGTTTCCCTGCTGGCAGAATAACCCATAACTATTTAAATGGTGTTTTTGTGGTGCCTGTCTTTGAGGCATCTGGCATCAAATACCACGATACCAGCTAGTTGATGGGCAGAGGATAACTGCTGAATAACATACCGCGTGGGAAATTCTACTCAGGGTAGAACAGACCCTGGTCCCTTTGTCTGTTACATGGCATGGTCTCCTGCTGGTACCTACATAGGGCTTTTTTTTAAGGAATATGTGAATGTCACCAGTTTGTAAAGTAAAAGTTTGAGAGAGGTTTATTTCCTTGGGTGAGTGATAAGAGTACATGAATAAGGATATGGAAAGACAGCTGTTGGGCTGGGGGGAGGGTGAAAATTTTGGAAGGAACGGCTGAACAGTGGTCATTATTCAGCACTATTAATTCATTATTTGCTTGAGTTTAGGGAGATTTAATGAGTAACCATTGTAACTATGTTCTTAAGTGCTTAAGTGAGAAGAGTCATAGTAGGGTAGGAAAAATAATATGGTAAAAGTAATTAAACTAATTTATATTGTGGCATCTGGACTACAAAAGGCAAGGTTTTGGAGGGTTCTTAGAAATAGATGTTTTGTTAATAGAAGATTAAAAAAATGACTAGTTCCATTTGGGGCATTGAGTCATACCTTTAAAACCTCATAATTAACTTCCCCAAACAATAGAAAACAGTAATTTTCTACAGGGAACTGTCTAGAAGAACGTTTTCATGCTCCAGGGTCCCAGTTGATCCATGTAAATGCCCATGATGGCATACTGTTCACTATCCATGTATTGCAAAACAAAGCTGTGGAATAGCATCAGAATACAATTTCTCTGTGTTTTGGGATCTTTTTGTCAGATTTTGGGACAAAACAATAGAGCTGTCAAAGACAGGTGCAAAAGTAGAGAGTCACCTCCTGTGAAAATGTTCACAGCTTCAGGCATTTATTTTTAAATGGGTAGTTTCTTCAAGTCTAAAACTTTACAGATTCAGAAGTCTGAACTAATTAGCAGGGTTTTATCTTTTTCCAGTTTTCTTTTTCTGCTTGTGTTAATTGCTGCAGGTTCCTAGTCTCTGTCTGCAGCTCTCTTTGCCACCATTTTCCAAAAACCGTCCACTGTTTTGTCTTCTCCTTCATTCCTGTGTTTCCACTACACTGGGCAAGACTCACACCACCTGATTTTGCTCCTTAGAGATGAATGAGGAT
Organism: Strix uralensis; assembly: GCF_047716275.1. NCBI lineage: Eukaryota > Metazoa > Chordata > Aves > Strigiformes > Strigidae > Strix > Strix uralensis. The sequence continues at coordinate 92,379,326 of NC_133973.1, forward strand.
TTGAGTGTCTGGGTGCATGACAGTAACCTGAAACCCTGCTCTGGTGGCTGATGAGCCATCGAAGGAGCTGAAACATGCCCACACTTTGAACCTGAGAGTTTCTTAGACACTTAAACTCAAGGGCTCGCACAAAAGCAGAAGTGTCTGAGTCAAAATGGTTACGTATTTGACTTAAGCTCCACTGCAATCCAGTCTTGAAATGGTGATATATATAAGCACTGGGGCTAGGCTAGTTTCTTCCAATTAGCAAACTAGTTTTGTCCACCTCCTCACTCACCGCTTTCTGTGTTGCCCTGCTCAGGTCCAACTTCCCTCTGTTGATTGTACTGAGAATTTCAGCTATGAGTGCTGAAACTCATCAGCCAAAGCTAGTGTGTGATACCTGACACCAGCTTCCCATCCTCTAGCAATTCTGCGCCTGTTGGTCCTTTCTCCATCCTTTGAACTCCTGGATCTTCTGTTTTTTACAAAGTCAGTGGCCAGTCTTCATGTCTGGGATGTTACCAAAACAAAATAGTAAAATATTGCCTATGAAGAACATTTATTTTCTAGCACCTGCCAATCCACAGATAATGTAGGTGTTTAACAGAAAAGTAGTATTACTATTTTTCCCTTAAAAAATTAGGTATGCATAAAATGTTGTTGATTAATCTTAAAGAAAAATCATATCTTCCACAGTTTTCTTTACAGTGGCTTTTTTAGGGTGCATATGAGTGAATGTCTTCCAAGTAATGCTACTTTGGCCTGTTTTTTTCCTTCTTACGCTATACGCATATATTTAATTGAAAATAATGAAAGGTCTTCTTAGGTTGAGCTTGTAAGAATGATTTTCCTTCAATGGTTTAAATAGCTTGAGAGGAATGTGGTTAGTCCTGTCCCATTCACATAGCTCTGTAGGGGCTGGGTATATAGGACTCATTGAGGAGGGAGTCTGGAAACAACACCTGGGAACTCCAGCCGAGTGACCTGCACTCACGTCCTTCTATCAGATGACTTTCCTTTCTTACCCAAAGTGATACTGTTTTAATGGACGAACAAACTATTTCTTGTATTTCTCTTTCAACAACCATCCCTTCCTGCATCGGGTTCTCTATTTCTCTTCTACCTAGAAGATCTGGGATTTTGTGTACCAGAGGCTATTGCAGCAGAAGGATCTTGTGGTAGGAGGGACTTAGAATTTCAGATGCTTTTAAATAAGAATCCAAAGTCTAAGAAATATCCCCACTCTTTGCTTTGGAAGTCTCTGTGATCAAAGAAACCAACCAGGGCAGTATCCAGAGTCTAAACAAAATGAGAGTTTAAAAGTACGTTGAGGATGGACAGGGCAAGCGCTCCGCTTGGAAACTGTTGATGCAGTGTGATGAGACTGTTAAAATAGTCCTGCCAAGTTGAATGGGGGTACTTGTATGGTGCTCTGCACCAACTGTCTGTGGCAAGGATATGTATGCAAGACAGTTCAGTGGTGAATCTGAGGACATTTTGTAGCACTGTGTCATTGGCAAGAACATGCAACCCACCATCTGCCATGTAGCTCATGCCCGTCCAACTCGCAGCAGCTGCTGGATTCCAGGGGCCCAATGCTGCGGCCACCCGGGGGCAGTGAACACTATTTGGTGTTTTGTGCTTGGCCAAGGACTATAAAATTGTCTAGGCTAAGTTGCTGCTGGTGCAGCTATGGGCTGTGGTCACCTCAGAGCCTGGATTGCTGCGTTCTCCTCACAGCAACTGTTTCCCACCCCCGTCTGACATCAAAACTGCAGCACAACCCAGATGGTGCACAGAAGGTACAAACTCAAGGAGCTCAAATGTTGCTGACAACCCTGCTGACATGCCTGTACAGCGTCCGATTTCCTTACAGAGGCACCCATGGCCGTTTCAGCTGGACTTTTCAGGGCTGTTTGAACTTTGTGATGATATTCTTACTCAGGAATTTTCTTTTGAAATGAGGGCTCTCAGCAAAGCATTTATTGGCTTTTGAAGAGATGCATGGAGGGAGGTGCTGCCTACGACAAAGCAGCTGTTGCGTCACTGGTTCATGTAATTGAAATAGTTTCTTGCAAGCTGCTTGCGATTCATAAGAGATAATAAATAACTGAGGAATGATTGTGCCTGATGAAGGAAACAGTTGTTGCAGAGATGCTCTTTTGTTGTCCTGGTTGTGATTAGCTGGTTTCAGGAGGGGAGGTAAAAAATCATTTTTGACACACCAACAGCAGATACATACAGACCTCACACAGTTTCCCTTCCTCTGTTTTGATGCATGCTCAACTGTGGGATCAAGGTATTGCCAAGAGCATTTCACGTAGACATTGAGGGCTGGTGATAGAAATCACAAATAAGTACAGCCTACAAATATGGCAAAAATGGGATTTTATAACAATTTGCTTTATGAAAGCACAAAATCCAGTTGTGTTGTATTAATCTTCTCCTCTGACACAATACGACACAGAACGTGGGGCATGCATTATGCTTACCTTTAAATAAAAAGCAGAGGGGGGGGATTTTCCAAAAATCTACGCTTAGTCCACGTCTAATCTCATTGAAGTAAGCAGGTATTTATCAACAGTGTTGTGCAAGTCCCTTGGGTGAGTACACCTAAAAATTGTACACTGTTCCTGGTAACATCTTGCATGCAAAATTAATTTTACTGAAAGTAAGTCAAATAAACAAAGACAGCGTTTTGCAGATTCAATTTTTGTGTTTAATTGGGAAATCGTAGTTCATTTTTACCAGCTTGCTAAGAGATGTCCTGCAGTGTTGTTTACACAAATAATTAGAAACCTTCATAAACTTCGTAAAAATAATTGGAAGTCTGTGGCAGCCTGTGATAAAATGCTGAAATATCAGGTAATCTGGCCATTTTGGGAGAAGGTGTACCCTGACAAGATGAGGGTAGCAAATTCATATGGCAATCATGAGAATAATTACACAGCCCTTTGTCCTGATGTTAATCCGCATCACCCCTGCAAGGTAGGTTCTATATTGTTGCCTTAATCCTGTTGATTTTCTTAGTCATGTGAATGCCACAGGAATTATAAACCTCAAGGCCCTTTCCTTATATTCAGCAGATTCGGTGCCTCGTAATTGTGTAATTTGGCCTAAAGCAACCCCTAGGCAGTGGGTGTTCATGGGAAGTGTGCAGAGGGGCTTGCGGGGATTAAGAGCAACAAGGGGAAAGTCACCACCTGTTTTCCCCCCCTCCCCTCTTTCTTTTGTCTCTCCCAGGAGAAAAACCCTACAAATGTACCTGGGAAGGCTGCACCTGGAAGTTTGCTCGCTCCGACGAACTGACGAGGCATTACCGCAAGCACACAGGAGTGAAGCCATTCAAGTGTGCAGACTGTGACCGCAGCTTTTCCCGCTCAGATCACTTGGCGCTCCACCGCCGCAGGCACATGCTGGTTTGAGAAACGCTACCTGTTCCAGCCGAGTTTAAGAGCTGGGTCTCTTAACTACCCGGAGTGAATTCAGCAGGGCTGAATCCCCCTCTACAGTGTTAACAGGCAGGGCTTTCCCTGATGTCCGTAACAAAAAATAGTAACAGAAATTTAAAAAAAAAAAAGCAGGAAAAGAAGTGCCACTCTTCTCCTCGCCATCCGAAGTTAACTCCGTCTGCCCCTCAGCATGGCTACCCCCTGAAAGTGTCATCACAATCACCTGGGAAATAGCAGCCGAAATGCTACAGGAATGGGCATTATTTTACATGCTGCGTCCTTTGACAAAAAATGTTTATAGCTTGTATGTTTTCTCAGCTGTCGGACATTTTGTTCCTGAAAAATCACTGCTGATTGGAGGATTAGATACCACAAACCGATGATGATGATGATGATGATGATGATGATGATGATGATGATGATGATGATGATAGCAAGACCCGCTAGACCTTTTTTATCCCATCTTTTCCCCTTGTTTTGAATACCATCTGGCCAGTGTCAGCATTACGCCCGAGCTGTGCTACAGACAAGCTGCGTGTGAGTAGGCAAGAAGATTCTGCTGGAGAGGTCACGCTGTCGGAGCTAAAGGATCGCTTGAGCAGACTTTTGCAATAATGATGGTGGCATTTTAATATTGTACCACAATTTGTCATTATGCCCTAGAGGACACCAGCCATTTAACCTTTTTCTTTTATCTTCTTTTTTCCCTTTCTTTTCTTTTGTTGTTGTTGTTGAAGTCTGTAAAATAAACAAGGGGCAGCAGCATCTCTGCTGAAAGTACAATATTAAGTATCCGTATTTTACCATGGACTTGTTTAGAACCATTTTCTGATTTTATAGAAAGAGCCCATCTGAAAACTACTATCCCATTCTCAATGTGCAGTTTTCTTTCATGCAGGTATCCTCTTCCCCATGACCATTATTTGAACACAAGTCAGATCTTACACTCGCTGGTACCAACGTTAGTGGTGTAGCCAGTCATGAAATGGGATCGAATGTACCAACAAAACAAAACAGAGAAGAAATGGCTGCATCTCTTGCAGAGAAAAAGCAATAATGAGTAAAATGGCTCTCAAGAATTTACTCCACATGAACAGAAGGGGGGGATATGCAGAAATAACACATAAGACCATTTAAGTTAATCTTTCTGATGGTTTCACTGACCTGCTAGGTATTGCAATTAAGTACTTTCATTTCCTTCAACATAATACTTGTGTCTGGAAAGCAAGAAAGATAAAGGAAAGAGCTGACTGTTGAGGAGTCAGTGGATGAACTGTAGGAAGTAGGAAGGAGAAATGTTTCTGCAGTGGTGCTCTGCAAGACATTAGGTTTCTCCCTGGGAGTTAGGGAATAAGATTTTGCCAGCTGTCTAGTATGATATAAATGGCCCTTTATATGGGTACCAGTGGCCGCCTCTGCTGGGATTTTCAATCCAAGCCTTTTCAGATTAAATAAAAAGGAAATTCTTGATCATTCCCATACAGCCCTATAATTGTGAACCAATTTGTATTAATTGAATTATGTAGGAGAGAGAGAAACTCTTAGTCATCAGTTGTTCATGCAAACAGAATAGTGTTTTTCTGTTTTCTTTCCTCACAAGGATCTGCCTATTCAGCTAAATTTGACAAAGAGAAGGCTTGGCAAGATTTTTTAAGTGTTGAGATTTTTATAGTTTAGAGATGAAAGATGTACCCATAAAGGTCTTTTGCAATGCATCTAATTATGAATGTTTGGTTCCAGGAATTGCACAGATTAAACTTGTGATGCCACTTGTTCGTTTTTAAATGTTTGACCAGTCTGAAGTGATTTCTGATTCCTAAAGTAACCGTAGTAATGTTGAGGGGATTCTGAAATCGAGGTAATCTTTAAGAAAAACTAGCACAGAGTACCCATACAGATACTGAAAGCAATTACAGTTAATTGAGGATTAATATGACTGGGATAATACTTTATAACAGCATTCACAGGCCCCAGAGTTTGATTGTCTTTAAATATGTTCTTAATATTCCCCAGTACCAGATAGTTTATCAGCTCTCTGAAAGAACTTCAGTATTGTTAAAGCTCAGACTCCCCTCTGCCAAGTGGTCAGCAGAGAAAACGAAGCAAATTATTTGCAGCCATTGTGGGAAAAAGGCCTCTTATCAATTCCCATTGACCAAGTTGGTAATCAACTTCCACCAAATTCGGCAACATTTTAGTATCCATCTCTAAATCAGGAATGAGGCAGAGACGCTGAGTGTCCGTGCAAAGCATCAAAAGGCTGCAACCAATCAGGGCTTCTGGATAGGCCATGAGGCATTGTGGGGCAGCAGAACTGGGTCTTTTATCGTCAGCGTTACTGCTGTTGGATTAGAAAAGTGGTTGTCGGTGTTGTGCATGAGGTGGTTCATGGATTACGTCTGAGGTCTGTCTTTCACGTACTTGAACATCATCCTCTTTAATGGATCTGTCATTCTCAGCATTTAGGGAAAGAATTCAGGTCAGGTAGAAGTCAACTGATAAAATTATTTTCCTGCCCAAGAACATTTTAGACTAATTACTTGAATAGCAGTAATTCAGTTGAAGAACCGATGGCATACAGAATTCCTTTCAGAATCTGATATTTTTCTCACACAGAAAATTAAGTTTATTGGACCAGAAACTCTTAAGGATGTTTTGTTAGTGTACGAGAGGAGCAGTGAGAGAGAGATTGTCTCTGATGTTATTCACAAAGGCAGGGTATAACTGGGAGAGACCAGTGTCTGCTTCAGGCTTCCCCTGTAGTCAATGAAGAGAGAAAAACTCCCGAGAGAAATTGAGAGGCCTCACACTTCAGCATTCAGCTCTAAACTTCCCCAAGGAGGAACATATGTATCACAGACCCTGGAGAGGCTCATCTCCCAAGGCCGAGGTTGATCTGTGTGAATCCCTTGTCTTTCAGCTGGTTGCCCATTACTTTATGCATAGGAAACACTGCAACAGAAAGAGGGTCTGGTTTTATTCAAGGAACCCGGAAGTGATACAGGGTTAATGCAGCATTCACGCCAAGGGACACAGGCACAGAGCGTGTCAATGGTAACAGAATGAAGCCAAAAGGGGAAGGAGCGTACGCTACGTTTTCTTATTTCACAGGCAGGAAGTACATGCTCAACCTTTCCAGCACACGTGTAAGGGGTTTTCGTGCTGCTGTTACTTCTAGACAACTTACACAACCAGCGGTAATCCACCACTGGGTTTCAAGTACCCAGTATTGTTCTTGGCAAGTTTCTTATTCATACCAGCACCCACAGGCTTTGACTCCAAATACTCTGTGAGGTTGTTTTCTGGTTTGTTTTCCCCTTCAGAAGTATTGTAAGAGAAGTTACTCTGTGGGATGGGGGTGTTTGGATGTGGAGCTGATGTCCCCCAGATTCTCAGGGTGTCCTTCCCTCAGTGGCTGTGGTTCAGACCCGCCAAACTTCTGTGCTTGTGCAAAAACCAAGGGTGATTGCTCCAGAGTAGTTTCCTCAGAAACCCTGATATCCCACCACAGGTCCATGACATTTCATAACCATGGTGAAGGCTTACATCATATTTAGCATGCAGAAATACCAGATCTCATCTTGACACAACACAGTAGATCCATCTTAATTGAGCAGTTAAGAGGGACAAATGTACAGTGTCACATTCTTTCAGAAAGATAGATCTATGCTTTTAATTGTGACTAAAGGATGGGTAATATCCACCATACCCACTACAGAAACTGTGCCCTTGCCAGATTTCATATGTTTTCAGAATGATTCAATGAATTTGTCAGGAAATATCAGTAGCCAGCATTATAGGAAAACATAACAAGCAAGCAGCTTTGATACAGAACTTTTTAAATTTTAAATTGTCGTTATTTTTTGAGCACCTGTTTTATTCAGCACTGTAAAATTGGCTCATTGCAACAGCAGTTTATACTTGGGGACGAAGATGCAGTATTCCTTATTCTCTATCATGCTTACACAATTAATTAAATAGATTTAGACTGACTTGTATATATGATTATTTGCTGGAGTAATGTATAACAAAATTAACAGTGTTGAAAATTACATCAGTGATGTTGATGTCTGGGGTAAACTCACAGTGCAGAGCATGGACAAATAGCTGGACAACCTTTCTCCCCTTTAATAATGGGAATAACAGTGATCATAAGTCTCGTTTTCCATTAGCCACACTGAAAATGTATTCTAGTTGCCATTTATAAATTTTATCTTCTGATAATAAATGCTGTTTAATGGAAAAAATCTCTTTCTCCTTTATTGAAGGTGGGTACCTCAGAGTAAGTTTCACTATTAATATCCCGCTTATTTTTTAGTTTGTACTTTGGTTTGGAAGGGTCAGTGTGTCAAACTGCATCTTCCTCAGCAGACGAGTCTTAAGTTCGTTCAGTAAATTGGCCCTACTCCCACATGCTCATCCGTACACTCGTCCATATAAATCCCAGCACTTCCATGTGCCTCCACCCATGTGCAGGTAATAAAAAGGTTTATTTAAAAAAAATCAGAAAAGGAAGAGGAATTGGGAAAGCACTGAAAGAAAATACTACCTTCTTAAGAAACCAGCTCATGTTATTGTATTATGCCTTTGCCTGTGATTTATAACTGGAGAAGTGCACAAAGAAATTTAAAGATTGTTATATTTTCACAGTTCCGCTATAGCAGAAGTGTTGCTGTGTAATGTATGCTTATGAAGTCATGCCCACTGGTACCTTGAAAAGGCTTAAATTCTGATCATTTTCCACAGTAAATGAGGTTTTAGTACAAAAATGTAATTATAAGGATACTGCATCTTTAGAAATCAAAATACCTTAAAAGTATTTTACTATACCTGTAACAGTTTAAATATTCTGTAATATATGTGATAGTTTAAAAGTATTTTCAAACTCACAATTTTACATGGGGTGTAAATAGGTTAAATGAAGTACATTTTTAAAAATCCTGTAGTTTTCATCAGAAAAACTGGTAAGATAATGCCTTGCAAAGCTTAAACACAAAAAGTAAGAAGTAAATTGTTCTGTTTTGTCAGAGTGTTTTCTCTGCAAAATGGAGTGGCCACTTCTTTGCTGTTGCGCAGATGGTGTGCGATATAGCGAAGTCATACTGAGTCCTTCAGTGTCGAATAAGTCAACACTCAGAATGTCTTTGAATAAAGGAAAAAAAAACACTTAATTGAAATGAAAACCATATGAAAGGTCTTGGGTTTTTTGTGGGTTTTTTTCCTTCTGGCATTTTACAGTGAACTGAAGATACAGTAATGGTAAACTCTCATTTGATTTTATTTCTTCTTGTATTTCCCTGACTACAGTGCATCTTGACTAAAGGCTGCACAGCTGAAATAGGCAGCTGCTCGTTACTGATTCCAGGGGAGTTCAGTCTTCTAGGGGCAGTAACATGTCAACAAAATCAATTGTAGCAGGACAGTTGTGACATTTAAAATGCACATACACTTCAGCAAGATAGCCTAAAATCTATTTTAAAAGGTGTAACAGAAACTGAAAGTGCCTGTAATTAGAACTGATGGGATGTTCCTATACTTTTACACAGCAATAACTTATGGGATTCTGTTAACAATAAGGTGAAAATGAAATTTTACTCGGAGAACAATAATGCAGCACAGAAACAAACACTAAAGTGCCATTTGTATTTTCACATGTTGAGATATTGTGTTAGAGGTTTTAGTTAATTTCTCAGATAACATCTGTCATACACTTATACGAAGAAAGTGAATCTTAGTTTACAAATGACTCATATCCATATTGATTCTCAGTAGATGTGAATGGAGGTCATTGTCAAGCAGTGTTTTAGGGGATTTCTTCCTAATTTATGTCTGATGTGCCCATGTATCCAGGGTATTCTCTAGTGAAATAATCCAAAAAACCAGCAATAAGCCCAATGAAACTTTTTTAGAGTTTATGGTAGAATGGGGATTCTCTTGAATCCTCTGCATCAAACTCTGAAAACTCAGAGTTCACCTCATGTCTCCTTTCTATTTATCGTGTAATGCTCATAGTATTTAATATCATCTTAGAACTGGTTGACTTCAGAAGTGGACAAAATATATCCCTTTTTTTTTCTTTTGGGGACAAATGATTGAAAAATTGGGGACTGTCAGTCTAGAGACTATTTGAATAGCAAACAAGAAGTCGATATTCCTAAAATGGAGTAAGGAGATTTTTATATTGAGTGCCCTAAGCGTTTGCATCAATAGACTAATTGATCTTACAAGAAAATTGGCCAGCTGTGACTCTCCCACTCTTTTTTTTCTCAATTTTTTTTTTTTTTTAAATCTGGTAGGTTTCTGTAACAACAACAACAAAAAAAACAACCAAAAAAAACCCCCAGCTGCTGCTAATGGATTCTTAAAAGCAGTGTAATGCCATCTCTCATGCTTCTTCTGTTTCTAAAAATGAATTTATTGGAGATCAAAATACAACTGGTTGTCCTAATACCTTTACCGAAGAAGATTGCTTTCCATCCTCTAAATTTGTACCTGTCATTTATTCAGGCAGAATTCTGTATTTGAAAAATTCCGCATTTTGCCTAGACTTTTGCGGCCATCAGTGGGTTGCTGCTGGAGTGGGAGGATGGGTGTTCAGTTTTTATTCACTGAGACAGGATTGAGTGTGCACGAAGATGCTCATATAGAGAAGAAAGTGCAAGTGCAAGAAAAAAAAAAGCACATGTACTCATATGTAAAAACTAGACATTTATGCACATCACTTAATTATGTGAGAAAACCACTACTTCTAGCAACAACTTACTTTTAAATGTTAGCCACTGATGCAAATAATCCTATCAGAACATGCATATACTTATTCTGTCATCCTGAGCTTAGTCTCCAGATATTAAGCACATGAAGGAACACAATTCATCCTGGGGATTTTAGGAGGACGCCAGGGAATGTGTCATCAGAAGGACAAAGGAAACATTAGTTTCTTACCTTGTACCTGAGCTGTTGCTGGAAAGGAGGGTTTGGTTCTTTGTTCTGGAGCAGCAACACCGCAAGGAGGCGCCCTTAGAAACTTGCAGTGTTGGGAGGTTTGGCTGAATCCAGCCCTACATGTGTTAGTTCTTGCAAAGGAAAGGGCACCTTGTCTTCACCATCCCATAATGAGCCAGGCTTTTTTTCCTTCATTCTGAAAAACAAACACGGAGTTGTTATTTTCTCATTTTTACTGATTTGCCAGCATACTTTTATAGCAGCTTGTGCTTAAATTGACTTTAAATTATGAAATAAATTGAGTTGCCCTTGTAGCAATTTTTGGATTATTCAGTACAGAATTGTTCAGTCCTCCAAATAAGCAAAACTGTGCATGTGAATTTTAGCCATTATAAAAATAAGAATAGAAAAATTTATCTGAGGTCCTATTGTCCCTGTGTGTGACCGGCAACATCTTCCCCAGTTCAGTCTCAAAGGTTTACGTGAGCCGAGATGCTGTCGGTTATAGAAGAAGAGGTGAATGGTGGTTCACACATTGACTTGCTAAACCTTGCTCCATGCTGTGACCCTTGCATTTAAAAAACCTCTGCAATAGTTCAGTGTCTGGTAGGGGACCACAGGTGGTGCCTTTGATGGATTGTCATAAGCATGAAATATAGAAATAGATTCAAATGCTGCTTTTCTCCCTGTCCCTGCCTTTCTAGGTGTAAAGAGCTTCTTGGAAAGACAGTTTGAGACATAATCTTCAGTGCTGAACTAATCTTTTTCACGATTCAGAGTTCATGTCATTTCTGGTTTCAAACTATTTTTCACTGCTACATTTGTGTCTTATTTTTCATTAAAAATCCCCACGGTTTCTTTCTTTCCATGTCATCCTATACATTGCTTCCTTGGTAATGTAAGTTCTCCACCTACACAGTATGCTCTCTTGACCTGCTCTCTGTCCCTAAAAAGTTATTACCTCCCATTTGCGCTTGCAATAGAATATACACAGAGATAGTAATGAATTGCTTAAGTTTCATGCACCATCAGCCTTAAGACCTTCAACCCACACACACAGACACACACATTAATACACTCCAAGTGAGAGAGAGATTTGGACACTGCTATCAACATGTGGGGTCAAAAATGCCATTAAATTGGAAAGTCCTTTCAGCTGTGTTTAGGAAGAAACAACAATAATGAAAAATCATTCTTGGCCAAGTCACTTGTGGAAGAAGCAAATTCCCCTATGGCATTAGTTGAATGAAATCCTAAAGATGCGGTTGCATTTTGCCCCAAATTCTTCCTTCTAATCAGGTCATTATCATTGTATGTACCACAGAGTGTTCATTTGATCCTCCTGTGTAAAAATACAAAAACATCCCTTAGTTTACAAAGTGATTAATTTGGGACTGAAGCTTCACAGCAATGGAATTAGTATGTACAGCACCTCAAACTTTTTCCTAGATAAGATGCAAAAGGGAGGGTCATTATCGGTAACCCCATAGAGATAATAGTGTCAATAGAGGTCCTACACTTAAAAGGAATAAAAATACCAGCGCTAGCAAGCAAACATATTAGTTTCTTAAGTCTTTCTTTTGCCTTCTTTTCAAAAGTTTTTCAATGCAAAAATTAATTTTCTTCAAAAATAAAAATAAATATCTGAAGATCTAATTTCCCAATAGTTTCCTCTGCATTTATATACTATGTAGTGTTTAGGCAACACCTATGTTATAAGTTTATTAATATTATGTAAGTGTTGTTCTTGTATTTATGTATAGTGTATGTATTGTAAATATACTCAGAGCTTTTTTTCCTCTTACTGTAAAATGGTGATTTTTGCCCTATGATAATGTAAAGGGAGTCCCCTAATGAAATTCTGTCAGAGGATGATTATTCCATTCTATTCTCAAAGATTTAAATGAACAAGTGTTATCGTTTTCAATGGTGTCTCAGACATATTTTGTTGGTGCATTGCTTTTCTGTATTCAACTTTCCTATGAATTGAGCTGTGAATTGAAATAGAGTTTAAACCTTTAAATGTATGCATTTGTATAATTATCTGAATGGAGGCATGAAGGTTAAATAAAGCATTTTGTATGGAACAAAACCCCTAATTATTACTGTGGATGACTCAAACCTTCTGGAATACCCAGTTATTAACTTTTTAAAATTAAACCTTTGTTAAAAAATCTTTTCTATAAACATATAGTGATTTTTTTAATTGAACGTTTGCTTAAGAAATGGATTTTACTTGCTTTTCTGATTTTTTAAAAGCCATCATATAGAGTAGACATTCTCTCTCCTTTCACAGTGTTTGTGCGTCTGTGGCAAAGCTGGAACAAATAAAATAGCACTCAGCAGTATAAACAAAAATGTCCTGGGATTATATAAAAATATTTTGCATTACTATATAATCTGAGTTCCCTAAGTACTTTAAAAAGGAGTTGTGTGTCTGTCTCTCTCTGCTTCTTTCCCTCTCCTTTCCCTGTTTGTCAGGAAGCTGGCAGGGTTAACGTGCAGCATGCCTAAGGTACCCATGCAGCCAAGAAGTGCCCGTGAAGTAAGGGAACAGCTACTGAAGGAGGATGATGGCAACACAGGAAACATTGGCCTCATGATTAGTTGAAGAGAGTTGGTCTTTGCAATTGCTTCTAGGGACATTTCTAGACCCATGGACTTCTCCCTCACGTCTGACTGTTCCACAAAGAAGCTTCATTTATGTTTAAGCCAGTCTAGGACAGTTGTGGATATCAAGTCTGAGGCTTGGAACTGCATTTTGCCCTTACTGGGGAAATTTCTCCTTAAATGTGAACATTCCCTTTCCTTTGCATTTCCATCTGCTTGCTTCTAACCAATATGATCATTTATCTAATAAAATTCATAATGTTACATGGTTACAGGCAGAGAAACAAGTAATCAAAGTGATTTATTTAGAGACCTCTGAGCCTTATCAAGATATTTGTCTAAACTAAAGCCGTGCTAGGACAGATCTTGAATCTCGCAAACTGCTGATGAATTTAAAAATCAGATAGTCCTACGGCCCTTCCAAAGCACTTTTGCTTTTACACAATAAGTTGTTTGTTCTTCCTCAGTGTCCTTCGTGTGTTTAATATTGGTTTTTCTCCCAACAGTGCCATAAGTATAAAACGCATCACTGCCTGTTTAGTCTGACTTCTCCAGCAAACGCCCACACCGTCCACTGCCCTGATCCATGGTCTGTTCCTGAAAAGTTATTTCTTCCCCTTGCACAAATAACAGCTCAATTGTCATCTAATCCCTCCCCACTTTTTTTTTTCCTTTGTTTTTGAACAGTGTTTGGAGTGAAAAGTTGGTGCGTGGTGTTTCGTACGCTGTACAGGGCACGTCTGGCTCTCTGCGACCATGACGAGAAGCAGCCACTGGTAACCACCTTCAACTCTGCACGTTGAGTTGCTGGATCACATAAGCACAGTCCCCTCTCTGTGTGCAGAAAACAATCACATTGGTATTGTCCTTGAACCTGGGGAGCCTGCCCGCCTTCCGGACGGAGCTCTGGCAGTGCAGACTTTCACCTGTGGGTTTACGATGCTATTCCTCCTTGCCAGCCTGCAATAGGGAAACACAACTGTACAGGAGCTTTGGCTGAAATACCTGCTTGCTGTACTCCAGCCTGCTGCGCTGTGACCCAGTGGCACGAGGTTTTGGCTGGGAGTTGAAAGGGCGAGGCTAGGGAAGCCAAATTTTGGTGGTTGCTGAGTATTTGTCCTTTCCAAAAAGGAACCAGCATTGTGGGGCAGACTGCTCCTGGACATAATCGGTCTCTTCAGCAATGCCTGTGGTGCACACTGTGGAAATGTGTCCCTTACCAACCCTCCCATCCTTGCAAATTAAGCAAAGTTATACCCTTTTAATAGACAAAGAGCCAAAGCCAATTGACTGAAACTGGAGTGACTCAGTAGTTAAGCAAGAAATAACAGAATTACAGAATGGTTGAAGTTGGAAGGGACCTCTGGAGGTCCAGCCTGCTCAAGCAGGGCCACCTAGGGCCAGTTGCCCAGGACCATGTCCAGACCACTTTTGAATATCTCCGAGGATGGAGACTGCACAGTCTCTCTGGGCAACCTGTTCCAGACCTCAGTCACCCCGACAGTAAAAAGTGTTTCCTGATGTTCAGAGTAGTACCTGACTGTTTCAGGTCTCTACTCTCACTTCAGTCATTAGGCAGAACGGTCTCCCTGTTTTTTTGACCCAGTCCATAAGTGGCCACGGTTTTTTTACCCATCGGTATTTTCCCTGTGAGGCCCCGAATAGCAGCAGTAGCCACTACCCTTCCTGTTGAAGCATACTAACGAAGGCATTTACTGCCTCACTTATTTGTCTTACCAAAAATATGTAGCCCATAATAACTAGGACTGCCACTTACAGAGGAATGAATAACCAGATTTAGCCAGTAAGCTCAAACATGTCAATATATTTTATCCTTCATGTTTTTGTTTATATCTTTGCACAACCTTGTTCACAGGTGTACTGTGCCCTTTCCTGGTTATCTTTCTCATTTGCTGGAGATACTGATCTCCTTGTAAAATATTTCAAATAAATCCTTTTTTTCAAGGGTGACTTTCTCTACACCTATATTTTTGGGCCTGCATAGGATATTAACAGGCAGAAACTAACAGTAAAGTCCAGAAATGACTGCAAAAGCAAACAGTGAAACCAAGACACTTGCAAAGCTCTATAAATCTGCTGAGCTCGGGTTGCTGTTTAATCTTTATATACAGGTACGTCTCAAGGTTATCTGCTCCTGAGGGGTTCACTGGAGGCTTTTGTGATTTGTCATCTGCTCAGCTCCTTATCAGTTGAAGGTATTTCCCCTTGTAACATTTATTATGGGCTCCCCTCTGTGTTTCTTACTAATGCGATGCTGTGAAGAGGCTGTGGTATGCAGTCTGTAAGGAGTTATTAAGTTTCCCTCTCCTGTGGTCAATGGGATCATAAATGTGACACGTGGCATAGCGTACGCAGCAGCGCTGATAGCTGAACGCCGTCACTGGGTACTGAATGAAAACAAGGAAGCCTGCAGATCTGGAAAGGAGTTTTCTGTCTCCATCCAGCAGTCTCTGGCTGGAAAAGAAGTATAGTTAAATACATTCAGTCATGTACTTAGACAAGAAACTACCTCAAATAGCACAAATACAAACCGTTGTAGTACCTTAGCTAACACACTGGGTCTGATTTTGAGGGGGAAAAAATCTCAACCCTTTCCACCAGGACAATCATGGTCATCCTGCCATGCTGTTTCACTTCAGCAGAGGCAAATCAGGCCCTGGCTGATGTGACCACGCATCGTCATGTCCAAGGAACCAGCAGACTTGGGAGAGGAGCACGCCAAAATTGCTTCATCGCTGGGATGGCACGGAGCCCATCTGTGTGTGGTTGAGGCTGGGACGGCAGGGGATTTCCTGGGAAACTGCTTCCTCTCCTGCCTCCACAGCCTGGTGGAAATGTGTCAGAGCCACTGAAAGAGAGGGCTGACTGCTGCAGGAAGCAGGATGCAACTGTTCCCCAGCTATTGCTTTATCCAGCAGATAAAGCTGCTTTAATTCCTCATTTGTTCTTAAATACTGGCTACGTCTACATTTACGTCAGAGGTCTGATGGTAGCACATATAGCGACGCAATTACAGATATATGTATCTGCTTAGTACATACATATATATATTTATATACACACACACACACATGTGCATGCACTGTATGTATGTATGCATGTATGTATTGACTAGCTCCTTCTAAAGGTAGTTGAGGTACCTCTGCAGAGTCAAGCCTGTGGGCATCAGGAACATTACTGGGGATACCTTAGGAGCCAGGTGTCCACATAGCTATGAAAAAGCTGCATAGCAGTTTTGAAGCCCTTTAAGCTGTTAGAACCAAAAGGCCTTTATGCCTGTCCCCCACACCTGAGCTGGTGCTTCAAGGGGTGCCCCAAAGCCCTGGGTGCTCCCCAGACCTGACCTGTTCTCATTTCCTCCAAAGACAGCATGGGTTCAGCCTGAGCCCGGACTGCAAAGTGCGTCTGGTAGGGGAAAGTCTAGTCCCCCACACAGGGGGGCCCAAGGTCACCTGGACAGCTGGGGGTCCTGCACACAGCACCGCCACCATGGCACCCAGGCATGGACAGAAGCAGATGAGGAAGAGGCAGAGCCCCAGGGGACAGCAGGGACATGAAGCAGAAGTTTTAGCCTCTGCAGCTAGGGGGGTCGTCTCGCATTCAGGCTAGTGGATGGGTTCACAGGTAAATGATGTGAGTGGGAAACTAGGGGCTGCTCCTTGGGTGCCTCCTCTCTCCTCCAGCAAGTGGAGGTCTGGTATGTCCCTGCTTCCAGGGTGAGTCACAGCGTGGGGGAAGGATCTTCATGGAAATCAAAAACCTGGGATTAGCTGAAACGAAGTTGATCTCTGTATGCACAAATTGGTAACATGGCTGTTTCAGTCAGCTGGTGAAGTATGCAATCTGATTCTGAGGCATTTTATAAAAAATTAGAAAAGGCTGGTAGAAGGTTTCTGCAGAGCTTTTTGGTTCTGATTATTCATTTATTTACAAATGATCATTTATACCATCTGGGGCTTTTCAGTGTAACTGAGAGTAAACTCTGAGCTTCCCAGGACTCTATGAAATGTGCCAAGAAGGGAGGACTGCAAAGGCTTTTAGAGCAAATAAAACAAAGGAAGAAAAGCGGCTCGTTGCGACAAGGCGGGGGGGAGGAGAACAGGGGGACGGGGCCCTTTTCCTTCCTCAGCCTTGCTTTGTTTCCCGTTTTGTTTGACATTTGTAATCAAAGCCTCAGCACCTTTGCTTTAGTTATAATAACTTTGTTGTAGTTATTACATGAGCCTCCGCAGATGTACACACAACCCAAGTTTCTAGCCTCCGGCACTGACCACTCCCCAGACAAGATGCTTGTTCCTATACCACGGTACGTGTGATTCTGCAAGTTTCATTTATCACAAAGAAGCAGTACAGACACAAGAAAGTACAGCGGGAGCCAGGGGCTCAAGATGAGGTTTGGCACACAGTACATCAACAGCAGAAAAGGCTTATTCCTTGAGCTTTCATCACTAACAACATCTGGGAAGATGAATGTAACTCAGTCACGGTTACTGCAAATTAAAATAAATGAATAACCTTCCAAGTGTGGGACAGAAGTGCTATATTCATGGGTTTTTTTTGTGGGAAAACTAATGTGGCCCTTTGGGACTCTCAGCTTTAGTTTCATATACATTGATGGCTGTGTACCCATAAACTTTAAGGAGGTTTCAGGGCTCAAAATTTTTTCCTTGACTATCCTAGCAGAAAGGTTACTGGTAGGAAGTAGGGACAGCATTGCCAGCAATTTCGAGCTTGAATTAGGCTTGGAGCAGTAGTGACCAAACATTAGTTCACTGGCCATAACTTGCAGGAGTGGTAGTGATACCCAGTAGATAGATAGTCACTTATCAAAGACACAGTGGAAGGTGCCACCTTGCTGTAGGAGGCAGGAAGAGCTTAATAAATATGTGAAACCAAGTGGGTTTTTCTCTTGGTTATTCCTTTTCTATTTCTGACTTGGGCAGCTGCTGGTAGATTGAAAGACCTTGTGTCTGCAGCTCAGCGCAGGCGAGCTGGGGTGCAGCCCCTGGTCCTGAAGGCATGGGGTAAAGGCTGCCCACATCCACACTGCTTGGGTCCAGCCCCTATGAAAGGCTGGCTGTGTCCATGCTGCATAGCGCATGGAGCTCTTTTGGGCCCCATATGGGCGTACCCCTGGGCCACAGGTTATTTTCCCATGGGTCTGGGGCAGGGGCCAGGCTCTGCTGCAGTCCACCGCAGTCCCAGGTTTATAACTGCAAGAGGAGGAAGGCTGTGCGCTCTGAGGCATGGCAGCAGGGCACAGAGCCTGCAGGGATGGCGTGGGAGGGCGGTAGGGGCAGCTGCTCCATGCTCTGTGGTGCCCATTCGTCCATGTGAGTGGAGCCAGGTAGAAAGGGTCCCCAGAGCCCAGGATGACCCTTTTCCTAGAGGAGCAGAGTCTTTGGAGTCCCCCATGCCCTCCCACTGAAGAGGATAGCGGAGTTACCACCTGATTTGGTGCTGAAGGATTGATCAGTTAGCCTGTTTAGCAGAAATAATGAACACAAATGGCAGGAGGCAGCATTGCAGTGTGCTCTCAAAGTGAATCTCATCTAAAACGTGAATCACTGATCCCTGTTCCTAGATGTCTCCAGGGAGTCCCCTGTCCCTCATGATAGAAGTCCTTGTCCCAAATCCTTGTCCCAAATCTGCCTCAGAATCTGATATGTTTCTTTACCAGAGTCAATTTATATAAAATAGATCTGGAGCCACTTGGCACTTCATACCAAAGCCAAAGGCCATCAAACACATCTTGTTCCCCACGCATAATGTCAAACACGTCCTCTTATCTTAGGAGTACACATACCACGCTGACTGCAATGACATCTGCATGGAACACTGTAAGCTTAATCAAAACTGACAAAGGACCCGGATGGGAAGTATTTAATAACTCTCATGTAATATATTTAGTTATGATGATAATAATATAGTAGCTAGAGTCTGAGCTGGCGCTTTTATATGTGGGAGGAGCACAGGATGCAGAATTCGGGGTTTCTCAGCATCCTTTTGCAAACAGCTGCATTACTCACAACCACAAAAAGCACCACCGGATAATACAAGTCACTGGTTCCCGCCTGGGGAGGCAAGTCTGACACCATGCTTCTTAGCCCAAGTTGACAGGTTTTCTGACCTTTGTGCAGGCCTGGTGACACAGAGGTTCAGTCAGGTCTATCTGAGGTTGTTGTCTTTAATTCCTACCTAGCAGAGGGTGGTGGGGCTGTGGGGGGAGAAGAAAGTGGTAATGACAGTATGAAGAGGTGGTAAGGCACCTGTAGCATGAACCAAGGACTAAGACAGAAGTGGGATATGAAATCAGAAAAAGGGATGAAAGGACACAGGGCAGTATCAACAACCCTGGGACTGAGATGAGGGTGAAGTATGATTGTACAGTGACCCTATTAGGATTAGGGGAAAAGAGGATGGTGACAGCAGTAAGATTTGGAAATAATTAGGCTGTGAAACACTGAATCAGATGGTGCCAAACATAACCATTTACACCTTCATTACACCTTTATCTGTATGTCCCACATAAAGGTTTTTAGAAATGTGTTTGCAAGCTTTGGAAGAATTATTGATGCTGGTGTACCTCTTGTCTTTTAAAATATAGTTCTCTACCCCCAAGATTCCAACTAAACAAGTACAGAAAGACATATTTCAAAAATGTATACAATCTTATCTGAAGTGTTAATTTTATCAGATTTATCTCCAGCTTTGTTAGAGAAGGACCAAGCATTTTGTATCCCATGTGAAAATCTAGGTCTTCCCATTCTTTTGTAGTGTAAAAACAGTATTTTTAATCCTAGTGGGCAAATCCATGAGCCATGGTCTTAAAGGTTCAAATTAACATCAAGTGAAGCCAATACTGCGAGAGTGACATTTATTTCTTTATGACAGTTCTTTTAAGTTTATTAAGAGATTGGAAGTTGGGCCAACTCTTGAAAAGCCTGTATGAAATTACTTTAGTCCACAAGGAATGTTTTCTTATTTGAAATTATATTCTTGTCCAGTTTTAACTCAAACCATGAATTTTAGACATTTCTAGTAAACTTTAAGGAAGCTTCCTTTGCATCTGCCCAGAGATACTGAGATTTTCTTGTTTTCAATACTAACAGAAAATGGTGAAAGTTGACAAAAGCATGTATTCACTAGGAAGCTGCCAAGGGTTCATAGGGTCCCAAATAATCAATACCCCTTAGGGATCTGAAAACCTGCACGGGCTCATTAAGTAGGTGTTGAAATGTCTTGGATAGATCAGTGGAGCTCAGTCAACCAACACATTTTCAAAATAAACTCTCTTGTGGTGAAAAACTGTTGACCAATGCTCATCTTCAGGTGAACAAGCAGATTATACAGTCCAAGACTGGCAAACAAACAGGAATTAGATTCAGTCTAATTGTACAATTTTCTGTTCCTCTCCTGGGCGTCCTGTTTGCATAAGGGGCAAAGATACTACAGGTTGAAGCCACAAGACTCAGAGGTGTATGCATCATGTTTTTATTCTGTGTTTCCACGTAGAGTTACAGAGCAACAATAATAAAGCTCACGCTAAAAAGAAAAGCAGTGGCCTCCGTGCTTGTCTCTAGCATGAGCTTGAACTCTGGTAGAGATACCATGTATGCTTAACCACAACATCAGTGACATATCAGCAGTTTATGGACTGGAAAACAAAGCCATTAAGTTCTTTTGGCATTGTGTTTCTCACAACAAAAGAAGGTCTGAAGAAAGGGAGTTACAAAAATGTGTTTTACACTGGAGGCCCATTAGCTCTACTGGTCAGAGAAACTGCTTTGCAGCCTCCACCTGCAGTATTGTGTGCAAGGGATTTATTTTATGCTCTGTTCATCACAACAAACAGACCTCCCGAGTAGCAATGTGTGTTCTTATATAAAAGATAATTTGGGGGCTCTGAAGACATGAAACTCAAATTTGGTCATAATTACTAGAAGGTCACCTAGGAATTCTGGAGCAGTTTGTTTATCCTTATTCCAGCTTGCTAGGTCCAAGAAAATACACTTAATTCAATCCAGGTGACTCTCCATTAAATATAATCTTGTCTTAATTGGTGCCACCTTGACCTCTACTTGTGAAGTCTGTTTTGTGGTCTGCAAGTCTAGCTTTAAGTGCTCAAACACACATTTTTCCATCTGATTCCCCATGATTTCATTATGACAACAACACACTTAATACCAGGCGCTCCATGTGTGTGAAATGCAGGGAAGGTTTAGTAACGAGACCACATCCGAGCAGGATGGCAGTTGATTCCTCGGGCTGCTGGCCATGATGGGCTCTGCTACTCACACCCAGATTAGTTATCAACAACCTTTAAGATCCAAGATCAAGAGCTCAGTGAGTGATTCAAAGGCACTGTTCTCTGGGGCTGCCAGATTCTGGCTGCTTCTACAGCCTGTGCCACTCACTCTCCCCAACAGAGAGGTCACAATGTCCAATTTACGTGACCACTGAGCAGTCTGTATGCACCCTGTGAGTTTCAGTTTGTGTCTCCACCAGTATGCTTTCCTCCTTGAGGTAACCCTCTTAGCCTGTCAGCCCTATAGCAGGCTTGTATTTGCCCTAGCAGGGTTATTTCCAGAAGACCTCAGCCTCTGTTAATGCTTTGACACTTTAGCACTGCTCTAATGAGGGGAGTAACAGGAAGTTTGAGGTGCTCCTACAAAGTGGTGGACCAAAGAGCATTAAGAACTGCAGCTCAAAGCAGTGCATCAGATGCCCTCCTCTTGGCATCAGGGCTTTTAATCTGATCTGGCGTTTCAAGCTGATGAAAAGATTGCACTGAATTTCCATTTTTGACAGTGGCAGAGAAACAGAAGCTCCTTTATTTCACCAAAAGCCGCAGTTTCCATTCTGGGAAGGAATACAGGAGTTAAGTAGCCCGTATCACGGGCGATAGCCAAGAGGAAGCTTGTCATGTTTGATCAGTTGCTGGTCGTAAGAGATTTTCTGTGAAATGCGGTTTAAAAAAAAAGAGTGGACTCAACCACTGACATAAATTAATACACTAATGATATTAAACTTTGGCTCCAGGGCTGGCTGCTGCTTCAGAGGGCTTGAAAAACTGAAGTTCTGAATTATGTACCAATCCCAGGCCACCGACTCATCTGGCAACGTTTACAAATGTCATATCAATGCTTTGCCAGTGAAGAACAAAGCAGAAACACTGACAGGTCCCAGCAAGCTTGGAATAGATAGAAATTGGATAGAAATTCATGTGGAGTGCTTAAAACAGGTACGATCTGGATTGAGCTGTAGGTCGGTGTCTCAGGTACTTTACACAAGCGGGAGGTTGAAAGCTTTCAGGTAAATTAGATGAAAATCAGTGCTATTAATAAAACTGCACCATATGGCATAAGGAAGTCTAGCACTGCTTGATACAATGCACAAACATATTCATTGTCAAGATAATATAAAGTGTATTTTGTACTCAGACTTTGAATAGCATCTACATTTCGCACAGCAGAAGGCAGGTATTTTGGCTTTCTTTCAAAGCCACAGCTTCTGCAGTCACATGCCATTGTGAGTCACAGCTCCCATTTGAGCTGGAGGCAGGAAATGGTCATTCTTGAGGTCACAGAGAAAATTTAAATTTGAAATTGTTCAAGAACAGAGAAGGAAAATAGAAGGAATGGATTTCCACAGTGTTATTGTTTTTAAGCCAAGTTCAAAGTTTGAACCCTAACATGATAATTTTTATAATGATACTGATAATGCTACCTGACACCTTAGACTAACCTGAGTAATTGATATCCTAATGTACTCTATTACAGAAAAGATATTGCTGCCCAAGAGCATGACACTGCTAAAGCAAAATCTGGAAGCTTCCCAGTGGTGTTGTGGGATTAAGTATATGCCACCTTAAGGCATCTGGGTGGGATGTTTTTAGAGGAAAGGAAGACCTGAGTGTCAGAGATGGGTGGGGAGAAATGTGAGACCTGTTAAATCTACTTAAAAAGAGATTAAGAGAGGTTGTAAGGTCCTGGAACAAAGGTCTTCTGAGCAACTGGTGGTGCAGGGAGGCAACCGCAGATGAACCTGTTTTTTAAGGTATGTTTAAAGAAATCAGTTTAGAGGCCAACCAGTGTTTTATGAATGTGTGTTGTGGCTTAAATTTCTTTTTGGAAACCTTAGGCAGGATGAAGGGGTGATGGGTAGAGTGAAGAGGTGGATCAATACTTCCTCACATCATGTTGACAAGACATAGCCAAACCTCCTCTGTGGCTTGCAGATTGTGGCAGTCTGGCATTTTGGTGTATTACACAGATAGATACCCAGTAACCCGTCTGTGCCAATGGATCTCACTACAAGCTGGTCTTCAGTCCCACCATGACTGTCTCTATTGGGATAGGAGGAGTAGGTCATCATTTCACCTGGGAGTACCCCCAAAGTTTACCCCCAAAGCCCATGTGGGCATGCTGACCTCACTGGGTTGCAGCTATGGAGTGTGGCAGCAGTACTAAATCAGGATCTGGGGACAGAGGAGGCCAGCCATGACTCCCCACTGGAGAAAGGGTAGGAAGAAAGCTCATACAGGCAACTAATTCAACAGGGTCTTATTTTGTGCTGGGCTCAATCCAGCCACATGCTTATGGCATGGTGACCCCCAAGCTACTCCAGAACTGCTTTAGCTAAGCTGAAATAATTAACAAACTATTGCTGGATCCCTCAAACACATTTTTTTTCTTTTATATTCAACTGACCGTGGTTTTCAAAGCACATTATGAGCACAGGAAAGCATCATTCATTATGTAGTTATATTGTTGCCCGTTTAAAAGACATATTTCCAAAGGAGTTGAAATTCACCTGGCTGGTGTTTTCTTTCACAGTAGCTTTGGCTTCCATGGTACTATGCCAAGAAAGACATCTTTATTTGTGCCCTTAACTATCAGTGGTGTCAGCAAATTACTGGCAACAGCACATATTAGTGTCTTCATCAGAGCGAGGATTTATGATGTCACCACTAAATCCATCAGGGACATTACATCCTTATAATTCATAGCTTGAACACATGAAAGGAATGGCAATGTGCCAGCTAACAAAGAATAATTGTGTTACTTACCTCAGCCATGATAATTTGCTTAAATAATAAAAATACACTGGTGCAACAAGGAAAAATTAATACACTGATAAACACAAAGGAGAAAACAAGGGAAGTACTAGCCAGTATATTAAACACCTATCTTTTTGGCAGAACCATTTTTAATTTCTGATATTTTAAGCTGATGAAATCTTTGATCAACGTTTACACTTCATTCAGTCTAGAGGAATATGGCAACATTACTTAAATTTCATTTTATAACCAAAAGGATGGCAGTACTCTATGGCAGGAAAAAATTGTACAGGCAGTAAGTTGTAGTCATTCTATATTTTTAATGCAAAATTGATTGACTATGCCTGAGAAAGGATATTAAGTGGGTACTCCAGAAGCCTAATTTCATCTGGGAAGGAAGCTGAGGTCACTCAGCTGATGAAAGGAATTGCTAAAAACAAGCCCCAAGATGTCTGGATTCTTCACTGCTCATGTCAGGCTCACCTTTTCCTTGAATTTTTTCTCAATGAGAAAAGATTCACAAAGATGGGAATAGTAGAGCTAACTAGAAAATATTTCTTTTCCCATAAATGTATTATTATTATTATTATCACCATCATTGCTGTTATAAGGACCATTGCAAAAGTGGTTTTGTTTCAAAACTGCAAAATATTGACTGGAAAGTACCATCTCTTATATGGAAAAGGTGTCAAGGTGTCTTATGGGATCTGTAACCACTGTTTCTGTGAGCTGAACACTGTGGAGAATGTCACTCATGCATCGCTGTTTCTTTCTTGCTGAACTGCCTCATGGGCCTCCTGGTTACTGTGAACGGTGGGCAATGTAGTCCAAGAAACACACTTAGCTCACAGAGGAGAATTAGGGCACAAACAGATTTCCGTGGGATACCGAAGCAGTTTTCTTGGGATCTACACATTGAAGATTTTTAATTTGGAAAGTATCCATCACTGAATCAAAATAACTTTGCTTTTTAGCATCAAAAAAATGTCTTTTCCCCTCTTTCTTTACTCCCCACCCTGAAAAATCTCTTAATAAAAACCCTTTTCTTTAAAAGTCAGACTCAATGGAACACTTTCAGTCAATTCAAAGGAACATGTTTTTGGTAAAGCAAACCAAAAAGAAGGAGCATGTACCAAAGACAGTTGTCATATTAACCCATACCTAATTTATTAAATGCTAGAAAGGACTCTGTAGTCAAATAGCTTTGCTTTTCAAAACGTCACACTTAAACTCAGAGGGATGGGGGAGAGAGAGAGAAAGAAAGGGGAAGCTTGGTGTAAGAAATCATCTATACAAACTACAAAGGCTGCCAGACAAAATATTAGTCTTCTGTTAAATTATACAGTGTGATAGGGAAGCACTCACATTCCTCTCTTAGTTTCTGAAAGGCAAAGAAAGAGAAAAATACTGACAAAGAAAGTGAACCTCGAAAGCCAAAGTCAGGGATGGTATTCTTCACCCCATGGCAATCCACAGCTTACACCAGCTCTCAGTTTGGTCCCCAGTGCCAAGGGACAGTAAGCTCCAGTGATTTCACCACCACTATGCTGCAGCCTATGAATCAGACACATTGTATTACCGCCAGGAAAAAGGAACCTGTTGAAAGAGATGTGCTCTGTAACCATGGCAGTCATCAAGAGGGTTGCAAATTTTAACCACATTAGGGAGTAAAGTAAAGCAAAGCAAACTGTCAGCATAAGCATGTAAAGGGGGAAAATCCAGAGGGAAGCAAACCACTGCAGTGATGATATTTCCGTGATTATGTGAGACTGGAGAACAGTGCATACCTTGTTATATGACTTATGAAAGCAGTTATAATTTGTGCTTCTTACATTTTGGAAGATGTTTACTAGCATAGATCATGTCATTAATGTTAAGCAAAGTTGTCTATACTTACTGCAGTAAGACTAATGCACAGCCAGCCCAGACCTCTCTAGTTTCTTATCCAAAACATGTGAAGTGCAGTTTCCCCTGCAGCTTCTATTAGCCAGCCAGAAATACTAGTATAATTTCAATGTTATGTCTTACCTGGAATACCCAACTCATTTTGTATTCTACATACCTCTAGTTCTTTTAGTGTACAGTCTGAATGTTATCATGTTAAGATGGGATTTATTGCTATAAATATTTTTCTTATGACTCTTTCCCAGTGCTTGTTTGACAGTGATAAAAACCAAACTGACATATGTCCATTGTGTGGTAATGCACTTAATCCATGCCTTCTCTCTTGAGTCTTATAACCTGTAGGCTGCATTGCATAAAAGAATGGCTTTTACAGTACTTCAGTCTTTATAAAGCAAACATACATGGATTAAGGGTGCATTTCCCTACTGATACATGTTGGCACACCTACTTCTAATTTCCATTGTATACACCAACAGAGAATTCTGCTTGGTAAGAACATGTAGATGTATTGATGCAGGTGCATTGCATCTCAGGGGTTATCTGAGGCCATCTGAAAGCCATATCTGCCCATGACCATCTGTGAGGCCACAAGGTTGGTGCGATGGGAACATTTTAGTGCTTTATGTGTTCAGGCATGTCCAGCACGTTCATAACCTGTCATCATGCCATGAGAAGGTCAGGGTGCACATGAGGAGGTCAGACCAAGCAGACCTGGACAGATTTTTTGCAGGTTGCAAGCAAGGACCTCAGGTGGACAGGAGGTGGGATTTTGTATTTACAGTTACAGATGCAGCTGTAGCATGTCTTGGCCAAAGAATGCTGAGCACATGTACATATGGCTACTCAGGGGGGGAATCAAAATATACAGCACCTTTATTTAAATACCAATTACCTATGCAACTGGAACCAAATAACGTCTTGCTTCACAAGCATGAACCTACAGACCCAGAACACATTCATTCAAGCAGCTGAAGAAAATACAGTACCAAGAAATCATTTCCATCGCAGTCCAGTGCTTTGGAGTGCTGAGATACTGACCTGCTGTGTCAAAATTTATGTGTTTATGAATAACCCTCCCCAAAAATGTGGCTTGTGTCAATCAATTTGTCCTTAAGGTGGTATTGGATTCAAAACTGTCATGATCCTGGGTTTTGGATTTGATTCAGATGTGGTCAGAAATTCAAGTGAATAATTTCTATAATTGGAAGTAAAACTTCTAAGGTCCATACATCAACACTGATACATCCAACTGAGCTCCCCTTATTTGTGTGCACATTTTCAGTCCTGAAGGAAACACAGCCTACACCCTCTCCCATGTCTTGAAGGTAACATGTTCATACCTAAAGCACTCTTTTGCTGTGAGACCTGCAAGAAGCCCCAAAGTTTAAGTATGTCATAAAATACATTTATGGTTGTAACAGGTCAACTTAAGCAACAAATAAAAAAGGCAGCAACTTCCTCATAACCCACTGTGAGTAAAGAGGGTGGAGTCCGTTTAAAAGGTGGAGGTGCTTTTGAGAGCATTTCTGCAACCTATTCAGGGATCATCCAGAGGCAAGATCAAACCTGTTGATTTACAGGCCAAACAGTTCATACCTGTGACACATGCTGCAAGTGGGAGATTATTGCAGCAGAGCAGCTATGATCTCATGATCACTGACTACATGTAGATCTCACTGTTGTCATCCTAGTCCTATATGGACTAGATAGGATGCACACTTTGTATGGGGCTGTGAGTCAAGGGGGCTGCAAGACTTTTGAGTAAAATAGGATGAATAGAGAATATCACACTTCATCTCTAGACGAAGTATCATGTGGTGATCACCACATGAGTCAGAGACCAGGTGATGAAGACCGTCTTTTCTGTGCCACCAACACTCTTTCAGCGAGCTGCAGCAACTGGGGTAGAAGGAAGTCTGGGCGTGGTGTGGCAGAGGACAGATAATTGCTACCTTAGCAGTTCTTCCTTCTGTTAGAAACACATCTAAACCTGAGCTTCCCCATGTTCAGCAAAGGACCGAAGACCCACCCCTTTGTTCAGGCTTTTAGCCAACTTCCCTCTCTGATAAAAATAACTAATAGTGAATGAGGATTTCTTGGCAGTTTTTGTAGCAAAAGTTTCTACTTGTTTTTCTTTCAAAGCTGGAGTGCTTCAGGAGTTCATGAGATGTTTGTTTCTCAAAACAGGGAATGACACTTCCTTTTAATTGAAGGTTTGTGAGTACCTGAGATATGTGGCATAAATAAAAGAATAAACAAAAGAAATAAGAATAATGCCAGTCTTTGTGTTGAGGAATGCTATTGATGCCCTATACTGCTTTCAGCACGGTGATGTGTGTCTCACTGTTGCTGTACCCCTCTCAGCATAGCTGTACCCCAAACCTGCAGCAAGTCTATGCCTCTCTGAGGGCTTCCCAGACAAGCTGAAAAGGCTCCATATCAACCTGGTACAGAACTTTGTTCTTAAATACAGATGAATTAGTTGTGCTATTTTCTAACAAGAACTTGTTGATCAGCCAAAATGGTGACATCCATGTCTGTCCAGGACTAACACTTTGCTCAGCAAGAATTGTTACATGGAGGGAAGGGAGAGGAAGGAACACATTTCTGAGTTTTCTTCATTTTAATGAAACAACAAACTCTGGGGAAAGGTTTATATGCATGTTCCCACACCTCCACACATGTTTGGTTTATGTAGACAGCATGTTGTAATCAGCATCACTTCCACTCCTCCTCCCCCATCCTTTCTCTGCAAAGTGACCAGAGGAAGAACTGCATTTCTAATTCTTCAGTATCCAGTTTCATTCACAAAAGCATCTCTTCTTTCATGCAGGAAGGCAGGTTTGAAGATACTTATGCAGCCTGTTTGCACTGGGCCGGATGTTCAGCACACTCTTAATTTCAAGTTTGGCAGTAAAATCCTACTTTGTATAAGTAGTTGCAGCTCACAATGACCAGAACTACAGTTGCACCTTGGTATTAAAAGGCCCTTCTTTCTTGGTGACCTTCCACATAATTGAAAATGAGGTATATCTTTCTTTATGATGGGGACTCTGTATTGTATGAAAGTAATCTCCTTGAGATCTTTTCCAATATCTGCTTGATTATAATGTTCTATTTAAACAAACTAGCAAGCCTGTCAGAAATGGTACTTATTGCAGGGCAAGAGGCTTTTGACCTTTTGTGTAATTATTCCCAGCTCACCCTTGGATGTCTGCATTACTCTGAACTGAATTTGTGGCATTGTGTGGTGCAAAAAGGAACTGAATTGTATCCATTAGTAAATTTGAACTGGAACGCACAGTAAATGTCAAGACTCTTAATTGTGCTTTCTGTAATGGCTTCCAAGCTTACTAAGGAACAATCAAAAGCTATTAGTTATGACTAGGTAAACATTTTAAGGATATTTTTTTTGCCAGAAGACTCTTTACTTCTATTTGATGAGTCTTTGTACATGACTTAATGTAAAGTTATGAAAGAGTAGATGTGTTTGTGATAAAATTAGTATGGGGACTTTTATGAGAACATTCAGGCCTAAATACTCATGGTTTCAAAGTTTTAACAGTAAATCTTTCTGCATTAGTCTATATTATAGCAAAGTCTTTTTTTATGCTAACGTATCTGAGATGCATTCTTACCTATCAGTTTACCTTCTGTGCCAGACTTTCTCCTGTTAGATTGTATCTCTTCCCTGCTCAACAGTATGAAGTTGACCCTGTAAGTGATCTTCCTTTTCATGTGAAATCAGTGACAGAGGATCTGCTGTTTTCTAGAGTAACATATTTTTCCAAATCTATACAGCAGTCTTGTGAAAGATCTGGGCAAGAGCAACATAAAGAAAATTTCTTCCTTTGGAAATCTCTTACCAAACATTTGACTGAAAGCTAGGCAGAGGGCAAAGACTGTAGCTGCTTGCAACAGCTCCTCAAAAGCCCATGTTATCTGACCGACAGCAACACATCGTTATCCAAGACGAAGAATTTGTTCAAAGACGAAGATAAAGTAGTTGGCTGCTGCAGCAAGATTGGTTAAGATACAATGCTTCTGTAGCCAGCAGCACAAAAAGGAACGATGTGTTTAGCATCAGATCTAGGTCAGATCTCAGCTCACATAACCACATATGCATTTAAGTTGCACGAAGTGGAAGCAGCATTCAGCAGGAGAAAGAGTTCAAGTAAGTCCAGACCAAGACTTGAAATCTGATCAGTGAAGCCCTAGTTCTGCCACCATTACCCACAATCTCACTTAGATACTCAGAAAAAGTGCATATGGGGCTATGTCCCATGGCACTTCAGGTAACTTCTGAACTCTGATATATAGCAACAGGCAGCAGCAAAAAAAACCCCAATGCTGTAGTAACTCATGAGGCACCAGTAAACAAATTTGTAAGTCACTTGCTGACAAGTAGCTAAATAACTTGAGAGTCATTGGTCACTGTTACATCTGGACACCAAAGTACAGGGTCAGACAGTGAAAACTTGATCTGTAGTCCCTGTTGTTACTGTGCCCTGGGTCTCTGAAGACACAGAGACAACCAAAAGGAGACACAAGGTATAGGGAAGCAGATGGAATTTAGACTGCCTTAATCTAGGCTCAAGTGCTTTGAAGTCCACCATCCTAAAAATTTCTTCATTCATTGTTCTTAACAACAACTGCCTCCTATTAACCATGAAATGAATTTATGCTGATTAACCTTTAGAAAATTATGCAGATTTTAGTAGAAGGTAAGTGTAAATGCATTAGAGATAGTTGCTTGCAACTGGCTCCTTTTTTCCCCAAATGGAAGCATCTGTTAAAGCTATATGGTTCATCTACACAGGGACTGCAAAATTAGAGACATTGTTGTCTACAGTGACTATGTGTGAGAACAAGGATGCTCTTAAGACTGCAGTGAAAGAGAAATTAGAAACTCTCTGGGAAGAAATCCAGAAAGCAAGTTCTTCACAAGCAGCTTTCAAAAAGATTACCCAAGATAAAACGTCAAAAGCAGCTGACAGTCAACAAGAAACTTATTTTTTACATCTTGATTTTTATATAGTCTCAAATAATAGTGTGATAGGAAATTGGAAATTGTACTCAAGAGGAAGTCATTATAAGAAATAGTAAAAAAGATGCTACCATGTCTCATCGTCATATAGTTTCTTCACAAAATTAATTCAGGTTGTGGTTTTATTGATATGAAGAGGCAGACTTTGAGTAGAAAGGAGGAAGGATGAAAACCACAGTAAAGGAGAAGGGATAACTACCTCTATGCCACTAGAAAAGTGAGAAGACAGAGATAAACAGAAGCAGTGTGAGATGATGCCAGTGATGACCTATTTCTTTTTCCAAAGAGCAACATTGCCCCGTTAATTCTTCTGGTAGTGCCCTATCTACATGTAATCAAACTGTCCCAGTGCTATACAACACAGCTTGCTTGTCTTTTATGAGGAGGTGCTGCATTAGAGTGGGATTTGCCTGCCCTATCTCAGGTAGCTGGCCTGCTTCAGGCGCCCAAATGTTTGTCACTGGGTCGTCTCATCCCCGTGATACCACCACTCTCCTGGCTTTACATCCAGTAAGTGACTGAATTCACGTGCTCAAAAATCCTCATATGTCTCTGACACCATTTGCTCAACACGCATCCATGACAATATATGTCCCTAAGCCATGGTAAAACCTGTTACTAACTGGAAACCGTTATACTATTGATGGACAAATGGGGTCAAATGGGCAGCCTGAAAACAAAGCAGCAGGATATTGTGAAAAGTGTGAAGGCCACACAGGTTCTCCCTGACCTTTAGGCAGTTTTGTAGGAGTGAGACAGAAGATCTACTGAGAGCAGGGTCCTTTTTGTGCGTCCTTGAGTCTTCTTGAGCCCAGACTAGCCAGAACGGACTAGTGGGAGATGAGGGTGGGTTTAGCTTTAGGTCAGTGTCTGGTCTAACACAGGTATCAAAGACATAGTCAGAATGAATGAGATGAGGGACAGTGGGTTTTTTGGTCAGTGCATAACACTGGGACCCTACTGCTCTTTGGGTATCTGTCTCACCTGATACTTGGCTTGATCTCAGCTACTACGATGTGTGTTGAACAATACCTCAAAACTACCCATTGTTTTGTGGTTTTGTACTTTCTTAATAGAAGCCAATGCCTGTCTTCCTTGTCTCTGATGCCAGACCTGCCTGAAGCCACCTAGACTCATTCTGAGGAGCAATGTGATTGTTCCCATAGTAATAGACCTGACCTTTGATAAATGCCTGATGGTGAGATGACACCGCCACCTCTGGACTGATAGCGGACTTCATTACACCCTGGAAAGAGGTGAAATGATGCACAGCTTGCTCCTCTACCTTTAGGAGCCATGGCAAAGAGAGATTGGGGTAGGAGTGGTGGGTAAGGAAAGGCTTCATGGAGGCCTGAGGGATGTGAGAAAGGAGAAGAGAAGTCAACTCCAGCAGCCTGAAAAGGAAAGTAGAAAGTCTGCAGCACCGAGTGCCTGGAGAATCCCTGGGTACTCTGACTGTGGCAAACAGCCACATCTTTAACTGACCATGGTTGATCCTAAAATGGAGGACATATGCCCACACTATGTTGTATTTATGAAAAGCTCACAGGATTTATTAAGATAGAAGATGTTGAAAATGCAACAGAAGAATGGAGTGAATATATATTTAAAAAAACCTGGAGTTATGTTCCCCAATGTGCGCCCACTGATACACTGAGCAGCGTGATAGCTCCCCCACCTGCTCAGGACCCTCATTTAGTTTGGGATACTGTTTCCCCTGAGCAACAACCAAGCGACTAATCACCTCTCCATAGAAGACTGCAGATACCTATCTCCCTAGTGAACCCTGGGTGTTTCAGAGGACTGCTGAAAGCTGTTGAGTACCATATACATGCCTCCTTTTTGATCAGAAGAGCTGACCACTTCACAGTCAGAAACCTGACCATCAGCATTATGGCCAGGAGTTGCAACAGTTCATCTGTCTTACCCAGGTGGAAACTAATTTCCACCAGGCCTGCAGAGAAGGTAACTATCACCCATCACACCCACAGACTTGCTTGAGGCTGTTAAGTAGATTGGACACACACTGCTTATAGGTGAATGCCAGCTGCTGAGTGGCCTTCCTCATCTGTACAGGGTCTGTCAGGAGCTCACTCTGTTAGGTTACCTGGGGTTTACAAGAACCCAGAGAATCACATGCCCTACAGTGTTCATGACACATGAGTACGGCTTGCAAAAACAAATAAAAGGATTTTGGAAATCAAGCCTGTTATGAATTTGTGTTTTATTTACTGAATTCATCCTCTCTGCAAAGGAAAGAATCAGCCACATGAAACCAAGCACTGAGGAGGGCTGGCTACTCTGACTGAAATTGTACCTCTAAATTAATCAACGGTGGGATGCACTCATGAGCACTGCGACACAATCACCCATACTGTTGTATCTTTGGAGTGGCCTCTGACCTGAGCTAGCATTCTTCCAACCAACACCCAAGAATCCTTAAGGAGTTAGTATGGCCCAGAGACCCTTCCCAACAGGCAGCTGGATGCTGCTATCCTATTTTAAGGATAACTAATTAACTAAGAGTTGAACAGTGTAGACAAGAAGTGTCCCATGCCAGCTGGCATCAGTGCCAGAAAATGGTTTCAGGGTGTTTTCTTTAATGTACTAATGTGCTATTAGGTTGTAAGGCAACTCCTCTGTTCTTGCAGCTTGGTGGCCCAGGACTTCAGCACCAGGTTCATCCACATGTCTTTTAGGAATGTGAAGCAGTTTCTACTTTATCCCACTTTATTAAAATCTACGCACCTGCTAAGGGCTTAGAGTCAATGTTTTAGGATATATGAAGACATACATGAAAGGTCTTACACAGCTATGAAGGGAGACCACAGAGCTGAGAGGTTTTGTTTTCTTTTCCTGTGCAATTTGGAATTAAACTCATGAGCTACTTGTGGTGGGCAGAGAGCTTTTCACAGCTATCCACATGCTGGGTGAGGTACTTGTCAGCAAGTGGTTATGGGCAGAAGTGATAAGATGTTTAAGTCTCGTTTCGTTTATCTATTATAATCAGAGGTGTCCTAGAGTATCGTACCTGACTTCAGCTGCCTCTCCATGAGGACAAGGGTTACCCACAGGCCAGAGTTCATAGCTTCCAATTCCACATGGACCATCTACTTGCTCATGTTTAAAGTACTGACTTGAATCTTGAAGGAGTCTTTACCTGGAGTGGCTGGAAAGTCTGACATCCTAACTGAGGAAGCCACTGAGGATGAAGACCTGGATGTCTAGGTGGTTGATAGTGGGTGTATGGAAGAATTAACTGTCTCCTGCAGGCAACTGTATTGCAGCTAAGTGCAAACACATAACTGGGAGAGATGTCTACCTGTACTTTGGATGCATAGCTTAGGGCAGACAAATTGCACTGAAGGAGTCTAATAAGTGCTCTGTCACAAGCATAACCAAAGCAGTAATGTGGAGGCAGTAAAGTTCTATGGAAACCAGCCAGTATGATTTAGTACTGGCTTTAGAAGTTCCTTAATGTTATTTGCTAATGGTGCAATTGTACTTTTGGAAGGCCTTTACAGGGAAAAGCAGTCACACTGTCTTGCAAAGAGGCTGAAAAACAAACAGATTTATAAATGACTCAGTGAAGAACTCAAAAATGGCCAGACTAAACAGCCTTCATGGCCATCTGCTCTCCTTCCCAGTGGAAGTGTAGAGGATAGATCAGGCAGATAGTGATACTTTCTTGAGAGTTTAAAATCTTGGGCTAAGGCTTCTCACTGTTTTCCCTATACTAGTATCTAAAAATAATTTAGGAGACTCTCAGAAAGTCCATATTTAACTTCAAGCACACAGACTCTTCAGCACAGCAGCGGGTTGGTGGCAAGGAACCACAGTGGTGCTTGAGACGAGGATTTCCTGAGGCAGAGTGCTTGAGCATTCAATGTCACTGAAATGTCATGGGGAAATTGCTGCGGTCCCTGTGACAGACTTCTGCTAGCTGCTGTGGAGGCAGTGAATGCTCCAGGAGGGAAAACCTTTACTCTCATAAAAACTGCTACTCTGGCAATTAGAGGTGGCATTTTCAGAAGTTCTCACCAGAGCTCAAACTGTTTTCATTAGAGCCAGCTGGAGTTTCACCACTGGCATCTGTAAGATCAGTGTCAGTCCAACTCTTCCTAAACAAAATTAAAGTAACTGTGTGGTATTATATAGCGAACACAGAACATCTTCATGTTTTTTTTCTTGTAAACAGTTGGAATAGAAAGTGACTGATAATTAGTTGAGCACTGTGTCATTGGTTTTGAATTCACTCTATTACCTGGGTGAGTTTATAAATAAGAGAAGAAGTTATAAAAACAAATAAGTCCTATTCACATATACAAGGCAATCCCAGAGGATACCACTAAATGAAGTAGAGACCTAAATAATTTTAAAAGCTGGATTTTATTTATTTGGGCATAGCAGGACAAACAAGATGAGAATGTATTGTGCTGATTCTCAAAATTGCATCACAGGAGCAATAATCAGCCTTTTAATTATTTTCCTCTGTAGTCAGCTTAGATCAATATCAACCTCTTTGTTTGTTTTAATTGAATCCCATTGTTTTTCTTTTTTTTTTTTTTTTTGAGGGAGGACATTGCGTGACTGTGCAGGTACTGGAACAGAGAAAAGATCTTAAGGGTTTGACAGGTGAAAGCTGAATGCCTGTTGGAAGCGACATGTATGTGTCTCCTCCCTAGTGTTTCTGAAATAAAGAGGAGATTTGTGGTGTATATATTTTTGACAGGACAACAAAAATTAGGACCTGAATAAATGAATCTGACTTGTTTCCACCTGCAAAGGGGGCCTCCTCAGACTGAGCAAACTGGAAATGACTCATAATCACAATCAAGACATAATAAGGTTCTTATGAGAATTGCCTATCCAATCATCAGGGATCTGGACTTGACAACCCAGGCCTGTATTCCTAGAATAGGTTTTATATGCCAATGATGTCAAGAGTGTAAAAACAGGAAAAAGAAAAGCACCTAAAAGCTATTTTAATGTAGGCCTCCTCTTTGTCCCTTTTGCCTTTAGCTAATTCCACCTTCCAATCTGGTGGCAGCATGCAATAGACCATAAATTTCTGCTGTATGCTTCATTTTCCTAAGTACTGAGGGCATTTAACTGGAAGACCAGGTTCTTCTCCCAGCAACATGCTTAGTGTCCCATTCATGTAAGTGACTTTGATTAAGCTCCACAAATTAAAAACAAAAGGACAGAGAAGTCTAAGACAGGAAAGGGATTAACTTTAGGTGCATCTGATCCAAAAGCCAAACAAACAAAAATCTCACGCTTGCTCAGCCTAGCCTTACTGAGCTCACTAGACTTACTGACTGATTTGTTGTTTGACCTGAGAGTTGCCTTGGTGCCCGCATGCCCAAACATATCCCAAAACACTGGTCTGAGTAGTTTTGGGGCTTAGGTCCCGTTTACAACATGCTGAGATTCAGAGTTTGACAGAGCAAAATGGCCTGATCCAGAGGTTTCAAAGGGCAAATCTAAGACGTGTGTTGCAGACAGGAGGCACTCATTTTCACACCACCTAGATATGCATTTACAAGTCTGGTGGAATGAATCCTTGACCCTGGTGCCTACAACTGAAATGTTCAAGGGCTACTCTTGGAAGCATTATCTAAGTCCTCAGCTGGATCTGTCCCATTGTGACACTATTTTATTTACAATAGGAATATGCAAATAGAAAATGTAAATTTTAAGCAGCTGGGACATACTGGCAATTTATTCAGACAGCTGCAAGCAAATGAAAAAAAGTCAAGACTTACTTAAAATAAGTTAGCTGTACTGTGCAACACTGTATGCAAAATGCTTTTTCTTATATAGGACTTCTGGCTGGAGAACAAGTGCAACAGGAAAAACAGCAATGTAAACAATTCCATTTAACTACATTTATCTGGGCAAACACACAGAAAAGTCTGGACAAGCTTTGGCTCTTGGAGAGATTCTCAAGCTGAGGGCCAGAGCGCCAAGATTTCATTACTCTTATGCTGAAAGAGTTGTTGCTATGCTGAAAAAAAGTTGGAAACCTGCATCCAAATATTGAAGATGAATTTGTACTCAATACTACAGTACTCCACTGGCAAAGAGAGAATGAACTGCATGATGTAATAACTATTTTCCATCTCAAAGTTCTGCTAGGCTGTATATTTTCTTTGATAATTATTGTGATTTCTTTTAATGACTTGAAGGGTGCCTCAAGCTTTGGCAGAGAAGTGCCTTTTGTTAATAGCAGTATTATTAATTATAATAATTGCATATTTCAATAAAAGTTTTTTGTAATGGTATATTTTGCTGTTCCTCCATGAAATTTCCAGCAGTTCCTATTTTAAACTTGGTGAGACATTTCTCAAGAGTATGTCTTTTCCCAACATACTGTGAAGACCTGAATGGATAGTAGCACACAGAACAGAAGTCAAATTTTGTTTCAAAACTTGACATCATCTCAAAACGCAAGTCTGCTACTTGAGAACTTCATTTTTTGTTTGTTCTCAAAATAGATTTCTGAATCAGACCTAACTTCAATTACAGATTTTTGGAAATTTCTTGAAAACTGGAAATTCCAGAAGAATAATTAAATGAATACATAATAACTAATTAACTAAATAAAAAAGCTGGCAAGAAGTTTGGGGTTTTGCTTACTGTACTTTTTCTTCCTCATGAGATCAAGTATGGACAAATGTAGAAGTGTTGTTATAGCCTCCTCAAGAAGGTCAGTTACAGCTTTGGTAACTGTGTCTTGTTATACTGAGCTAAAGGATGAGAGGATACCAGTCTGAAAACAGCCAAACAGTCTTCAGTATCTGCAATGACAACTAAGTGAGAGAGCAGAAAGGACTGTTGTAAATACTGTAGTAGATAGGGGTTGCCCCATGCAAGCGTCCAAAATCTAGTGGTAGGGCAACTTGCTTTGTACAGCTCTGGTAGCATCATTTAGAGCTTTTGATTTTGAACAGATATTTGCCATACTATTAAACATGAAGTGCAAATTTAATAACTCTCTCCTGTTTTATCATGTGAAATGGAAGCAGAAACTGCGCCATGATTCTGCATTCTTCTTATGAGTAATCATAAGAAACACAAATTAAGAGAGCAAGAATTACTCTGTTTCACGGCTGTAATGTAATACAGGATTTTATGAAAGTTATGCCTTATATGCCTGTTAAGTTACACGACTCAGAAAACCCATAGAAAAGATACCATTCTAAGGGTAAATTACTCCAATCTTTGACAATAGGTTCAAAGACAAGACAATAAATGTTTATGAAAAGAAGAATCTTTATGTCAGATGTGATAGCTATATGCAGATAATGAAGCTGTGACTCATGGATGAAAGAGGTTGGATGTGCTCAACAGCTGTTTTTCTTCTGTATTTGAAAGAAGGCTGGAATTTTTGTCCTTTACATACCATGTTGTGGATGGAATAGTGAAGCTACCAACTGCAGAGGAGGGAAGGTAACATCTGCTGGAGATATTGAATCTAAAAGTCATAAGGAAATTAGCCAAGATCTTTGAAAACCCATGGTAAATTTTTAGCAAAGCTTGGAAAACTGAAGGAATTCCTGAGGATTTAAAAACTCTTGGTACTGGTCTGGTGTTTGAAAATGATTAAAGGAATGACACAGGTAGCTATCAGATAATTATCCTGACAGTGTTGGTTAGAAAATACAGGGCCATGGGTTTTGGACTGCAGAACAAAGAGTTAGAAGCTGTAACTGTTTTGGTTGGAAGGTAGGTTTTGTTTGTTGTCTTTTGTTCTGAAACTGGCAGACGATGGTAACTATACTGATGTCACATACTTGGATTTCTCCAAGGCATTTGACTTTCTATCAATTACATTTTGAATAAGAAACATGAATTATATAAAATTAACACAGCATAACACATAACAAGTATGTCATAAAGTGGGTCCTGGAGAGATCTCAAGCAGTTGCTGCAAAGGAAGAACAGATCTGTTTCCAGCACTGACTTTTAAGCTGGCACTGTTCAGTATTTTCATTAACAACATCGATGACCATAAAAAGAGTTTTCAGGTAGGGCTCTTAAGCAAAACAAAGTTTGTTGGGTTAAAAAATATGGAAGAGAACACAATACAGGCAACATCAACATAATTGCCTGCTTAAACAGTCACAGTCCCATAAAATGTGTTTCAGTACAGACATGCATGAGACCTCTTGAAACAAAGACACAAAGAAACAATTCCTTCCACAGGATGGTGGGCTTCACTCTGGATACCTTGTGTTAGACCCTTAACAGAGCCTTACTGTCCTGGATACATTCCACCCTCAGTGGGGAGAGACAGGCATCTCCTGAGGCTCTTTCCAAATGCAGTCAAGATCTGACCAGTGTTTATTAACTCTTTGATTATAAGCCTTTTATAAACTTTTGATTATTTAGCCTTCTAGTCTTATACTATCAACTTAGATGCAATCAGGGGCTGTAGTTGAGGGTTATAGAGTTAGATGAGACATGTGCAGTTCTGGGGTCCACAGTTTAAAAAGGATGTGAAGGTACTCAAATGCATCCAGAGGAGGGCAACAAAGCTGGTGAAAGGGCTGGAAGACATGTCCTATGAGGAGTGGCTGAGGACTTTGGGCTTGTCTAGTTTGGAGAGAAGGAGGCTGAGGCGTGACCTCATTGCTCTCCTCAACTTCCTGAGGAGGGGAAGTTAAGAGGGAGGTGCTGAGCTCTTCTCCCTGGTATACAGTGATAGGAAGCATGGGAATGGTTCAGAGCTGTGCCAAGGGAGGTTTAGATTGGACATTAGGAAGCATTTCTTTACTGAGAGGGTGGTCAATCACTGTAACAGGCTTCCTAAAGAAGTGGTCAATGCCCCAAGCCTGTCAGTGGACATTTGAACAATGCCCTTAACAACATGCTTTAACTTTTGGTCAGCCCTGAGTTGGTCAGGCAGTTGGACTAGATGATCGTTGTAGGTCCCTTCCAACTGAAATTTCTATTCTATTCTATTCTATTCTATTCTATTCTATTCTATTCTATTCTATTCTATTCTATTCTATTCTATTCTATTCTATTCTATTCTATTCTATTCTATTCTATTCTATTCTATTCTATTCTATTCTATTCCTTGCTGAGCTAAATGCCTAGTTTCCTGTTTTCACCATGGCTCATAAAGGAGAGAGAGAAAAAACAGTCCATAGATCTGCTGGTTCTAGCCTCAGGAAGTCACCAGACTAACCCTCACACTTGAATCCAGTGATTGACCACCCTCTTGGTAAAGAAATGCTTCCTCATGTCCAGTCTGCTGCAGCTTTGAACCATTGCCATGTGTCCTATCACTGGATAGCAGGGAGAAGAGCCCAGCACCTTCCTATCCCCTTCCCCTCCTCAGGAAGCTGTAGAGAGCAATGAGGTTGCCCCTCAGCCTCCTTCTCTCCAAACTAGATAAGCTAAAAATCCTCAGCCGCTCCTCACAGGACATGCCTTCCAACCCCTTCACCAGCTTTGTTGTCCTCCTCTGGAGGCATTTAGGGACCTTTACATCCTTCTTAAATTGTGGTGCCCAGAGCTGCACACAGTACTCAAGGTGAGGCTACACCAATGCTGAATACAGGAGGATAATCACCTCTTTTGAACAACTGGTTATGCCTTGTCTGATGCACCCCAGGATGTGCTTTGCCCTCTGGGCTGCCAGGGCAGACTGCTGGCTCATATTGAGCCTGCTGTCCACCAGCACTCTCAGATCCCTTTCTGCAGGGCTGCTCTCCAGCCACTCCTCTCCCAAGTTATACTTGTGCCCAGCGTTACTCCATCCCATGTGCAGATTCCAGAATTTGGACTTGTTAAATTTAATCTCATTAATCATGGCCCAATACTCCAAACTATCTAGATTCCTCTGCAGGGTCTCTTGTGCCTCAGGTGAATCATCAACACCTCCCCTTTGGTGGGAAGTTACATGCTTGTTAACTTCCACATTTTGACCGAGACTTGTAGTGTATCTCATAAGCCACATCTTCAGTAGGTTGCTGGGGAGGATTTCCCACTCTTTATTTGTGTTCAATGTCCAGATACATTTGTATACTTATGTACTTTTTCCTCCCTCTGAATCATTGCAGGTTAGTCCCAGCTGGAGAAAAGGCTGTGCATCAATGTTCTCAGAGGGAGCAGATGCAAGCTTGGTCTCTCCTGCTTGTATGCACAGGAGTCAACTGATCACCAGATTTGAGTCAGTGCGGGCATCAGTAGGGCTTCCTTGTTCTGTACCTGTGTCCTGGTTTAGCCAGGATAGGGTTAAGTTTCCCCAGCAGTGGGGGGAAGCTCTAGCCAGGTTATTCATATATCATGCTGACCTCACATCCTGGCGCGAGCGCGGGAAGAATCGGTGATCGAGTGGGTTGGCGCAGCCGGTTCTCTCACTGCTGTATCGGTATACATTTTGCTTTGTTCATTGTTATCACTGTTATTCTTATTGTTATTTTTTGTTGTGTTGCTGTTGCTCTGTTGTATTAAACCTTTCCTTATCTCAGTCTCGGGGCTTTGTATTTCACTCCCTTTGTGGGGGAGGGGCAGCGGCCGCGTGGTCTCAGACCCCGGCAGGGGCTAAACCACCACAACCTGTGGCATTTATAACCCTGATTGATTCAACCCTAGCACGTTTAAAATATATATTTTTTATTTTTGTCCCTCATTTGGAACAGAACATGATGACTAGGGTCTTTAACAAAAACAACTTGAACAAAATCACCAACAAATTAATACCATCATTCTGTAATCATCTGCCATGTTGTCTGCCAGCTACTTCCAATTAAGAATATTTCATAGTTAACAAAGTATGATGAGCTACAGTGCACAGCTGCACTCTAATATAGGCCCATTCTGCTATGCTGCTTCATCCATGCAAAACTGAATAAAGAACAGAGACCCACAGGTGGTGATGGAAGTAAGTTAATTAATTCTTCTTGCAATTTAGAGGGCACAATATTCAGTGTACTAGTACTGGAGTCCTCTGAATGTCACTTTAGTAAACATATACTGTCATTGTGAGTGATCTTTGGCTTGCCAGTGTTTTGTGAAGTAATGGTCTGCATAATGGTTACACATGAGCAATCATGATAAAGGAAAACACTTAATACATCATCTTACATTGCCCACAATCTATGGCTGAACATTAGATCTTCTTAATCTGATGCACCTGGGACTCTGAATTACTGTTGGAATGAGCTTGAGTGAGTATTTTGGAAGCCCCAAAAATCTGTTCTCTGTACTCATACTGTACTCTGAATTGTCCCCTCCCAGCAACCATTGCATTGTCCAAACCTGATATACTTTAACTGTTATTAGCAAGTGGAATAGATCTCAAATTGAGAAAAGTATTTGTGCAAACTGAAGATCAAGAGGTCTGTCCTGGCTATCACAAAATGTTTACTTCAATTTAGGTAATATTGGGCAAGAAGCTGACAGCAGTGAAAAGTCCAGCAAGGCCAGCTTCATTTGACTAAATTTCTGATGTAATGGATTTATTTATTTATTTATTTAAAATCTGGGCTTAGGATGTGAAAGAGTACATCTCTGCTTGAAGCCAGCTGATCTCCTGCAGGCTACGTCAGCAGAGGAGCTGGTCAAAGGACAATAGAGATGATCCTTCTGAGAGCCACCAGCTGCTGCTCAGGTAACAAGTCCCTCTACTGTGAGGTGCTCTGAGCGTGACAGTAAAGAAGGGACAAGCTTTGTGTTAAAGCTGGCATGTTACATACAAGTGTGGAACATCTTTCTGTAATTGTAGCTTGTTAAGTTTTATTTTTCATAAATTATATGAACTCATTTCAATTGCATCATTTTTTTTTAATTATTTATTAATTGAGTCATGTCCACCTGCTGGACTATTTTGTCCGGTATTGACATCAGGATGAGACACCTGTAACTATCCAAGTCACTCTAATTACCCTTTTGAAGTGTTGGCAGAATGCTTGGTTGGGTGGGGGAGAGGTTATTAATTCTGTTGCTGTTAAAGTGTGGCAGGTGTTTCAGATTGCTCCTCAACTTTTCATTTTGTTACTCTATTGTTCAAGAGATCTATGTCTGTAAATTAAGAAATGCCGTTTGTTAGGTTTCTTAATTACTGATATCGTAGAAAGCATTTCATCCTCAGAGGGTGATATGATAATATAATGGAAGAAGAGGATTTAATGACTTATTCTGTTTTTTTGTGCATTATGAATAAGTTAAAGTAAAACGTTCAGACACTTCTATAAGGTATAGTTGTTCCAAATCTACTGGAAAGCTAGAGATCTTAAAAATTTACTTCCCCTCTATTTTTATTCTGCATTCTCAGTGGTTTTCCAAGGTGTGGGGATATCAGCAGTCCAAAAGTTGACATGTCAGCATTAGATGTTGAGCGAGGAAGTACAAGAAATACTCTGGAATGACGGTAGATCATCTCAGGACATTTTTAGAAAGTGTTAAAATTAATTTGTATTTCAGCTTCAGTCTTCCAAAATGGCTGGGTTATAGCTACAATACTTAATATCTCTTATGTATCATTACCAGTCATTAGCAAACGTCACCTGTCATGTTTTTTGTTCCTGTATTACAACGTGTGTTTCTGCTTCTTGATGACTGCAAATTGCCCCTGTTCGATCCTGAACTGTTGAGGCAGCTGGTGGGAACATCCAAGATGTCAATTATGTCTTATGCTTGGCAGATGGACAAGACTTTTTCCAGAAGACCTTTCTGACAGACTTTTACTGAAGCTGTCATATCCCCCACCTGACCCTCATCCTTACTACATTTGTTTCTGTCAGAGGACTTTGCTATGTATTTTCGTAATTACTTTCCACAACTTATCATATAACTCAAATTCTTAGAGATGAACTGTGAAATGTAACAGATGGGATTGCAAACCCCCAAAATACCAGGAAGTAGACATTTTCCATGGTTGCTATATAATCATGCAGGGATGTTAGTGACATGTGAAATTGCTTGAGACTTGCAAATCTTTCAAGAACACCTGCAAAAGGGGTGCTGATTTTTTGTTTAAAAAGTAACATGAATCTCTACAACTGTTACCTATATTGGGCTGTAAATCCAACCCTTTGATTTTAAAAAATTACCTTAGGGAGGA
This sequence comes from Strix uralensis, assembly GCF_047716275.1. NCBI lineage: Eukaryota > Metazoa > Chordata > Aves > Strigiformes > Strigidae > Strix > Strix uralensis. Next base: position 92,423,428 of record NC_133973.1, read on the forward strand.
CTGACCACCATAAAAACTCTGAAACAAGAAAAGCACAAATTTGAAACAAAAAAAAGTATAAAATAAAAATCATTGATAGTTCTGCATTAGTTTTCACAGCCAGTGAGAAGAAATAATTAAGTCCTATGACTATTGATTATTATACTTGTGCTTGCAGATGTGCCAGTTTTGTTCCTTTCCTTTGGGTTTTCCCAGTAATGATAAGAGTGGCTAATGGCACAGAAATTTTACCTTTTTGAAAAGACTTAGGGTCAGCCCAAGCTCTCCTTCACATCAAATATTATTGGTGCGCACAGCATCTATCCTGCACTTAACTGTATGTGAAATATTCTAGGCATCTAGAGAGAGTACATACATTTGAGACTAGTTTTAAAAACTCATTAGAATAATATCCAATTCCTATTTTTAAAAGGAATGTTTACCCGAGGCTCCTGGCCAAATTCCAATCCCACTAATTATGTTTTACTGAAATAAATTATCACCTGCAGTTTTACTTGGACAGACTATATTTTTTTGGTTCTTGCTCCATTTGGGTAAGTAGTGTTACTCTGAGGTGTTAGCCCTTGTTATATTTCACCGATACGTATAAATCAGGGATGATTTTGCAGGGAAATACAGACCAGGATGCTTCAGACCTTGGTCACATCTAGATGGGATATTCAGACTGTTTTGCAGGTGAGCAGCCAGAAGAGGCCAAGGACTGACTTTGGCCACAGTGATTGGTGTATTCAGCAGGTTAAGGTCCCAGTCCCAAATCTTGTTCTGCTCTGCAGTTCTTGAGCATATATCATTTCTGCTTAGGACCTGGTCCTGATGATGGTTACGTGTGGAATAAATATTATTTACATGTTTTCTCTTGTTAACTAAGCGGAATTAATCACGTGAATGAAGTTATGCCCGGGTTTGAGGTATGAGCTTCTATGTTTCTAAAGTGACTCGAGATGCATTTTTCCTGCTTCTGTTTTTTAGCGTAAGTAGTGTAAAAATCATGCTTCTTCAGCAATACTTTAATGCCTCTTAGAAGTACTCTGATTTTTTTCATTGCAGAAAATGGTTTTTATTATGATCTCTGAAGACCAGACCTAAACATATATTTAATTTCACTTACAAGTTTCCAAACACTATAAAACTGTAGAATATTCACTAAGAAAATATTTATATTCACATACTGGCTGTATAACACAAATATTTTGTCACCATTAACATTCCATGTCAGCTTAAAAATGAAAATGCATACAATATATTTATTTCCAAAGTGCTGAATATATTCCTTTTCAAAATATTTTCAAAGACATTATAATTATTAGGATGAATCACATAATTTCTTTGCCTTTTAGGTTAACCAGAACCACTATATTTATTCTCTCTTGCTTATACCAGTAATCAAATTTTTGGCTCTTCTCCAGAAATGTTCACTAGTCTGAAGAGAGAGCAGTGAACAGGACAGAAGAAAACTGGCATCTTGGACTACTTCCACTTGAGGGGTTGTTCAGTTTATGGCCAGATACGACTGTGAGCCAGTCCAGACGCTCTGCAGGCCTCTCAGCATAGCTCTGGGCATCATCTAATGCAGCCTATACTAACTATGACCCAGTGTTGTGCTAATATGGTTCCTATAATGTGTGACCTCAGAGGTTGTTTCACACAGCTTAGTACAGTCATTCTTTCTGCACCCACCTGGAGAGAAACCACTCCAGATCTCCTGTAGCCAAAAGGGATCTTGTAACTAATTTCTCCAAAAATGTCTCCTTTGCCATAACTTTCAAATGTAATAATAATATGTGAAAGCCTGCACTGAAGCAGTCATAAGCTAGAGTTTGGCACAAGTACTGGGTGTTGTCGCTGCCCTCCTGATGGTCCTGGGCAAGTCATGCCTCATTTTGTACCTTTGTTTCTTTGGCTTTGCATTGAGGCTTATTACTCTTCATGTTTGTTCTCACCTCCAAGATCTACAGTCTTCTGCCAGCAAGTCATATAGTGCAGTGATGAGTGTGAGGAAGTCCTTGGACAGCCAACTATGAGACACTTTCCTTTCCCACCCTTGTCCCTCTGAAGGAGCTCCTCTCTATACCATGGCCATATCTTTGTCCCCTCCAATGAGCTGCGTGTGATTGGAGGTTGCCCATAACAAATCCAAACCACCTGCTGAGGACTGGTTATTTTCCATAATCTGCAGCCCAATAGTCAGAATCTAGTTACAGTTAGGGGTAGGATAAAAGCATCCTAAACTCTGTTTAGCTTAGGTCATTATTGTCCAAACCCTTGTTTGATCCAAGATGAAAGTTCAGCTTGCCTGTTTTCCAAAACTGCCAGATACTGTGTGTGCTTAAGTTTGCTTAGATTCCTCCTTAATTAAGCTGAAAGGTCCTCAGGCATTTAGGTTTATCCACCCACATGTGGTCAGAAGCATCTGTTCCTGGTGAATTACTTCTACCTGTAGGTAAACAGACACGTGAATGTTGTTGGTATTCCCTGGAAAAATCTCCAGGCTAACTTATGGTAAAAACTGCAGTCAGTGTCATTCGTAAGGGTCATGCTTGCTGTTTTGTATAAATGTCAGGTAGTTTCACCTCTTTGCAAGACTTCTTCCTCCTCTTTACAAGGAAGGGGAGATTTCAGTTTTAAGCATAAAAGAGGATTTAGGCTTATCAAGTAAGTTCCCAAGGCTTGCAGACAATGAAATATTCTTGCTGAACCCAGTATCTGTTTTTCTAGTTATTTACTGAAGCCGGGCCACTGCAAAATCAGGCATCCAAGAGTCTTGGACTTGTGAAAGCCCATTAGAGCCTATTTCTAGTCTAGAGACTCAATTGCTCAGCTGAAGCTGCTAGAAATTTGTTCTTAATTTTTTAGGAGTTATTGTTCCTTTCCAAACAAGACTTTGTTCTTCATCCAATATCTTATGTGACAAACACACACATCCAGGGACTTGGAGTGGAGCTCTGTCTCTGCAGCACATATGTTGCTTGTAGACATACAGAGAGTCATTCTTACCAAAAGTGTCTGCACAAGCACTCTGAGCAGGGGTATCAGGTTCGCCACAGGTGATACCATCACTGTGCTGTTGCTGCTGCTAATATTGTCCTCTTTCCTCCTGGAGTTTCAGAAAAAAAATCAGAACAGCAGGAAAGTATTATAATCAATAAAGATGGAAGAGGAGAGCTGAAGGATAAAAGAGTAATAAGTTTCAGGCAACTCTCAGTTATCTGCACATGTTGTATACAGATTATGTGGGTCAGGACCACAGGGTCATGTAAGGTCGAGTCTGCTTTAGTAGCTCAGTATCGGCAAGCCCTGAACACAAATATTCTGCTTCTTAGACATAGCTCATATTCAGAAGCATCATAGCCACTTCAGTGTATCCTACAGTCCAAACTAACAAAACTTGCTGAACATGTACTAATTTGGCGTAAAACCAGCTCAGTTGCCCCTGTGTCATATCCTTGGGATCCAAACAAGTACAAAATATGACGCATGCCACACAACCAGCTCAGATCCAGCAGGGTTTATTAGCCTTGCCTGACCCGAGTTACCTTTGTATACTCATGTTACTCTGTAGCCAGTTTAAGAACCTCTCCTGGTCCTCAGGGTTCTGGAAAACATGGGTACAGAGGCACCAGAGAGGTTCTCCAGCAGGTCTCTTGGGTTGTGCTAGTGCTTTGGCTAGTGCTCTTACATCCTGATGAAGCCAAGCCAATTGAGTTTGGCTGGATGTTAGTACCATATATTCAATAACTCAGGGACAGGGTTTTCCAAGTTCTTTCATCCTCAGTAGCCCAGATAATGAGGAGCTAGTGCAATTCTTAGAAAATCACATCTGAGATAATCTTCAGACTGATGTTCCTGAGGCTGTTACACATCATGTTAAAAATACAAACCATAACTTAAAGAGCAACTGTTCCCAGAACAGGCTGAGACTTGCAGCTTCACACCAGAGGGAGCCATTTGTGGAGGGTCTTTGGAGCGTGCCCGAACTCTGGATTTCTGACAGCAAGAAAGATTACCAGGTCCTCAGAACCATTTAAAAGCAGACTGAAAGAAAAAAATCTTAATTTGCACAGTCGCACAGTTGGAAAACCCTCAGCTGACTTCTTCAGGGTAATTTTCTTTCTTTCTTTCTTTTTCATGTACATTTCTTTGAAGTGTTTTGCATTAAAGTGTTATTGCATATTTTAGGAAGTGTTATTGTCCCTGTATGTTTTCTTCCAATGTAACTATAAATTTCTATCCAAATATGCTCAGAAGCTGTTCGCTGTCAGAACATGAAATCGACTAGTAGATAAGCATACATAAAGGTGGTTATTTCCATAGAGAAATCAAAGACACAAAACAAATTAACAACATTCTTTGAGTTTTAAGCACAGGCAGCTATATGGGTGGCAGGATAGGTGGTTTTGTTTTTTAAAGTGTATTTCCTTAAGTATGAGTTTGAGTTTAAATGTCACCAACATGAATTTGCATCTGACTATTGATGTTCTTATCTTTTCTTTAGTACAGTTTGGTCATGAAACTCCACATCTCAAACTGTGATAGATCATTCATTTTAACTGCCTGAAAGTTAGACAGGTAGTATAAAGTATAAAGGTCATTTACCTGCCTTGATAGGCCATGGAGGAAGAGAAGCACAGGTCTTGAAGGTCATCATCCCATACCTTAAATATGTGATATCCCATATCCCGTGCCAGTCTTCAAATGGAAAGAATCGCAGCCCTGATCTGGTCTACAGCAAGGGTGAAGACCAACTAGCTTGGATGAAAAACATGACTTTTAGATGGCTAAAATTAATTATGTTTAATCCTGTACAAAAAGCATAAAAGACGTCTAACTGAGACAAGGTTTATACTAACAAGTATTTCACCACAACAGGAGCAGATCAGTGCTTCACAGCAAGGGCCTTAACAACCATGCTTGCTTCAGACTAGGTTAAGACTGGTGCTTAACCATGTGTGGACCGAACATCCACGCAAATCCCGTCGTTCAAAGCTGTGTGAAGGGCTAGTCATTGGTTTTAACCTTTATGTCCCACCTTGACGTCAGAGAGCATTGGTGTGCAGCTGGAGCAGAGATTCTTGTTTAGCTTCCTTTGAAAGGAATCTAGTTTATCTTCCCCCAAAACTGCCTTGCAATTGAACCAACACATGGGACACTTGGAGAATTGGGCTATTGCTCCAAGCCAAGATACTCTAGTATGGCCTCAGTTTTTTATTAATGTCTGCTAACAGAGGCTGCTGTTGATCATTAGATCTCAGTGAAATCAATGAGACTCAGCAGGGACTGAAAAGTTTCCATGGGCAGATCCCTGTCCCAGTTACAAACCCTTACAAACTTATTGGTAGTTTTGTTCCAAACTGTGTCCTTATGTAAGAGAACTTACAAGCAAATCACAGGACAAGAAATAAACCAAATAAGTTAAGCAGACAAGGTAAGGACAGGCCAAAATCTTCTGCTATCTTTTTTATTTTTCACTACTCATTTCCTATGTACTCATTTATATTTAAAAAACAATTTCCCCAATCATTTATTAAACCCAGGTATTGATAAGTTGCAGCTATGATAGTTTTTCTATGCAACAATTCAAAATATATTTTCTCTTCTTATGCCTTATACTATCATACCTTTAATCCCTTTGCCCATGATTTTGAGACAACTTTTTTTTTTAGAACTGTAGCAAGAAAGAAGACCATAAGAAATAGCCCACCTCATTTAAAATAAAAAGGTGAGAACTTTTTGGGCTGATTCATCTGCCTAAGCTCTGTATTTCCTTTTGGACGTGAAACAGTTCAATTCAATATCAGGATTTTAATGAGTGGTAGTTGTAGTTACCATCTGTTATCAGGTTTTCTTATGAACACCAGGTCCATGTGATAAGTGAGTTGCTTTTTAGTCAATGTCTATATTACATGAATAGGGCCCTGCAGTTACTTTGACGTGGTATACCAGTAGTTAACAGTCTGAATAAAAAGGGTAAGCACTACATGAATCAAATACTGAGAAGGCAGCAGAGGAATATTTGCCTCCTGTCAGCAGCAAAAGAATCCATCTGGGAGGAGCTCGGAGTGGTACGGTAGAGGCAAGACCAGTATATAAAGGAAAGTCAATAGAAAATTTTATTATGGCAAATTTGCTAGTGGTTTGGAACTGACTCTGCTGGTAGAATAATTGGGAATGCACATTGAATAACATTCAGTGAGCCTTTGGCTCGTGCTCTATTTTTCAAACTCTCCCGGAGCTATTAGAAAATTTAAAGATACATGATTTAATCAAAAGTATTTCACGTATGGTTGAGAAGATAATAGGGAGATGTGGGGAAACACTGACCCATGCTACCTCCAGGCAAAGTGGGTGAGATCTGTGAAAGTTTTCTAAACAAGGTGTATGTGCCTCATCACATAGTGTATGTGTAAAAAAACACTGCCTAGTTTCTCTTAGTGATACAGGCAGAATAGATTTCTGCATATTGATTATGTAGCCATAAAAGATTTCTCCTATTAATTTTTAATTTAAAATACATTTTTGATTAGCATCTAAAAATGCACATTTTCAGTGACCTTCCTGCACTGAAATAATTTACTGCTCTTTTGTCACAGGCAAGTGGAACAATTACAAAATTAAAATTATGTTTTGCATGCTGGTAGGCTGTTTTTGCAAAATATCCTCAGGGTTAATTAACTAATTATTAAATTATTAGAAGAACATTATATAAAGTCACACAGAACATAATTGACGTATGTAATTGAACTGTGGTCAATATATTGGATCACATTCTTGGCTGCTCTAAGGCACATGGGGTATGCAAGTGTATCTCTATTTACATCACTGAGCCTGGACCTTTGTATTCTTTAGCAGTTTTGAGTCACCAGGCACAAAACCTTCTTCTTTTCTCTGCAGAACTGTGCTCCAGACTACCACATATGTCCCGGGCATTGAAATATGTGAAATAAGTGAAAGTTCTGCTGAGTGATTGGTCTGATAACAGTGAGGAATGTTTTAAGAAGAAAAAGCTCATAACTGGAATTGCAATCATTGCAGTTACTGTGAGCTGGTCTTAAAGCAGATAGATTGAACTTTAATCAATCAGTATGTTTTTCCAGATGGCCATAAGTATGTGTTTTATCATCTTTGTTTTAAAGAGTGTTTGTTTCTTAACTCCTGAGTAAGAGTAAATTAAAATGTAACCCTGAAATCAGTTTAAAGAATACCACAAACACTAAAGTCTATTTTTCTTCCTGATATATAAATAAGATATGGCAGAGAGACAGTGATAGCCTGCTTTTCCCTGTTTCTCTCACAGGGACATGTATGGGTGCCTGTGAATACCATGCTGCCAGCACCTTCATTACTTATTCATAAGCAGAAAAGCCACTAGGCTCTCAGGTCTAAAGTTGATCAGCATTGCTCCAAACTTTTGCTTCCGTGTGCTGGATGTTAGACAAAAAACCCAACAATTATCAGAGCACTAGTAGAGGCCTTGGACTTGAGTAATCTCTGCTCGCCCTCACTTTACCACTAACCCAACATTTGGTAACTCTTTTCTGTGCCATGGGTGGATTTCTCTGATCTGTATTTCCCATGTCAACCTAGAGAGTCCCTTGGGACCCCATAAAAACTCTCCCCTTGGCAGCAAGATCCTCTAGAGGCCAGTTGAGCACCTAGCTTCACTTTCCGTTGGGGCAGAGTGCTTCCACGCAGTCCTTCAGTCTCTAAGTCTTTGCAATGCTGGGTTGGCCACAGAGCATCTCTGGTAGCCCAGTCTGCCTTCCCAGTCCCAGCGCAGCTGATTGGTCCAGAGGGTGGATCTTGGCTGTGAACTTCAGGATCAGGCCCTGGCAGCTGGAGCAGTCAGGCAACAGCCCAGACCCTGTGAAATGCAACTCCTCTTATCCGCCCTTAGGAAGAAGCAGATCTGGAAGGAGCCTCAATTGTATAATGCCAGTATTAGCAGCAGGATCAGAAATGCCCTAATTCCTAGAGTAATTTGGGGTTGTATAACACAGTGAATGAGCTTTGCTTTAGCATGTGTTTCAGAGCAGGAAGGAGGCACTTGGGGGAATGGGATGAAAAGGGCTGCAATTCGGATGGAAGCAGTGGATTAAGTGGGATTTTAAAACAACACAAGCATTAGTCATAGTAGCAGCAGAGTGTACCAGAAGGTACCGCCTCTCCATCTCTGTGGGAAAAATAAACAGAACAAAATTCCACCACAAAGGTGCAGGACAGCGGGAAGCTTCAGAGCACTGAGAACATGGCGTCTGAGGATTACAAGCCTGCAAACTCCCCTTTTACAAGGTTGAGCCTTTCAATATTGCTGCCACTAAGTGTCTTATACACAATGGCTCCCCCACAAAATCAGTACACTGATTAACATTTCATTATTCAGTATCTCACTAAGTGGAGCTATTTCCTTAATGCCCCACTTGCTGTGGGAAGCAATAGACTCAAAATGAGGGGAGCAAGGAAAATACTACAAAGGAAAGCTTCAAAAGAAACATTTTTTTCCAATATGAATTTAGAACATCTAACAAAGTGCCCTTCAAAAACCTCATAAATCAAACAAACTGGTAATAGAAAGAAAAAAAATGAAACTAACTTATCCTGAGTGTGCCAGGAGCAATTCTAGGGACATTTTAGGTGAGAGACATATGCTCCTGCCAAACAAGATTCAGGCCTTTATTTGAGTCGTCTTCTGGAAATTCCTCCTTCTCCACTGACTATACAGAGAGGGTAAGATAGGTCTGCTCCTAACACTGGCTTTTGTTTAGGGACCTAGAGCAAGGTGGGGTGAATCTGCAGCTGGATGATTATGTGTTCGCCCTAGTGAACCCTATGTAATTTGCCTCTGAGGACTATAAAACAAAAAGCAGTGTAGCAGGTCAAGACGTAGCCGCAACTGTAGCTACAACTCTCCAGATTGTTCTTTACATTTCTCTTATTTGGCAATAAATGTGTGGGAACAACTTGCTTCCCTTCTCCCTCTACAGTTCCACTTTCTGATTTTGTTTTCTTCAAAGCATGGTCAAAAGATGTTCCTTCAGGATGGATCTGTGCCACAAGCATCACTTAGGGGCAGAAAAATAAGATCTACATGGAATTTAAAATCCAATCTGAAAATAGCCTACCAGACAAGTATTAAAACTCAACTCACTGGACTCTTGTAAAATACATCCTGGGAGTTTCAATGCATACACTGGAAGGCTCAGTGTGGTGGGTTTTTTTTAAGATCTCTAAGAAATGTATAAAACATCAACTTATATACTGGGCTGCCTATACACAAAACCTGCATATACAGTACTTTAGGATGGAAACATCCATGTAGCTTTCATGCAGTATGACTGGTATTGTTTCCTTTCTCTAAGTTGCTATGGAAAAACTTCGGGAGTGAGCAAATTCTTCCTCAGACCACCACACTCTGAAATCCAATATTAGAGAAATTCAAAGGCTGTGAATGGAAACAAGACTTGTTTGCTGTACTTAATGTCCTGCATCATATGGCCACTCACATGCTTTTGTGGAAGAATATTTGTATGCACAGAAATAGCACCCCAAGGAATCTTGGCAGTGCTCTTGAAGGTTTTTTAAACATATATACACATACATATATTTGTTTCTTGATTCTTTAAATTGCTACTGAGTTGAACTAGGAATGACTTTTGTCCACTTCCCTTCTTTTCAACTCTTTCTGGGTATATTATTACCTCATCTGACTTATTATTGTACCTTGTGTTCTTTTCCTTCTTCATTACAGTTCTGTAAAAAGCTTTTGGGCTTATTGTTAATTTTCTCTCTCTGTCTTTTTTTTTTTTTTTCCCCCCAGTCTTAATTGTATATCTCTGAAAATGTGTTTCTGAGGTTTTTGCTTTGGCTGGGAGCACAGTAGTTATATTTATGGGTCTACCATCAGTTTGCTACAGTTCAAGTGATTTTCTGCTTTTTGCTTGTTATGTTTTTGCCTGGGCTTGATATACTTTATGAGTTTTTCTGCGATATTGGCTTGTATATCTGGCATAGATAATATTTTGCCTTTCTGCTAATATCCTATCAGAGGCCCAAAGAGTAATAATTTTTTCTTCCTGTGTAATGTTGGGAGATTATTTTTTTTTAAATGAGCTGGAAAGCTTTATTAGTTTACCAGAAATGAAAGCTTGTAATGAATCCACATGGAATTCTTTAATCATATCTTTGCTATTTTATAACTGTACCTTCAAGTGGAATGTGTTTATATTTGCTGAGGAGAAAAAAAAGAAGTTCTTTTGTTTAGCATTTCAGCATTATGCAGGAATTTTCAGTACATGGGGTTGCTCATCATTTTTTCAAGAGTACAAAGAGTACTCAGAAGGGAGAGAGGAGAAAGGTGAGAGGTGCTTTTCCAGCCTGAGAAAGGTGAAACAGCAGCCCCTCTTTGCCATCAGAGATTAAACTTCTGGCAATCTGACTTGTGCGCTGTCTTGTAGAGCTGGGTTGTGGTACTACGAATGACACAAACAGCTTAACATTGTACTGAGGGTTTTGGCAAATTGTTGTGTTTCATTAAACTTTCTCTCCATGATAGTATTCCAAGAGAACTTTTAAGCTAAGAAGGCTTTTAACTCCAAAAATTAGGAGATATCCACACTTTAGAGGATGCTTTGACATACACAGCATTTAAAGCAGATTAATATAATAGAAAAACACACATTAATATAATAGAAAAAACCATGTTTGTACTTGAGAATTCTCTCATGGAGATTTTATTAAGTCAAATGTGACCTGAGCCCAGCCATGTTTGGAATGATGGCCCTGAACTGCAGTCTGACTCATCTGACTGTAGCACAGGATGCTCTGAGTGGTGTGTACAAGGCCATAAGGTCTGCTGGCAGAATCTACTCTCTATAGGCTTCCCCTACAAGCCCTAGATGGGCTGTAGGTGCTCTCAGGGCAGAACACTTGTCACCTACTGCCATGCTGCTTTTTCTACGTGCTCTCTACTGAAGTTTACTGGCTGCGTAGTCTTCACTAGAGGCAGGTGTTTTTGAAGAGCATGCAGATACCTAATGCAGTATGAAGGAAGAAATGTCTTTTAGCATTTGTAGCAATAGCAGCTTAAAGTGGCACAGTAGAATGGTGAGGAGAAAGGTCCTCTGAAGAAGCCCAGGGAATTTCAGTTCTAAATGTTAGACATCATTTTTTAAGTACTTGATCCTAACTGATGGCAGATCTTGGTTACAGGAAGGTGAGCAATGGGCCTGGAGTTTTTCAGCTGATAGTTGCCTTTCATAACAAAGCATTAAAGACTTAGCAAAAGATCTAGAGGCTGCCTGGTTAAAAAATCTAGGATAAACAACCTACATTCTGCCACTTTCAGATGTGCAAAAGAGGTTCCCCTTCTCCCACGTTGCTTTCAGCTGTCCTTGCAATTGCTTAACCCAGGGAGTAGCATTAGAGCATCATATTGTTATGAATTTCTTGCTTACTGTCACAAATAAGATATATTTATTTTTGAAAGTTTCATAGACCTTCTTTTAAGAGTCCTGCTGATTTCCAGATTGCCTGGATTGCTTTCTTAGATTATGGAGAAATTAACCTCTCTGGGATCTTTTAAAAATTACACTGCTTCTTTTTACAGTTTAAATGGGATACTTTTGTTGTCATTCTGTTTCTGAAAAACATTTATAAAAAATCATAAATCAAGGTTTTTTTTAAAAAAAGACAGACAGTTAAGACCAAAGCAGGATCAAATCAGAAATAGAAAAAGAATCATCAGATCCCTGAAAACTCTTATGCATTCTTCTGTTTACTCACTCATCAGACATCTTGCCAGGAAGGCTCAGTGTAGAGGGCGTGCAAGTGGTAGTAAAGGGAAAGGAGAGAGGGTGGTGTTACACTGAAACAACGGATACGTTGTGGAGAGCAAGCCAAGTGCCAAGGGCAGCCCTGTACCTGAACAGTGGCCAGAAGATGATGCCTGCAGTTAGCAGAGGTTTTGACATTCTGCGGTTTGTTTCTGGTGGAGAACAAAAATGAGAGCTCTGGTGGTTTTTTTGTGTGGGAGGAAACAAACAATAAACAAAACCATCAGAGAGTGCCTGCAATGTGAGTGAGGGCATCTTATGATGGAGTTATGAGGTTCTGCTCCGCTCTGAGCAGAGCGAAGACTTCAGGCCTGCATGTCTACAACCCAGAGAAGTGCTGTAAACTTTTGCAGAGTCCGTCTTGCTCCTTAAGCTCCTGAATATTCACATCTTCCTACAACTTATACAGATATAGGAGGAGGCAATGGCCATAAGATCTTACTTTAGACAAGGCTTCTAATAGGGATGTGGTGGATCTGGATTTAAGCTTTCCTCTCCCCCAGAAAGGTTCAGAAAGCCTTTAATTTGGATTCTGTCACATTTCCACATTACCAGGTCAGGGAGGGTCCCTCCTGTGTCTACCTGGAGCCGGAGTAATGGTGCTGAAAATGGGTTTGACAGAGGGAAAACGTTACAACCAGCTCAGCTGGGCTCCTAATTTGGTCTAATACATACCCTGGAGTCTATTCTGCATGTATTAAATACATATGTAAATGTCTTTGCATTTTTCTGTCTTATATGTCACATTGCACAAGCTGTCTCGAGAAAAAAACAAGAGGTGCAAGTGTTTAGTAGGAGCTGCTGACATGCTTCAGAATTCCAAATAAAGTGTTTCTTCAGAGAAGTGTGACAAGTGCGACTTCTGCCCTCCGCAGTGTCTCGGCAGTCGGTCAGAGACAGTTTTAAAGGACCTTGATTTTCAGGAAGCGCTTTTAGCACCAAGATCTTTTATGATAGTGACTTGAGCAACTTGAAACAGTTAAAAATTCCTATATGTATTTGAAAATTTAAATCAGGAATTTAGTTTTTGATGCCTCTTGACAGTCAAAATGAAGTTCTTTATTTCATCTCTCTACAGGAAATTGATGGTGCATTAATATTATGTCTAAATCTTGCACGGATTTTTAGACCAACCTCCCTGTGGACATGTTTTTTATTCATATTGAAAGATTTCATTTATCATGGCATTTGAGATACCAAGTTCTTTGCACCACTCTAGTCAGGGAGAATTGGGTGTCTTAGGACAAAAGGCACACTATGTCTGAGGTTTTTCCATCCAAAAAAAAAAATAAAGATGATAGTGGAATAAAACGAAGCTTCACTATTCAGAGGAAATTTTTAAAATACTGTAACTTTTAAAAGCTATAACTTCTAGTGCTGTTATCACATACTGAAAGGAAAAGAGACACAGGTCAAGTCATAACACTGTGTGAGAAAGGGAAGGAATTTTCTGATCACTTTTGGAAGTTCATTCAGACCACACTAAGAACTTGTTGTTCCCCAGGGTCTCAGTCATTTCCTTATATATTTTAATACTTGATTAAAAATGAAGAAATGAACATGTGCTGGAGGGATGCAAACGTTAGACTAAGAAAATGAGAGAAAGCCAAGATGAGACTAACAGATGGCCAGGCATGAGGTCCTGTTTTTAAGACACATAACATCACGTTAAGTTACTGTCCTTCTGGAAATGTAAATGCACTCAGAGAAAGAATAATGCTCCCCTGTTAATTTTTCTTCACTCTTTACATACAAAGTCTTTTTATTTCCATTTCCACTTCATTTTTATTTCTATTGTAAAATAGATATTGAAGACAGAGGATGAACTGTCCTCTGGAGATGCCAATGTATTTCTGTTGTTTCTGTCTATCCATGTAGTCTAGAAAAATCCTGAAAACTCACTTTTCTGTGTGTCAACACAACAGAGAGAAAGAGAAAAGTGAGAGAAGGGTTGTGGCATCAATTTGCTACCAAAGCTAGGTGACACATGACTTTCACACCTAACTTTTCCTTCTTCCTCAACATTCCTAGCTGTCTGGGTTCCCTCTCAGTTGTACTGTCCATGTGGTCCTAAACTTTTCCCCAGACTTTCTTTCTGCTTTTAATTTTCTCTTTTCTCTTCCCACAACTGCACCTCACTTCTGTATTGTGCTCACTAAACAATCTTCCTCTTCTCCAGAACTAGGGCTTTTCCTGTTTTTCTCCAATAATCCCCTATGAGAGAAGAGGAGCTACTCTTTGATCTAAATAAAACTGTAGGACCTGACCTTGACCCCTCAACCTAGGCAGGCCTTGTGCTCTGCTCAAAGGTAAGGGAAGACAGGAAGGAGCATGAAGTAACACAGTATATAATCAGTCCTTCAGCTGCCACCTTCTCATCCACTCAACTAGATTTTTCTACCTGCTCCAATTTCCTACCTTCCCCCAAGATAAAAAGGAGTAAAGCCACACCTTGTGAGCTGCAGTCTCAAACTGATCTCCTCTGTCCTCTATTCACTGTCCCTTTTCCTTGTTATCAGAGGAAGAAAATAGGTGGAGGTTGTTGCCTTTAAAAACCCATCAGAAAGACAGAAATGGACATGCTTCCTTTGCCCTCAGTCTTGTCTTAGATGACACATACAACAGAGAAGCCGTGTCCAAAGGTTTTACTTGGTGCCTTAAAGAGGAAAAGGAGAGTGGTGTGGAAAGTAGCAAGAGGTCCCAAATCTGTCCATGAATTTCTGTATCCCTAAAAGTAAAGCATATTTGGAGAGCTGCTATAGGCTTAGCAGTTTAAGCTTCAGATAAAACCAGCAATCTGACTCAAAAGACATTTTTGTTATGAGACAAAGTACATGAATTTGTTATTATAAGCAGTTATGACAGTAACATCCATTGTAAATGTGCAGTTTCCCACTGCTGCTACAATCCCACGGTACTCTTCCTATACGAGCAGTCACGAACCTGCGGGTATATATGCCTGCAAAGTGCTGCCTCCACACTGCTCCTTCAGTGAGACCTAGCACATCTTGAGAATGGGTTACAAGGATGCATATCAGTGGGGCTGTGTTTATACTACTAAAGGCTCTAGACCAAACCCTGGCCATGTGCCACAGCTTGGTTCCTCTGTGCGCTGCTTAGTGGTGGCTCCCAAGAGCAGATTGTCTTCAGAGGAGCTAACTGAACCAAAGCCAGGGAATAAGATACTCTTGTGAGGGGGTTGGATCATCAGGAGACCTGAGCTAGAGCTCTGTCCCTGGCCTCCTTTTTCTTAGCAGTGTCTACATGTCATAAAAACTCAGTCCCGTGCAGTCATTTGTGTAAGACCCATTTAGCCCAGAGGGGATGACAGACAGTGTATTCCAGGCAGCTGAATACACCACAGTCCCAAAAGCATCTCCCCAGTGATGGGGACTCTGCAGAATTCAATACCCCTTCTGCAATCATTTTCAGTCTGGTAATCAACATTTTTTCACAGATTTGTCTTCAAATGCAGTTCTAATGGTTCTGCACATATTTGCTTCTTCATAATTGTGGGTTTCTATAAAGCTTAATGTCCCCTCTCTAATTTTTCAGCTGAAACATGTGAAGAAGATCTGACATGGGTAGGGCTGGTAATTTTATGAACTCAGCCTCTAATTTTCACACAGGAATCTGTGAGGTAAGCAGTGTCTATTTAAAAAAAAAAAATAAAAGAAGAAAGAAAACCATGAGCCTCTATTGTTCTTTTAAAAATTGTTCCCTATCTTTGTAGCTATGATACTACATCACAAAATCCTCTTTTCACAGTAATTTTAGATTTTGAAGTGTTTCAAATATCCAAAGAAGGTGCTTTATCATTAATTAAGTACAAAAGCAAAAAAGTACATAGATATTCAAAGGGAATTTAATCTTGGAACTAACTGCAAAGTTGGTTCAAAGTTTACCTTATGTTGGATGATTCATGAATTTGTTTGCTTTTTTGCTCTATCTATGAACTAACTGGTGAAATGTTTACTGTTAATAATAACTAGGTACAGCCAGCCAAAAAGACGTTTCTTAGACAGAAGGTCCTTATGCAATGAAAGAAGGTAAATTTCTGATATGTAAAACAATTATTTTCCTTACTTATGACTTTTCTTATTTTTTATTGAAATTTCCTCTTATTAGATGCCCTAAGACATATGTTTCCTATTAATAATTATAAAAGCTGATTTTCTGTCATAGTTCTTCTTAAAAGTTTTAATATATAATATCCCTCTGATGTGTACAAATATCAACAAACTAAAATGGTACTGAGTGATTATACATTTGATAGGAAATTTAAAAATTGTCAAAGTGGAGACTGAACTTAAGAACCTGTGTGTATTAGAGAAGCCATATAGTACAGACACCTCATGCATTTAGGAAGACCAGAAGAATCAAATTCCTAGTTACAGAATTTGAAACATCTTCCCATACAACAAAGAGTACAGAAAAATAACTGCAAATTCTAGAGAAAACTGCAGGGTTTACAAAGCGGGTGTCAAAAATTCTGAAATATTTAGAGTGCGGTAAGATGAAGGAAGATGTAATGGAGAGGCTATAACACATACAAGATTGTCTGCAGTAATACAAAAAATGCAATACTGATGAAGATCTGATCACCTCTGATAGACCCTTAAGCGGACCAAATAGATGCTATCTAAAGAGGCATTTCTTCAACACTAGTAATGACAAGAGATGGAGCAAGCCAAAAGTACACTCTGTACTAAAAAAACAGCTGAAGTGGCATTATTTCTACAGAAAATAAGAGACCTGGAAAAATGAGACTGTGGTGGGAACGACTGCTGTCATCTGCCTTCTGCTTAATGGATATGGTGAGAAAGGAGGAAGGAGGTTAAGGTTTAACAGTGCTTTTATTCAAACCCACAGGGCATGTCTAACACAGAGTATAAATGAAACTTTAATATCACAGGACACCTACCCAGCAGGTGAAATCTGGGAGCTATAAGTACTGTTTCTCATCCCATCAAAACTGCATAGGCATTTTTCTAGGTATAGTATAGTGTCAAAATTTTAGGTAACCTGGTAAATTGTAAAATTTACTACAGATTCATATGGGTTTCTCACACTTACAGCTCATACAGAAAACAGTAGTGCAGTACCTTTAATAATGTTTCAGTTGCAGATTCATAACCATGTAAAAGAAAATCAATAGTCCCTACTTACAGGGTCTGGTTCTGAATAACCATTCCTCCACTCCCTCTACTGTCTCCCAGCTGAAAAGGGACATCTCATACCACAAACTTATTATAATTTTAAGACCACCACATATTTTAGTAAACATTATGTGAAGTTAGGAAAAATAAGTCTTTCTAACAATTTTATTTTCTACACAGGAATTAGGAAAAATTCTCCCGAAATCAAGGTGTGATTATTCATCTTATTTCGCAAACTATAAGTAAATATTAAGCAATCAACATCTCTTTTTTGTTTCTATAAGCCTTGCATTGAGTAATGCTTAGTACTCTATTTGATCACATCAGCAGACATGACATGATGTACTGTACGTGTCAGATGTATTTAATTTTGCCACGCATTCTGTGGGTGGCTGAGGAACAAGCACATTCCAAGACCTTGAAAATCCTTATTCTGCAGACAGGGAGGGCAATTATTATTTTTTTAACAAAAACTTTTTCCAGTTATCTTATAGTGTTCACTCTGAAGGACAAGAAGAATTTTAAAAGGACCAGACAGTAAATCAGCCAAATGTTCAGAATGCAAGAAACTATACCAGCTCCACTCGTTGCTTGAATGATAAGCTTGACTCATGCGATACATAGAACAGGTTAAAATTTTTTCAGAAAGTAGTTGCGTTGGCACAGCAAAGAGAAACATGCACATTCTAGTCATTACACTTTTGCTAGCAAAATACTGTATAATTCTATAGCTGAAGCTTCACATTCAGCTTAATCTGCAATACCTTTTTTTAGCTACAGAATCAGCTGCCTTGGTCACACAAGGTCAGGACTATAAGTAGCTCCAGTGAACTCTGGAATGTATTTTCCAGTAACAACATCTGGCTATTGAAAACTCCACTGACAGCTGCATTGGTGGCTGCAAGAGGCTATCTTCAGGTCAAACTGCTGTAGGGCTGGCTGACCCCCCATTTTCACCAATGAGATTTGCTTTTTCCATCCCTTTCCCTTTGAATCTGGATCATATCAAGTTTTCAACCTTCCCTTGGACTCATGAAAAACACACTCATCATGTTAAGCTATGAACTGATGTAAGAATATAGTTGAGCAATAATATAGTTGAGCTTGAACAGTTGAATTTAGTTGAGAAAATCATTTTTGCAAGCTTTCACTTGCAAAAATAAGTCCAATAGCCAGATCTATACTATCTTATGAATCAGGTAAAGTGCCTTGCCCTGCTATCCCACCAGCATCCCCTGTAGTAATGCTGCCTCCTCTGAGAATTACAACTCTTTCCTCATTTCTCCCTCTTCCAGGAGGATGTATGTTATCTCAGTGCCTTGTGAAGTGAGGTTTGGCATCAGTATTTATGTCCCCAGAACACAAGGAGGGTCTAAACCACATCTTCTCTGCGCTTGCCATCTTCTTCCTCTAACCCACTACCATTTACTTGTGATAAGATTCCTTGTGTATGTTGCCCTTGCTATTCTCCCCACAGCAGTCACAGCAGAAGAGGACCCGAGTGGAGGAGTCAAGCCAGCCTCACTCCAAGGCATAACTAAAGACAAGGATATGACAATAAAGTCTCTGAAATGCCCTCAAAGAAACTGATTGCTTAATGGTTGGTTTGGTTGAATGGTCATTTTTTTTGTTTGCAAATCCAGTTGAATTTTTACTGATTACAGCTGTTGTTTATTTCAAGAGCTTCATTCCATTTCTCTAACCAGCAGAAACCGCTGAGTTTTACTAAGCCCAAGCCACAAGTAATAAAGCTGATGTAAAATGTGAGAAGCTGCAAGTAAGGGTGTACAGGCAGATAGAGTCCCTAAACTCCAACTAGTTTTTCAGAAGTGGAGAATCCAACTGAATTTGAAATAGTCATTTCTCTGATGTGTTTAAATTAAAATCCTGATCATTTTCTGGAAAGATGTCAGTCCTTTTCTAAGAAATTCATTTGCTTTGACTTTGACAGAGTCAACCAGGGAAGAGATTTCACATCTTTCTCTTTATTTGGATGTGTTTATTTCCAAATTTCTGTCTAATAGCTCTGAGGTAATCATCTCATTGAAGATGATTTCCAGAGAATACAAACTGAACTGGTAGGTACCACAATAAAAGCTCTTTCTAACAGGAATTCGGAAAGATCATTGGAAATGTTAGCGGTTGCATTTCTAGGAGAGACTGAAACTTAGACAACTTTTTTCCAGTTGGCTTTAAAATATGATTAAATTGTTTTGCATAACTGAGAACTGCAGGAAGACTGTTGCTTGTGAGTACTTCACTAGGAAATTGTTTTAGCTAGAACATTATTTTTGAAAATGTTCATTTGCCATTAATTCTGGAAATGCTCACACCCAGCCCTCAGTGGGTTTTAGTATTTGCAAAGGGCTCAATCAAACTCCTACTAAAATTAATGGAAAAATCTAAGTAGTGGAAAAGTCTCTAAATATAATCAAGTGTACCCTTCTCTGCTTGCTCAGAGGACTTAACTGCCATGATTCTTAAATGAACCACAGACAAGAAGTACAACAGATAAAATCCTGTCCTATCTGAAATCAATGACAGCTTTGCCTTTGACTATAACAAAATCAGGCTATCAGCTAAAAGGCAGAAATTACATGAACAATGTAGCCTTTACTTGTTTCCCTTTTTTCTTTACTTCTGTCATCCTTCCCAAAACTAATGTGCATTGCAAATTAGATTTTAACTCTGAATAATAACTCAGCATTAGCAAGGCCTAATTATAATCTCACTTTATATTTACTATTGATTTTGTATAATCTTGATATACAGAGAGATAAGAACTGGATCATTTCAATCCGGTTAGATATTGTACTGTTGAAATCAGTGGGAGCAGGATTTGGCTCCAGTCCAAAGCCTATTGAAGGAAACTGGGATCTTTTCATTCATCTGGATGGGTTTTATTTCAGATTCTCATTGAGGACCAAGGGGAAATTGTTGCTGAAGTACAGAAACTTTTTTCCTCTTCTATGAATTAACATTAAAAACCTATCTAGGTAAAAGTTTGCTTTTTCTTTCCTTTAAACTCAACAAAGTCTTTTAAAAATAAAGTTGCAGTTTAATATTTCCAGTTATAATCTCTTTCATACAAATAAAAATAGTCATGTGTATAAATGACCTTGGGTTATTAAGGAAAGATGACTGCAAATGGAAAAAAAAATTCCATTTGCAATACTGAACGTAGGCAGCATTTGTATCTGGCAAAAACATTTTGTATGCTACTATATTGGCTTTGAACTTATTTCCCATGGGAGTAGATGTTGCTCAAGAAAACAGGTGTTTCAGTATAATACCTGGAGGGCATTATTTAACTAAATTTAATATTATTTGCTTAAGGAATCCACTCAAGGTATCTTGCACTTTGTTTTGACACAGTTGAGCAGAAGATATTTATTAGGATTTAAATAGACCATGGTTCCTAATTGTAAATGCCCATGACTGCTACATAAATTTGTTTAGACCTGTTAACAATTTAAAAGCGTACCACGACACCATGTTTTCCAAGCTCTAGGTTTTGTACATGCCATGTCTCAAAACTGTGAAAACAACAGCATTAACCCTTTGGTTGGTCCTGTGTGGAACATCAGACCTGCACAGGGTAGCTACAGTCATGTTAGCCAGTATGCTACTGCTAATTCCTGAGAGCTGTGCCCACTCTGTGGAAGGTGCTCGCAAATTCGCCCGTGGGGGATCAGATTCCTTTTACCTAACTCCAACATCTCAAAGCTAGACAGAAATCTAAGGTGATTGCCGCAGTTCCCTTAGAGAATAAGAAAGGAGGACATTTTCAAAGGGACATTTATCATCCTATCTTCCAGTGTAATTAATTGACACTTGAGTTGCCCACCTCTCCATTGCTTACAGAGAGAGTCTCTGCACCTAGCAGGCTTTCTGCAGCAGCTTTTACATGGATAGTGTTAGGGGAGTTAATCCCATGGTTGTGACTAATGATTTACGGAGCATGCCTGCACAGGTGGGTACAGATAGCCCTGAGTTCATCCTGTACACACTCCTGCTTGCTCTGAGGAAAGGCAAAATGAGCTCAGGTCTGCCTGCACCTGCCTGGGTAAATCACGCCCTTGGAAGAAGAGGTGTAAGTGGACAGTTGCTGCTTTCAGCTGCACCCAAGCAGATCCACTGAGGCCATCCCTGGGAAAAAAAAAAAAAAAAAATCAACAAGAAAAGGTAACTGAATGATGTCAAAAAACTGCCCTCTTTCTGACCCTGAGTGTGAAAAGAAGAAATGGAGAAGAGAGGAGCTGTGTCCCAGGAGATATAATTAATACATATGTGAGACTAGGATTTCTTTTTAAAGGCCATTAGGCCCTAATTGCTCTGAAAGAAGACAAGTTCCATAAAATCAGCTTTTGCACAGTAGCAAGTGCTCTTCTTTCCACGCACAGACGGCTCTGATCTGAGTGTAGAGCAGATTCAGAGGTGTCTAGGACATGAGTTAAAATATTTATTTTTGAGGCTCTCTTCATTTTCTCTCAGTGCTGGGAGTTCTATTTTTATGGTGAAAGTAAGAACAGTAACATATGAGTGTTACTTTTTAAATGGCATACTCAATGCACTTTAACAAATTAAGCATATTGAAAATGTTTGGTAGTGAAATTTGCAAAGAAATATACAGAAAATATTTTTTGTTTGTGCTTAAACATATGGTTTTAAAGCTGGTAAGTGTGTATCTTTAAAATATTATGTTTTGGTTCTGAGTATAAATCTTTTCCTTTTTACCATTGGAGATTAGGTGAAGATGAATCAATTTTGGAGGCAGATCTCTTGTCATTAGGCTGTCTACCATAAGGCTTTTGGGTGTCCTAACAGAGAAAATCATTCACTAGGTTAAGTAACTCTTGATAACACTATATCTCCTTACAAATTTCCCACCTACTTCTTTCAGTGATCTTTCACTTCTTTCACTTAGTTGGATGGATAACACTAATGAGGTCTCAGATGCATGATGTATCTGTTCAGTCATCTGTTGTAAAACTATTTAGGAATATAAAAGTTGATTCTAAAGTATCTGTTAATAAATATGACTTTTGGAGCTTGGTATCACATCTATCTTTCTCTCTCTTTTCTTTGCATATCTACAGATTTACGTACCTGTGTCTAAGACAGAACTCACTGTAGTATGTAGACAGAAATCAATATATGATTAATCTTGTCCAAGATGAGTTCTCTTCAGTCACTCTTCTACTATCTCAATCTTCTTGTGTCATCAGAGATGTGAGTGCAAAAGTTAGTTCTGCTTGTTTAGGTTATATATCTAACTTGATTCTAATTTTATGTTCTTAGTGAACTTATTCTATAAATATAGGTGCTTATAAAGTCAAAGGAAAAATGTAGGTACTTTCAAAGTTATCCAAAAAGAATTACTGCCCATTATGTGTTACGTATCTAAGTTATTATGTTTCAGGTATCTAAGTTAGGCACCTACTTTTTTCCATTTACTATACAGAGAACTTTAGTGTTTATTGTAATGCTTTCCTAGATCCCTAAAAATTAGGTGCCTAAACTAGGCAGAGGCAATCCCTATTAGTGGGATGCATGTGACCTGTGTTTAAATCTCTGTAATGCAAATATCTGCATTTGAATTAGTTATATTGTTAAAAATCTGACCTTTTTCAGAAATCTTTCTCAAGAAATTGGGACTTGCATGTTTCTTTTTGCTGATTATAACAAAGGATGATTATCTCAGAAGCAGGTACCAACAGAGTATGGGCATTGAAATTTGGAAAGATTAATTCCTCTGTTTGTAACTGTTGTCTCTATGCGGAAGACTTCAGGAAAATATAGCCTGTCCATTAAACTAGGAATCATCCCTGATTCGTGCTGAATGTAACTTCTTGTGAGAGACATTATGCAACAACAACAAAAAAAGCAACAACTTAAGAGGTACTAAAATATTTGAAATATACATGCTAAATACAGCAGTTTCAGACAAAAACTGCTGCAAGATCCATCATGACTTCCACCTGCATTCATATCCTTGCCAGTTACAGCTGTCTTGTTAGATTTTCTTATTTTTATTATTCACTGCATCTTTATCTTACTGTTACCTGAAGGGATCTGGTTCTGTAAAATAAGGAAAACATCTGAAGAACTGTTGAATATCCTCAGCTTCTTCAGTTTTACTGGAAGATAAACATACTCCAAGCAGATTCAGGGTCCTACCAGGTAAAGTCCACACACGGAATGAGAGACATTTTGTGTCTTTATCATAAATCTCAGCAAATACTTTAAAATAAGATAGGAGATCTTTAGCTTCATGTGACTTCAAATTCTGTATTGCAAATTAACATTACTGAATATGAAAACAATGTAAGGAGCAGATCACAACACTGCGTACAGTTCCTTGTATTCATGAGCAAATGGGCTATAGAATGCCTTTCATAAATTGATCAAAACCATTTTAAAATGGCTAGGTTTCTTCCTCCATTTACTTTTCTTGTAAGACTCAAAACTTTATTTCATAGAATCATGGAATCATAAAATGGTTTGGGTTGGAAGTGACCTTAAAGATTATCTAGTTCCAACCCTCCCACCATGAGCAGGGACACCTTCCACTAGATCAGTTTGTTCAAAGCCGCATCCAACCTGGCCTTGAACACTTCCATGGAGGGAGCATTTATTTATTAGAATCCTTGTTTTATTTTCTACTCTGAAGTGTGTTTGCTACTAATTTTTAACTGTCTGCTCTATTCCAACATGATATTTCAACTTAAAATAGTTATTTTGCGTTCTTAGGTTTATCCCCTGAGTTTAAAGAGAGACCAGCCATTTCTTCTCTCAGCCTTCAGTTTGCCTAGTTAAGGAACCAAAGACCAGTTCACACTGGGGGACTTAGCACAGTGAGGCCACACAAATTTTTGGTCTTTGGACACAAGAGTGGAAATCACAATCCAAAGTAATACATTTAAATTCTTTGTCTGAGGATTTGGTACAGTCGGGTGCTTATGAATGGAATTCACTCACAAGAGCCAACATGCCGACACCTAAACTAACCCCATAGGAAATACCAGAGAGAGGAATGTGTCTAAGATTCTCACCATGGCCTCTACCATGATATTCGTATTTCTGTTTTTCTTCTACTTGAAATACCTGGTCTGATACATCCTAAGAATAACAAGCTAACCTGTTGTCTCCAGAGATCTGAGTTCCTAGTTTAATACAGAATCCAGCCATAGTATACTGGAGCATTTATATATTAAGCAGAAGTTCAGACTTAAAATAGCAAATATGAATTGATGTGACTGCTAAAGCTATCCCTGAAACTGTTCACAATGGCTGTGGATTATTTTGAAATATGCTGGGGTATTGGTGTGGTCTAAAATCTACAACTTTAAAACCAACAAAACAAAAAATGCAAAAATCAACTGAGTTAACAAAATCAGTGTGACATTATTTTAGTGGTATTGTGTTATTACATTTAGTTGGTTAGGAAAAAGGATCTACAATGTCTTTATTTAAAAAGTAAAAGTAGAGAGAACTATCACCTGCATAAATTTTATGTTGCAAAAACATCAGAACACATTAAGAAAGAAAGTGTACAAAAATAAAACAGACCAAAAGTGACTAAAATAAGTAATTAACAGACATTCTGTTATTAGAAAATTTTGATTTCATATAGACAAGGTCTCCTCAAAAAGTTCATTTATTAACCTATTATAACAGTAAATCTTTCAGCTGCTCTTAAATATTTCTCTTTCAGTCTTTCTCAGTCACATTTCTACAGGCTACTAACAGAATATACCTAGTTTTTTGCACAAAATGTGAAGGTTGTTGTCATACTGATTTTGAAATTCCATGAAATCATAATTGCAATCATAAGAGCAAATATAACCTTGTTATTAAGCAAATAACTAGTTAAAGCTTCCCTGAAATCTTCTCCACCCATCAGTGTAGGATATATCAAGTTTTTCACATTCTTTGTCAGATTTATTTGGTTGTCAGTTCAGTTACTGATGCAATTAAAAGGCTCTATGTAAGTATTACATTTATGACAGAAAAAGCCCTATTTGTGGGCTTCACTCATTCATCACTGTTTTAAAGACACTTTTTGGAGTTTGGTTACATAGCAAGATTCCACTCAAACATCCCTATCTGCAAATTTGCTATAGTTGCCAAAAATGTATCATTCAGCAGTGGCATTTAGATTGGGTGTTCCAGTGAAATAATTTTGTTTCAGTGAGCTAAATATTCATGCACACAAAAATACATCATTTAAGACCTTAAATTACTGGCAAATTAATATAACATGCCTTAATCAGTACGCTTATTAAAAAATTGTTTCAATAAAAAAATATTTTTTTTTTCTCATTGCACGGATCCATTTTGTATCTATGAGTGTCCAAGTAACATTGGTATGGATCTGTAGAGATTGCATTTAATTGGGTTAAAATACTCGCATAAGAATGTTGAAAATAGAATGAAGCCCTCAATAATTAGTCAAGACATCTTTATCTTTTCTTTTGAAATCCATGTACAAGAAGGGTCAATTTATCTCACCTGTCTTCAGGGCACCAGCTCAGTATATGAGTCAAGTTACATCCTTCAGCTGCCTCTCCAGAAGAGTGCAAGATGTTTGGATCCTGTCTAATGTCAGGTCAACACAGATTTTTTAGATCATCTAGGATATTATGAGTGATGCTGGATGCCTATGTTTAGGCAACTGACTTGAGCCTCGGGATGCTTAAATTGTCTTTTGGGGTCAGATTTATGTATGAGCATGGAGGTGTCTACACATGAGCAAAGTCTCTAACCTGTGAAAGTAATTTGAGCTCTAGTCAATACAGTGAACAAATTATGGAGTATTCAGCTGACCAAATGTAGGCATCTACTGTGGAGAGAGTCGAATAACTCTAGATTTTATTGGCTCTACTAAGGGTCAGCTCAGCTGTGTAAATGTAGAAATTCAGTTCCATATAAGCTGTCCTAGGATATTCTGACTGGCTTCCAGCTGCCAATAGAGAATGATTTGGGTTTCTTTACCTATCTGCCAGTCCCAAATAATGTCCCAGGTACCTAGAATAATCTCCTCAGCACCCCAGTGAATATATATGAGTCTACCCCTGAATCACCATTTACTACAATGAGAATTTACACATCTATCTCACATGTAGACAGTTACACTTGTACACATAAAATGTCTACAACCTAGATTGACTCCTGATATAATTATACAAGGTTAGGCTAGTATGTCTCTAGAACCAGCAACAGCAACAGACACCTCCAGTGGGAAATTCAGACCTTTCTAAGATCAGAGATAGCTAGGATGAGATGCTTATTTCTCTCCCTGGACAGTCCTTCACAGTTAATGAAGATAACCAAAGATCCATGTTATTCTATGTATGTTACGGCACTGTAAATTAACAAAGATAATGCTGAGGTAAGGACCTGTGTGAGGTCTAGGGACAGCAGAACTTGCTCAGAATCATTTTTAAGAATCTGGAAAGAAACAAGCAACAACATATGCCACTAGGGTTAAGTGACAAGAACTTAGAATTCAGGATTCAGATACAAGTCACAAAAAAGTAATTATTTTGGGATCAAACTCATGAGTTTTTGTACCTCAGATGTTATCAGTATTGAGGTGAGTGTGCACTGGTATTTGATTTTATGCCTGTGTCATAAGTTCAAAGACGTACAAAGCTTTTGTCAGATATTTTATTTCTTTTGTTTTCAGCTAGTCAGTGCATGAATAAGACACAGTTATAAAAGAACCCATAATCCTAGCATAGAACTGTCTTTTGGTGTATATTTTGCAAAGGAAAAGAAAGACAGTGGGAAATTACATTTTGAGAGCTTCCTTCTGAGTGGGCTGAACAATACAAAACAGTTTCCTTTCATTAGCATGTGGGACTGTCATTTAAGGCACAATCTGAATGGGTATGGAGCAGCTGTTCTTTAGTTCTCTGAGTTTAGAGTCTGACAGCTTAAATTCAGTAAATCAAGAGCTCCAACAAAGTTAAAAAAGGCTTCTGTGCTTGCTGCTTTTACTAGGTTTAGCAGTTCATAATAGGGTATCCTAGCACTGCCCAATGTATAAGGAGATGCAGAGACAAAGCCTTGATTTAAGATGATGGTTTCATGGGCTTTGGTCTGTATCTCTTAAAAAGATTAGAAGTTCTTAACCCATTATCTGTAATCCCATCAGAATCAATTTAAGGTTAAAAACATGTTACAATTTAAATAGGTTCTTATTTTGACAAAAATAGAGAGACAATGGTAATACTCAATTCTTCTGATGGACATCAGCTGTTACTTTAGATTTTAGAGATAGTGGGAGCCGGGACAGGTCAGGAAATAAATGCTGTAAAATTAGTGAATATCTAGGATCCACATCTTTGGATCCTTTGGCTCCCTTAGTATACAGTCTTTTTAAGTTACCCATTTGTTTCCTCCTACAGACCGGAAGCCTTTCTTACCCATTCTTTAAGTCTCATCTGAAAGTGAAAGTGGAATTAGAAAAAGGACTTCTCTAGATTTTGCTGTGCCTTAGACTAACACCAAATAGTCACTCTGTATTCATTCAGATACATTTGACCTCTAAAGCCTGTGACTGTTGCTCTAGCAGTAATAAATGGGAGTTATGACTAGTATATGTACACGCATCCACATGCACAGGTCTTTGACTTTTGAAGATGTGCTGGCTGTTTTGCATTCCAATTTGTTTTTGCAACTACACTGAGCAGTATATCCAACTTTTCTTCCAATGTAGTGTCCTTCCTTCACACATAATTATAATATTTAGTAGATGTAAAAACTCTCTGGAATCCTTGTACTGGAACCCTTCTAGTGCAGCCTTCTTCCTACAGCACCTTAAAGGTATGTAGTTATAAATTATACAGACATATCCATTGCCATGAAATCCATACTTGGTGAAGAGTGGTTCCCTGGCCCATGAAGTAATGGAGGGAAAGTGTCTGTCCTTATGATAGAACTGTATGTTGACTGTTAATAAAATCCTATGAAAAATATTATAATGATCTTAGGTTATCTAATCTTGAAGGTTAGATTTTCTTCAGGCTTTTCCTGAAGAAAAAAGGATCTGAAGAAATTCAGATGCTAACTACAGCAAGTGTGACTTTTTAGATCACTGAAAGAGTTTCAAAGATTCCTCCCTGAATACATTTTTAGGTACATATAATATTTGTATTTACAAAAGAGGAGAGGAACTTCTAGCCAAGTTCTCCTGCCTGTGCCATCCTCTCCAGTGCCTCTAAACTGTACTTGTTGCAGGTGTAGAGGAATATGGGTGACATTCTTTCTCCCAACACAGTGGACCATCATAGTTGCTTTCGTGGTAATGTCCTATAGCATTGACAGGAATCACCCAGACACAAAACATCAGAGCCAGGATGCACCATCCAATACGAACCATCCACGCTTTCTTTTCCTCTAGCAGATGAAATATTTTGGTTTAAGGAGAAATCATATGTTGGACTACAAAAGCCACTGAATCCAGGCACTGCTTTAATGAAGATTTGTACATCAGTGGATGAGCAGAAAGGGAACTTTGGGACCCAGAATGTCACCCTTTGGATTAAGTGAGAGTCAGTTGGTCTTAAATTCTTTGCACAATCTGCTGAAAACATAGAAATGGGCTTAGATTTTTCTGTTTTGGTCTATTCAATAAGGTAGGTAGATGCCTATATTCACATGGGCACATAAGCATATCTGGACAGGCTTTTTAATTAATAGCTATTTAATTTGCAAAGAATGTTACCATTATTAAAGACATGTTAATACCAATGGATAAGCTAGTTAATCTCCTTTTATAAACTGCCAACATGTAGTGACATTTTCTGGTGTTTTTTTTTTATGAGTTTCATCACAGTGAAGTGCTGGTTTTGCTATATAATTCAATCCATTTTACTGACTCACAAAGGGTGGAGTAAAATGACAAGGTCTTTCGGTCCTTCAGTTAGAACTTTTCATAATACTGAGTGATTATACATTTATCTGCTTATTAACATCAAGTACAGCACTATGTGAACTCTTGATCCATAATTATCATTGTAAAACTAACTTTAAAGTACAACAGAACCACCCTGACATGTAAAGAGATAGAGAAATATGCTGGATCTGAGGATATACAAATAAAACTCTAACCTGTCATTAAGAAGTAGGGGTGGGGGGAAACCCCAACCATCATGTCGTGAAGACTGGAATCTTGGCCAGAGGTCAAGGGCTCTGTGTAGCAGGTAGTATAAAGAAGCCAAAGGGGTATTAAATAATGCTTGTCTGCCATAATACAGGAGTTCCTGTATTAAGTGTTTTGGGGCAGAGAGGAAGGGGATCAAGCGCAAGTCTGCTTTCTCCCATGCTGATTCATGGAAGTGAGGAACTGAAGTCAAAACATTAAAACTGGGTTAGCTGGATTAATAATCCACCTTGCTTTATTTGCTGGCAAAAAAACCCAAAAATACACTGTATTTCATGTGTTTTTGACATTTGTGTCATGTAGGGAAGGGTCAAAGTTTTGTGAAAAAGCTTGTCATGAGAGTCTATGTTACGTGTCTAATCCCTGAGGACTCCAAGAAAACCCTACACAGCTTTCTGAGATGTAAGAAAGTGTTCTTATTTTGTGTAGGAATGAAACAGAAGACTTTCACAGTTAATAAATGAAAAATGAGAAAGACCTGTTTCCAAAGAGGTTGGTTGTTATATCACTTAGCTTTGGAGTACTTTCCTGTCCTGCCATTTCACACATCTCTGGTAAGTACCCATACCACCAAGCTACTACTCAGTATCTTATGACAAACCTTCTCTATCACTCCTTATGCAATTGTTAGTAGTAAAGTTATGTTAGTATCTAAATATTAATTGGAGTCCCTTAATGAGGGACTTACTCATCTAAGGTAACTGTACTATGCATTGGACCAAAATTACCGTTTGATTTTTCTCACTGGAACCAACTGGATTAACAATCTCAATTACAACAGGGTAGGGAGAGAAAGAAGGAAGGAAGAAAAAAGAGAAATTCAGACTTGGTCCTGCCATATTCCAATTTTTGACAAGGAAAAACTGTCATAAAAATTTCCAAGTGACTTAGGAACTCAAACCTTGTATTTCAAAGAGGCAGATTTTTAAAGCCAACTAGACAACTAAACATTTAGATAGAGTCATCAGGGGAAGTTTTTTTAAATCATTGAGCAACCAGCAGAATATAATTATTGAAATCAATAGGAGTTTGTTCTGGGAATAATGCATTGTTTAGAAATGAGCCACAGCCAGTTCACAGAATTTTTTCATTGTCCATGTTCTGACTGATCAGCACAATATAGCAACAAGCTCCAATTACTTGTGCGTGATCATTTTAGAGGTGCAGCCCTCATACCTAGGGTTATTGTTTTCCTATATCCCAGTTTTTAATTATTCCAGAGAAACTGAAGCAGCCTAAAAGGGAAATAATGAAAGACCTATTCTGTCAGAATAGTTGTTAGCTTGACACTAAGATACTCTTTTGGGAGGTCAAAGTGAATTAAATACCAGGGTTGAGACACGAACCTAAGTCTTTCTAAGTGGTCAGATAATTTAACCACCATGCTGTGGACTGAAACTGCAAAATCTATCTGGCCTTCTCAGACTTCTTTTTTCCTTATGCATGGGGCTTGATTTTGTGAAAAGACCTTGTGAACTAAAGCCATGTGATAAGAAGTGAAGGATTTATGTCATCCTAGTTTTCATTGCCTATGTGTCTAGATGCAAGCCAGGCATCTAAATTTCTAATAGGGAACAATTTAGTGGAGCTTTGGAAACAATTCACCTGACCAGATGTAGGTGTCTTCCTGAGAGTGACCTAGACTGACTAAGTCTCAGATTACTTCAGCGGGACTGTAAACTCATGTAGATTCCTAGAGTATACATACCCTATATTAGGCCATGTGCTTTGAGAAGCCCAGTACTATTTTGTCTCAAATAAGTACAAAGCCACTCTGCATTCAGCAAATCTAAGGTGTTTCTCAGTGTGTAACACTTTGAATACCTCGGCCCGCCTTCACTAAAAAGAAGCAAACACTATGAGAGGACAGCTTAATTCTGGAGCAAGCCAAATCACCCTCTGGAGATATGTGTCTCCTTTGACAAGGAAGAAGGTTATGGTGAATAGGCTCCTAACTTAAGTAGTATGAAACCAGCTTTTCCAGTCTGGAGCTTCTGTGTTGTTGCATGCTTTTGACAAACTCTTCTTAATGGTTACCTTTGGTTCAAGTGATCTGTGTTTATGTTTCTGTGTTGCTGTGTATACACAGTATGTACGCATGTGTGTACAAGTATAAAATACAAATGTGCTGTTGATGAATCTGTTGGCTTCAGAAAGCAGAACTATCAAGAAAAATGAAACTCATCTCAATTACATAGTTTTTAAAAATGCACATAGTGGGACTGAAATAACAGTTCTAGCCATTCTTATGGGTGACTATGAAAGTGTAGGTTTATTGACATGATGTGCCAATTGTGAAATTGTGAAAGGGACATAATCTGTGATTCGGAAGAGGGTGTATCCCATGGTCACAATTGTTTACGTTAATAAACATCAACTCCAACACCTGTTTGATTTCTAATTACTCTGCTACCCAGACTTCCAGAACAAACTTTGCAGCCCATTTAGCCCAAGCTCTTAGGCTAGCAAGCAAACCCAAGAACTGCATATAGTCACCACAGAAACAGAGGTAAGCAGTCTAAATTCTTCCAGACTGTAAGAATACAGAATGAAACCTTTAATGAGGAGGTCAAACTTCTAACAACACAAGCTCAAAGAGGACACTGTGTGTAAGCCTACATAGTAATTAAGAAAAACTAGGATCTGAGATCCTTCCATTTATATTATTCCCTCAAGGACTGACTGAACTGGCCCTGCCTGAATTCCTAATGTGGTGGAACCTGGGTGAGAAGAGAGAGAAGTCAACATGCCAGGCATGGGGAGGCATGCTTGCCCTGGCAGATCTGGGAGGTCATGGTTTGTCCAAGCCTCAGGCTACTACTGCATGCCTGCCAAACGGACAGAAGATGAGTCTGTTTTTCAGGGTGACTGTGTGGAGGTAGACACTTTGCTGTGAACAAATTTAAAGAAGTTACTTGGAATACTTTAAAACCAGGGTTGAGGCCTAATGTTAGGATCACAGCATTGCTATCTCACATGACAAGTCCCACATTATGTGATGTTTCATTAAAGTCCAAGTTCCTGAGACAAATAATTATCTAAAGATCTCCACTTTTTGTTTTTAATGAGAATTTTAAGTCTGAGTGAGACATGTTGGCCTTTCAGTATGCAATATATGTAGAGAAAGAGACACCTCCAGAAGGTGATTCATCTCATCCTAAGATAAGCATCTAAGATAGGTCATACACTTTGCCTCTGGTGGTGTTTATTTTCTCCTCCACTAACTATAAAAGAAGCCTTGGTTGACTAGCTCACACTTAGATGTCCAATTTTCAGACATCTGGAAATCATCTGAGGCAGTGTTTGAGAGCCCCAGTAATAAGGCCAGTTAGCCTGGGCTTCTCATTGTGTTAATGGGATGCACATGGCTTTTGGCTTTCTTAGAGACTGGGCAGAGCTCACTCAGTGCCTGCAAAAGACTGTATAGACACACCCTGTGAGAGATTATCTGAGGGAATTCCCTGAAGAGAGAATTTTTTATCCTATCTGCAGGAAACCTTGAGCAGTAGTGGCAAAAATGCTGTAAAGCACTGGGGAGAAGTGGTGAATACATGAAGAAAACGAGAAAGATAGCTCCCAACGAACGGAATTTCTTTATCTGCCCTGACCTCAGCATGGGGAATAGCCATGGGCAATAGGAATTCCTCCATACATCTACCACCCTGAAAAATGTGAAACCAGTGACAATGAAATATCTTCAATTTCCAGGCACATTTGGCCTAGGGGTTCAAGTGGTCACAGCAGGTTTCCTTCATCATGCCAGTTTTTACAACATGCATAACAGACCTCTATTCTTCCACTTCAGTTTATGGCTTCTTGTACATGACAATGGATACTAACTGTTAGCCATGTTTATGATAGTAGTGTCCCCAGCAATTCAAAAGATGAATGGACTATCATCTCAGACTTCACAAGCCACTTCTGTGTTTCTTGATTTTTACAGCTAAGATATATGACTTTCAGGGTTAATTGGAAGATGCACCTGCTTTCCCAGGCTTTGACTGAGTAGAGAAAGAGTGGATGGACTGAATGAATGATGGTTTTTGGGCAGACTCATATGGAGATGGTAAAAGATTCTCTAGTGGAGACTGTACAGCATAACTGGATAGCTTAGTGGTCACTATGCTATGCAGAAAAAGTTGGTCCAGTATACTTTAATTCAGTCCATAAATTCTTCAATATATGCAGACTAAGAGATAAACACAACAAAAAAAATAGACAAATAAATAATGTGAAATAAACTTGTAAACATCAATCTGGAAAAGATGATCTTCCTCGACTGGTCAAACATGACTAGGATATATGATCTGACATTTTTGTTTAGCTGCACATTTGGGAGTTTGAAACCCAATTTGATAGTGCTGGCATATGAAATAATAATTGCTGGAAAGACGCACACCACATAATTAGCTAAACTATTGAACCTGGGTGCAGCCAAAGACAATGAATGTCTCATACAAATCTGTCATGTACAAGGAGAGCATGCACTGCTTTGTGTATAATCATTCATCTCAGTTTCATTCAGTAATTCATTTAATGCAGATCAGAAATGTTGGATTCTGCTTGCACCATGCAATATGTCTAGGTGCACACCATGCATGGTCACTCTGGTAGGTCTGATAGATTGCATTTATTGTTACATAGCCACGTGCATGCTTAGTGCCTAGATGTCCAAAACCCTTCCAACAGTCCTGCCTAATCTTAGCTGGAGCTGTCATGAGATTTTTCTTCACAATGTTCTTTGACTAATTGTAGCCCAAATTAACCTTGAGTAATTTTAAAGGTATCTGAGACAGCTGCACTAGGTGTGTAGGTGACCTAAATGCTGCCAACAGTCAATAGGGAGAACCAGACACTTTTCAGGGTGCTGAATCACCTTCCAGATGTGTCTTTCTCTGTTAACTCCCCAGGGGCCTGGAGCAATGAAGCTTCTGGCTTGCATGCTTCAGCTAAAGGTGTTTGGGGGAGGAATTCAGGCTTACATGATCCCTGTCAGAATAGCACAGAACAAGCCAGACTGCATTCCCTTGAACAGCTTTCTCATGGAGTGACACAGGGACCTGGCTATGTGGTCTCTACCAACAAATAGAAGAGGTCTGGGACCTGGTCCCAAGGCAAGTGGTGCTAATTGCCTCGCATCCCCACTCCTTTGGGCTTCCTGCCTCTACAGCAGATTTTTCTGGGCAGAATCAACTGGAACAGCCCAAGCAGAGACCAGTAGCAACTAAACTGTGTGAACCATCAATGCTCAAGCTTGGTCTATGGCCCTGGCTGACTTTTCCAGTCTTATTATAGCCCTGTACACTAGTCTTTAGATCTCTGAGAAGTACCAAAAATAGCAGTTCATTACATACCCAGACTCTGCCAATATTCATCAAAGATGGATTTATACCAACAAGGATTTATGCTTCAGGTTCTTTAGCAAAATACCTACCAAGCCTTCCCATTCACTCCTCAGTTACTAGCTACAGATAATTAGTCTAATTCGGAAAATGGTTGGATACTTGTACAGCATGCTTTTACATGCTGTTTCCAGCTGGACATCTTAACCACTCTAGCACTGGAAGCTACTTAACTCCCCCCCAACTGTTTTTTGTCTGCTTTAAATAGTATTTTGGCTGTATACATCTCTGTATTAATTGTAATTTTTAGAATATTTTTAGAATTCCTTGGAAAAATCCAAGTTTGGCATAAAAAAGTGACCAAGAGACCACTTTGAGACATCTGACCCTTATGCTCTAGGCCAGTGTTACTCATTCTGCAGTCACTGGCAGATGGTTCATGAAATATTTATTGAGAAATTAAAAACAACAACAACATTGACAACAACATCTTACATATACACATTTTCCCACAAGCTATTGAATAAAAACCTTTTTCCCTGTGAGGACAGTCAGACAGGGTGCAGGCTGTTCAGAGAACTTGTGCAGTGTCTGCCCTTGGAGATTTTAGAGACCCAACAGACCACAAGCCTGAGCAACCTGGTCTGATCGCAGAGATGCCTCTGCTTTGAGCAGGAGGACGAGATAGAGGAGTCCTCCAGTCCTATGATCCTATGAAACTGGTATGAGTGAGAATATAAAACAAATATGTATCCTGACATTTAGTCCAATATTGATATGATTGTAAATGAAAATTATTGAAGTAACACAACACAAGATGATTCTTGGATTTAATTCAAGAGATTAGGTGGTCAGTGAAAGAAAAAAGCTTTCAGAGAAAATCTAATCTTAGTTGTTAAACCTATTGGATTGGTTTTCAGTCCAACTCATGATTTTGCATACTTTGAGTGCGGTTTGTGAATTGGTAAGTATCCTTGTCAGGATCTTCCAAAAAAGTAAAGCAGCTTCATCTGGATACGTAAATTTGTTGTGTGTTTCAGTAACTCCATTAGAGCAAGGTTCAGCCAACATCAGTTTATTTCCACATCAGATGTGTTATCTATATTCCTTTATTTTCAACACAAGAACATGGCCTGTATCCCATAAATGTTTGGTTTTTACTGTTTATTTACAGACTTGTTGCATTGAAGTGGTTCTGTGTTTTGTTCTATGGTTCAGTGCTTGAGTTATTAGAAATGGTCCATTTGTTTCAGATTTTTTAGCCGATTGTTTAACTGGAAATTACTCTTTGACACCTTTTCCCATAGTTTTTCTGAGAATGGGAAATATTTAAAAGGGAATAATCACAAGACTGCTGTGTACTCATCTGCTTAATCTCTACACATAGATAAGAATCACACATTCAAAATGCTACAGATAGTGAACATGACTGTTACAGCTAAACATGGTGTTTTGAGATCAAAGGTGAAGTAGAGATGGAAGAGACTGTTTTATAATTGCATGGATAAAGACTCTTGAAAGAATTCCTGCTTATACATGTATACTGTTATTGATCTCTTTTATTGTAAATGAGTCCTGTGCGGATAGGCAAATTACCCAGGAACATGGGGGAAGAAATGTGCTTCCTTTATCTCTTTGTCTTTATCTCTTTTACTTGTGCAACTGATAAAAATTAATCCCTGATCCATGGAGCCTGGTGAATCAAGAGACCTACAACAAGAGCAGAATCAGCTCTGCTGGAGCACAGCACAGGAAGATATTCTGAATGCCAAGATTTTGTAAACAGCAGGAAAAATTAAAAGTTGTGTACTTACACGCTGCCCACCTGTATTCACTAATGTCAGTGACAGAAATATCTGTCCTTTCTCTTTCTGTCCTGAACTGCTGCTTAGTGCTTCTATACGCACATCAAAAGTTCTTCAACCTAGAGATATTTCCAGATGATTTGATGACAGAAGCAGATAGTCTGAAATTCACACAGCACTCTGTGACCATTGTGTTCAGCAGCAAATCTGTATTAATGGGAATACTATCAATCATCTTACCATATTGCCACAGATCATCAAGCCCACAGAAGCTGAGAGCAGAGCAGGAACTCTTAGTATCCCACTACACCTGCAAAATGGCTCACATCAGGACCCTGATCATTAGTGGCCCTTCAGTGTGCTGCCCATGTGGGATTAGGAGGATTAGCATCACACAAAATCATACCACAGCAATTTTGATGTTTCCATATCATTTTGAGTATTTTCCATGACCTATCAGATTCAGAGAAATCTGGAATTAAGACTGACACTGGCATCAAAGAGATCCAGTCAGCATTTTCTACTAACTACTCAATTTGATAAAAATCATCATGGTTCAGTCTGAGCAAAGAGTGAACAAGAAGTCCTGAGTCATCCCCTGCAGTGTTAGCTGTCAAACCATCAATGAAATATTTCAGTCTGTGCCTCTGGTGCTTAACCGCTTACGAACTAACAGTTCAAACACTTCTTTATTTTTCATGGGCCAATTCTCCTCATCCCTTACCTATGGTCTAGTTGGATGAAGTTAGTAAAAGGAGTTTGAACTTGTACAATCAAGCTGTTTTTGCATTATGAGTAGGCCGAAGTGACTTGTACTTATAAGAGTGAGAAGTGTAATAAATAATCACACTTCTGGTGTGCAGTTCAAAAATGACTTGGCAAATACTTTTCCAAATTCTTCTAAAACTAAGCAACAAACTTTCTAAAGTCAAGAAAAATTGTTTACTCATTTGCTCTGTCTAAAACAAAGGTAAAAATGAAGAGGCAAGAATATAACAAATGCTGAACAGAAAATAAATCATATCACAGGAGTCTGGTTGTGACCTTAGTATGTGGTTCTTCTTTGAAAAAAAGTTTCTCTAAAGTTTTTCCAGTTCCCATTCTGCACTCCAAGCTCTGTCCTTCTCTTTTCTCATCATTCCCAGTTTTAAAGATCATGTGGGCTCACTTGAAAAATTAAAGAAATCTTTTTAAAATAGGCATTTTTTTTTTCCTGACCATAGTCCAATGGAAAACATCTATAGGCCTCCCCAGTCAGTTTCCCAGCTCCAGAAACATCTTTGCCAAATTGCAATTTATGTAATTTGCACTTCAAAATGTGGGCACATAACCTCAATGCTCTCAGAGTTGTGGGAATAAACAGAATTTCTCCACAAATCTTTGGGGGAACTTTTAATCAAAAATCTGCCTGGGGCCGGATGTTATCATGCAACATGAAGAAGCAGGATTGTGATAGATCTACTCCCAGAAAGGTTTAATCAAATCTGTTCAGTCAGAGTACTCTGCCCTTGAGTCACTGATGGGCATAGGCAATGCATGAGTGATGCAAGACTGTCCTTAAAGAAGCACAGCACTCTCTTGTCCCTTGCATTAAACATGGACAGCACAGGGCACTGAGCTCTGCCTGCTTCTTGCTCCTTGGGCGATGGGTGATGTGCACTTACTCCCTTTTCTACCACTAGGATAAATGCAGTGGAGTGAATTCAATATCCTCTAAAATCACATGCATTTGTATGTGCCTCTGGAAAGTGTTTCCAAAACTCAGTAACCCACAAATAAAGAATAATAAAAATATTTATCACCAACAAAATAGTAACCCTGAGGAAAAATCAGGCAGAAATAAGGCACTGACAGTACAATTTATTTATTTTTAAGTTTATGTAGAACTGCATATGAATTTGATATTTTGAGCATTAACTTATAATTTATTAATACTACAGTGATCTAATTTGAATCTCAATTATGCTGGTGTTATTCTGAAATAATTCCACCAAGTTAATGCTTTTTGAATCCAACAATCCATTAACACATTTAGTCTGGAATTTCCCCAAGTTGACGCTATTTTATCTGAGATTGTGGAATGAACACTCATGTCTGGAAGAGAGGCTAAAACAACCACTAGCAATTTGCTTAGGATGCCAAGGCATCAGAAAGAGATCATCAGTAAAAAGTCGCTTAAGGATTTACTTGTCAGAGCAAAGAGAGTGACGCAGTTTACCTGTGGTATTGAAAAACACAGGTACCTTTTTTTCAGATATCTGGGTTCAGCAGGCAGAAATGAAGGGGCATTTTATATGAGGCACTAAGTCAGAGAGTGAGGCCCAAAGTCTCTGTCACCAGCTTCACCAGGAGCTGGATTCACCCTGTGCAGTAGGTCTTGCGGTATTGATCACACCATGCTCTCGTTGAGCAGGGCCAAATAGTCCTGAAATTAAAAGGAAGTTCATTTTCACCACCTGGTTGTAAAATTAATTAAGTGCACTGGTTGGGCAATGATTGGAACAATATTTATTTTAACATTTTCCACTCTTTCTTTAACCAAAACATCTTCAGCTTAAAATACATGGGACATTGAACTTTTAATAAATATGACTGTGTTGGAATGTGGTTACACTACTTCATGTGTATAAGGTAGAGGATTATTTTTAAGAAATAAGAGGACTCAGGGTATTACAAATGATTTCTCAGTTGAGTAAAAGAAAACATAACTTTTAGGAAAATTATTCCCAGTAACTCAGGTTTTGGTTTTCCTCCTACAGGAAAAGTACAGGGTAAGTAGGGATAGAGCTGAGTAGGAATTTTCAACAATTCAGACTTTCAGCTGAAAATAACGATTCAGTCAAGGGAAACCTTTGCTTGGAAAAGATTTGGTTTTCACAGGTTTTTTTCCTACCTACATGCTTTTAGGAATTACTTTCAAAATTTGTTTTTCTGTTGCTAATAACATTGGAATCAGTAGCAAAGATAAATTTCTTTTTAAAAGAAAAAAACCAAATTCATAACAATTTCTAGAAGACAGGTGTTCTATAGGAAAGTTGCTAAGAATTGAATATGTTCTTGTTGACTCTATATGTATTTCTTTTTAAGTTGTTATTCAGATATATATAAGTACTTTTAGAGACCCCTTTGGAATACCAGAAGTACCCCACTGCCCCCTTAGCACAAAAAGCCCCACTAACAGTAGGAAGCACTCAACACAGGAAAAACACAGCTATCCCAAGCCATACAGTGTAACCATGAGACGTTCCCATTTGGCTCTTGCCTTTACCTCTCTGTGCTCAGACGTCAAGCCCCCACAGAGAGCCTGGGAGAAGGCAAAGGGGAGGTAGTTTCACCTGCAGCATTTTAAATCATTCTGAGAGGGATAGATTTACAGTACCCCTTCAGGCCAGTGTAAAGGAGATGTACAATCCTGTAAACAGAAACTAGAGATGTTTTACAAATTGTAAAGACATGGAGACAAAGACACAGAGCAAAGCCAGGAGTCAAATCTAGCCAATCTTGCAAACTGCTTGATTATTCAGGCTCTGAGTAGGAGCTGAGACTTTATCCCCCAAGTGAGCAACCTTTGAACCCATCTTATGCTAAATTTCAGATTGCATTGATGACTGCGTTGCTAAGGAGTACAGGTTTTATCCAAGGTCTGAGAGCGCACATGAAAGCACAAGAATTGCAGAGGACAGGAATGAAGGGAAAAGCATCAGTTTGCTGTGTGAATGTGAAACAGATCTTTTATAAATATTTACAAACTAATTAGAAGAAAGGAAAGAAAACACACATCAACAAATGAGGCACATCAAAACACTGTCACTAAAGCTTGCATTTCAAAAAAAAGCAGGAAAAGAAGGGCAGCTGTAGTCTATAGAAAACTTCATTAATGTTTTCAAATCACTCATAGGATTTAGGTGCTGAAAGGCATGCTAAATTGGGATTTATACATAATCAGATCATTGAAAAACATACAAATGGCTGCCAGAGTAAAGTACAATGTTCACTTTTGAAATTACAAAAAATCCTTTGTTTCAGAGAGTGAATTGACTAAAGTTTAGTTTCAGTGAAGCATGTTTTTGCTTTGGGTGTCATTATTTAGTTTGGCCTCCTTGCCAGAGAAACCTTTTTACTGACTGCAGTTCCTTCAACTGTTGTTTTTATTCTCCAGCAACTGAAAAAAAAAAAAAAAAAAAAGAAAAAAAAAAAGGCAAAAAAAAAAGCAAGAAAAATCGAGGCTGTATCAGATGCTTCATATTTAAATGAGAACTGCTCAGTGTTTACCTTTAATTTTGAGATGGCAGTGGGAGAGAATTGCAGGGGGCTTGATTGCTTGCCAGGAT
This sequence comes from Strix uralensis, assembly GCF_047716275.1. Classification (NCBI taxonomy): domain Eukaryota; kingdom Metazoa; phylum Chordata; class Aves; order Strigiformes; family Strigidae; genus Strix; species Strix uralensis. The sequence continues at coordinate 92,464,062 of NC_133973.1, forward strand.
TTCTCAAACAGATGGATTTGAGCCTCCTCACTTAAATAATCTGGAAAATCAAGTTGGACTGGTTGAATCAAAATGCTGGCGAGTGGGTAAAGAAAACATCCATCCATCTATCTAGGCACCTATATCACTCCCATCACCATGGTATCTGTGCACCTTCAATAGCAATGTCATGCAGCAGCCTCAGATTCCACACACCACCAAACATGTCCTTGGCAAAAACCCAGCAGCTTTGCCAGAGATAAAGGATTATGTATGTTATGCCTGTGCATACTAAAGAAAGGATATTTGCACTTTAACAGCAGTTTCTGAGGTTTCTAAGACATTCAAGCACACACATATCCTAAATCTTAGGACTTAGTGATGATGAATAGCTCTGAATATATTCTTACAGTATGTTCATCAAAACCTTGTGATTAGAGAAGGAATAAAACACATATTTCCTTTTATAGTTATATGGAGGTAGGAGGTAGTGTTTCCAAATGGTTACTAGGTAAACTCGTTTGTCATAATTTTGTTTTCCTTTTTTTCTTCTCTGTCTTTTTTTTTTTTTTTTTCATGTGAGAACTGCCTGTCTCAACACCTGTAGAGACAGGAATTATTTAGATAGGAATTCATTCAGAGGAGGGGGGAGGAAGTGGGGGCAGAGCTGAACTGTCTGTTTGGACATCCACCCTTGCTGAAGGTAGTTCCCATGGATACAATAGAAAAATACATTTCTCTGTGAAGGAAGAGAAAAGTTCCAGTAGATAAGGGGCAAAATGTGTCCTGTACAGCAAGAACAAACCCTGATCTTTCTCAGGTGCCCAGTACATAAAGAATATTTGAGAACACAGACGGTAACGGCAACCTGTGTCCAGGAGTATCATGACATGAAAATAAGGATCCTGAACTATTTGTCCCCCTCCCCGACCTAAACTTGACAGATTGCATGGGCATCAAGCTAGTTTACAGGTATGGAAACAAGCTGATGAATTAAATGGGCTGCATACTTCAAAGTACGTGTATTGCATGTACTTTGTAATGATTTCAGAACTGATTTGTTGCCAAGAATCAGAGTAGGGAAAAAGAACATTTATCAAACTTTTCTGTATTATGTGTTTCTAGAGATGTACATAGTCTGAAGGGTTACTCCTTTCCATCAGTGCACTGCTTTCTGAGCAACCACTGTTTGTATCACAGTTCTCATATTCCTTAATGTTCTACCAGATCAAGAGGCTCCCCCCCTTTTCTTCCCATTGAACTGCTCTATACAGTTAAGCTGTAGAAGTCCTTCCCACAAGAAGCTGCAGATGTGGGATCTTAAATTTGTTCACACGAGATTGATTGAATACATGATATACAAACACTCTGAGGGCTATTAAACACAGAGCCACCACCTCTAACTCAGGAAACACCTCCTGCCTGCACAAGGTGGGCAGGACCAGTCCTGGCTGGCCACTGGTGGAGGCAAGATATGTGGAGAAGGACTTTGGCCTAACCACTGCAGGAGTTCCTACCCTTTGCTCCATTTCATGACTTTGCAGAGCCATAAACGCACAACAGCTCTCCTAAATTTAATCACTTAACTGAGATTCTTCAGTTAGGAAACGAGATGCACCAAGGTGGCCCAATAGCTCCTGGAGAGGGGATGAGACAGAGGCACCCACTGCACCCACCTAACAACTGAATTGCCCTCTAGAGATACCTCTCTCTCCATTGCCTAGAGACTACCAGGCAGCCAGGGTTCTCAATTCCCTCAGTGCTTAATTGCTTAAATTTAGGTAGGATAAATCTAGGCCTATGCTTTCATATGAGCATTTACACGGGAAATGCTCACCACATAGTTGTTGAGAATAGATGTCTAGTAGTTGTCTAGAATAATAAATGTAAATATGTACCATAGAGGAGCCAGGTTAATTCCAAACTGTAGAACCCAATCCTGCAAATCTAGCTGGAAAACTCTGATTTCTGAGAATCTTGTTTTAACGTTTTTAATACTTTTTCATTTGTTTGTTTCTTCAAGGAACTTCAAGGCTGAAAAGTGTTTTCAAAAAGGCATTTCAAGAGAAAAAAATAGCTTGTTTTCTTTTGAAAGTCCCCAAAGGTCATTAGGGAAAAGCTTTAGTTTGCAGATTTCCCGTTAAAAAGAAAAAAAAAAAAAAAAGAATAGAAAATGTCAGACATAACAGGCTGTCTAAAAATTGTTATTGTGGTCAAAAGCCACTTTTCAATTAAAAGAATGTCAGTGACACAATGTCTCCAAATTCTAATCTCCAGTTTAGAAGTGCTTACTGACAGTAACTACCACTAAATTGGTATCTCTGACTTCATTAAAAGTACTTATAAATAAAAACAATTGGTATTTAAAGGCATGTATAATATACCCTAAAATTATGGTTTCAAAAATAATACCATGTATTTCAGCCAAGTCAATGCAATTTGAAGTCTCTCATCCTCTTGCAAAACTCAGATCCCTTAGCTGTTATTGGCAGTGATGTTTCATACATCATTGTTATACTGCTTTTGTTTTATATTGAAATAACATCTAGACCCCAAGCCTAGACAGAGCATTAGTATAATGCATACAGGTACAAGGAAAAGACAGTTTGTAAAAGGTTTTAGAAAACTTACCATAACATGCTGCAATGAAAATGTAAACACTTTTCCCAGTTTGTCTGAGTATTAATGCAGCTATGTGTCCAAGGTTGGGGCATAGGAGCTTTGTGCACACTTATTTCATTTTGGCTGGATTGTTAGCTTTATTTATATGGAGTAGCAGTGGAACCCCTGTATGAATCAATCAAATATTTATAGAGCATGAGGCTGATCATGACTAAGGACATGTTTACAACAGAATGAAAGGTGATGCAAAGAGCCCAAAGCCAGTTCTGAGACTGGTATTATCTCTGAAAAACTGTACAATAAAGTCAAACCAGTGTGACACTGTGACTACAACAGCGTAGTACAGCAGAACTGGAGATTCACAATTTCTGACCCTGAAAAATGCAGAGTGCTTGTCCTAGGTGGAGCAGCCTCTATGGCTCTAACATAGGACTGTTAATTTCTGTGTGGTTTCTTTCAGCTGCACAGTATATTGTGAGGGCTGTGTCGTAGCCCACCAAAGGAGTGTTTCTATACTATGAAGTTAAGAGTGTATGTCACATAGTCCCTGGTGTAGGGTAACAGGACAAGACTGGTGTTTAAGGATACAGAGGACAGTAGAGACAGACAAGTTTGGTTCCATTTAAGGTAGTTATACTGTTTCTGGAGCAAATAATCCCAGAGCAGTGCCCAGGCTTTATTTTAGTGGAGGATCATGACCCATGCCCAGGAGCACCCTGAAGAACCAAGCTGTTTGGTAACATAGCTATAGCCACTGCCGAGCTCTGCTCCTCGCCAGACACAAAGAGCCTGTCTGGGAGGATCCCCTGCCTGGCTCCAGCCCCATCCTCCACCTAGCAAGCCCTGAAGACACCTGACGTGAGGCAGCATCCGGCTGCCAGGCTGATGGGGACATAAAGCAGAGAGCTCAGCGTGCTGCCCTCCACTGCAGAGGAGCCATTGAGAAGCCTAAACTCACACACGCTGGTCACTAAAGTGTTAAACAACCTGCTTTTCCCTCCACTTTTTTCCTCTCCCCCCAAAAATATTTAATTTTATTCTTAAACCCACTTGGGTTTGAGAGTCTCCTCTTTACCTCCCTCTTCATGCTGAAAATCTGTAGCTGCTGCGTGGATTGCCAGGTCTGTGCACAGGTCCCTGCCATCTTGTTAAGACTTAGGTCACAAATCTTGAGACTAAACAGAGAAAAAGTACAACTGGTTAGTTCAAAACTAAAAGTGTTTTCCTATTGTGTCTGCGTTTTTTCTGAAAAAAAGGTGTATGTTTTTAACGTTCCGGGTTACATACTTTAAAGCTGTTCTGTAATTCAGATACTATATAAAAATATGTATTTGTGCCTCCTCTGCACTAGATATAAAAAAGTCAACAAAAAAATTTTTGTTTTCATCTGAAAAGCAAAAGTTTCAGATTCTAAAGTACTACAGCCTTTGTTGTAGTACCGCTGTAGTTGTAGTACCATAGAGTGCCATTTTTTCATCAAGAGTAACAGACCCATGAAAGTAGGAAAGATGATTTTACCCAGTGTCTTATGCAATCTGGTCACTAGAAAGTTCCTTATCCTCAATACAGTAGAATAAGTAATGGACAGGATGTTATTCATCTCACCCTGGTCTATGTGTGAAAGAAGCTAGATGAGCAGGCTCTCTGCAAGTGTTTGTTTCTCTACCTTGACAATAAAGGGAGTATAGAGCAATGCAGATGTCTATATTATAGATGTTTGAAGTTAGGTGTAAACAAAATATTTGCTTCTGGACGAGGATGTCTTAGTGCCATAAATGCTCAAAACTCGTCTTTCATACCTGCTAATAATTATGAACTTGGCCCTAATATCAAAGATATTTAGAGATGAAACATATTTTAGACCTTTTTTATTTACTTTCTATGTTGTGGGGGTAGGTTCAGCCTTCAAGGCACATTTCAGTCACGTATTTAAGCTCTCCTTTATAATGAAGGCTATAGTTGGAGTTTAAAAGTCTCACATAATCAAATGACTCTGGAAAGTAGGCTTTCAATATTCCTCTTACCTTTGCTAAGAGTTAGTAATAATAACTGGGTTTATAATGTAAGAATTTGAAAGACGTTTTCTAGAAAAATACACTTCTTCTCTTAAAGGATTGCAAATCATGTCTCTTTTTTTCATAGTGAGTGCTATGAGATGAATAACTTCAGGAAAAAAAAGAGGTGGTTGCCCAGGTAAAAACACAACGTAATGCCTTTGAATGACACATAGTCATTGTGAATCCTGTTGAAGAAAATGTTGCTAGGTGGTTGATAAATAAAAACAAAATGGGTTGAATGCGTAGCTGAGTCTGAACATGAATTTTCAGAACTAGCAAATGAATATGACATGAACAAAGGAGTCAGCAAGGAAACAAGAGTTTCAGAGTAAGGCGGGAGTTACTTGCATTGCTTTCCAGAGGTAATTAGGCACAGTCAGGTGCAGCAGTCACCACTGTTATGTGGCTACAAAAATTAAGGCAATAAAGACAAAAGCAAGTTAACTTTAAGGTGGAACTAAAGTAGCTTTCTAACACAGAACTACAAATTCAGACAGTGCAAATGGGCAGAAGAGTTAAATTAGGTAAGGGATGAAACAAGGTACAGCCAAATCAAACAAACTACACAGTAAGAAAAAACATTTGAAATTATTTATTTTGAGAATTGTTTAAGTGTGGCCTAGTTCTATACAGCTATGTGACACAAATGATATATAAATATTATTTTAAAGTGATAACCTGCAAAATTCTGTGATCTTGGGAGATGTAAAACTTGAACTGAGTTTAGCAAACTGAAGCAGGTTTTGATCTGTTTCATAGAAAATAATTAAAAGTTGGTAAGCATCATCTCAAAGTTATTATTTTGTCACTCTAACCACAACTTAATATCATTTTCCTGTATCCTACTAAAAATGGGATCAGGCCATGCCTCCAATATCATGACTATAATTTGTTTGTATTGAGAAGTTTCCAATTTTTTTTAACCATAGTTTAGCATAATATACTTAGAGACCTCAAGATTAAAACAGACAGATTTTTCCCTCTTAAAATGGCAAATGTAGCTTCCTAATTTTGGAATTTCACTAATCTAACAGTACAGCAGCACCCATTTTAATGAAAGTGAAAAACATCTCCTTCTTTCCCATGAAACTGGAATTTCCCCTCGGAGTGATGGCAAAGCAAAAGGGAGGTTCAGAATAGGTGATATTCAGCCATATGGAGGGGTGAATTTAAAAGGCACCTTATGCAAAACACATGTTCAATAACTATTTTTTTTAAAATGTACAGCCCTGCAGGGCTAGAAACAAGAAATTCATACTATTGCTTCTATCTGAAAAGGCCCTACAATAAATATCGGCCCTCAGAATTGTGACATTTTTATGCTTTGGAGTAGAGATTTTTGAAGATTTTTATGGTTCTTCTTGACCCCCAAAAGGTTGGATTCATGGTAAGTAGGGCATGTGGCTTTTTAAGGCTACATAGCATAGTCTCAGTAAAAACAGCAAAACTCCCTCACTGCTCTGATGGTTACAAACCTCCTTCTAATTTCCAGCTTCAATTTATTCATGGTGAGTTTATACCATTTGTTCTCATGCCAACCTTATCCTTTATTTTTAATAGCTTTTCAACCTCCCTGTATTTACCTCCCTAATGTATTTATAGAGAGCGATCACATGTCCTCTCAGATCTTTGCTAACTTTTTCAGTGTCCTCTGGTAAAATATTTTTAAAAAATTCTGCTCTAACATACACAGCACATGCAGAATACATATTATGCTATAAATTTTTCTACTACTTAGACAGAACAATCTCCACAGTTTACCCACAGCTTTCCACTGCTGAATACAGCAGTTATCCCAAGCCTGGGTGTGTATTTCCTTCTTAATATAGCCTCCTTTACTTCCATACACATGTGCACTATGTATCTTATTCTTGAAGAAATTACATTTTGCTCAGGCTGTAGATGAATGACTATATGAATATATGGTTTATTATTTTTAATTAATTGTCTACACTGCTGTTGACCTGAAAGTAATGCACATTTCATATGCATAAACTGATGTAACACCCATTTCATGACAACTGGCAGCATGTTGATGAGACAGTATAAGCATTCAAAAATTATGAGCCAGAATCCCAAATTAAGGAGACAGCCATAAAAGCCATCAAATTAAAAATCTTTCTTGAGCTTTTGACTTTTTAAATTTTCACGGTCCAGACCTTTCTCTGCAGCTGTAAGGATTATATATCAACGTCATACAAAATGAGATGGGATTTTTTTGTAATTAGCTGACTTCAGTGGAGGTTTAGATAAAAAATACAAAATATTATGAGACTTGTGATAAAATCTTCAGAGTCAGCAGTGTTGAGTTATAGAAACAGAAAACTGTAGGTGGTAGGAGCCAAAGGAGCAAAACAGGCATCACTCGGCTGTTGATGGATTACCTGGAGGTCCAGAGAAGAACCTAACTTTAGACAAAAAAGGGGATTTAGAAGGAAAAATTGAAAGTCCTAACAGTGTTCACATAGCAGTTTTGAGAATCGCTGTGAAGGGGACTCCTTCACATGAAAAATTGCTTCACACAACACCTATTGTAGCTCTGCGTCAGGAAAGAGGCTTTTGGCTTCTTCATGTGCTACCTTCTGCATACTTAGAAGTCCTGCGGCTGCTTAAAAGTGTGCTGGATAGTAGCCTCTCTCAAATGGGAATTGTACAGCAGAGACCACTAGAGAACAGCTTGCTCTGGTCACAACCCCTCCAGCTGGGAGAGCGGTCAGCTGCACGCTTTGGGCAGTTTTCCAGCCTCTTTCTGTAGCCAGGAGTGGATCTAGCCCAAGATGTATGAGGTACAATAGGTTGGAGCAAGTGCCTGAAAAGTCTGTAAAACCAGGGGAGTTATTCTGAACTGAATCTTGAAATCAAAAAGAAACTATTACAGTTGCTTCAATGTGGGGGTGATGTGTCTGCTTCTTTGTACTTGTGAAAAGGCGCCAGCAGCTCTCTGCACCAGTTCTAGTCTGGAGGTCTGGGACTTCTGGAGGCCAAAGAGAAGCAATTGCATTGATGCCAATAAAAAGTATATGGTATGCTGAATTTTAGTTCAAAAGCAACATGACTAGCACACCTTCCAAGGGAACAAATAACCACAAAAAAGAAAATCAAACCATGGAAATTGTTTAAAGAAGAAAACTCACATTTAATTGAGAATTGCTTCATGTGAGGCAAGGGAGCCAAACCCACTGAGTGTTTCAGCTATGCTTGATTTATTGAGCACAGTGGGCTTGTCTCTATCACCTGACATAGTAATTTTAAACTATCTCTGAATTATCTTTTTTAATTAAATTTCTAAGGGATGATTGGATTTTCTGTTTGAGCAATTATTTGTTTCCTTAGAAAACACACTAGTCATCTTGCTGTTTGACCCTTCTTTTGCTTCAGATGAGGGCTTAGAAACATTGAATAGCTGTCCACTTTGTTAACAGTCAGTTTATTGTAGCTCCAAAGCCGGTACAGCCTTCCCTAGCAGGAGTCCCTCCATCATACAAGAATTATCTGGTAACATAGATCTCAGGTAGCAACCTGAATGTTTCCCACCAGCTTTTACTCCTGATGTACGATATTTCACATCCATCTGTTTCCTCTCAGCCATACTGAACACCCCTGTAGCCTTTTCTGCGGCTACAGCTTGGCCACAGCTGAGAATACCAGGGAAGGTGTTGAAGAAACCTTAACATGTACAGGTGTACAAGTGAGAGCTGCAGAAAAGGAGAAGACAGGTGATGGGGGATGAGGCTGTAGATGAAGCTCAGCCTTAATCAGTGTTTTGTATCAATACATAAATAGTAATTGTTATACCTAGGAATAAACAGAAATAACTTTCTAGAAATCAGAGTATGGCCAGATATGGGCATTTCACTGTAATTTCAATGGTAGTAGAGTTAAGCTAAACTGAGTGCTTATGACTAGTCTCATCCCATATCTCATAGCACAGAATCAGAGGCACAATATCACCAGTGGGTTTTGGGTGGTAAAAACTAAAGAGATAATTAAGTTTATCGGCTACATTAACACTAAAAAAACCCCATACTAATAGAGACTGAACAGGCAGCAATCATTCTAATGCAAATGCTGGAATTAGCCCAGAAACAAATTTTAAAAGTATGACCTTTTCAACCACTCATAGCCACACTTAACCCTGGGATTTAGGCACAGCTGAGCTCAGATCTATGGACTCCTCAGATTTTATCCCAAACAGTGCATGAATTATCAGACCAGTGGCCATTACACTGTGGGGTTTTTTTCTTCCTCTGAGGGAAAGATAAACATTACTGCTATTAGGAATTTTAATAAAAGGGATCACAGACAGACCTGAGTCCTCTGACAGTTTGCTATACTCAGCTCCCTCTTTTGTTAGAAGCTCCTAAGCAAATTTCACAGAGTTGGCTAGAGATCTAGTGAGCCATTTGGGGAAGGAGTCTTCTCACCTAATTTTGCACTTGTACTGTGTAGACATCTCCATCTGATCTAGTCATGCTAGTTATCGTTGATGAAAGGAATAAGCACACAGGACACATTTAATCTGAACTGGCTTAGATGTTTCTGTGATGATAGAGATGCATCATACACTGCGAGTGCCTTTTTCTCTCCAGCGACTATTAAAGAGGACCACATTGATTAACTCAGATGTCAACATCCATTCTATAGATTATATATAGACATCTACATACAGTTAATATACTCCACCCTTTCTTACTCTTATGACATAACATTACACATGATCCTAACTCTTTCTGTTTTGCCTATTTAATTTTTTTGTGTTTGTTTATTTATAATGCATAGAATATTTGAACATTATCACCTTTGCACATATTGCACCTTTTTCATATAGGCATACCAAATTTCTGACCACACAAGGTCTGAACCTTTCAGTTTGACACTTACAAACGTACAAGTACTTGCTCATGCCTGAGTAGAAAGCGTATTATGATAGGTGATCTCATAATACTGACAAAAAAATAGTGATTGTGCTAAATGACCTCAGTCATGACCTGCACATAATCTGCAGATGAGCTGTCCTCTGTGACTCCCTGACTGTTTCTCAGGCTCTTCTGCTTCACAGTTACGACTGGCTGTGATGAACTGAGCCAAATGACTCAGTTTCTTAGTATCTCTGATTTAAATGTTATGCTTTCAAAACCAGTTAAACAGTTTTCATTTAATTCTAAAATTGGGTTTTGTTTCTGATGGGAAAAGAGATTTATTTTTGTTTTAATTAGAATTTTCCATTTTAATGTTTCTGTTTCTCCCTGTTATTTTGGGGGTGGGTTTTTATGCTCTTCTTTCACTGGAAAAATCATCGGAGATTTTCTTTTAATGGTTGGAAAACATATTTCTTAACTTTTGAATCCTTTTAAACTTTATATTAGAAAAAGTCTTGGTACAAGAACACTGTTCATTCTGTTTAGTCCCTTCCCCCTTGCATTCTTCATGTTTTCAGTGGGAGAAAATGAAGGGAAAGAGGAAAAGACTGAGTGAAAGCTGATGCATTATTGAAGGAGCAGGGTCATGCTTTTTGGTTTGACATCCTTTAAAAAATTAAACATTTGACCAAATGAATTTTTTTCACAATTTTTTGTGTCAATTCATTTTTTTGGTATAAACACAACCTTTCCTCAAGACAAATGACAATAAATTATAATTAGTAACTCAGAGTCTTTTAAGATAGACTTTATTTGCTTACAGTGCCAGGACAAATAACCCAGATCTTCTCTGCTTTAAAAATGGCTTATTTCTCAAGCATCTTTGGCTATCCCACACAAATATCTCATCCAGCTCTCATGTTTACTTTCCATTTTCAAGCAAACTAAATTTGCATCCACACTATAAAAGTTTTTGCCCATTAATACTATCCCCAGGAGAGGTGATTTTCAACTGCTACACCAAACTAGCCAGATAATACTGTTTCAGAGGGAAGGCAGGCAAAATTCTCTGCAGATATTTATACTTCACCAGAGTTCCTAAGCCCTTCATTCATGAAGTTTTAGCTAGATTTATATGGAAAACACCCTTCCCTCCTATTCCTCGTTCCAAACATCAGCTTACTTCTATAACATTCCATCTGAAATCACTGACAACACAAGAGACAAAAGACCCCATGTAGGTTTCTGGAAAGTTTCTGAAAGTTTCAGCCAGCTCCTGACTTCCTTGGTCACCCCCAACAGATTTACATGCTGTTGTAATGAGCGTGAATGATGAACTGCTCTTTGTCATGAGCCACCTTATGCATCTGTCTGCAGAGGAAGAGTTTAACAGCAGATAACCTTTGCATTGTTGGTTCTACCCTGAACGGGTAGGTGAGAAGAAAATAGCTCTCAGTAGATGTAAAGCTAGAGATAGACAAATAGAAAAGAAAGAAAGTAGAGCTCTGGAAAATCTCTGTAAGCATAGTGGGGAGTTTGGGACATTCATGCAGCAAGAAAAGGCATATACTTTTGGCGAATAATTTGTCTACATGATTTGACTTTTGACACTGGCTTTCATGTGGATATAACATGATCATAAAATGGTACTTCTCAGCATTGTTATTCTCCTCTGCCATGATGTGGAGCGACAGGGCACTAACCAAAAATTTTAACTAGCCCAGCAATTTCAGCTCAAGCGCTGAAACCTAAGTTTTTAGCAAGCTATAGACTTTTACACGTGTACACAAGCTGTGATACCTATACACCATTTCAGAGTTTAGACTGAGACATAGTCTAAGTATAGTCAAAACAATAGAGGTGGGAGAATAAAGAGTCGAGTTTTTTTCCAGCATTCACTGAATAAAAGTAAAACATCCACTTTGATCCATGTTTTTAAATATTTCTCAGAGATGAAAACAAGCAATTGTTTTCTCTTAATTCTTACTATGAAGTGTCAAAGTAGTATTAATTTGCTGTTATTTGGCATAACAAAAGTACTGTTGAGAAAAAGGTCTCAAGCCAATGTGTAAATATGACCTAGATTTTAAAAGGTGTTAAAAGGTATGAATTAATGGATTTTCAAAGGTAAGTATTTAAGTGCTTACCCATTTAAGTGCTTACCCATCTTTAATCCCATTAAAGAGCTATCTGCATCTAACTTTTCTTACATGCTGTTTTAAAAACTGACCCTCTGTTTTAAAAAAAAGTTTTTGGACAGTCATCTTGAAATCACTTGTATTCATCTTGTTTTATAAAAATGTCAGTTATTCTATGAGGTAGTAGATATTAATGTATCACACAACCAGTCAAACACCATAGATAGTTTCTAGAAAATAGTTTAAGTAGTTTACGGATAACCTATATGCTCAACTGACTTACATGGAAGCTTTCTCAGAAATATTTTAGAGATATTTCACAGAGAGAGAAAAAGACATTTTTTGGACTATTTTCTAGGAGTTGTCCTCCCAACTCTACAAGACATTAATTAAAGTTCCCAGAATCAGGGTTTTTTGGTTTTGGGTTTGTTGGGGTTTTTTTAACATAAACTATACTTTCCCCTCCCCAAGGTTACCTTCTGTATTTTGCAAAAATAAAGCATGTAAATGCCTACTTTAGAAACTGGAACAGGGAATTAAAATGATATTCAAAAGGAGCTGAATTCATCTAAAACTAAAGTACGTTGTCAACCACCTCCACTTGCTCCAGGCACTGATGCCATGATTAGCTATGCAAGAAGCTACCTGCTGGTTTAGAATTATATGAAGTCACCTCAGGGTATCTACAAGCTTCTCACGCACAAGATACTGACAGTTTTTTTACTTGGCTTGAAACACAGTTGTTGCTACATCCAAGTACTATATCATAGATTGTTATTTCACAAGCTGTCATTAAGGTAGCTTGCCTTATTCTCACCAAACAATTAGTCTGCAAACAGTAATGGTTTGTTCCAAATACCCTCAAAGACTATAAGACCTCTAGCATTTTTCAGGTAACAACTTCTCATCTGAAGTATGAATGTGCACTGGTTTTTAATAATAGAGAATTAGGAAAAAAAAAGTATTATAGTCTACCTTTACAAAGCAACTTAAACAGGGGAGTGGTGGCAGGAAAGAGGAGATTTACCATTCTATAATGATGCCTGGTAACAAAGATACCTGTGAATCTGAACAACAATATATGCGTACAGGACTTGAGAGCTGAAAGTGTTTTTACCTGAACTGGCCAACTTTCTTTGGAGAACTGATATTTTATTTTAATTGTTTATTGTCAGTTACTGTGTACGTGAAAAGCAAATCCTGGCAGTGCTGTGGATTAGATATAAGAACACATATAGTTAAGCTCTCTCAAGATGAGCAGCATAAATATTCTTTATTCTCTTTAAAGTCAGTGAAAATACTTCAAGTTAGAAAGTGCTTGACCTATATTTGGTCGATTTTTTGCACACTTTGCCTGATGATTCTTAGTTATCACCAACTCACACTGCACAAGAAAAGGATGAGCAGTTCCAATCTTTTTAGATCAGATGTTTTGTATCCATCCTTATGCAAATGCATCAATAAAACTCGATGCGGACAGTCAGCTCTTTGCCTTTCCGTGTTAAGATTTCTCTTAGGCTGAAGTCAACAAACTCTACTGCATTTTGCAGCTCTTCTCTGACATGAACAAACATTTCCTTAAAAAGGTGCTTTAGTAATTGCGGACTTCATTATTCAAGATTTAGTTTGGATCAACTGACTCATTTTTACTTGTAGTCTAACCAGATCTTCATTGCCATAAAAAATCAAGCCTAACAATCAGTCTTCACTCTGATCTTCCCAGCTTCTGTGCTTACTTACTCATTCCCCCTGAAGTGCGTCCATACAACCTTCCTCATCCTGGTCCTTTTACGTTTGCAGATGGCACTCATGATATTTACATGTGTTTGCATGTCAGGAATCTCTGCTTGGCACAGCATGGCACGAAGGTGCCTGTTAATAATCCTACCAGGGAAGATGGGAATAGATGCTGTCAGCGACAGTCCAGAGTAATCTGCACCTTTGAAAATGAAACCGTTTATATTTAGATACATAAATATAGACTGAAGAATCTAAATTTAATTCTTAGGTTAAAAATGTTGACCTCAATGAACAGACCCCTCTGGCCAAAGCTACAGAGGAATGGTATTATTAAACAGTTGAAGAGGATGATCTGAACGCTTTGCTGCATTCATCTCTCTGCACGACTCTGCGATCCTTAAGCAAACACTTCCTTTTAAATTACCTGGATCTTAGCTAACACACAGGATTCACATTTTAACATAACTGGCATTAAACATAATATAAAAAATAAAAAAGCAATTAAAAAAAGCTATTTTCATAACTGAAGAACTATGACATATTGTCACCAGGACCATACAGCTGGGTTTTGGAAAATTCATGCACAGGAGTGTGCAAAGGGCTCAGAAGAGATGAGATGTCACGTACAGAAGCACAGGCACACAGACACATGTATATATGTGTGTGCATAAGTAGATAGTCTTCCTGTCTCAAAGAGTTTATACTGTAATCACAGACAAGACGTAACATCAGAAAACCACAAAAATAGGAAGTAGAGGGAAGGAGGAAGAATGGAAAAGAGTCACCCCAATGCTAAAGTATTTACTGCTTCAGCTGAGATTTCACACTATATGTTATTCAAAAACATACTCATTAGTGAGTTCAAAGCACACGGAAGTCAACATAAAGGCTCCTATTTGTCTGCCACAGATGTTGAAGCAGGCCTTTGAAAACACATGGCTACTTGCTTTGTGTCAAATGATGTTAACCGATGCAAAATGTCACTCGCTGAAACAAACAATTCGCATGAATAGCTTTCCTGTTTCTTCCGTATTTTGCTGTCAGCTTGTCATACACGAATTGCTTCACAATAATAAACAGACCATGGCAGGTTTGATTAATATCAGCTTTTATTACAGCAGTTGCAACCATTAATTATCTGGCTGACTAATGATGAGATGTGATGTGGTTCTTATCTAATAGCCATGGATATCAAGTTCATTGAAGTTCATCAAATATGAAACTAAAAAAAATTGGATGCTGCAACTTTTCTAGAAGTCTCATAAGAGCAAAATTCTTCAGCATGCACATTCACATGGCTTTTTTTTCCTGTTGTGGTATAAAGCTCAAGCTGCATCAAATAAGAAGAGTAAATGAAAATTAGTTGGAAGAGTATTTCAAGTTGCTCCCATCTTAAAATTATTTGTTCTTCCCAAAAAAATATTTAGTAGCTTCCTTAGTGGGAGTTTTCTGTTATGATTTAAAATTATATCTCATAAATCCCTTGAAGAATTATCCTAAAAATACAGGGTGAAACACAGGCCTATTGAAGTCAATGCCAAAACTCCCATTGACTGCAGCAGAGCCAGGATTCCACCCACATTAAGATTCAAAACAAGAAATTACAAAATGTCCTTTTTTGTATATATTTAATACCATTGTTCAATGCCCAGTTCTTCAGTGTTTTTAGTCTTCACTTTTACCTTGTCTTTGAATGAGATTTTAGATCCTAACTCAGCTTACAAACAACCTTTATGTGTGCTTTTCATGCATTTATGCTCATGTTTATTAAAATATTCACTGTATACTTACACAATATCTAGAAAGAAATACAGTATCTGCACTTATTTCTTACTTCTGTGTATCCAAACATTTTGCTGCTACAATTTGCATGTATATTAAAAAGCTTGATTAAGGCAGCTGAAAAAATCTACTTGTAAATGACTTCAGCGATAACTGTTTGCCTTAGAGAAAAAGCATGATTTCTGTAACACAAGATAAGAGTCTTTCTTAAATGCACTAGATCTTGAATTTTAAGTGTTTGGCATCCAGATGACAGTTTAAGAATTTAATGTTAATATCCAGGAAATAATAAAGTTGCTATAATTAATACACAGAAATCTTGCTTATGAAGCTCATGGGGCTGCTACATATGCAGCATATCCAAATCAAGGGTAAAAAGCAAGGAAATGAAACCATAAGCTAAATGAAAGCATTCAGATTCTACTTTTCCTTTCAAAACTTGCTTATTTCTGTCAGAGCACCAGATGCTACACTCCTAATGGAGCTTCCTTAAGAGCCCCAAACTCCTGCCACCCGTTTAACCACTTTTCATTTAACCAGACTTTGCTCTCAGAATGTGAAAGCCACAGGATGAATATAGGGAGACATTTGTGTTGAGAGACAGTCACCTGGCAAACACAGAACCAGTCCAGGAGGGAGAATAAATCTCGCATAAACACAGTGGATACATGAGCATGGCAGGATGGACACATCCATCTCCACCACTACCCCACTCAGAGCCATCTAGACAGCTTGAACTGGTCAGTGCCCCCCTCCAAAGAGGTTCAGATTCGAGGGTCTGATCTCCAATAACAAGAAATAAATAACCAAAATTGTCATACTCTTCAGTTCCATCTGCAAAAGTTTTAATGAGATTAAAAATTGCAATGAAAATGCATAATTAATTTGCCGGTTTCATTCTAGCGTTTTGTATTTGCTTGCCAGATAAAAATGATAATAGGATGATATGGTCTCTCAAACAAGAACCTAACTGCCTCTAGCTACAGGGTGTTAGATGACTTGTTCTCACAAAAGAAGATATTAATAGTACTCATCAGCAACAGACTGACTTTCTCTCTACTGGCTTATAATAACTCAGAAAGGCAAGAGTCTGGGGCCTGGGCAACGCTTATTCAGCACACTGAGAACATGTGTCAGTGAGTCTGAGTTTTTCAGGCAGAAAAAGGAACTTGTTACCCCGAAGAGCTTTGATGCTGTCCTGAGTGGCTGGGAAAGCATGACAGACAAGCGAAGCAGCTCATCAGCATTTTCAAGTGGGACGCTCATCAGAGTGAAAAATGACTTGATGACACCCAAGAGTACGTAGCTTGCCGCTGGTCTAAATTTTGCAAGAAACAAAAGCAGGATAACTGTTTTCAGTTCTAGGTGGCATCATGTTCCAAGTTAACATAAGACCTGAAACCTTCACTCTCGCAGATGCAGTGAAGACGACGGTGACTTTCTAGAGAGCTGTAAAAGCCCTCTACCCTTTGCAGCTGTCTCACCCACAATGTCCCATACAGCTTTTCTCTGTCAATTATGAGAATCATCATTGCTCTGTGTCCTCAAGGTGAGAAAGAGGCAGCAGCACATTCCTTGCAGAAGCCTCACAGGACCAGATAAAACTTGCTTCTGTGACCTCTCAGAGAGAAGCCTGCTGATTTTTTCGAAGGTGGAGCAGACTCCTTATTAATTCTGGCATTTCCTCCATGTAGACCTGTAATCACAACTTCCTTGTTTCAGACTGACAGTATTGTTTCTGACCTATAAACTCCTGAAAGGTTTGACAAGTGTTTACCCCGAGGATTACCTCTTTCCCTGCTCTGTGCTGCTGCAGCTGAGAAAAGGCAGCTGAAATAATACTCCCAGAAGAGAAGAAGCTGTTGGTGTACCACAGAGATGAAACAAGTTTGATTGGATATCTGGAGGAAAAGGTTATTACTTTGCTGTTGATGTGAACTGGACTGCATTTTTAAGGATTTGTACAGGGTACCTGAACACCATTACAATGAAGTGATACATTTATGATACCACTGTTGGACTCATTAACTCCAGTGCAATGCAGAATGAGGAGCACAGAAAACAAGCAACAGAACTGTATGGACCCCATGTGCTGTTAAGTCCTCAGGAGAACATTGCAGAGCCTTCCAGTAGGATTCACACAACACTTGGTCCCTGCTGCTGCTCTCTCCCAGGAGCAAAGCATCATCCCATTTTATGCAAGCAGGTATTTCCAATTCCCCACCTACAGGTTGGGAATCACTTAGAACAAGTTTCTTGCTGACCCACAAATATTTTTGAGGGTTCTTCATACCTGTAGCAGTTGGACAACCCTGGCTCTACTATGCCCAGAAGAAAGCGTCACCAAGACTGTCTCAGTCCCTTTTCCTCCCTGGGTGCTTCCCTTTTCTTGTCTGGATATCTGGTCACATGAAACCATGGTAACCAGCATGAAGGCAGCTACAGGTACATGTATGATAGTTTTAGCCTCTCTCTCTGTAGGAGACAATTTAACTCTCCTCTCTCCTGGGGATAGTCTAGATCCTTTTCCCAGAAATATTTGAAACAGGTGTTGTGGAGCTTGCACTGGCACTTCCAATAGTGTGTGGAGAATCTCACAGGTATTTCAAGCATCCCTACACTCACTAATCTGTAGGCATGTAAGATCCTACAGGCCCTGTCATGGTGAGATAGTAGCTTCTCTCATTTAGATATAGGATATCCATAGCTCTGCTTGTGTAGCCATTTGAAATTGTTTAAAGGATTAATTGATAAGAAGATGCTTTTATGTCAAAGCTCTGATTGCTCCTTCTCAGCACACGTAGTGAGACTGTCAAGAGAAACAGGGTATAGTAAAGGATTGTTCCAGGTAAATCTATGAGGACTGATGGTGTCTAGTGATGGGATTGCTGCACGGAGATATCAAGGCAGTACGCAGATAGGCTAACTTTAGTCTAATGAGGTTCACCACTCCTCCAGGACTGGTTCAGGGCACTTAAAGCTAGGCTTCTGCTCTGCTTTATCTACAAAGGCAGACTGTTGAGACTATCCTCCCCATCCTGAAGTCCACCTTTGGAAGCACAAACCAGAAATCAATTTGGGCTTGAGCGACTTTTCAGAGCAAGTGCTTTCAGTAACCGTAGTCACACCACTGGGAAACAGAGAAGACTATTGCCCTTCTTTCTTCTGTCACCATCTAGCTGAACTGCCAGCCTGCCAGGGACTCTGCACAATACACATAAAGTGACAAAGGGACGAACAGAGGATAAGTCTCAGAGGCTAAAGCTCATGTAAACATACCAGAGCTGCTCATTAGCTCAGGCAAAGCTAGCAATGTAGCTGTGGCAACAGAGAACTTGGGGCAAGGTGCAAAGGCTGATCAAAAAGCTGACAAAATACTTGCATAGTTAGCTCATGCTGTGTTATGTGCTGTAAGGGCTTGGTTGCTATCAGTACCTGGGGAAGGAGGTACAGATCAAAGCTGACAGAGGGACATCTGCACAAACTGAAGTCATTGCATGAAACTACACAAGGCAACAAACTCCCAGTCAGAGAATGGGGAGGGGATGGGGCAGCTCAGTTACCAGAAGATGTTACTTTTACCTTATACATTGTACACACTGAAGTCCTCCGTACTCAGCAGAAGAATATCTAAGAGATAGCAATATTGGACAAATGCTTGCATGTTAAACCTATTTGTGCCCTTCTAGTAGGGACTTTGTTCCACTAGACTTTTCCTCTTGGCTTTCTGGAAGGTCAGAAAAGGTAAGTGTACTTCTCAGTCCTCGTTTTGTCTGCCAATATTACCCACAGGGGGTCAGAAACCCCCTTACATCATCTTAAACGCTTGTTGCCTTCAGAGGAATGCTCCTGCGTCTAAGGAAAGCTCAGCTGTGTAGACCATGACCAGACTGATTGTGTTTCACAACACCGAGTTCAAGTTGGAGGGGAAACAAAGAAAAGTACATGTGCTCCCATCCTACCCACTGCCTCTGACAGAGATGGTATTTCAGAAACAGAGTAAAAATACTGACATTTTCAAACAGTGGTAAGTGCAGTTGGACCTTAAACCTGTATTCTGGCACCCACAGTGCATAATTAGCTTTAATATCAAAGCTGGTGAGGAGTCACAGCCCCTGTTAAGAGACAGGCACAAAGACTCTTAAGGGAGCCAGGGCTATCTGTAAATCAGGACCGTGGCCTCAGGCCTACCTTTGGAATAAAAAGCTCTGTTTTTACAACACCAAAGCCCAGATCCTCAAAGACATTCAGATGTTAAATTCCCATTGTCCTCTCTTTAAGTTTTCAGGATTCAAATTTCAGCATTTTGGAACCAAGTACATAAACATGTTCCTCAAGTCTCTCTAAAATCAACATTAACCTTCCATTTGTTTCCAGTTTATAACTTATATCAAATTGGTGACAGAATTCAAGGCAGAGTATTTGACAGGTAGTAATAACATCGTATCCGCTTTGTGTTTCTGAGTGAAAATCCAACAAGAACAACTAACATCAAATTCTTTTGCTGTATTGTAGTCTTTGCTCATACTCTTATGACTGTTGAAACAAATTGCACCTACCAATATTAAAGCCATATGTGGACTACATGAAACAAACAAATTTAAATTGGAATTGTTTTTACAGAAATACATTGATAGAAAAACAGATATTGGAGCTACAGAATGAAGAAAGTATTCGACTCTGCTTTTCTAAATAGTTTCTAATATGAATAAGATTTCTATCTGTCCTTGTTTTCCTCAATATGTTGGATCCAGGATGCCCTAAGAATCGCACTTTCATAGCATGGAAATGTTGAAAAGTCCTAAAAGCTTAAAAAATAATTTATTTTTATAACTTGTAAAAATTAACAATAAATGTAAATAAATAAAAATAAACCCCAAGCAGTACAATGTTTTGAAGAAAAAGTTGTATGTAATTAATGTTCTAAATCAATGTTTATAATTTGTCTTTTAAAGGGATTTCAAAATCAGTGGGGATATTTCATTTTGAAAGTTTGTAGAGATATAATGGTGAAGAGTACCTCAGAACTTAAAATGTCTTGTTATGCTGATCTTGTCAGTTCATATACACTGATCATGAGGATAGGTATAATATTACATGTAATGGAGAATGAGAAATTTGCTGAAATCCATGCTTGAGGAGGGAGGGAGGGAGTACCAATTTTCAAGAAGAGCCTGATAAATATTGAATACAAATGACTAATATACTATTTTAAAAGGAAGAAACACCTTTAAATTTAAAAAAAAATCTTGATTCTCAAATGAACCAAAACTGTAGTCTTTAAATGGAAGATCACCCCAAACATTTTGCTTGCCCACTGGCCAATAAGTTGCCCATGAATATTTTTGGCATTAAGTGGTTTAAATTAAAACCACAGTGCTCTATTTCATCACGATTTTTTTGATACCCAATGCCAGACACTGTGAGGTTTGAATGACAGAGACACATCGCAGTTTTTAATTCCAAGTGTAACCTGTGGAGAGGCGCGAGTGTGTGAGCAAGAGCATTCCAACTGTGTCTAGAGTATCTGGATTGCCAGACTTCAAATCCCCAGTAAACAGCCTGTTGCAAACCTAAAAATAGCTGGACATGTGCAGGACCTGATGCAGCAGCTTTTAGAAGGAAGATTCCCAAGCAGGGGGACAAACAGAAGGCATTAGGAGTTCAATGAGTTATAATTTATTTTAATTTTAGGTTTTTCTTCATTGCTGTCTACCTCGTTATCATGCTGTAAACACTACTCTGAGTCAGGACATCATTTAGGTACTTAGAGGACTCTGGAACATATTTTTTTCAGCCTTTTCCAGGAACATGGTGAAATTTAATTTTAATTGGTTTTTTTTCCCACCTAAATATTGGCAAAACTGTCATTATAAAGAAGGTCTACATGTCTGGACCTTGTTCTTTGACAGCCAAACTCCAGGTATTTCAGGAATAGAAGGATTTTGTCTTTTTCCCCTCTTGCGAACTGGTCTCTTGACATCCAAGAATACCTCAGTTTCAGGGTCTCCAGAAATTGTTCCTTGAATTTTCAAGAATTCTTTTAGCATATATGGAATTTATTTATGCTATTGACATGTTTTGGGTTGCATTAAAGTCTTTCAGAAAAAAACAAATTGCCACAGCCATCTTAAAATATTTCCTTATAACAGCTGGCCTAACTGTATGGCATACGTGGCTTCCATCAGACATGGAAATAAAAGGAGCATTCTTTAGTCATGATCTGGCATACAAGGGAAATGCTGAGAGCACCCTTCTATGAAACGTCAAAGGCCTCCTCAAGAAATGCTTTTCCATAGCACTACACTTCCTTGGTAAACGTCTCAGTATCAGTATGTCTTTCCCCTCAGTGCTGCAACACAGTGTGATAATTAAGCACAAAGTGATAAAAAGTGGGATAGCAAAATACTCCCTCATTGGCCCGAGAAGCAAGTGCAAACAATTGCAGCTCTGTCAAACTTACATGCATGTATGGTTTATCAAATAAGTGCATTTGAAATAAGATTTATGTATAAAGTTCATGATGTTCTTTTCTGACTATTACTTTGCTGGGATTACAGTGTAAACATGTTATATAAAATGTTTTGAAGTCTTAAATAAAAAAAGACTTGGCATTTGTTATGTATGCCGAGGATTTATATTGCAAATATACATGCATGCTGAAATAGTCATATTTCAGCATCTTATAGCGCTTTACATATGTAGTTCATCCTTTCCAAAGAATTTCATTGCACGGATGTTTTGAGCACTGCTTTATTTATATCCATCCTGCAGCAAAGTACATTCAGAAACTACTTCCATGACTTCAGTACCTATTTTGAAAGAACTTTGTTCTGGTGCATTTATGTCTTACATACATACTTAAATCCAATATAATGAGTGTGTGTAGTTACCATAAGATTGGGTATACCAGAGATATTACACATAACATAGATGGACTCTGTCGGTCATTTCACCCCACACAGAACCAGAGGAGCTCTACTATTACTGTATGATACAGATGCTGTTAAAGGATCATCTGTCAGTATATGTCTTAGAAATTTTAGTGTGTTCAGATGTGGATAACAAGCATAAAAGTTCACACTGAATTTTCAAACATGCAAAATCTCAAACCAAAGCAGAAGCAATATTGTTTTGTTTTATTTCTTGCAGGGGAAAGTAATCCAGTAGTTCCTCTTTGCACTAAAGGAGATCAAGGTGCTACGAACAGCATAACCTGCATTTTCACAATGGTTCATTCCTACATGATAATCAATTTTTTAACATTTACATATGTGAATATTTTTTTCTTTTAAGATTATGTAACTGTAAAGACAATAGACAAATTTCAGATACCTCTTTGTAAGTCACAAATACTCCATTTTTCTATTTTGAATTGAAATATGGCCTGAAGCATGAAATTAGTACCACTGCTCAGGGTGGGTCAAACCCAAAGATTCAAATCTGGGCTCATTTGAAATTTGCAGGAGCTTCAATGGATTCCAAAACCAAACTGGGGTGGAAAGCCAAGCTCCCATTCAGATGGATATCAAATCTCATCAGAACAATGAATATCTCCTAACTTCTCATTAGCTTTTCCATGATGTCTATACTTGAAACTTCACCATAATTGGATTAAGAACCTAATCTATCCCATATGGATTTAAGAATAATGTTGTGGGTTGTTTTGGTTTTTTCCACCCATCTGCTTTACTGAGGGAAAGTACAGGAAAGAAGCACACTATGAAGCCAATGTGTAGTAAAGTTTAGGATGTGATTCAAGGAAGTCATAATGAAAATAAATACAGGGAAGTTGTGAAATATGGCACAGAACAGTATTATTAATTAGCAAATAACACTTTCTTCAGCAACTAAAAAAAAGAAAAGGGCAAATGGAATGTCTCCTCCCTTTTTCCTCCTCATATACATCTCTGCCTTCTAGCAAATTGTTGTCTGACATTCAAACCATGCTACGCCTGGAATTACATAGTGCCCATACTGAACATATATTCCATGCACTGACAGACACGAGTGACACAGGAGACACAGCACCCGCGGGGCAGGGGAGTCCAGAAGGAAGGGGGAAACAGACCTTCTCTAGAGTGACTCTGGGACAGACAGAAAAAAAGGCATCTATCAGCATTCGCCTAGGGGACTGTTCTAGCAGGAGTTTGAGTACTACCTACGTACCTGAGACCCAGTGCAAGCTTGCCACCTAGGCCCACTCCCAGCTGAGGCACCTACATACTCCTGAGGACTTCTGCCAGGAACTGTGTTGCAGAACAGTATGGACCCAGGTCTTGTAGATGCTTTGGCTAGCACCCTAACCACCAGCAAATCTTTCCTCTTGTTGTTCTTTATCATTCAAATGCCAAAGAATGGTCTTGCGGTTTAGTCCCAATCGGGATCAGAAAACATGGAGCCAAGCACCCCAGGCATAGGCAGGTGCAACACAAATTGTAATCTGTTGGAGGCACACCCACCTTAAATCAAAGGTACATTTGCTTCCTGGCTCCTGTTCCTGGCTTGGACCCTGTGCAAGTCACTTGAACTGTTGGTGCTTCTGTTTCCTTACCTGTAATTTTAGGATAACAAAACTGGCCTACCTCCCAAGGCTACTGTGAGATTCCACCAATGCAGACATGTGAAGGACAGCAAGATTGCTGGTTGGGAAGCTGTATATAAATGCGCCATACAGTTATCATTAACATTACTCTCAGAGAACTCAGATATGTAAACACACACACACAATCATTTAGTTTTATTGGTTCATTATGTGCCAGTGAACTAATTGCAGATTACTGTGTCATTAGTCTTAAATAATACTCTTTCCAGAGTTACTGAATTGCTCAGTCAAGCGTCAAAGCCTGGCTAAATATCTTTAAATAATTTGGGTCATTTTTCTCCTTCATATAAATGAGTGGTTGTGGTTTTACACAGCTGAGAATCTGGCTCCTGAATTTTTGTTAGGTAAGGTTTCAATCGCTGCCGTCAGTTAGCACGAAATGTTCTAAACCAGTTGAAAAACTCGTGAAAATTAATAACCTGGACTGTTAGCCGTATCCTTTCTTCCACTCCAGAGCTGCCCATGTGGCATTCCTGGAGGGAGGCAGGGCGGCAGGAAGGGTAAGCCTGCTGTGGTTAATTGGTGGGGCTGCAGCCTGGCCCCCCTCCCACTAGCAGCTCTCAGGCATTCCCAGTGCAGCCCCGACTGCTGCTGCATCACTAGTGGCATTAGCCCAGGTTTAGATGGGGCTGTGTAGTTTGTTGTTGTTTTGCTGTGCAGCCAATATATTCCTGAGAAGCTCAATTGGGACGAAAGCAGGAAATGTTAGTAGCATACAAGTCAGCCAGTTTTCCAGAAAAGGCATTTCTTTCCCTTGCCAAAAGTCAAAGTCTACTATATACAAAGGAGGCATTATAGCTTCTCATAAAAAGGTCACAAGAATCTTTTGTAATGGAAAGTGGTGTACAGCCTAAATATAGGATCTCTCCCAGAATTCCTATAGCATGTAGATTAAATTCTGTTTATTAGTAATGTGTGGGTTGCTGCTATGCTGTGCCATACAAAACTCGGCAGTTGAAAGAGAAGAAACCCAATCTATTCTGTGTAGCTATGTAACTGGAAGGACATGTTGTTATATGTATTTTAAAGCAGAAGAATTTTAATTCATCTGCAAAATATTCCAAGATGAGTCACTGATCTCTCAGCCTCGTATGGAAAATGTGTGTGTTTTGTTTGTGTTCCTTCCTTCACCAGAAGTGTAACTTGTGACATGTGCATTTGCGCAGTGGAAATAATTGTATGTGAGCTTTTAAAATATATCATAAAAAAACATATTGTAAGGAGTTCCTGGACAACACATGCCATCATGTAAAAATTCCTGAGTATTGAATTACATCACAAGCCATTACTGTGTCAAAATATGTAAAGATTAGCTCTTAATGGCCCCTGGATCAATAATGAACATTCGAAATGTCCCTGAATACATATTCACAAGATGACACAGTTTTGCAGGCTTGACAGAGTTCTTACCCAAAGGTGGTGGAAGCTGATTAATTACAATTAACTATAAACCTGTTTAGAAAGCAGCAGTTGTTCAATAATACACTATGTGCTGCCCAAGGAAGTGGGAGTGGGGATTCCTCTCCAATCTATCTTTTGTTGTAGTGTTCCTGAAAGCTTCTCAAATCCCAATCCTATGTGGTTGCCACTAAGAAAACCTCATGCTAGAAAAGTACCCTCAAGTCAGCTTATCCACTTAGCCAGTGGTTAAAAAAAAAAAAAGAAAAAGTATTTGAAGAAAATGATGGAATTTCCAAACCTTATCTTGGCCCTGCTTAATCTAAAAAACCTGCTTGGCTTTTCAAGTATTGTTGAAAACCTGGCAGGCATCACAAAGAGCAAAGCAATACATATTAGCTGTGCTGTTAGACATTCACTTCTAGGAAGCTCTGTCCTTTTGACATTACAGATCTTGAAATGGGGAATTACTGGCAATTTTAACATCAGAAAATTGAGCCAGTATTTTCCATGGAATATCTTTTCCCCTTTCTAGCTATACTTCTGTATACTCAGAAACAAAACAGTCCTTACCTACCGGTACATTTTCTATTCCACTCCCAATAATTATTCCAGCAACACCCCCACTCAAAAAGTGTGCAGGTTATTATTAATAAAGATCACTAGAAGAAAAGCAGATTTTGCTATCTGAGATTTTTTGTGGCAAAGAAACAATTGTTAACCTTTATAGTTTCAGCTCATATTACTGCTTGCGCAAGATGGGACAGCAATCACTTCTACTGCAAACACGGAAAAGCATTTACAGAAGGCACATGTCTTTTATTCTTTTTATATAAATATATATATTTATACACACACATATGTATGCACATGCACATTTGAGCTATATCAGATCTGTGGGGGAAAAACTGAACAACAAAAAAAAAATCAAAATATATTTTCAAAACATGTATTTGTAAATTGCTATACTAGTCATGCTACACAGAAGACTATAGAAAAGGCACACTAAAAAAGATATTAATATGAAGACCATGGTCTGGATGCCAGCCATGAAACCCCACTGTATGTTTAGCCTGCATTGCTTGAAGCAGTACACAGCCAGGATACCAGTGTTTCTGACATTATCTGACTTAGTCCAGGAAAAGAAACAAATAATGTCACTGACAACTGAAGAGGCATTTTTTAGAAAAATATATGGTTGCTGGAGGCCATGATTCTGGTGGGGTGAGATTCCTCTCCTTATTTTTGCCATCTAAAAGTGAATTGTCTTATCTAAACTTGTCACCTCGATTGTCTCTGGGGAAGTCAATGGGGAAGTGGCAATTCATCTTATTCTACTATAATTGTCTAAGATAAGTAGATGAGCTGCCCTTTGTAGGCATCTCATTCTTTCCATTGACTGCAGAGAGCCAAGATAAATTATTTAGATTTGGTCTTTAATTTTTAGGTGATTAATGGTCAGCGAGACAAATACCACCTGACTCCTATGGGTAAAGAGACAGATCTCTCACTACAAGGCCAGTGGAAGAAACAAGCAATCCGGGACCTGGAGGCTGCAGTCCAGAACGTTGTTTCCTTGCACCAAATCATCAAGTCTGGAGGAAAGAAAGATCTATGAAATGAAGGGCAAGACTTTGTTCAATAATTAGGGAGAAAGATTTGGATTTCCCATACCATCATTGCCTTTGAATCGCTCTTTGCTTCTGTTTCTAATGACAAAGACTGGCTCTTCAAAGAAAATGGTTAGATTTTCCTTTTTCATAGTTCTAAGAGTTGGTCTTACCATGCTGCTAAGTCATAGGCACTATAGATCTGTTTCCAAAAGCATTTTCTGCAAGAGAAGCTTTTTTTGCAGAGTATAACAGGTAGGTCATGTGGAGGGGAGATATACACTAATGATCAATAATTTATTAATGATTTAGCCACCCCTATGCAGAGTCTCTTTTTGGTCCCACACCCTTTGAACTGCCAGTTGATGCTGACCAAGAGCAATCTGTGCAGAGGTGAGTGAGCACTTGGTGGAGATAGCTGATCTTTGCACAGGTAGACATGGCAGTGGGAGATCATTTGCTTTCTCTGACCACTCCATCACACCTCAGGAGAAGGATTAAACATGGCCATGTGGAGGGCTGAAGAGGCTTTGGCATCACTTGTAACTCCAGTAAATCCAAACTGAACTACTCCGGCTATGTAGACAAGCTTCCAGGTGAAGCCTACCCAACACCCTAAGACTTGCCTATGACACTACCAGACCGTTGTCTGGAGAGAAGCATGGCATCACAGACTTCACACAGGCCTGGAGGAACAATGCATGCACGCTGATTTGTTTTACAGCAAGATTAATTAACAGAACAACCACAGTGTGTAGGGCTGAACACTATCTAATCAGCTTGGCAGGCATGTTTTATTCTACCACCTTCCATTGAATTAGTTCCCTCTAAAACAGGCATCAAAATGAATAACTGAAAAGGGTAGCTCCATTGTGATGGTTAGCTAAAAGATTTAAATAATACGAGTAATCCAATCAGAAATAATTGGTGACATTTTCTTTGGCAAAATTCTCAGAAATACAATTAGCGTGAAGCAGCATAAGCTGAACTAATATATTGGTTTCTCTTAGTGGCACCCTCCCAATTCCATTTCAAAATGTTGACCCTGTTTGTGAGACAGTGTGGAAATTTTGCTGCTTTGTTGCGCTTAATGGAGAATTGGTAATAGGCACAACCACCTTTTTTACACATTCCTGTTTCACTCCTGCAAATGCTCAGACTGCTGTTTCCTACACTCAGGAGGACATGGACAAAGAAGAGCAGGTCTGCACCCTGTCCTGAGTCTCTTTTGCCAGCCACTTCCAGGTGCTGCTTCTGGCAGCTTTTCTGGTTTTCTGTATCTCCTCTGTTTCCCTGTGGTATTTCTCACACTCCTATGCACAGATGCAGTATGTTAATCCGCCTCCCTCTCAGGCAAGTCTTCCTGATATAAAGCAGCAAAGGCCAGCCATACCCCATGATTGCTCTGAGCTACAGAGAGCAGCAGAAGGATGTTACTGTGGCTGCACTGCTTAAAACCTGGGTAAGTATCTGCATCATGTAGTATGTCGTGCACTGCAGACATACACAGCTAAACTTTCCATCATACACCAATGACTTGGTAATGGATTTATTTTGACTGAAGAGCTTTGCTGTTTCAGCTATGCCTTCCATAAAGAAGCTAAACTGCATCTTAGAATTATCATAAGTTAAAGAGCACTGTGATACTAAATAATGTCAGTGAGGGTTAGCTTACTAAATAAAAATTTATTGTAGAACATTGATAGAGTCCCTGACCCAATCGAGGTATCACTTATAAATCTCTAGTCTTCAGAGCAATTAAGAAAAATACTGTAAAAATCTGCTGCAATCAACTGCAATTTGTACTAAATTCTTGACTATCTTTGTTTATGCAAAAAAGTAGAAAGAATTGGTTTTGATATCTTAATCTCTGTTTTATATCAGCTTTCTGTTTCTGGAATGTAAAGCAAAGATATTAAGTATCCCATAAATCTATAACCAAGCTACTAGGAAAGAATCCATGAAAAGCAAATGCCACAAGAAATGCAAAAGCTGGTTTCTCTGTCTAGTTAAGAAATTTCTACTCACATCAAAATAGTTTGTCCTAAACAAAGTAGTATTTGCTTGCCATTAACCAACTGTATGCCAAAGAAGTTTAGATTTTTGCTTTAGAAACATGTACGCTTGTGGCATACAAAGCTGGAGGTAGACACTTGAAGTGGTTTTCCTTTTGAACCAGACTCTTATTCCATGGGACAAGAAAAATGTATTTGTCTTAAGCATATAATGATAAATTATTTAAATAATAAATAAAACAAAGATTAGTTTTAAAAATCCTGAGAAAAATTGTGCACTCCAAGCACTCTTGAACTGTTTTGAATTACTGTGAAAAAACTTCAGCTATTAGTAATTCAGGCCCAGTGTTTCTCATTGACTTCAGCAGTAATTGATTTTGGTTCTTGAAGAGGATATAAACTTGTAGAGATATTGAAATGATACAGCTTATAAATCCAAAGATAAAAACCCCATACAAACCTTAAACTGTACCTTCCATAGTGTCCCCTTGCAAGGAAGAGCTTGAGCATTACACAGTGGTGCAGAATACTGCATGCTAACTAAGAAAGGGCTCAAGTGAGGGAAATAATTTTCAGAAAGGGAGTGGGACTCACCAGAGATCCACACTCAGCCTTGGTTTTTCCCTGTTAGGACAAATGTAGTCTTTCCCAAGTGCAATACTTCAATTGAATAAAGTATTCTTTCTTTTCTCCTGTTCTGTTTATTTTTAGCTACCTTCTTCCTCAATGAATTTCACAATGCCTGTACTTACCAAATAAAAAACCATGGTACTTTCCAGCAGTAACCAAAAGACCTTTCTTCTTCTGTCATCATGAATGGTTATCCTTCTCTTTACAGTTTTCTTCCAGAATTTTTTTTTTATTGGCCACTGTCTGTGACAGGATACTGTGCTAAAAGGATCTATGGTCATAGTCAGTGTGACTGTCCTTACACTATGTTCTTACAGGAGGTGCACAGAGCTTTCATACATTGATCTTGTGCATGTGAATAAGGCTGTATCCCACAAGTATGGAAGCAACAAATTGAGCATGTCTTAATCCATGCTGTTAAAACTGATTTTTTTTTTTTTAATTGAAGTGGATTCTGACCAATTTCTAAAGCTGAGCTTTCAATAGAAAAATCATTGCAGTCATTACTATAAATAAGTTAATTGTGTTTACAAGCTACTGACAAACACATTTTGGAGTTCAAAATGTGACAAAGACAATCAGAAATTGTTAGCAATTTCATTTGAGCAGGATAAATGAAGATGAAAAGTGTATTTTTGTTGCTTGAGAGAAATTGAAGTAATGAAAATTCTAAGTAATATAAAAGGTTGCAAGTTTCTCTTTTTAGCTGGTAATTGATAATGACACAAAGATGGAAATACGTATGTTAGGATAATATGAAGTGGAAATTGATTCTGAATATAGGAAAGGAATAATCCAAGCAAAGGATGACCTTTGCATGCTGGTCAGGATTCAGAAGGTAATCTGTTGTCCTCAACTGAACAAGGCCCTGAGCACTGTAACCTCAGAGCTAGTCCTGCTTTGAGCAGGGGATTACTCCAGAGGACTTCCAGTAGTCAAATCTCACCAAAATTATCCATAATTTTATGTTCTTCTCTCTCTCTCTCCTAAAAACAGAAAGAGGCAAGGAACTGTGAGTAAGGAGAGTGAAATCTGTCTTCTCCATTAGGGATTGAGAAGAAAGCAGCAGCCAATATAGTAGCCATAAGGGGACATGATGCTACCCAACACACCTGAGGATGTGTATTGGTTGAGGTTTGTCTGTGGCCTGGGCAAAAGAATGAACAACAAGTAGCAAGCTGCTCTACTCCATCAAGGCTGAGGTGTTTTCCACATCTGTACATAGCTGCAGAACTCTGAAGTAAGCAGAAATTTGAAGATCTTGACCAGCAGGATCTGTGAAGCTTTGGTACACCTGTAAATGGGAAGATGCTGCATGTGGGCTTTCAAGATGGCAATTTTCAGGATTCAAATACAAGGATCACACTTTCTCTTGAAAGACGGTGGTAGTTGTGGTAGTGGTGGTGTTGGTGGTGCAATTACTCTTTTTTATAGGAATATGATTATCATAGCTCCTACACAAGTTCTAGGAAAACTGCTCTAATACCTGAGCTATAAGATAAAAGAGAAACTGTATAACTACCAGTTTGGTATTCTCATGACTTAGATGATAAAAGGCTTGTTCAGTGGCTGGAATCAGGTGTTTTGAGAACAGACAGTGTTCTCTAGTGCCTCAGGAATTCAGAGGCAGCTACAATCAGATAAGTGACCCAGGATCATCCAATAAATAAGGCCATGGTTGCAACAATTTCTTCACAGACCACATAGGATGTTCAACATTAGGATCTATTTAACAGTAATGTCTCTGGTTTTGATAAAAGAGAAAAAGGAGGCAGAGAAAATATAATTAAATAAGAAATAATGAAAAGCTGTGGGTACTGGGTTTTGGAGGTGTCTTGGGTGGGTTTTTTAGTTAGGTTATTTTTTTTGCATAGCCTAATTCAAACCTAAATAACTTTGAAATTTATTCTACAGAAAACCTTGTATCTTACTCTTCTAAAATACAGTGTTTATGCAGTTTCTGGACAAAAACAATATTTGTTGGTGGCAGCTCTCAGTATTGCATAACATCTGTAATAGGCTATGAAAATTAGACAAATACCATGAACTTTGTCTTGCTAATTTTTTTTTTTTAATTTTGTTAATCAAAACAGAAGATCCTGATTATGTTTTCTCTGCTCCAAGACACACAGCTTAAGAGGAGGGGGTTGTTTTTTCAAGAATGTTTTCCCTTCCTTATCCCTTATATAAACTTTTTCTGGATCAAAACAATAGTCTTTCATTCCTGAAGTCAACTGCATATGGAATCTTCAAAACAGTCCCCTAGCATAAAAGAAAAAAAAAAAATCAAACTCTTCCCCTTGGTAGGAAGGTACTTACAAAATCAGGTCAAATAGTAGTATGTGACAAATGGCATAGGCTGAAGAATCCATCACCTTGGGTTTCAGCCTTTTATAGAGCACCAGCATCAGTTTGTGATTTAAGTGGGTAATGAAGACAAGAGCTGTATGGAGCCCCTGATAAGGAGCTTGTGGAACCCTTAAAGGGAGTGAAGCAGTTGCAAACATTCATGCCTGATAAATAAAGGACTTCAGGAGATTTCACCTTCAGATGTTCTCTTTTCCTCCTAAGTTACAAGAAACTATCCACAGGCTGTGCATCATTGTATTAAGTATAAGGAATGCATCCTGAATAACACTGTCAGTTAAGTATCTGAAGGAACTGCTACCAAATACAAACAAAAGCATAAGAATCTAATCCTAAATGTGGCAGTCCACTTTATTATCTAAATAAGTTTGTTTTCTACAGGAAAAGTTTCTTTATGTTGTTTGGATCTTGAAAGTCAGGCAAGCTCCTGAAAGACCACATCCTCCAGATGTGTTTTGCAGTAAAACTTTGGGGCTATATTGCATAGATCTACATTGCCCACCACAATATGGCAAACAACACCAACAAGAACATGTATGTCCAATGACACAGTGAAGCACTCGGGGGCAGTAACAGGTCAACACCTGAAAACAGTTTAGCTCTGTCAGCACAGTATGGTTAATAAGATTTATCTTTTAAGATTTGACATGGTTGCTCATTTTATTCATATAGGTAAAAGCAAAATTATCTTAATGGAAGTTATATTCAAAGAATTGAGAATCTCAGACTTTCAGATTTAGGTATTCATGTCAATGTGTAGAAAAAATATTTTTCAAGAGATCATAAACAACAAAAATAATTATTTTCTTTCTTGTAGAAGAAAGCAAGCAAGAAAGGCAGCCTTTTATGCTTCATGTAGCTTTTTTGTTTTCTGCTTGAAATTTTCATAAACTCCTGAAAGTGTCTGGAGACCCCTTGCCACCTTATAGCTACAAGAAAATCAGCCTACACATCTCAAACTTTCTACAAAGTCACTTCTTTTCTCTGTGTCAGGAAGGAGTGGGAAGAAGGGGAGTTAACCAGATTAATGTTTGTCTAGCTAGCAGAATGCTTGTCATCATTGATCGGGTCTCTAATTTATGTGACCACATGAGAGATAGAGACTCTCAGTCAGCAACTCTTGCTCACTACTGGAGGAAGATGTAGGCCAAAATTAAAACCTATTACTTTTTTTTGAAAATACAAGTTCCACTGGTATTTCACCAATGAATAACAGTGTTGCCAGAGAGGGAGGTAGGACCAAATTAACATAGTTAGAAAGCCACATATGGGGAGAATTGCTGTAACTGGTGAAATGTCTGATAAAAACTCGTAATGTAAAACAAGTAAAAAAAATCAGTTATTTCTTATTAATTATTATTTCATATTATGGAACCTTGACATTCTGTAATATTTCATACTATTAAGTGAAGAAACAGGTTTTCTTTCTTTGAATTGAAAGTGAGAACTTGCCTCAGGAAACAAGCATGAAAAGATGAAAAACGATTTGATACCAGGGCTGAAGTCTTGGGTAATAATAGACAAGGAAGGATGGACAAGGGAGTCATTAAGTGTTCAGGGAAAAGAAGACTGGCAAGGCTTGAGGGGTATCTTCCCAGGTGGGAAGAATAGAAATGAAAGCTGGTGACTGGGTTTCACAGGAGGGACCTGGAAAATGGTAACAAGCTTTGTGAAACGTCTGGGTGTAAATATAGTGAGAATAATTGTTCAAGGAGTAGAAGGTTCATGAAGACATTGTGCCAGAAGATACGAAGTATGCAGAATGAGTTTCATCTCACCTCACTTAAAAATCTCTTTAAAAATCTTTGAGTTAGTCATTCAGATTCCCTTTATAGTCAATAAGTACTTCCAGGGAGTGAGTCACCTGACCTAAATTAGATGTCTATCTTGAGATGGGATGAATCACACACTCAGAGTGTCTATTGATATCTATTGACTATAAAAGGAATGAGGGCTTGCTTAGATTCACACTACATTGCAGATGAATCCCATCCCTAGGTGTTTCGCAGAGTAACTTGTTAAACACCAGGAAAATCCATTATTTTGGGTCAAGCTTTGAACACAGAATGTGGACACAGAGAACCTGATACACCCCCCCACTCCCAAAAAAATAACTGGAAATAGGGTTATTAGACTGGGTTTTAAGATAATCCTTTACTGAGTTGAGAAGGAAAAGCCACAAAAAGGAATGTTGCTCCGCAGAAAACTGCTGTTAATGACAATAATTAGGCTGAATCAGAGGCTCTGCTCAAAAGACGCAAGTAAGATATATGTTGGGCGGAGGAAAGAGGGAACAAATAGCCTCTCTTCACTTTGGAATGCAGGATGCTGCATCTAATCAGAGACTGATATCAAAGTGTTAAAACTTTATTAAAAGCAGAATCTAAACAAATGCCTTTCTCCCCTGCTCACCCTCCCAAATTCCTTAATGGAGAGTTTAAATGAAAATAAAAGTTCAAAATAAGTTCAGTCACTCTTGAAAAGCTCTTATATCTGAACATTCTGCAATGAGAGTAATTTGTTATATATTAACTGGAATCCTTAAGAAGCCAAATTTTAGAAAGGTGTTGCTCATGCTAGAAAAAAATTACCACATATTTCTAATATCCCATATTTTTAAATATCATATGTTATAATTACACTCATAGGCTATTGAATATAATCTGTGTTTTTAAATCTTTGATTCTCTGCTCTGTATTCTCACCTATACACAGTGTCCTCACTTGATTGAAGTGGATAAGAATTTTGTCATTGATTCTGTAGGGGCAGGATTTCACCCACTATGCAGGCAACGTCAAATATGCTGCATCTATAAGCTCAAGACTTCCATTTTCAGTAAGACTTTACCCTGTGTGCAAAAGATTGAGTAGATGTGTTGATTTTGTTTGACTTGGTTGGGGACTGACAGTCTGGGAGTCTTGTTGCAACCTTGAGTACTTTTATACATTTCAGTAGTGGAAATAGTTTAAAATTCCATTTTTAGTTTTTGTTCAATCTTTTCACAGATAGATGCTCCCTGTTGATACACAACTTCCTTACTTTACAATTAGGCTGTTACAGTATGCCCTTCCTGGGATCACCTGTCTTCTTTGTGGAGGTAGTTGTGTTTTCACATAGTGTTCAGCACGTTTGTGGGTTTTACTGAGCTGAAAGAACCCATGCATTTGTTGAAGGTATCCATGATACAAGTTGAAATATAGATCTCTAACTCAACTGCTGTTATTAAGGAGATGTTTTACTCATAAAAAATTATATTGTGTCTACAATACAATAATGTTACATCACTGATGACAGTAACTTTGTTTTCCCTAATACTATACAAGAATTTTTTGAACAACATGGTGACTACATTATTAATACATCAGCAGTACAAACCCAGCCAATATGCAACAGGTTAAATGAGGTATATGGTAAAAATCACCCTTCAAAACTCCAAAACTCCAGGGAGGCTAAAACATGGAAAGATCTACATAAAACTTGTTTGCATAATTCATGGTAAGGTTCAGTATCATCTCCATTAGAGCCAATATAAGGAACACAAAGACAATTTTAAAACAACCAGTGAAACATTTAAATGTACTCTGCATTCAGACTTAGTATGGAGATTCCAGTGAATCTTAGAGTGCATTTCTCAGTTTAACATTTGTTTTGCTAATTCCTCCATGTCTCCATGGATTGTATTTACTGTTCTGTTGCTAATGCATTTTAAAGCTTTAAAGCTTTTAACCTTTAATCTCCACTTATTCAAGTGAGGTTAAGTGATCTTTTTCCTTACCTTGTGTCCAAAAACAGGTCTTCAATCAAACATTCTTCTGAAAAGACCACACTTACACTTACCTATATCCTCATAAGCTTTTTTTCAAATGCAGAATCCTTTCTTAATGGTAATTCGTAAGAAACATATTAAACAGCTAGAACTCAAGAGCAAAATAAACACTTTTTTTCCCCCTAACCTTTCACATTTAAGGAGGGAGATACAAAACACACTTGATGGAGACACATGAACAGGGTGTTTCACTGCAAAAATGATACTGCGTTTATTTGAAGTAGTAGTACGATACAGCTACTGTACTGTAATACATAGATTTTTGCTGAGATAAAAGCAGGGCTTCAGGGAAAAACCAGAAAATCGGACATGTTTTATAAAGGCAGATATGTTTCTTCTTCAAAACTTCAGAGTTAGTTTTGTCAGTGTAAGAACTGAGTTATAATTAACTCAACAAAGACTTCAGGAAATAACACTGTTTTTAAACATCCAGTCTGTTTTTCCTTTGTCATTCCTCCCTGATTCAACCCCCAACACACTAGCTGTACCTTCTAGAAGTGCCTTCATCTTTCTCTTGATGAAGAGGGATCCTGGGAGATGAGCTCAGAGAAAATACCCAGCCTTTAGACAAAGAGTTAGGAGTTCATGTTCTGCTTCCTTGAACTACAAGAAGAGGCACCCAAGTACCTGAAAAATCTGGGTCTAATATGTCTCCTTTCAAAAATGGCTGGTTTTTGTTCTTGCTGTGCATGGGTAAGATGGGAATCTGAAAACAGCAGAAGCAAAAGGCCTGCAGAAGAGGAAACATAGGCAGGAGGCTATACAGCTCCTCTGATGAGTCTCTCAGTGAAAAAAAATCACTTCTAGAAACAAGATCCACAGTGTAGCTAAATCCAATTCTCATCTGATCTTTGGCCTCTAGGTTGAAATTCCCAACCAAGACCCCAGTTAGCTATTTTGCTGATGGGATCTAATGACACGATTTCACTATGAAATCTCTCTTCTAAAATTTTCCATATCCTCCAACATTTTATATCAAAACTGTATTTGAAAACTGAGGTGACACAGAAGTATCAGTTCAGAGACATGCTGACGTACTCTTTCATCCTATGTGGATTACCGGACACAGACAGTGTCAGTCTTAAAGTGAGGGCAAATAGATGAGAAATCCAGATGTAAGGGGCTACCAAAACTGGGACTTTCAGTTATCAGAGACAGATTCAAAACTGGTTGTTGTCAGTGGGAATTCTTCTGTTTACCCTGCAATCTTTCAATCAGTCTCCACACAAATCATACAGCAAAATATCCTTTTGGTATCAAAAACTCAGGGTTGTTGCTTGCCTATTTTGTTCACATGATAAAAAATTAGGGGAAATTTGAAACCGAACTAGTTTAGTAACTTGTGGAAAGTGGAAATGCAGTTGACTCTCGGATGATGTAACAACATAAATATCATGCTCAGTGACATTGCATACTAACAAATACCTTTTTTCAGTGTCTAACAGTATGAAAAAAAACTTTAAAGGAATCTTTCGGCAAGTTTGTTCAAAGATAGTATTCTAGGGTGTTTCTTTTTTCGTTTTGGTTTTAATTATAGCAATTGCCATAATAAAAGGTTCTGAGGTAAGGACTTGTGCATTCCATTCACTCACTGCCGTGTTTAATTCCTATCACTGTTCAATCACTTGTTACTTTATTTTTAGGGGCAAATTTATAGCAAGCTGCTGGATCACATGTACCCAAGTATTTGAAGTATCTGCAGCTGCTTACATTGCAAGAGATCCAAGCTGCATTCCTGTCATGAATCATAGATTTGTGAGGGCAGAGCTACAAATATATATTAAAAAAATGCAGCTTACCAAGCTTGCAATCAGATTTTAAACACCCTTCCTAAAGGATCCTTCATGCCAGACGAGCTGAGGCACTCATTCACCCAGGTTATGATCTCTTTCCTGGTACAGGGCTTCTGCTGGGATGTTTACTGGAGACAAACAATAGTCACTGTGTAACTGTAGGTAGAAAGGATAATTAACAGGTAATTAACAGAAAATCATTCAGAACCAACTTCCCGGGGGGTTTCCACTTGCAAGAGCAGAGGCACAATGGATTTTTCGTTGTCATTGATGTAAATTCTTTCCTGCAGGATTTGTTTGTGCAAACAGAACTTGGACCTATAACTTACATCATGTCATCAAATTGCACTTACAAGTTACTAGTGGTGAATAGGAAAGCTAGCATTTGAAAAATCAGCCTGTGACGAAGAGATCTATATATTGGTGAATATCTGTGTGTGTGAATGGACATGGTCAGTGTAGTTCATTCTCAATCACGTTCTCTGTTCTGAGAATGCTGACAATTGCCAGGTTTCTCTGGAAAGGATTCGGACTAAAAAGTTTTTCAACTGCTATTGTGGCTAGATAATAAAAATGAGAGTGATTGCTGCTTGTTAGTCACTGGTAATTGTTTTGTGATTCAGTTTTAGCTTCCAATCATGAAGAAAAAAATTTATCATGTGGCACAGATATCAACCCAACCAATACAAATAGAGTTAAACAAACAGTTCATGAACAACATGTAGTCTGAAATTAAAGTTTTCCACCACTCCCTTTGTTTTTCTTTCGTTTACAGATTGGAATAATTCTGAAGGGAAAGAGGGTAAGTTCACACATGAGTCACTAACCAGAGAGGGCTAAACTGCTTGCATAGTTTGAAAAGTTCTCTGTATAATAAGATTAAAATAACAATATAAGCAAGTTCATTCAGTAAGTACTAATTGCAATAATTAAAATATGAAAATGAGAATTGCTTAGAATCCCTTGTGCTGTATAACAAATTCTGTAATTTTATTATATAAGACAAGAAATCTCAAATACTACACACACAAGGCAGGCGAGACTGTTAGATTGTAGTAAGTTCCAACTTAAGCAAAAGCTATGTTTGTGAATCATTATTCAGACCTCAGATGTATATATTTTATCCTTCAAAATGGCTACAAAAACATTTGTCCTCAACTTCTTTCAAATTTTCCATATCTTCTATCTTTTCCTGCTTTTCTTTCCTAACCTAAAATGCTGGTTTAATGATTCAAACTTAATTTTCCTTCCAGGTCTTTTTTTAACAAAAAATAAATGTTCAGTCCCCTGTTAGTTTATAAACAAACAGTGGTCATCTTATTACTTGCATTCAAGAGAAGGTATCTATAATTTCTTGAAGCAGGGACAGCATCCAAACATTTGTCTCAGATAATAAGAGAAGACTGAAGAATTGTAAAGAGGATTTTCACAAAGCAGTATGTTGGGAAGATGAGAGTAATTGTTTTTTCACTATTTAAAAGTCTCTGATGTGCTTGCCCATGTTCAGTGCTAAAAATACACCACCTTTGACATGTATACATATAATGAAATGAATATGTGTCAGTGCTTTTCTAAGATCATGCATTTGAACAAATAGTCACCAGATAGACACAACAGTAGTAAACCTGATATCAGGAGCACAGTACTCAATCACACAGAGTAAAGAGCACCTAGGAGTAACTAGACTGGGAAGGAACCTATGACTTCTTTTTTTTTCCTTTTATTTTTTTTGTGGATGCCTTATCTACATTACAGAAGGATGGATAGTTATGAGTTCAAACAAATACCATTTCTGAACCCCTTCATGCAGCTTGTCATCTGAGTTTAACTTTCCTCTAAATCAGCTATTTATGCGATCTCTTAATGTTGGGTTTGGAGATAAGAACAAAATGTAGAATGACTTTTGTTTAAGAATGCCTGTCTTTTTTATTTCTGAATATTATTATAATGTTTCATACCAGGTTTTAAAGGCACAGACATCTGTTCAATGTCCATAAAATGCTATCAGATAATCATGACATAGTACTTATAGGTATTGTAAAAGTGCTACCTGTAAAACATTTTTTTGAGAGCAACAATATATAACTGTCCAATCCACGCTGACCAGCAGTCCTTAAACAATTTCCCGCATTTGGTATGTGTGTGCGTATTTACGTGGGCACACACAAAACCCCTGAGATTCTGTGCTGATACCAAGACCAAGCTGAGTGCAAGCCAGTGCCGCCTGGAAGCTTTATGACACTGTTAGTATGGAGCGCTTCTGAGTTAAAATACCCTTCCTTGCACAACACTCCTTGCCATGGAGATAGGCTCTGTTGTTAAAGAACAATGTATGATTCTACAGATTTTCCTAAGGTTATTGTTTTGGATTGATGACAGTGCCTAAAGAAACACATGATATCATTTCCTTCAAATTCCTTATAAAAGTTTGTTCAAATATTTGTTAAAGAATTGCAGGGCAAGCTTTTTCACAGCTAATTTGAAATCTCTTTGATTTCTTTTCTCTTCAAAAATGTTGCAGTTAATCAAACAGCAGAAACAGCACCATATGTTTAATCTCAATAAAGTTAGAGAATGATTTTGTAGAGAACAAAGAGAACAAAGATGTAGTCAATGCAACTATCCTGATTTAGACTGCAGTGTTACCAGGACAAGAATCTCTTTTCCAGTAAGTCTGTAACATACCTATGACACCTTTTCCCTTAGTCCGGCTCAGACTTCTGGCTGCTACTACAATACAGGTTTGTCAGAAAAAAAATCACAAAAATCAGAGCATGTGCCTGTCTAATTCCATAATAAAAATATTAATTAAACTATTTTCTCAGTGACACTATTTTGAAATATTTGCAAAAAGTTATAATAAAGGAATAAATTAAATCACTTATATGTGAAGTCACAAAAGATTATTCTGCTGTATGACATTTAGTCAGACTAAAGAACCATGCATTTGCATATCCTTGTTTCCATATTTAGCGTAAATGATCAATCAGTGCAGAAGAGACTAAAAATCAATAAAGCAAATACATTTTACTTGTAACTTGTCCAAAGGTTATGATTTAGTTACAGTGCAACTTAAGTTGTTAGTTCAGTTACAGCACGTACAACAGTATAATGTCTTTTTATTGAACACTAACCATGTGGCTCACAAAACAAAGAGAAGAGGGTTTAAAAATGCCAGGCTCAAAAAACAATTCTGTGTTAAGGGGCTTTAATACACCCATTTCCCAACACTACATCTTGATCTGAAGCCCACAGGAGTAAATAACTGTCTTTCCATTGACTGCAGTGAGTATTGAAACAGGTTTTTTAAATTTTATATAATTAAAAAATAGTGATAAAACCTACATATGAGAAACACTCATTTGCCAGATGCATTCCTCATGTTGGTGACAATGACATTTTGCCATACAGAATGCAAGCAGAAGAACTATATAAAGCAGGAATAACTCACTATGAAGAGGTAAAATCCAGGTTTTCCTCAATTTGCTTACTGCTTCAGTATTTTAAAAAGTCATCTTTTCATGGAGGACATTCTTGTCCATTCCCTAAATGGAGGACTTTAAAGACGAAGCCCACTTAGGTAATAACCACTGTGCTGTATATGAATTTATGTATGTGTATACACAAGTGTATATACACCAAGTGTAAAATGCCCCCTCCTAAAATCAGTTGTAATTCCTGGCCTGGGAAGGCTGGCTAAGGGCAAAGGGAGAGGGACAGAGATTTTGTTACCACAGGCACAAAAAAATTCTGGCACCAGCGCTTGCAACCGCAGAACAGAACAGAGTAATGATAGTTTACATTTTTTAAATTTCCAGGAGGTCATATTTAACATCCTATGGACTTATCACTTAAAAATATATGTCATCCATTCCTTAAATAAAATTCCTACTTTTTATAACTTCTGCTTTGACCTTGCAAAACAGGCAATGCCGTAATCAATTATCCTCAAAGCCTTCCTTAAAGGTCCTCTAAAATGTTGCCTACTCCACTGAAAAAAAATAGGATCAGGATTTTGAAAAAGTCCCAAGTCAAGTAGTGACTGGCAACCCTTAAAATCAGAATGGTTTGGACATGAATCTCCATGCGCCCCCTCACTAATGTCAATCTCTACCAATGAGATCATTGAATATGTCTTCGCTACAACAGTGTCCCAGTGTCCCAGAAGGTCCAAACAAAGCCAGCCTGAGGAAACAGGAGTGGTGTCTGTGCTCCTGGGATCTGTTTTTACTCTGTAATTCTTTAATACAGAATAGGTTTCATGTAGTTAGCCCATCAACCAAAAGAAAGCAAGATCATGGAAATTATTTGGATTTGGAGTCACTGCCCGCTTAAGACCAAAAAAGAGCCCGGTTTCCTAAGTAACTGGTAAGACAATATACCTAAGGAATGGGACATCAAGATACAAATCCCCACTTCAGAATACTTTTATTCCAAATAAAATAGCTGTGTCAAGAGGAGCTGAAACCAAGGAACTCAGCAGAAAGGGGCTTTTTGCTAGCAATATGGGTGGCCTGGATCCAGCCTCTGCCCTCTATCAGGAGAGAGCCTGTGTCACACTCACCTAACAGAATAGTTTCATTATTAGTATACAGTAAAAAACATACCCTAGCTATACATTTTGCTGTACTTTGACCATGTTTACAGGATAAGGCCCATGATATCCCTAATTTGAAAATCCTGCTTTGGCTTGAACTTAAAACGGCTTCTGTGCCTGTGGGGATTTGGACTTTTTCAAGCCAAACGCTAGTAAATATTTGGTAGGAATACTCATTATTAATCTTCATTTGTACATAGTTCCTACAGTGTTCATTCTTGTCATTAAGGTATTGATAGCTCATCAGGGAGACCTGGTCACTAATATTAGTGGAGAAAAGTGAATAGGGTATTTGTGCCAAGATAAGTGAAGCAGCTAAATATGGAGCTTCTTATATCCCATCTCGTGCTTTGGTGTTTGTACATTCTGTGACGTTTCAGTGAAATGAGAGATCATGGTACATTCTCAAAGCATCTTAAAATGGGGCAGCCAAGTGTCAACACAGAGAACAGAGCCACACGTCTATGGCTCACACAAGCTGGTAGGGAAGTGTTAAGATTTTGAGTAGAAAGTATGCTAATGCTCTAAAAACTGGACTCTGGGCTGTATGATATCTTCCTTTTTTTTTTTTTTTTTTTCTTTCTTTATTCCTGTGTTTGCAATCTATAAAAAAAGCATTTTGGATCACAGCTGTTTACTGTACCACAGTGCAGTACTGAATTTGGAAAAATGCATGGAAGATTTTAAAATTACATGTACCACAGATTCTGCAATGAAAAGACTTGGCATTCCTGGGAGATCATCTGCCAAATCAATTAATGACACTTTGGATGTGGAGGTTGAGCCACTGATGGCATTTTGTCCCAGAAGATGGTATGAAAGAGGCATTTAGTGTCTTTGCTGCAGACTTTCTGCTCCATTCTGCCTGGAGCAGAGAAAGAATTGGAAAGGGTGTGTCCCATATATATAAAGTGTACAGTAAAAAGCTTCTAAAAAATACTGAAAACAAAAGGCAAACTTTAGGAAAACTTAATAACAAATAAAGATGAAATAAAAAAATATGACTTGCATGAACTTGGCAGAGGTAAGAGAAAATGGTTATCTGCTGGGGAGTGAAAATGTAAGAAGATAAAAGACTTTTAAAATACATCTGAACTACTTTGAAAATACATCTTTGGTTGTTTGGCTGCTTGGTATCATAGTTTTTTGTCACA
Source organism: Strix uralensis (assembly GCF_047716275.1). Classification (NCBI taxonomy): domain Eukaryota; kingdom Metazoa; phylum Chordata; class Aves; order Strigiformes; family Strigidae; genus Strix; species Strix uralensis. The sequence continues at coordinate 92,507,234 of NC_133973.1, forward strand.
TTAGTTTTTTTAGTACAAATAAATTTTGTGAAATGATCTGTGCATTAAAAGGCTTTGATCATGAGCTGACCTGCTAGAACAGTAAAAACCTACTCTCTTTCACATTACTCTGAATTTAATAAATAGCAATAATTTCTTTTCCTTTGAAAGATCACTATTATTCCTCTGTTTCCACAGTCCCCTTACTTTCCTGTATTGCAAGCCATTTTTAGTTATTCTGATGAGTCACAGGGTTGTGCTGCCAGGATGTTCTGTTCTATAGCCAATGTATTATTCTGCAACATTTCACTTAATTCTCTTTTTGCTAGAACTTTGCCTACAATAACTTTGGCCTACTTAGTCCTAGATTTGTCCCATCCAGGTTTCAAGCACATAACTGACATAGGAGGTTAACAGATTCCTGAATATTCAATAGACACCTTCAAAAGCTAAATTCAGCTTGATTCACCACAATGTTGCCTATTCTCACGTCACTCAATACTGAGAAAACCTCAAGTGACTGCTAATATAGGCACCTCAGTTAGGTGGGATTAATCCAGGTCCTGAGGCCTTTAAATCAGTACTAAACACCTGTGTTTAAAGATGCACTATCTTTCACGCAGATACAAAATTTACTGGTGAAACTGTTACACATTGGGCAGACTTGGTGTTCATAATGGCATCTATGACCTTTAAATCTATGCAGCCAGAAGTTATGGTGTAAGGTATAGGACTGATGTAAAGTGTCTACAGTTAGACCAACTGCAAAAATCTTTACTAGGTGAAAAGTATATGAAATGTGTGTCAATGGGATATGCAGTCCTGCAGTCACCAAATCATGTTGGGATATATACTAGTGGGTTGCAAAATAAAGCAAAGTTTGAACAGCCAACTTCAATTTGCAATCATCTTCTGTATACAGCATAATTCAGAACAAATTATGCCAACATCTTTGTTTTTCTTGAGATAAATTTGGATTGCAAAAATTTGCTTTCCTTCCCTGTATAACTGCATTTCACTTTGCTATGGAGGATTGTTTCCTGATGAACTGTCAGCTGATATTCAGCTTATAGCAGCACTCTTTTGTTATGGTGTAAATGAGCTCGCTATATTACGGTTGATGAGATTGTTGCAGAAACTCTTGGTTTCTTCATCAAAGTGGTTTTCTACATACAAAATCAATGGGAACATTTTCTGAACCTTCAGTACTTCCCTTGTCCCATCCTTTGTGCTTGTTTGTTTGTTCTTACTCAGTTCCATCATCTTCTGGCATTGTTCTTGACTAATTGTAATGGGCTGATTCCTAACATGTGTTGTCAATGGATTGTTTGCTGGCATATCTGACAATATTACCATCTACTTCAGTCTCTTATAAATTTTGGTGCTTTTATACTGTGGAAATTTAATAAACAGACTGGTAATTTAGAAAAAGAAATGTCAGCAAGATGTGTGGGATAGGACAAGGCCTACTATATATCCCATATTGTTCAAATGCAATTGTTTCTTTTCAAAGCAGCACAGCTGTTCAGCAATCACGGACTATCTGTATCCCATATGCTAAAGCCAGATGTCAATATCACTGTGTGTGAATTTGCAATGCACTATTCAGAACAGTCAAACCATATTTCAGAGGACATTGTCCAGGGAACTGAAGAGGGAGAGTTTCCAGCACAGCTCCTTGCCAAAGTAGTAATAAATCCTTTCTTTAGGGATTAAGCAAAAGCTTTGCATTATGTGGAAAACTAACTCTTCTCTCTTAACCAATAAAGCCACAAAAGCACAAATCAATGTTTTATAAAATGCTCACCTCTCTCCACTGCCTGTGAAAGGCACAGAATATGAGCAGCTCAGATGAAAACATCTACTTTTTGTCAAACGAATCCCACCCTCAGTGTATAGTCACATGTGATTATGAAAGCACAGATTTACTATCCTCCTCCCCTACAGCGCCTGCTGTATCTTCCCACTCATTCCCCCCTCCTCCATGAGATATGTTCATCATATGTGTCTTCCCCTCTGATCCCTTTAAACGTTTTTTGCTCAGCCAGTACTGCTGAGGTAGGTGGAAACCTACCACCACTCCAGTGGTGGCAGCAGCACTGAAGAATCATTGTTTTCTTGGCCATTTATTTTCTAGTCTTCTAGTAGGGGCTCAGTTTTCTTCTTGCTCCCTATCTGAGTGCTATCACTACAAACCACTTAGCTGGGTGGATTCAGGAGGTCATCGACAGGTCCTCTGTCCTTTGGAGCACATCATCTATGTCGGGGTTGGAGAGGTTGGAGGTTGGAGCAGAACCCTCTCACATACCAGGATGACTCTAAAGATGATATACAAAAAATAGAGACTATAATGAAGATCGTTATAGAGACCTACAGTTGTGATGCCATGGAGCAAATTCTTTCTGGGGTAAACCAAATGTTAGTAATAAGGCATAGAAATTCCAGACAAAACTAATGAGAAATGAAAAGAGAAGTGATGTGGTATTCAGCTTTCTGAAAGGCAATTGTTAGGCAAAAAGAAGGGGCAAAAACTTAGAATACATGCCGAATAAAAGGAAATACATTATTGGATTTCCTTTTTTATTGACTGAAACTCTAGATTCCCATCACATACTGAGATCTCTACAGTTCATTATACTATAAATCCCACCCATTCTCCATGCACAGTGCACCTATTCATCATCAATGAACAACTATTCTTACACCATTAATTTTTGTACATTTACATCTGGGACTGTTGCTGGCATGGAAGCCTCAAGACCCCCCAAGATGTGCTAGGAGTTTCAGTAGAAAATTGCACACTGAATCATAACCACTAGAAGTTTCATGAACACAAGAGAATGACCTCACATTTCAAATAGTTTTATCCAGGATGGTCTTTTTAAGTAAGAGAGACTGCAGGTTTCTTTGTGCGCATGTAAATCAGTGGAGTACATGGAAATTAATTGCATATAAGAATAATTCAATGAGAATTTTTGCTGTGTGTATACCATTAATGGTTAAGAAACAGAAAGCTTTCATCAAAATTGAAATGAGTCTGTTCTTTTTCAGATATGAACATAGCTCCTTTTTTTTTTTCCCCTATACCATACTAAGGACAGATGTCATTTACATTTTTCCTTTCCTGGAAGACACCAGATGGTTAACAGAGTGTTGCAGGAGCTGAATTCAGATGAAAAGAGACAGATCCTATTTCCAAGAACCGTGTAAGGTTCTGAATTTCTGTTTGAAGGTTTTTACAGCACATTGTTCCCAACAGTTTATTGTATCCTGACTAAAGCAGTTTTGGGATACAATCCCATTAGGATAGCTGTGTCCTGATATGTGTTAAAACTACTTCAAACCTTTGCCATCTGACTGAAAATGTTAACTTCTCAGGTGTTATCTTTATTCACCAAAGAACAAAAAAAGAATATATATTTGGCAGCACCCAGAAGAGTGACATCAAAATAACCCCAAAGAAGAAAGTCAGTCTCCTCTTACTGCACAATAAGGCACATTTGACTCTTTAAGACTGTATCTAAAGTAAAAATATTATAAAGCACCTGAGTAGCTTGACAGCCTACATCCCAATTTCAAGGATACATCTGCATACTTCCTGAAAATCTTCAAACACCTTAGTACCTCAACAGTTTGAGTCTCCATGAGTGCTAACTCTGAGCCTAGTAGGTGTTTGGACAGAATCCAAGTAAGACAACAACCATTCCCAAGAGATTTAGGGAAGCCCGCTTGGTTTCTGAGTTGATTAATGCAATCAGTGGATAAAATGAGGTGCTTGCCCTGCGTGAATCAGCCCTCCTTCTGACAAGAAAATAGTTGAGATCCAGCCAGCAGAAGTCAGCATTGACCTGTCCCTTCTCTAGAGTTTAGGCAGTTAACCCAGGATCTGGGGAGATGCACTCCTAATTATGTGCGTTTCAGGCTGCTGTACCCAATCTGAGATTGGGCATTCACAAAGGTAGAGCTTGCTTTTCTAAATACTGCCTGCCCTCTGCATAACAGTTTATTGGTTTAAGCACTCATGCAGGATGCAGGAAATTTGGATGCCTGAGCCTTTTTATCTTGAAAGGAGTCAAATCATATTCCTCCTTTAGAGACCTATGCCCTAAACTTCATGCTGTAGACCAGGTTCAGCTAGTCACTCTACTTTCCTCCTGTTAGGAGGAAAAGTTTTTTCTCCTCATGTTTTTACTCTTGTTTTTTATGCAAGATCCAGGTTTAAGACAGAACCTTACTTCCCTTACTGCTGGAAGGAGAACAGCAAACAATTCAGGAACCTGTTGGATAGGTCACTCAGCTGGGAGGGGGAGACCTCGTTCAGGTCCTGATTATAGAGTCTCTTCTTTTTTCTAAATCCCATGTCTATCTCATGCAAACTGCCTAAACAGCTCTGGGAAGGGAACCAAGCATCTTCCTGCTCCCTGCAGAATGCCCTAACTGCGAGGCTTCAGAGCTCCAAACAAGTTAGTGCTCAGCATGTGGGACACCGAATCATACTCTCAAGATGTCTAACTTTCTTACTTGTCTGACTAAGCTGCCTGAACACCTGATTTAGGTACTTTGAATTATTCCCTGAGCACTGGGCAGAAGCTCTGTAGGTACTGCAAAGAAAATGTTCAAAACAGGCGTTATGAAATTGGCTCTAAATCACTTTTCAAAGGTCTTGCAGAAGTCCTAAGTCCACTAAATGTACATGAAAAAAATCACCCTGAGTAGTTTCTATTTTTACATATTTGTTTTTCCTCAGTCATTCTTGCATATGCTTAATCACTGGTAAATAGTGCACTAGTGCAGTCATTTCCTAACTGGGCTATGCTCCCTCCAATTGCAGACACTTATGTCAGCCAGGCAGCTAGGAGAAGACATCATCATCATTGCCATGAAGGTGCGCAGAAGATGGGGCAAGGCAGAAGACCGGTTGACAGTCTGTATGGCAGCATGCCTGGCAGGAGGTGCCAATTCTCAGCCACAAGGGTTGCCCTCACATTCTTCTCCTAAGGAGAAAACAAGAGAAATCAAAGCCCTCATAGGGACACAGTGTTGAAGAGGACAAAGAGCAAGCCTAAAGAGAATAGCAGAGTGTAGTATAGCACTGCAAAGAATACAGTATTCATTCTCTGCTCTTGCCTCCCAGTGATTTTGCTGCCCTGCCCTCAGTACTTTATATTCTTTAGCTATTAAAGGAATTAAAAATTCAATAATGCACATTAAAAACTGCATCCTTGACCCGAAGGAATGATAATAACTGTTGAGGCTCTCTAAACTTTCTCAGACAAAGCACACAAAAACATTTATAATCCTGCAATTAATCAAAAAGCAGCAAATTGTTTCCTATATATCTTTATTCTATGCATCTTCAAGGCTTGTGTTAGTTTTATGCAGAAGGTCAAATTAATTCCACATGTAATTCAACATAGCAAGTGAAGCTGCATTGTGGCTTCATGTGGCCATATAGATTATCTAGACTATTTTTTAAAAACAACAAATTACCCTAGTTTAAAAGTATTTGTAATAAAACAAATAAGCGTTTCATCATGTTCCTTCCTGTGGCACATTAAAGCTGTGGCTGTTGGTCTTTTAATACGTCTTAAATCTGTGACAGGGTATTGGAAGTGTTTTGTGGCCTGTGGTTTGAGGGGGTGTTTGGAGTAGATGTTCTGTGAATCCTTCAAGACTATCCTATTTTTTGCATGCAATTGGAAAGGACTGGTAATCTAGGTGGTCCCTTCTGTCCTATGATCTTATCCTTTGGTTTTTCAGACTCTTCACCATATACTTCACAATATATGTCTTTTAGACTCTTGGACTAGATTACTATTCTCAAACCACTGATGGAGAAAATTTAACTGTTTATTATAGAAAAAAATGTTCAAAGCATCAAGGACTTGGACGGTATTCACTTCCCACAGTGGGATATTAATCAGAAAATGTACATCTCACCATAGGTTAAAGAAACATCTTTCTCAGTTCTGTGACTTTTGTTGTATTTTATTTCTACTGAAACAAAGGTATTTTTCCATGTAAGGCAAATAGTTACTACTGTATCTAGCATCTACTTGAAACTCTATCGGGCCATCCTGATTTATCTTTCTCAAATAGTAAGCCCTTTGGCTACAGCCTTATTTTCCCCACAGGTGTAAAAAATGCAAAATTGTAATTTACAAACCAGAAGATGACAGAATCCCATTTGTGCAATACATCTAGATGCCAAAAGGTAATCTTATTACAAATAACACAATCTTCTCACAGCACTTGCTGTATTATTTTCCGGGTGGTCTAAAAAGTTGATTCAGAGAATAATGCCACAACAGCAACTTGTAGTTCCTAAGGCCAAATAGCCAGATGTGTCAATAATCAGTGTAAACTGGAAACAGATGTAGGTCCTTGTTGAATAATAAATGTAATGAAAATACTTCCTTAGCTCTCTCGTGCTTTCACACACACAAGAATTTATGTCTTCCATATTTTTTTAATTGAATTTATTCACCGCTTCATTTTTATGTCACCAGGATCTCTTTCAAAAACTTAGTCACTCCACAATGAGCTAATAAAGATTAATATATCTACAGCAATTGCTTAATATCTGGTCAAATTGGTTCTACCTGATCATTTTATCAGGGAAATTCCTTATCATTGAGATAAGATGAAAACTGTTGAAGGCAGATGTGAAGGCCAAGTCTGGGTAGTCTCCCATACTTGCATAGTTTCTGCATGTGTATGAAAGTAGACAGTCTATACAGTTGATAACATGGTTCAGACCACTGGAAAAATCCCTGACATGACTAAATAGACTTAAGTACTGAGTGAAAGTAAAAACAATCTTTCAGGAATATTTTATCCTATCAGGATCTTTGTGAGATGTTGTATAAAGCCACATGTCCAAACTTGATCTGTAACTTCAGCCCTTGTTTGCAAGTGATGACAGCTCAGTTATGCGAAAAGCTACTTTAAAACAGAATACCATCTTCACAACTAAAAATAAATACTTTCTGAGCTAAATATCCAGGTACTATTTTTTAGATTGTGTTGTTCAGCACCAATCAAAAAACCCCACCCCAGCTTCTTAAAATGAGAGAAGTCATTTTTCTTACCTAAAGTAGTTTGAAGATTTTTGAACAATATTGCACCTCAGAGTAAGACAGCAGTTTTCATTATACAGAAAATACAGCATTACTGTCAGACCTATAAAGCCTTTATACAAAGCTTATATTATTCCTTTAGAGACTAACTGGAACTATCACCTCATGAAATTAAACAGGAAACTGGGAGAAAAATTTTATCTGCCTTGTTCCCCAGGTGCCAGCATGCACTTTGATCTGCATCAAACCTTTATCAGTCAGAGCAGTCATGTCTGCATATGAAAAGGGCAAAGAGTAGTGAGGAAGAGCTCAGGAGTGTGAGTCATTGCCACCAACTAAAATGGGGAAAGCACTTCACATGCAAGACCCCAGAAAGGTGTTAGAGCACTCATCACTTTTCCTAAAAATGAGTATGGGAGGATAACCAGCACTGCAGAAAAAAGAGTTGCAAACTGATTATACTACTGTATTCCAAGGTGTTTTTATCCTTCAGGCTCTGGCTGCAGTCTGCAAGCGGACAGATTCAGTGGCAGTGCCAGTTTTGGGAATTCCCACCCCACCCAGCTCCAACTATTCACTCCTCCTCCTCCTTCCTCCCAGTGCTGCAGTGCCAGGTCCTCTCTGCCTTACCAGCACAATTGTTCAAAAGACTGGGCTCTGAACACCCTCTTGTCAGAGCTTTTCCTTAACCCAGACCATCTCAGCAATTCAGGGCGTGCTGTAGCTCTGAGAGCAGGTGGGTCAGCGCAAGTGATGGGGTCTCTGCTCTAGGATGAAATCCGGGTAGGAAAGCAGGGAGCAGAAGAGCCAAACTTTTTAAGGTGGCATTGCCCCATAGCTACTCTATCCTGAAACTGCAGCTTCAGTAACAGCGTGTTGCCCTTTTGAGTTTATTGTTGATGAAATCCCAAGTGGGTCAAATAAACTGTGTGAAGGGTGTACTAATATTTATACATACACAAGTTTATTACCTTGCCATAGGAATGTGACTTACAAGTGATAGTCGAACATCAGTTCCCATGTGTCTCCTTGGATGCTGATAATGTGATAGAGAAAGAGAAGGTGGGCAGATTTAAGCAAACGGGAACAAAGCTGTACTCTGATTCTTGTGTGTTAATTGCAGTCATTAAGTAATCATATCCATAGGCAATTAGGGATGCATCTAATTTAAAATATATCCCTTACCCTAGTTTCAAAATCTTTGAACTAAAAATCAGGTGCAACAGAGGACTAGATACGATCTAACAACATTTTCATACAACCATAGGGAAAATGAAAATAAAAAAGGTTAGTCACATTTACCAGATTACTGCAATTTAGAAAAGAGTGACACTAAGAGAGGTCAATGTCCGGAACCACCTGAACACGATTCCCAATAGATGTTGTTGCAAAAACAAACTAAGACATTACTCAGATACACAAGTAGATGTTTTTTTAAAGCTGGAGTTAACTGGTGGCATTATTGGTGTTTGTGACATTTAAAAGTCATGTTTCCTGTATCTAGTTTTGCTGCTCTCGCTGAAATGGATATTGAAAACCTGGTGAGGATTCATGCAACAGCGATCTGTGGTTTAGAAAATCTGCCTTATAAAATCAGATGAAAGCCGTGCCCACAATCTCATTGCATTGCTCAGTCTTTGCTGCACAACCATCAGGACTGCTCTATAGAACAGCAATACTCAACCACTTGACATGGGTTTCCATTAGGTCTCTAATTAAAAAACTGTAGCTCATTATGAACTATTGTAGAAGCAGCTGATTTTGAAATTTAGGTCCCTTTCAGACTCAGGGTGCAGGGTTGCTTAGGTTTCTCTCCTGCTCTCCAAGATCCTGGCTCAGGAATGACCAGAGGTTCAGTTCTCTTCCAGCAGGAAAGAGACATCAACTTCACTCTCCCACAAGCTGGGTACATATCATATTTGGGGGATGTTTTGTGAGAAACTTCTGCATCTCACTATGCCTGTTAACTTGGCCAAGAGCCCCTGCTCCTACGTCACTCTGGCATATAGACATGCAACTGGTCAGAGAAACACTGTGATGAGTAAATCCTAAATAGATCTTAAAGTCAAGCCATAGCAGTTTGTTGCCTTGTCTGTGAAATGGGTGCAATACCTCTCTGTTTCGCAAGGTTGTTAATGAGGATAAACACCTCAGAAGTTCTAAGTCATGGACAATATAGGTACCATATGGAAGCAGATAGGTAATAGCAGTCATGTGATAGAGAAATTAAGATAGATAGGTTCTGAAGCTCAAAGAGACCATGACAGCTAGTGTGACCTTCTTCATTACATAGGCCCAATAATGAACTGAAAATTTTTATAACATATTGCTAGAGACATCCTTCAGAAAGACTTCCCACCTTGTTTTAGATTTGGGGATCTGGGGAATTTGTCCTATGCATGTACAGTCTGTTACTAACAAGGGTTGATTAGCCTTGTGAAAAACTTCATCTTATTTTCTGCTTAAACAGTGTTGACTTAACTTAGAGCTATTAGTTCATGTAACAGCTTTGATAGATTACAGAATCATTGCAACACTGGCTGGAGCAATGCCTAAATACCTTTGAGAAACAGGCCTAAGCTATGTGCCCAAGGAAGCCTGCTGGAAAAGGAACCTTGACTTCTCAAGTCCTGGACTGGCATTGAAATAATTTGCCCATTTTTTTCTAACAGCTCTATGAACATAGAACACTTACCTGCCTTTTGGTATGTACAAATAAATATATAATGTTCAAAATAATACAGAATAATAAAAAAATACAGTATTTCCAGGTACAAGCAAGAACTAAAATTGCTGCTTATCAGGCCCCAGTAACCTGAAAGCCCTTTGAACATAGTATTTTCTTTCACTGTTATCTTGTGATAAACGATGGAAGAGGAAGTCTTATCCAAGAGAAGATGACTCATAGAGAAGACTCTTAGGAACTTACAACATTCAGTACAGCTGCCAGTAAATAAAAAAGCTCTTTTTATAACTTTTTTTTAGATCTTCCTTGTTCCAATAGTCACAAAGCACATCACACTAGTCAGTTTTTTCCACAGCATCTTTCAGCACATTAAATTATTATTTCCAGCAGGCTATGTTGATTAGCAAGTATATATTCTTAATGTTAGCAATCAAAAATCTAATTTCATAGGATAAATTAATTTGCACTGAATTTCATTTTACTGTAGTTACACTACTTCTAGTATTTGAGAAAGCTTAGATGTACATCGCAGTGTAGATGTATCAGATAGGATTGATATCAGTTAACTTGGAACATTTCTATCTGAGTCAGTCATCCTCATCTTCTGTTAAAATCAATTAAGAAAAGTAAAGCATTATAAGTAAGTAAAAGTTTAATCTCATACTTTTGTAGATATGTGAAAATAGTCAAAAGAATCATGTTCCTTAGAAGTTTCTGTTTGTCTCCACTGACTACAAAGTGGTGACTAGCTTAGATATTGTTGTAACCTTCATTGTCTAAGGACAAAGGAGAAACAAAGTTTTCAGGCAGAGGTAATATCTTCTATTTGAGCAACTATTAGCATTGGTAAAACTAGCAAAACTTCTGGACTTTTCAGTCTTTATGATTTGAAAAAGGCCTTGTAGGTCTGAAGCCTTCTCTTGTCTTCTTTTCCCAGCTATAACAACTAATCTAATAAAATTTCAACTCTACCTATAAGTCTAGCCTTAGCTCAGATGGAAACATCTACATTGTAAACATCTACATCAGAAACATCTCATTTGGGGCAAATTAATCCCCCTTGACACTGATGAATGCATTTGTCAAGATGAACCTTTCTTCAGTTTCCAGATGAGCAACAATTACTATTTTAGTTGCAAATTAAACCTCTGAATTAAATACATACAGCCCACTGGGAACACTCATTCTTAAAGTTCTTGTTTACACTTCCCTTACAGTCCTGTACCTTGCTTGCCTAGTTTAACTACCTAATAAATATCTTACTCCCATAAAAGTTAGATATTCAGCACTGACATAACACTTTATGGGTAGGGAGGAATTATCCAAACAAAAAAACAAGAAATAAAAGGGAAAAAAGAAAAGGAAAACAGTGCCAGGAAGGCAGATTGACTCATTGCTTCTGAAAGTATTTTCTTCAGAGACAGATTATTCAATCCAGAGAGACACGGCATCACCTAATGTGTACTCTGGGCACGGTATCAAAACGTAACCCTTCCCACGTGTAGGCAATTATTCCTAAATCAGTAGGTATAATAATATCTATGGGCACAGCTTTCATTTACATTTTCACTCTTAGTACATAATGTTCTCAAATTTGTATCTTCCCTTATTTGAACCTGGCAGTTGTTAACTTTTTTTTTTTTTTCAAATATTAGGCTTTTCACTTTGTCTAGGGTTATGGGAATATTAATGAAACAGTTCTGCTCTGGAAAATTTGAAACACTGTTTAGTCGTTGCTATGGCCCTGATTAATAAGTAGACGTCTTATTGCAAGCTGTACATTCCTCACCTGTACCTCCCACTCCGCTTTGCTAGCCACAGTAAGGAAAATCTTGCAGGAGAGATGGTAGTTGGGATATCTGATGGGAAGAAAAATAGAAACAAGAAAGCATGGTCTTCCCTCTGTCATTTTTCATACTTTTCAGAATGACAGGGGAAGGAAGTGATCTTACCCCTGTACTCAGCACTGGTGAGGCCACACCTCGATTCCTGTGTTCAGTTTTGGGCCCCTCACTGCAAAAAGGACATTGAACTACTTGAGCGTGTCCAGAGAAGGGCAACAAAGCTGGTGAAGGGTCTGGAGCACATGTCGTACGAGGAGCAGCTGAGGGAACTGGGGTTGTTTAGTTTGGAGAAGAGGAGGCTGAGGGGAGACCTCATCGCCCTCTACAACTTCCTGAAAGGAGGTTGCAGAGAGCTGGGGATGAGTCTCTTTAACCAAGTGACAAGCGACAGGACAAGAGGGAATGGCCTCAAGTTGCACCAGGGAAGGTTTAGACTGGACATTAGGAAGCATTTCTTTACAGAACGGGTTGTTAGGCGTTGGAATGGGCTGCCCAGGGAGGTGGTGGAGTCCCCATCCCTGGAGGTGTTTAAGAGTAGGGTCAACATAGAGCTTAGGGATATGGTGTAGTTGGGAACTGTCAGTGTTAGGTTAATGGTTGGACTGGATGATCTTCAAGGTCTTTTCCAATCTTGATGATTCTGTGATTCTGTGAAAAGATAGGACATTTTTTGCTAAAGACCTAAGTGAAGAAACCATTAATCCCTCAATATCTCTTCACTCTTTTGTCAAAACAGGGTTTATTAAGAAACACCTGAGATATTTCTGCAAAACATTGCATAGTGTGACACAAACACATTCACTCCAGAGACTGACAGCAGGATCCTCAGCCAAAGGATGCAGAATGTTTGCATCTTCACTGCTCAAGTTTAGCCTCTTTTAGAGAAAGCTCGGCACTTTTGAGCCAATGTAACATACAGCTGTTTTGTGGTACTCCCATAGCCCTTAAATACAGTTAGCATTTTATACAGATATATTTTTTATATGTAAAAATAGAGTGAATACATATATATATATATATATATATATAAAGTAACCAATATAATTTGAGATCTGCTTGGTAATCCACTGAGCTTTTGTTCTTTTAGCATGAGATCAAAAATAGGTGTCATATGTCCTGAGGTGTAGTATGAGGACACTGGGAGGAGTTTGAGACTGCAAAGCCTGCAGGGATGTTGCTGGAGGACTGTGTAAGGCAGAGGGAGACAAACCTGAAGCAGTCTCATCCTTACCACACTGTACTGGGATATTGTTTCAGAGGAACCACTTGCCTCACTACAGAGAATAGCCTGGCAGCAAATGAAGATTTATGCAACGTGGACTGTGAGGGAATATGTACCCAGGAATAAACTGAGGACCTAAGTTATTTGAGAATGTAAATATATCCAGAGAGACATGAGGCATGATCAGTGCAGGTTTGTCAGATAAGAGTATATGTCCCTACGTAGCAACCATCTCCTTTTTCTACCTATCTTGATCTTGAAAATAATGCATGTAAAAACCACAAGGATGGGCTGTATAGGAACTCTAGAGATAGATGTCAAATACTACTTCAGTCTTGGTCTTCATCTGAGCCAAAGTAGGTTATTGCAATGGATAATGATATTTGGTCTAGTATTTTTGCATTGTGGAGAAATGGATTTGAATGGAACCATGAAATGTAATTTTTTCAACACATAAATTATGCTAAAGGTTTTCAGAGAATATTTCTTTCAAATGTTGTGAGTCTCAATTACTCTACTCTGTTCAGTTAAAGCAAAGATTGGAGTTGACATCTACATAACTTTACAATCTTGTTGTCCTAGTTGAGAAAATTTCAGGCATCATTTTTCTTCATTTCAAAATTCCTCAGTCAAGACAGATGAATAATCTGTTTTATTTTTTGTGGTTACTTGATAGCAGACCTACTCCTGTACACATTGTACCAAACACTCTCAGCATTCACATAAAGTCTGCTGACTCTGCTTTTCAGGGCTCAAGCCATAGCTGTCTTGTTCCCCATTCCTACCAGGTTTCTACAGTGTCAACATTATACCTAGTCAGGATGTTAAAGCACCTCTCCTCGCTTTTTTACATTCTAAAATAAGGAGCTAGTTTGAAACAACTTGCTGAATGTAGAATAGATATCTTTTAAAGACCTGACCCAGTGGCAGTTCCTGAATTCACCTGGATTTCTCAGGTTTTATATCACACAAAGAGAAGTTTGTAAGCCCAATTTTAAAGGTTGTAAGCTTACAACTTCTGCAATAAATGAATACTTACTTTCCTTATTTTCCTAACAGATATCATGTAGATATCTGTTAAATAGTAGGTTTTGAAAATGTGCTGGAAAATGTCAAATGCCCATTCCTAGACATGTTATGAAGTGCAGTTGCATGACATTAGCCCACATTATGAAAATGTTGGCAAAATAACTCCTCCATGTTGTTATAACAAACAAAGAACTGGCTGGCTGATTTCATGTCCTACAGATAATTGTGCTGTCTTCTTATCACTTGAATAGATTTTCAGTGGAGATACAAATTGAATATCATACCAAATCCAAACCTTTGCATGATTGTATTGTGCACTAAGTAACTGCGCACTGGAAACAGTTAGAGAATTGCCAAATAATGTACTAAACTTCAACTTCCCTTTTTGCAGACCAGGCTGCAAACCATGTTAATCCTAAGTCATAGGCCAAAAGTGTATGTGTAGAGAGTCAGTGAGGTTCATCCAATAAACAATAAGTTGATCATGTATCTGAATATTTCATATGCTTGAAAGTTTTAATTTTAAATTCAGTTCAGTACAAAAATACATATCTATAGGCCCATCCACAATACGATCAGTGCATCTTTGTGTATGTGATAATATCTAACTCAAAGTTTTGGCTCTAGGAGTTAAAACACCATGGAAGTTATTTTTGATAATTGCAATTCATTTTCAGTTCCACTGAACTTCTTTTCTTTGTTTTGTTTTGTTTTGTTTTGTTTTGTTTTGTTTTATGGAAGTTCACAGATGTCCATCATGTTCATGCATATTAATGATTGTTGCAAAAAAAAAAAATCTGTATTTTGGAATAGTTGTCGTTCCTTTAGTAGTTTTTTATTGAACTTCTATCACTCAAGACAGTATCTCATTTCAGTTTAATGAGATATACCCTAAAGCTGTTTATTAATGCATTTCCATAAAGAATAAGAATTCTTCTACAACAGAGCATTCCTCAGTAATCACTTTATCAGTTATTCTGTGGAGGTATTTCAGACAACATTTAGTCACAATAAGAAGACTTACTTTATCCTGTAATACATTGAGAAGGTTGGAAAGTCTGTCCATCAGAATTACACTTAACAACTGAATGTTAAGACTCATGAGCAACCTGGAAGACAGAACTGACAGTTTCAAGTTAGCAATTCTTCTCTTCTCTGGTGACAGCAAATATGTTAGCTGGGGGGTTTTGCAGGGTTGGGGAGAGACAAATAGGTTGATTTCACTTTTTCTTAACTTCTTTTTTTAAGCACAAGTAATGGATACTATTGAGAAAGGTCTGCCTCATTTCAGTGGGCTTAACTCAGTATAAAGGAAATGAAAGCTGGCATTATCACAAGGTATGAATTTGGTCCACAGTCGCTATGATACTAAAGGCCTGAACCAAAGGAGAGTTTTTCACAAACTATTTTCTTCATCCATTGAAATTGTCTTCATACTTTAAAAAAAATCCCATTAGGGATAAGGACGGAAACTTCAAATTTTATAAAATTTTGGAAAGAAAATAAAAGAACAATTAGTTCAGACACTTTGATACTTCTAGTTTTATAATAAGGAAGCATTTGCTTTAAAATCCTATGTGATCAACATTATTTTTATTGTAGTCAGTATTTCTAAATACAAAATGAAGTGGGAAAAGCAGAGCTTTTTTTATACACTTCAACAATTCCAAACTTTTATTTCCAAATGATTTTCAAGACTCTGAATATATCAAAACCAGCTATTTCTCATGAAAAGTTTTGGCTTTGAAGAACTGCCATTTTTTTTCAATTAAAAACATTTCATGATAATTTAGTTCTATTCCAAAATCCATTGAAGTCATTACAAACTTCCTTTGATTTCAGAATTTTTTGGATCAGGTCCACAGATGGGATTTATGCGAGCAGGGTAAAAGGAAAAACACAACCATTCCACTGGTCCAGATTTTAAGCTCAGATCTACACACACAGTTTCCCTTGACTTCAGCTACAAATACACATAAGGGCAATATTTGTCCTGGAGACGTATTTTCAAAAGTAAATGAAATAGAACCTAAGAGTTGCAGCTGACCAAACAGCTGATTTACTTTTTTAATTATGATTATTTACAACTTATACATTAATGATTACCTATATTATTACATGAAAAGAAGTTAACAGTCTACAGTGCAGATAATCTTTTTTTATTAAAGTACAGATTTAAATCTAAACAATTAATTGATTTCTTGTTCTTGACAACAGCTCATTAGTCACAACACAATCAGTTTCTGCATAAAATAAACATAATAGAAAGGAATGTTTTAAATCTGCAAGATTTGGGCACATATTACAAATAAATTATTTTATGACTAGCACACTTTTATTTTACTTGTCTTTTTCCTGCATTGACGAGGCTCAATCATCAGCTGTGCTTAGTTTGTTCAAAGTGATGTCGACACTGTCTCAGTCCTGGAATGGGACAGCCCTGAAAGCAGTCGATCTCACCGTGAGCACCTGGGCTGTTTTTAAGCTCACATTTTGCTGGGGCTTAGTGTCATGTTCTGTGGCAATGTAATAGAGCGTTCTTGCAAACGCCACCAGCAAAGTGAACAGAAAGGGGTTTAGAGCTTGTTACAGTGTCTATCATCATCTTAGGTTAAGATATCCCCAGTGAAATCTTCAAGGCTGTTTTCTACTTGCAAACTAATATGAACAAGCAATGAAGGATGGGACAAGTCATACAGGTTTGACATACCAGTGATTGCACTGCATATAGGTATATAGACCAACTGACCACAGACATACACATGTACATCTACCTATTCATCTCTACTATGTCATATAGGCAATATGTCAAACTAAACTTAATTCAGAACTACTATTACATATATTATAGTATATGTATGTACATGTATGCAATTATATAAAAAAGGAGAGATTTTGAGGGGACAGCATGTAATGTTATGGCATATCATTGAAGAACACCAAATGTGTACTTGGACTTTAGATGTACATTGTCCAAAGACAAATAGGTTTCCATGTTTCCATTTTGACTCCTTTATATGCATATACACAAAACTAAAATAATTTTTTGTGTCCCTGAAATTTTGTCACATGTATTCAGCTACAACAGACAGTTACCTTCACTAACACACCTTAATATTTTTGTGTACATGAACATATGCATAGCTACACGTAAAAAGCTTTTTTTATATTTAATAGCAAGATATATTGCACACATAAAACATCAAAATTCAACATAAAAGTCATTTTAACTTGTACCTGAATTTTATTTCTTCTAATAATTCATTTCACTTTATGATCCATAGTCAAATATTTCTCAAGTAAACACCTAGACACGGATTGATCTCATTTAACATTAAACCTCTAAAAGTTCAGAAGGTAGCTGTTCAGGCTCTGTCTTCAGTGAATGGCAGGAGACAGGCAAATCATCCCTGTGTAAGTCAGGAATCTAAGATAGATAGATGAATCACCAGCTGAACATGCCTATTTCTCTCCACTAAAGAACAAAACAAGCTGATTACATTTAGACAAATATTAGACATCTAAAGTCAGTAGCGCTGAATCACATGTCAGGAGTATGCATGAAGAAGCAGGAGAAGGTAGCTCAGTACCTGAAACTGAATGGCATTAACATGTTGGTCTCCTTGCACGTACCTGCAATTTGGACACAGTCTGGTCTTTCACTCATGGGTGGGGGGGGAAGTGATGTCCACAAGGTTTCGAGTGTGGCTAATGTATTTGTTCAGATGACCTGAAAGTTAACTCTTCCCTTTCAGCAAAATAGGGTACGTGCAGGACATCATGCTACGAGGCGACTGTGAAGACCTGCTCCAAGGGCTAAGCTGTGGTTTGCCACAGGCTCCCTGCACAGAGTAAGGCTTGGTTGAGCAACCTCAGGCACATGCCAAGGAGCTGCTTAGTGATGGGATGACCCACAAGCTCAAAACATGCTTCTCCTCAGTACCCTTGTTGTGGATGATGATGAAGAGGATTAACCTTGCAGTGACCCTGTACCCAGTGTAACGTATGTTTTCTAGTTATAGGCTCTGTCTCCTTTTCTTTCCCACTCTCTCCTCACCTGCAGGAAGCAAGAGAGAGAGTAGTATTTCTGTGTGTTTTGGCCTATCATGCTGTCCTTAACAACACTTTTAATGCTGACCCCAAGATCCTCCATTGAAAAACATATGGGATAATGATATTCATGAGCATGGCATATTTTCTTCTTTCTGCAGAGTCCCAGATAATATAGGGATGAGCAGGGTACATAAAAATGGATTGAAAGATTAAATTGTGGCACAATGCATATGAAGCCACTCTCCCTATGTGAGTGTATTGCTATAGTTGCTGAAATCATATTTGGAATATAAGACTACAAAATCTTCTCATTTACGTAACTGTAAAAAATTTCTATGTACAACAGAAAGTTGTAATTCACTCGTTGAGATTCAGGAATGCCATAAACCTCCAGAGTTGAGTTACATAATTGATCACCAGAGCCACAAAATTAATTTCTTTGTACTGTCATGATCTTTGTTGTTCTATTTAAAACATTTCTACCTTAAGAAGCTGTCTAAAGACATGTTATCTTAGTATTGTCAGAGTTTATTTATTGTCAGTCAAAGTTTACGCTTTCTCTCAAAACTAAATAGTCATTATGGAGCTGGAGTAAAAATTAGCGTGACCGTGTAAACTATGGGTGAAATGGTGCTCCTAAATATTCAGGAGTCAAGCACCTGACAGCACACTTCCAGGTTACCACATCAGATACCCTTCTCTGTTTCTACTTCCACCTGTTTGGAGTAATGTGTCTCAGCTTCAAAGATAAGTAAGTGCAGGTGCGATGGGACATTATTTCACAACTGGTAAACAGAAATACGTGCTACATAGCTTGATCTCATCTAATTTTAGTAAATAAAATGTGTAAGTTAAGAATATGTTTTCTCTTCCACAACTCCATAGAAAGAGAGAAAGATGCTTTCCCTTAGGGTAATTAATCCATGTAACTGCTTTTAGCAAATGTCTCTCAATCCTCATATCCAGTCCCTTGTGAATCAAGCCCTAATACAACTCACTCAACTGAACTTTTCAGCAGCTCTGCCAGTTTTATGGGTAGAGATGGTACCGGTCAGGCATTTTGACAAGAGGTTGGGAAAGAAATAGCTCAGGTGAGCTGGGTGGGAGGCTGCTGCTGAGCCTCTTGGTCTCCAAAAGGGACTGTTGCCTGATTTTCACTGTGAGGGGGTAGGACAGCATGGATTGCTCCATTTATCCAAAATATTGTGTTTATCTCTTCCCAGTCAGCTGTAGGCAGACAGCGTAGCTCTGCTGGCTGTTAGCTACTTCCATCCCAGACTGTGCCAAGAGGCACCAGGAGAGTAAGCTCCTTTTGCCCCAACCCCCACTTCTCTCACATAGGGTTGGGCATCGTCTGGCCATAATGAAGACTTCAGCTAACTCGTCTTTGAAGTGGGATGTTGAGTCACACCGTCTGTGAAATCCTCATTTTTCATTGTTATGAAAATGCATGCCAGTGCCAGGGTATCCCGTTGTTTATTCTCTGTTCTGGCATGGCCATGCAGGGAAGTGGATGCCAATCACAAAGCAATCTGCAAGAGGCAGAGAAACACAGGAGGTGAGACTGATTAGGAGGTATAGACTAGACACCTCCCTCAGAAAGGGCCAGCGTGTTGCCAGTATGACTGGGAGCCCTTGGAGGCTTCAGAAATGTGCCCTTCAGTATGTTGGCTTATGTGTCAGTAAAATGGGAAAACAATACATGGTTTTACTAAGCCCAGCAACACAGCTCCTGCCTCAAGCAGAATTAGATGGGCTTGCTTTTTGAAAATAATGGGGGAAAACACTTTGAACTAAGAGATTGATTCATGCATTTGCAGTTATATAAAATGCATGTTTTTGCCAGAGTGTCTCATTATGCAGCCACCGTTTTGGTGTGCCAATGTGATGAGCATACCGGTTAACCACATAATTATTTAGAGGATGCAAATAGGATTGTCTCTTGTACCTTTCTCTTCTCTTAGACTAGGAAGTAAAATGTCACCTCCACCGTAGTATATATAACTTTTGGAATTAAATCAGGATTTCATGCATAACTTCTTGAAGTTACTGTCAGTGAACAATTCTGTTAACAAATTATTTCCTTTGCTGACAATAAGTGATTGTATATGTCAATTATTACTAATAGTCTGTCTGAAATTAAGATTTCGGTAACTTTTTAATGCAAATACCTCCATCAAGTTATTACATTGTCAAAATCTTACACTGAAATAAATTCTTTCTTTCTCTCTCTTTATGAGAACTACACAAGATTGTTGAAAAAGTGAATGAAATACCTTAATGGTGGTGAAAGTTCCCTTTTACCTAGATCAGCTACATTTGAGTTATACAGAGTTCACATTTTCAAACATTTCTACAACCCCACTTTATCTGAAACAAGAGCTGAGATTCTTCTGTAAGTACAATATTTCAGGGAGATGAAGTTTGAAGAAAAATATTAATTATCATGAGGGTTCACAATAAAATCTTGAGATACAGCAACACAGTCATTTTCAGAAAAGAAGGGTGTAAAAAATCTTTAATTAAGATTAATCTTCTCTTAGTTAACACTATTTTTATATGGTGAAATCCCCAAGTTACCAATTTAAATTTATAGCTGACACTAAAGATCTATTTTCATGATACAATGGAGTATTATCCAAAGACCCTCTGATCGTCTCCAAGCTCACTCTAGAACTGGAAAATATATACCAATATAGTAATGCAACCCTGCTTATAAGTTAACAGTATTTGTTTAGAAGCAGACTGCATAAGTATGGGTGCCTGTTCCCATCCTCTATGCTAGTTCACTTAGGTAGCTATTAGGTCTTAAGAGTACAAGTTCTCAAGATCTCAAGACATGACATTTGGTGGGAACTGCATCTCTGAAATGCAGTCATTGAGCATTAGAGATACACCTGAAAAGTAACTAGAATAGATTATTGATTAACTTAAAATATTATATTTTTATGTGTAAAAAGAGAAATACATAAACCCATGATGATTTGGAGGCTAGAAATATATAAATTGTATTATTTATAAAATGCTATCATTAAGGGTTATGTGGTGCTCTGCTTTTTGTGTTTTGTGGTGCTACAGAAATAATATCTACCTTTATATAGTATTTTTTCCACATATATATAAGGCTATGAGCTTTCTTAAAGCTTTTGAACAGAGAAAATGTCAAAATTTAGAATGAAATACATTAGACATTGAGTTTTTAAAGTAGAAATACATTTTATACTTTTCTCAGGAGGATGGAAAAAATGGATTTGCTTGAAACAACATTCTTGTTATGTCCCAGAGGTTCAAAAATGGTCTAAGTATGAGCTCCATCACAGTCCTGTGAGCATCCAAATTGGTTTATGTTTTAAGATACACTCTAGTCTGGTTTCAATCCAGGCTAGTAACCTACCAGAAGGAGCCTGGTCATGGTTTAGAGGAAAGCATGGGCCAAGAACTGTTTCCTTAAGGAAACTGTGGATGCAGTCACACTGTTTTGGGGATAGAGGAGCTTTAAGCTATGTGCTTGTGAGCCACATCTTGCCACTTGCCCTCAGGACCAGAGAGTAGTCCTGTCTCATCCACCTGTACACAGACATAGCCATTGGGCCTCTAACCATATGAGATGCCTTAGGTTGTTCAAGATATCTGCATGTGACTACAAATGCCCTATCTGCAAGCAGCCAGACTGAGCTACCTTGACTATAATGGGAACTTAACCAGCAGGCTTCCATGTAAACACCTGTGTGAAGACATCTGCCTTCAGTAACCTGTGACAAGAATCCTGCCCATGGGAGTCAAATTAACTGCTTAAACGTTGATATTTAGCACTATTCAAACACAGTATGTTATCCTGCCTGATCAACAGCTGCTGCTGCCGAACAGCACACATATCCCATATCTGTTAGTGCCATGCAGGTGTCTTGGATAACCAGATGCCTTAGGTATCTGAGTCTACCTCAAATAGGGTTAGGAAGCTACGTAGAGGCAAATGAATCCTATAAATGGTGATCAAATTTTGAGTCAACTTCTAAAAGAAATCACCTTCATGATTGTTGACTCAAGGTGCTAGAGTAAAACATTTCAGCTCCAGATCTTGCAGAGACTTATTCATGATGCAAAGAACTCTTTGGGTGGACATGGACTTCTTTAGAAGTACGTGGACTTCTGAGACAATAGAGTTTTGTACTATAAATGACACTGTTATCTGCCCACAGAATGATGGCTGCATTGAGGTTGAAGAAAGACCTTTTATTGTTTCCCCTGTGTGATAAAACTCATATTGACTATGGTTTAAAAGAACTAAAAGGCCCAGTCAAGGCTTACCATCTGTGTGGCTCCAACTGTTTAAATACGATCGCAATATTGATATTGCTCTAACCTCTGTTATGCCTCTTTCTGCCATCTGCAGAGCTGGGAGAACAGGTTTTCTTTATACTCACCATGACGTATTGTGTGATAGATTGAAGGAAATCATGTTTATATAAATACATAGTGTGTATACAATACATATGAAATAACTTGAACAACTTGTCTGAACACCAAGTATTCAGGAAAGGACAGTAAGTCACCTCTGTTATCAAAATGCAAACAGAATTTTGTCCAACCAGAATCTTTCTGAAACAGGTGGCAAGCAATAATATATTTGAAGGTTGTGTGTTTATGTCAAGCTTAGCTACAATTACTGGTATGAACAGAAAAGTCTATGTAATTTATGTAATCTAAAAGTCCAAGTAATAATGCTGAACTTCATTACTGATACAGTAAAAAAATTGTCAAGTAAAGGAGAGGTATTAATTTTATGACTGGTGCTGAAATGGAGAAATAATATTGTCTATGTATTGCTATAAAATATGCCTTTACATGTAGACATGGTAAGGAAAGAGTTCATACATTTGCTTCAGCAACTGTCAAGCATACAAACACATAGAAAGATATAAATAAAAGAGAGCACCTCACTGGTATTGGAAAGTGTGTCTCAGAAAGTGATGCTGAGAGAAGATAATCTGTATCTGAACACAAGCCCTGTGTCAGCAGGGCTGCATGGAGCACCAGGAACAGTCTTTTGCCCAGGTAACATCATTGCAGTTAAAGCGTTATTTGAAGGTACTTGCTGCTGGCCTTTACTCAAAGATGGCATTGTAGGGTGAAGAAGGCATCTGAGAACTAAAGTGCCATTTGGCAAAATACTTCAGACCTACACCACAAGCCGCTGAGGTCATTAAAGACTTTCGATTGACTCCAACAATCTTTGAATCAGAAATGTCATGTAAGAACAGTGAGAAAGAGGGCAATTAGTGCCAAGCACTGGGTGACATGACATGATAAAAGAGGAAAGGAAATGAGGAGACATAGACAATGCTCATTTCAAACTTCAGGAGAATTTTAAGGAGGAAAGGCTATGTGTGATCCTCAAACTGGGAGTTCACAAGAGCCACAACTCTGAAAAGTACTATAGGATTGACTGTTCACCCAAAAAGTGTCAATTTGACAGCGAATGCACCCTCAGGAGCCTGCCAAGCACCAATCTGGTTCTGACTCAGAATAAAAAATACAACCTAGTGAGTCATCAGCATTGTTTCCTTCTGCACAATTCATTTCCTGAAGAGTTTCCCATCTACTCTTGCTTTCCTGTAAGATCTAGCAATGGTATGGCTGAAGATCAACATATGAAATTTCACACTGGCAGAATAGTAAATGGAAGAATGGTTCTTCTCAGAGCATGTATGGTGCATTCTATTTACCTATATTTTATGGGAGTGGCAGTAGAAAAGGCAAGTCAATTTATAAATTAGGGCTGTTTTCCTAGTGTCATTTTTCAAGTGAATCATCATATTGAGTTGATTGCATTTTCTAATTTAAAAAGTTTAAACATGCAGAAAAATGTACTTTTTCCCTCTTTATCTTATCATGTACATCATCAGCACACTACCACCCTCTTCCACTAAAAATATTCTCCACCATGCCAACTATGAACATGCCCCAGGCTTATTTCTTAAGAAACATTAAGCATTACCTCATGCAGTGCATTGAAAATACGTCCAATAACAACACAACATCTAAGAAAAATGCAGAAACCATTATTTGCTGTCAGTGAGGTTAGCAACTAATTTTCGTCTTAGTCTGGAAAAAAAAAAGGGGCGGTTTTCGCTTTACTTTTTGATTTCCTGATGCAGATTGCACCATTTAAACTTCATGTTCCTTTCAGCAGGCTTACAAGTGAGACCAGACTGGTCAAGTCAGTTGATTTTATGGTATGACATTGTCAACACCTAGATTTCAAATTCTTATGGCAAACAACAGATTAAAAAAACAAAGGTTTATCATGCAATTATTATTCATTAGAGTTGGTGCAGCTCTCACAAAGTCAAGAAATGATGAAGACTATGGAAAAGTTCAGTGAGCAGGATTTCCCTTTGGCAAGCCAAAGTCATTACTTACACTGCAGTAACCATGGCTGTTTCAGATGCATTGACCATTTGCACTTCACTCTTGGCATGCCTGAATTTCACATACTTATGCTTGGATTATTTTGGTCAGCCACATCCACTGAGCCTGCACCTGCACCCTAAAGCTCCTCCACCCATTGTACCAAGCCTGATCTTTTTTTTTGCCATTACAGAATTCAGGTGTTATAAAACTCCACAGCAGTGAGAAGGAGAGCTCGTTGGACAACATCTCAGAGAATCCTCACAGTTACTGCAACCATTTTATTTTGCCAAAGGGAAACCCTAGTAATGGAAATTTCCATAGCTGACATCCTTTCTTGACATCCTTATGTTTTCTGCTGCCATGACTCACAAGCAATGACCTGATGTGTAGGAGGTGAGAGTACTTGGGAGACTACCTCAAATAGTGGCTATGGGACAGCTCTGTGAATGCAAGCTTCAGATTTTAATTTTTCAGCCAAAGAAAAATGTTATGTAAATCTATGGCCTGGTCCCCAGTCTCCTCCAGATTTCAGAGATAGGTATACATCTCAGGGAAGCCACAGAAGCTGCTGGCACTCTGGTGGTGGCATGATCTCTAGCCTGAATTGGTAGATGTAATCTGGTTAGCTCATAACAAACTTAATGCAATTAGACACCCACTTAAATAGCCTCTGGCTAGCTGTCTGACTTTCCATCCTATCTGTGAAACTGGCAAACAACATTGGGGAAACTGACAACTTTGGTCCTATCCCAATTTTAAAAAGAGCTCTGTGTATATTCAGAATATGCAATCTGGCTTCATTGTGTCAGAGTTAGGTTTTGAAAAAAAGAATAATCAAACAAGTAATCTGGTGCAAAAGTAAAGATGAGACCATGGTATGCAAAAGCTCTAACGTGAGACATAAACATGACTCTGTCCTTATGAAATTCAGTGGCCTTACTGTGCCAGCATTTCCCTAATTCATGGGCAAAAGAAAAGATAAAAACGCATGAGTTTCATAATAGTTTCTTAACAGTATCTGTTTTAGAGGTTACTTTTACATTTGTCAGAATCCAACACACATTTCTCACCAGCTTCAGTATTCATTTGTTAACCAGCTTAGCCAGGTGAACTAACTATTATGTGAGGATATCCAAGGGTATGTGAGACGGGGTTCTCTCTACGTCATCTCTAGGAATTCCTTAGTATCTCCACCTGAAGAAAACAGTCCTGAGATATTTGTTACTTGCCTTGCCAGAATGAGGATTTCAGGAATTTGAACTTCTTTTGGATCTAACAAAAACGTGGTTTAGGGGTTCACAGGACACATCTGACTAAAGCATTCTCTCAAAAGGGATATCTGTGGCTCACCAGACCAAGTATTGCAGGGTGCCTCATGGCCATGTTGGCTTTGACCTCCTTTGCATCAGGTGGGAACACCACAGCTTCCTTGGAGCAATAAAGGCATGCCGTCATGGTTTAACTCCACCCAGCAACTAAGCACCACACAGCCACTCTCTCACTCCCCCTGGTTGAGATGGGAGGAGAGAATCGGAAGGGTAAAAGTGAGAAAACTCATGGGTTGAGATAAAGACAACTTAATAGTTGAAGCAAAAGCACACAAACAAAGCAAAACAAGGAATGTGTTCACTGTTTCCCATTGGTGGACAGGTGTTCAGCCATCTCCAGGAAAGCAGGGCTCCATCACGCATAACGGTTACTTGGGAAGACAAACACCATCACTCCAAACGTCCCCCACTTCCTTCTTCTTCCCCCGTCCCTCTCCTTCCCTTCTTTTTTATTGCTGAGAGTGATGTCATATGGTATGGGATATCCCTTTGGTCAGTTGGGGTCAGCTGTCCCAGCTGTGTCCCCTCCCAACTTCTTCTGCACCCCCAGCCTACTCACTGGTGGGGTGGTGTGAGAAGCAGAAAAGCCCTTGACTCTGTATAAGCACTGCTCAGCTGTAACCAAAACATCCCTGTTACCAACAGTGTTTCCAGCACAAATCCAAAACGTAGCCTGATACCAGCTACTATGAAGAAAATTAACTCTATCCCAGCCAAAACCAGCACACATACTAATCATTTTTGTGTGCATTTTTTCAGTTCAACATGCCTGGTATGAAGGCTGAATCACAGCCAGTGGAAGAGTGCTTTCTGAGGGTATGTGTTATATGTGTTGCAACATGATGCATATTGCCTTGGGGATACTTGGGGCATAGTTTTGGAGAGAACTGTGGAGGACAGAGGGAAACAACTTTGCTGGAGATATTCACATATTGAAATCAGTGAACATATTAACATAGTTCACATATTGATAACAGTGAACTATCCCCAGAAATGGTTATCATCTCAGAGGAAATAAGTTGGTTCAGTCCAGAAGAGATATTAAAAACAAATTAATAAACGTATGATATGACTAACCTGGGGAAAAATCTGGAAGTTTTTTGACAGTGCAGGCATACCAACAGGATCATCATTCTGCAGATGCTCCTTGCCATTCCCTTATTCCCTGGAGTTGCTTCTCACTACAAGAGAGCTCCCCTTCTAAACTTCATGATCACCTCAGTGTTGAGGGCCTAGTTCTGAAATTTTTTTTACAGGTGGCTTAGTAGGAGAGGGCCACGGCAGCACTTCTTCATCCATTTCTGGGGTCTATAAGTATTGTCATCAAAAGTAGGAATTAGTTGAGTGAACTGGGAATATTTCATTGTCATGTTTACAGGATGATAAATGTTTCTTTCACAGAGGAGATAACCTCAGCAGGCTGAATTAGGTGTTGTTTTCAGCACTAAGTCTCATTACTGTAGCTGCAAACCACAGGATCCGTATGATAGAAGAGGTAAGTGCAGCTCAGCAAGTATAGCTATATGACCCAGCACTACAGAGGATGCAAGTGTGAAAGTCTGCCTGGGGGTCTAACTAACTCTTCTGTTAGCAGTCCTAAGTGATGTGTTATCAATGCTCCTCTACCAAAAAACCTTTTTCTAGGGGAAGGTTGACACTGCTGCTGCGACTATTTTTGCCTACAGCTGTCCTTCCAAGTATGAGCCATGATCTACCTTTTGAGAACTACATGAAGCCTCTCCCTTCCAGAGGCCAAGGAATGCAATCCACCCTTTCAGTCCCTTGAGGAAAAATGCTTTTTCCAACCACGATCAGGACACCATGTGAAGGAGAACTTGGCTGCTTTTCTGGTGCCCTGAAACCTTCTCAACAGAAGGCACACGGGAGCCCGGTCTGAGCCAAAGCTCACATCAAGACTCCTAAAAAGGACTGGATCTGTGGCAAACTTTGGAGTGGAACATGGACTCCAGCACTTCTAAACTGAAAGGAAATGTTTTCAGCAATATTCTTCAGATTCCTATTCCTTCGGGGAAGGAATGGGAGATGGAACATTCTTCTGGAACATGTCTCTCCTGAAGGCCAAAAAGTGCTTCTGTGGACCATTGTTTTAGGAACACTGAAGGGTGAGAAAGGCAGTTCTTGAAATCGGAATACTCTGCTTAGTTATAGAACAATCCTCAATACTGGAAAAAACATCTCCCTGACCTAACATTACAAAAGCTGTTTTTGCTGTTTTTGAAGTGATGAACAGAATGCTACATACTAACACTGTCTCTGACTAAACAATCATATAACTAAATATTTACTAAAAAAAATTATTTCCTGCTGCTCATAGAAAAGGATTCTGCCAAGGGCTTCTATCTGGCAATCACAGAGTCATAGGCAAGACTCGAGAGAAAGTTGTTTCTGCTCCATCTCTCATAACTTTCAGTGAGATGTAAGGACAGTCAGAGTGCAGATGTAGTTTTAAAGGCCAATAATAACAACAGGAGGCCAAGCTCACTCTTTGTGGGGACAGGCTCACCAGAATCAGAACATATATGGACCAGTGAAGATCTTCCCTATTAATACCAAGGTTGTCAGAATGATTATAAGGTGACATATTCTAACGCTTACTTTTAAAAAGTAGTATATCATGCAGTTCTGTCACTGGAAAAAATAAAGTATCCCAGGAATGTAAATGCAGTTAAATATGCAAATTTAACTTTACAGTGGATTGGCTCCTGATGTACCTAATGGCACAGACTTCATATTAGCGTACTAATGCTTCTTTTTAAACAAAATTACATGAAAAAAATAGAAAAAAGACCTGATGTTCAAGTGATCTAAATTCCTAATTTCTGTTCCTTGGACAAAAATTTATAAAGTTCTATGTTTCTTAAACATATGTGTGCAGAAGTTAGGCGGCTAGTAATTACATATGTAGCAACAATACCTTAAACATTAAAAAAGCATGGAGACATGACTAACCTAAGCATGTTGGATGTCCCTTTGAAATTCCTCCATAGCCACTGACTCCATAGGCATCTGACTGTACAGAAAACTTAAGCCCTTGCTTTGGATTAAGGTCCAGTGTTTGGGCTTGGGTGGACAGGACCACAACACAGAAACCTTGTATAGACTTCTCTGAATCTAGTACTCCTATGAAAAGAATAGGACCAAGGCATCTAATTTATCTATTTGGGACTAAAGAATTAGCTATTTTTTCCTTAAATGAATGACTAATAATAGCAATACACACCACATTTAGAGCACTCATCACACTTCCAGTTCCTACATCTCTATTTATCATATATTCTTCTTTATGTTTCTTACCCCTTACTGGTACTACAGAAAAAAGAATTCTTCCTACTGAAGAGCAGTTAGTGAAGAACAGAAATTATACAGCTCTCTATAACTGTGAGTTAGGGAAACATTATTCCCACAAAATTCACAAAATGGAGGCCACCTAATTAAGCTACTAGTAGAGAGGTCATAGAACATTTTCATACAATGCCTGACTACATATTCCATGTATGTAATGCAGAGGGACAAAAGCATCAATGGGTTCTACGTGAAATTAGACAAACACAGCAGAAGAATTCATCAGTGACTGTTAAGTACATGATTTGGATATAACTCTGAAATCTTCCGATCATAAAAATCTAGAAAACTATGTCAAGAATAGATACCCTACTCATTTATAGAAACTTATTCTAAGCAACTGTTCCTAGGTGGTTTCAAAGACAGAGCTATGGGGATGTTTGTCTTATTTGGCCTAGCATTTCTTATGCTGTTAGCCCCCTGAGGCCACTGACAAAGGTGGATGTGGAAGGACGGTGTTTATATAATAGTCATACCACTGCATAAACAAATGATTTAGGAAGGTTCCTTGAATTACATCTTCTCTGCACCCTTAACAACTTCTTGCACCCTACATACCTCCTTGATAACCTACAGAACTTCAAATTACTGAATGCTTTTGATGGGGACTCCAAGTTTTTTTTAGCAGCTGTCTCTAGTTGTGTCACTTGGTCAGAGCTGGGGAAATTAATTTGCCTTATCACTACCTATTCCTGGGCCGCTATCATGTCAGGGGTGTGTATGTGTTATCACAATCTCCTTCCCATAGAAGCTGTTGTCTGCTGTCCCCATTTTGGTTGTTTCTACAACTATGTCTACTAGCTGGAGTTTCTGGTTGATAAGTTTCTACTGTTTTCCAGCAAGTTTACTACCACAGAAATCATTGCTAAATGAAAGAGTTATAATATCATCTTAGGAAAGGGAAAATCTCCAAAGGACGAGGATATATCCAAGACACCTCTTAGTGTAACTCTGGATTCTAACTCTAGGCTCCTTCCATGAGAATACTCAATGGGAATATCTGATGTAGCTCATTCAGACATAGGCAAATACAAACTATTTCACTGACTGTTCATCTGCTTGCTGATCCTGGGTTCTGGGAGAGATGTGGAAAGTTGAACCTTACATTTTATCTTTGAGTAGGATAGGGAACACCAGGCTCTGAGAGAAATTTTGTGGGGGCTTTCAGGAAAGATTGCTTTTTAGTCAACATGTAAAACCTCATCTACTGCCAAATATGCTACAAACACAGAAGAGCAAAGTAAAATTTCTGAAAGAAAACAGTATGAATTTTCTAACAAGTAGAATTAAAATGATCAGAAACTCCTGTAGGAATTTCCTGAGGGAATGTGGAGACAGTGCTTCTGCGGAAGAAATCTTGTTCACAGTCAATGATGATAGTTGATTACTATACTGGAGGTACAATTATACTTACTGAGTATGCTCTATCTATGTGTACACTTTCTTGTCTTCATTCCCTGATCTTGTATTGATTGAATACAGCTGACAAAAAAGGTTGTTTGGTAGAAATACTGTGATTAATTATTTTCTCTAGCCTTTGTATTTCTTATACATTTTCTTTTTAATGTTATTTGAATATATATTTTAAAAATGTGTTTCCTTTTCTTGTAAAAACTGTTGATAGGAAACACATTTTTCCTAGCTTTATGTGAAATGAAAAAAGTGAGAGAAAAGAGGCTCTATTATATATTATACTGAACATATATATAAGCTCTACAAAGAGCTTAAAACTTTAATTTATAGTGAATACCGCTGTCACCCTAATCCAGTCAGATGTTTTAAAGTGAGATCATGTTTATGGAATTGTAAAGCAAATAATAAATAAACAATATTAAAATAAATTAAAATATTTAAGTGGATGCATAGGCACAAATGCATCAGAGCTGAGCAGGGCTTGCTCTACTTCAGTTACGGAGACAAGGATGGAGTCAAAAGTTTGTTCTTCAATTCCCGCCCCCCCCCCCCCCCCCCCTTCACAACTACTCATTCATTCAATCATTAGAGGTAGCACACAGAGACATCACCCAGAGTGAATTTGTCTAATGTCAATAAAAATCGCAGTGTAATGTAAATAATACCTTATCTGTGTTACTAACTGAGGGCCAAATTGAGACCTGAGAGATAACAAATGGATTGGGAAATAAGGGACTGTTCGATGACAGCACGAGTATCAGAATTTGAACCTTGGAGCAAGATTCCTCAAGTGAAGACCTGGAGGCCAACTGCAGCTTGTGATGCCCAGCCAAAGCTCCTGACAAATGAGCCTGCCTGGGGAGCAGCCTAAAATCCAGACAGGGTGACTGATAAGAGCCCTGGGATTGTACTTACACATATACACGAGACAGGGAGAAGTATCTGTAAGTAGCAGCTATAACGGCACAAGCACATCCCACTTCTCCCATTCACGTGTGCTTCTGAGCATACTCCTACTTTTGTTGTGATCTGTTTGCTCCTCTTTGTAATTTTTTTATCTCCTTTCAAAAATGAGTATACCTTTTTTTTTTTTTTTTTATTCCCAACTACTCCGTTCTCAGTGGAATGTTAAAAGCAAATTCCTTGAAGATGTTTCAATAGTCCTTCACCTCATTTTTTTAAAAAAGAATCCCAAATTTGGACCCTAAAGTACACCAGTGAAGTTAATTCTCCATGCATCTGATATTTCTGCTTCCGCTTTTCTTAAGTTGATCCATCCGAAGTGTTTTGGTTTGAATTCTAAAAATATCATAAAATTTTGCACATAAATGCTTCAAACATAGTTCCATGTTTGTCAGTTGGTGAATATGTTTTAAAGATTATGATAAAAAGTAGAATCAGTTGATAGTGTAAGTGTATATGGTACATTTACATAACACACCTTTTAATAACTAGAATAGGATTATCTGCAATGCCTGTTTAACTATGATAAGTCACAATGGGTACATTTACACAAACAATCTGCTGGTGAATTTATTCACCAGATTCTTGATGGTCACACTGCTTGAATCTTAGCTCACTCCTTGGCCCTGTCCTTAAGATTGTCCCTCCATGCCGTCCCTGGGATGAGTCTGCTGTAAAAAGGACTAGTGCTAGGCAGTGTTGATGCAAGCCAGCCAGCGTCACTTGGCCTCCAGGTGAGGGAATGGTTCCTGCCTTTTACACATGCACAGATGCTTACGCATGAGATTAACACACTCTTATTTTTACCTGGCATTACACGCGTCTTTATTTCAACCTGGTAATTATGGCGTTAGGTTGATAGGAAGGCAGATGAGGTGTCAGCATAGCATTCACACTTTGTGTGCCTTTCCCTGAAGTTGTCCTGTAAGTGTTGAGACACAAAAAGCATAAAGTCTAAAGAAACCTGACCACCTGCCAACCTCTGCTGGGTTAACCTGTGGGGCATTATTTTGTCACTTATCACTAATATAGAAGATGCAGTGAAAGAAATGAAGTTTCATCCCTTAATATGCCCCTTATTATGTCCCTTAGAATATATTAAGCAGAGGAAATCCTGTCCCTATTGAGTTTCCCTGGAGACCATCTTGAGTGATGGGACTCGTAACTTCAGTTAGCACCTCAGTTCAGAGCCTAGACTTGTCAATGAAGGTTGAAATCCTACTGTCTTCCTTGCAATCAAAGCCTGTCCTGTGTAATATACTATCCAATATTAGTCCAGCATCATATTTATGTTACATATACTTGTACGGCCCACAGCTTTATTATTCTAGCTGTCATCTTTTTAAAAAAACATAGATCTTCTAGTATATTTTTTATGCTACAGTTTCATGATTCATTCCAGTTTGGCTTCGGCACAACATTTTTCCACCCACATAGAAAAGCATGCCAAGCCTCCGAGGTTTTGCAATATTCTTTTGTAGTATTACTTTTATCAGGCAATCAAGTAAATATTAATATAATTTTCTCTTTTTTAGGGAAAAGCAACTTTTGCTGCCAACTGCACAACTTTCCATGTGATAATATGAAGTATCAACATGTATCTTCTTTGAAAAATTCAATTTATATTTTCCTAAACATTTGTAGCTTTAAACTGCTCGTGGGTATGAACTTAATATCACAGGTATAGATTGTTCAAGTTGATCAGGACTCAAAGTCTGTTCATTTTCTTCACGTGAGTATTCCCATTTGACTCAGAGTAAGTAAAACCCAACAGCTTTATGAGCAGTTATGTGCTCTCGTGCAAACACAGTTCTTCTGGCATGCAAGTTTTTATAGCTTATTCTAGATCCTGAATGGGCATAACCTGCAGCAGTTTCAGTACTTCCAAAACTGTGATAATGTGTTTAGACTGACATATTTTACCACTTTAACAATATAATTAAACCAGAAAAACTTTCAGGTCTAAATCTGATGTCAGAGCATAAGAATCTCCCTCATATACCCTTCAAATGATGAGTTTTGGACAATTATTTGGGAGACGGGTGAACACATAGATACATAAGAGATACTGCCCAGTTTCACAATCTTTTTGCATGATGAATCACTTTTGCTCATTCACATAGGTGAATAAATATTGTGGCACTTCAAGTGAATGCAATCCAAAGTAAAAGTTGCAGAGTAGAACCCATAAAATATGTAATATAGCAGATAAGATTTCCAGTCATGCTGTGAAATAAGATTGTTTATTATTTCCTGTCATATTGCTGCATGGTAATTTTCAGTTCATGATCCGGTGGTTTCTGCCCAGCATCCTTTCTAAGCTTTTTAATCCACAGTTACAGGAATATAGGTACCATGCTTAAGCCATGGCTACAAGCTACATAGAAATCTAGTTCCTGGTCATTGACAAACCAGATGAGACACATGTTCCTTATATTAGTTAACAAACACACACCAAAAAAAATCTATTTCAAGTTAACTGAAGGAATTTATTATATAACTTTCAGTTCAACCACCAAACCCCAAAATCCATTATTTGCACAGTTCTATTTCCAGCACATGTAAATATGCCATTCCTGTTCATGAACAGTACCACAACCTACCTCTGTCCTTTCTTCCCTGTGAATAGAGCTATTCTTCACACTACCAGCACTTGTTTACCACGTCCATTGAATTCATTATGAGATATTGGGTAGAATTCAGCTTGCCTGAATTTAAACTATGCAACACAGGTGTCTATATCTGAGCTTGTCCAAGTTCCCATCAGAGTCAAGGGAAAGCTCAGATCAAGTTCAGTTTCCTAAACATAGATGTCTTATTGATCTGTTAGATGCTGTGTATTGTCACCCTTAGGCTGTTCCAGAAGAGCACGGGTCACCCCTAGGTCTTGTGTCTTAGCTGCAGGCTTCATGCAGATATCTCATATTCTTGATGGCATCTCAAATGCCACTAGAAGACTCTTCTTAGGCAACCTTCAAACTCTCCATTAACTTTAATAGGAGCTTAACACCTAATTGAGGTGCAGATATCTACACTGCAGACACCATAAATTACGCTGAGCTGAATCCTATGCACTCAGACTTGAGGGGAACAGACACTCATCTGTTTTGGGGCTTGTGGAGACTTCTCTGACTAACCTATCCTATTCTGAATTCAGACATCCTTCTCATGAGATGTTTTTTCCTTTGCAATTATACTTAAAATCCTTACACATAGACTGAAGAACCCCCTATCATTTGTAGACAGAAAGTGAAAATCACTTACATCTTTTGTACAGCCATTTACATCAATGTAATCCATTACTATCTGGCATAATAAAACAACCAACAAAACACAAAGTCAAGAGGATCATCTGCACACACAATGCTAGCTCTGCCTCAAGAAAATCAACTAATCCTCAACTGTCCATAAGAACTTTCTCTAAAAGTTTATTTTTAAAACAGTACTTTTTTTAGGACCCTTTAATACTCTTACTGCATTTTTAATTGTGAACACTAGCAAGAGCAATGTAAAACCAAGACACAAAAAAAAAAAAAGGAAATTAGGTGCTATGGAGAAAACCACAATCAGCACCATCTGTAGCCTAATTATGTTCAACAGTGCATAGGAGAATACTCACCCACAAGCGACCAAAATAAATGGATATTCCTAAAGTGTCTCAGGACTCTAACAACAAAACATCTTTCTAAGATAGCAGACAAAATTTTAAAGGGCACTGTCCCACTCATATCACAGACAAATGGAATATCTGCAAATTGCTATGAGGTGGTTCTGGACCATTTATTGACTTCTCTGAATGTTCTGCAGTGAGCCTCTCAAAGCCTGAGGTATCTAAGGCTACATCTGCATTAGCAAATACAGAGCAATGGGAACAGGTGCTGAGGAATGATGTGTACATTGTACACATTTCAGGGTTTTGACATAAGACTACTTCTAGTTTGATCCTGTTGACTGAATTTTCATTACCAATTTTAGGGTGTTAGGTAGTCTTCTGGAGCACATTTTCTAGTCAGTATCATGCAAAAGGAATCCAGCTTGCATGCCTTTAGAGGCTCCATGATGCAAGCCAAAGCTTCACTGGCCAGCAGGTCATGGGAGGTGATTCTGCCCCTCTACTCCACTCCGGTGAGACCTCACTTGGAGTACTGCATTCAGCTCTGGAATCCTCAGCACAGAAAAGACACAGACCTGCTGGAGCAGGTCCAGAGGAGGGCCACAAAAATGATCAGAGGAGTGGAACACCTCTCCTATGAGGACTGGCTGAGAGAGTTGGGGTTGTTCAGCCTGGAGAAGAGAAGGCTCCGGGGAGGCTTTGTTGCAGCCTTTCAGTACTTAAAGGGAGCTTATAAGAAAGATGGAGAAAGACTTTTTGCCAATGGGCTGTAGTGACAAGAAAAAGGGTAATGGTTTTAAACTAAAAGAGGGTAGATTTACACTAGATATAAGGAAGACATTTTTTACAAAGAGAGTGGTGAAACACTAGAACAGGTTGCCCAGAGAGGTGGTAGGGGTCCCACCCCTGGAAACATTCAAGGTCAGGAGCTCTGAGCAACCTGATCTAGTTGAAGATGTCCCTGCTCATTGCAGGAGGGTTGGACTAGATGATATTTAAAGGTCTCTTCCAACCCAAAATATTCTATGATTCTTATTATATTCTAGGTAGGGGCTGTCAGGAGATTCCCCTCAAAGCAGCGCTCCCATCCCAGACTAAAACACTAATGAAGATGCACCCTTAAACAGCTCCTTCTCCTATCTTCTGATTTTGGTAGTATGTTCTGCTTGTGATTCCTGGGACACCTTTGTACACTGTATACATCCATTAATCTCCAGAGGCATTTCTGTCCTCTAACAGGATTATTCATTGGGTTAGAAAAAAAATAGAGGTCTGGGCAGATGCGGATATCAGTGTTTATATGATATGCCTGTGGTTGCCTGAGTACATTTCCCAAATTACAGATGTACATCAAAGAAGTTATCGTAATTAACATTCTTCATGAGAAGTTCAGCACAGTCTCCAGAAAATGAATTGTCAGGGATGTAATACATTAACTAAACAGGGTTACGGTGAGATTTTTTTTGTTGTGCTTGTTCTATGAGTGTGCTAATGGCTTCTTGTGCCAGATTTAATTACCTGCCACCTTTTGCCAGTTCTCCATATAAAGGCATGTATATGTATTTTACTGATTTCATAGTCACTGTCCTCTTGACACACTTCATAGTTTCTTTCTGTCTTTACATTTGGTGTAGTAAATAGAGCGCAAAGGGTTAACCAGTTTCCAAAGGATGCTGTTTAACAATGGTTGGTCTTCTGAATCATGGATTAGCAAATAATCATTTGTTCTGATGATGTAATATTTGTAATTTACAGTAATGTTACTAAAGGGAGGAGTTCTGTGAAAATTAGTATGAACTGGTCTCTCTGGTTTATGATCCTTCCTGTTCCCCTGCTCATGCACTGACTTAATCTTACTCAGTAAACACATTTGTTTCCTAATTCTCCTTCAGACCCTAATTTGCAAGCAGCTGGGAGGAATCTTATTTTCTAACCAAAAGCGTCAAGCAAAAGAAAAAGTGTGTCTTAGCACTGAAAAGCAAAATAAAGTATTTTAGCACCGGAAAATGATTTACTTCCAGTCATTGCATTCTAACTCAGCATAAAGTTAACTCCCTGGAGACTTCTGATACATACATTCATCTTTCTAAGCTAACATTTGGCTAAGAATCTGGAGTATATCAAGGGTTTCTTTTTAAGGAATTTCCTGCAAGGCAATACTAAATGTTACTTATTGTTATTTAGAGGTTAAAAAAAAAAAAAAAAAAGTAATGTATTTGCTATCAGAAGCATATAAAGTTTAAAGCACTTTTAGACGTTCAGAAGAATTTTTTTCTGTAGGTGCTAAAAATTGCTGTTTTATCAGGCTTTCAGCCTTTCTCAGGAATACCTTGAATGCTTACTGATAAATCTTGAAATGGAATTCTGCTTTTTTTCCCTATTTCCATCCCTTTTCTACCACAGACAAGTGAGTAAGAGTAAGGATTATCTCATTGTCTTATACTCATTCACCTCAGCAGTCACTATTGTTGAAAAATCAACAATTGTCATTTGTTATCACACCAAAACATGTACCATAGCATGTAAAATAGATGGTTACTTTCAAGCATCATATGCCCATACAGAGAGCATTTCTGTTAATGAAGACTAATAAATACTTACTTTCTAATTATATTATAGTGTGTATCTGATTGTGTACAATAAAATAAAACATATATGAAAGACTGATTGCATTCAGGATCAAAAATCATGCTTAGACCGTGGAGTGAACAGGCAGGAGGAAACGATTATTCTGCATGATGGATTGTGATTGTGGATTTGACAGTTGCAGAAGGGAGATTCCTGCCAAATGCCAAGCCACCTCCTCTGCATGCGACTACAATGTTTCTCAACTTACAAACCACCTTGATTACATAGTCCTGAGAACAGTCAACTGCTGACTCAAATCTGTTATCTGTAATAGAACCACAACATCTCCTCTTAATATCACATGAGACATTTCTTGCTGCTCAGATAAAGTGGCCTTTTACAAGAAATTCAGTGATATCAGTACCAGCCCCTTACCAACGAGAAGCAACAGAGCTGCTTTTTTACTGAGAATAACTGTTTATAAATTGTTTTCCCAGCTGAATATCGAAGATTATGTGCACTATTCAAAGGAAGGGCAAGTTAACTCAGAAAACAAATGCAGTAAGCATACGTATAGGATTATATGAGAACGTTCCCAAACTGTGAAATAACTCAAATAGATTGGCATGCACTGATGCATAGGTCAATCAAGTCACAGCATGCTTTTTTTATAGTAGATACTCTGCAAACAATCATAACATTTTTAGTTGCACACTGCATAGTCAAATGATATAGTAAATGGATGTTTTGTGTGTGTTCTTCAGCTCATATTCTATTCAAACCAATGTAAGGTTTTTCTTTTTTGTGTTTTTTAAGGTTGAATAAGATTCTGATGATTTTCTTACTATTGTTAGAAAATGCTTTGGTAAACAAAAACATACTTATTATCCATTTAGAATATGTTGACCTAGAAATTCTCTGTAGAGTATTCTTCATATCCTTAAACTTTTACCTTACTTTTGCATCTTAAAGCCAAATGATTTGGGTAGTATCCAGCAGTTTAGTGGTAATGCAGTCCACTGACCCACTACCAACAAAGACCACTGGAATTTCTTAGTACTTTCCAACCATTCACTCAGTCTTAAATATGAGAATTGATAGGTGAATGTCTCTCTTGTTGCTGGCACAGAAAGGCTTCTTAAAACTGTGAACAGAGTTCATGTTAAATATAATTTCAAAATTTGTTTTGATGCTGAGTCACAACTAAACCAAACATTTTTAAAGTTGCCACAGAATAAGAAGTTTTACATTTTTATTTTAAAAATTAACTTGGAGGGGAATTCTGATTTCAATCCAATCCAAAATTTCTCAATAATATCATTCGTATAGCTACATTTACAGATATTTACTTAATTTTATGGCTTGATTGTGGAAGTCCATAATAAAACACATGCCATAACATATTAGTTGAAACAGGATTGCAGAATAATGGAAAGATACAGTAAACAGCTGGCTTCTCTAATTAGTATGTCAAATGTTTACGTGCTCCTCTTCTTAAGTACCAAACTGTTTCATCAGAAAAAAAAACACATGATACTTTGAACTGGTAAATAAGGTAAGATGTTTCAATGATACACTGCAGCCACAATTCATCCTACCTAACGTTAATCACCTATGTGAGGCATGTAAATTAGGGGGTTAGTCACCTCAGACTCCCTCTAATGTCACAGGAAGAAGATGGCCACTTTCTCAGGGTGGCAGGGAGACTTGGTGGCTCCTCAAAAGTGGAGGGAGCCATGGTAGCTGGGCTATAACAGCAGTGCTTCAGTGGTGCAGCTGAAGCTGGAGGGACCAAGGACAGATTCAGGAATTACCTCATACCTCCTGGTTTCCAAATCAATGAAATAGTCTAATTGTTTCTACTTTGTCATTCAGTTTAAAAAGGGTTCCTCTGGTAGGAAACATAACAAAAATC
The DNA here is from genome assembly GCF_047716275.1 of Strix uralensis. Taxonomy (NCBI): domain Eukaryota; kingdom Metazoa; phylum Chordata; class Aves; order Strigiformes; family Strigidae; genus Strix; species Strix uralensis. The sequence goes on from NC_133973.1 coordinate 92,546,703, forward strand.
TTTCTGATTCCACAGAAGCTTCTATGTCATTAGAAACAAAAGTACATTTGGTCCAAATCATCCAACCAACTTCAGCTGTAAGCACTGCAAAAGAGCTATATTACCAATTCATACAGGAAAATGTGTGTTTTTATTCTTCAGCAAACTATATTTATGACTTCAGAAATGTCCTTTAACAGGACCTGGAAAGAAGTCAAGTCAACTTGCCCTTTGGCATACAGGCAAGGTCTAGTAGAAGTGATGACTTTGAGGGATAAAATGGGGAGATTAGAAGGACACCTGAACTGCAAGTTGAATTCAACAAGAGGCACATAAATCCCTTGAGTGGTCTTCTTTGTATTCTCTGAATTATACTGCTTTCTGTTACATAAATGTGAACTCAGAATACATTATTGCAAGCCTATGGGAACATCAACATTATGGGATAATGAAGATAAAATGATCTGTCGTCTTGAGCAAAAATAAAGGGAAATGAAATGAGGCTGGTATAGTGTAAGGTGTCAAAGGTAAGGATGCCTCTATGACTATAAGCTTTCTAGATTCCTAGAACCAGGAATCATGGGAAACCCTGTGGGAAGGGAGTTCTGGAGGTCATCTACAGCAACTCCCAGCTCAGAGTGGAACTATCACAAATACTGGATCGACTCAGCTGGGGCCTTTTCCACCGGAGTGTTAGAGTCCTCCAGGGATGGAGATTCCACTACTGCTCTAGTTTTTGTACTGAAACAAGTCACCCAGAGACATAAAAGGTTACCCATATGGTCACAACCTTCAAACAGCTCTGTCCTTTCAAAATCAAAGAGTAATGCAGGACAGAGGAAGAGGTTGCTGTCCTTTGTATGCCTTGCTGCTTCCATGCAGGAATTTTGAGGACCCTGGAGGTGGAAGCAGTAAGAAGGGAAAGATGATAGACTGCCTTTATTCTCCTAGTTCCATTCAGTCTGATCTCAAAGCCTATTTTCCTCCAAAGCATTGAGCTCCCAGTCACCATATTTTCTCAGAGGCCTCCACCAACTCCCAATACATCTGATGTCCTTTTCCTGAGGGGAAATCTCCATCGTTGGGACAATTTTCAGATCTCACACTTTGCTCTCTTAAGTGTTGACTTTATTCTGACTTCTAACCCTCCTTCCACTCTTCTGCAGAAAAATCCCTCCCACTTGAACTTTCCACATCCTTCTAGACTAACCCGCAAATTCCCAGCAACTCAAACCCCCAGTTTTTCCTGTCCATCCAACTCAACCTCTTACCCATTATCCCTCACCTGAACTCCCTTGCTCCAAGCTTTCTGGCTTCTGCCAACCCTGCCTATCCCCACACAGACATGACCCCCCTGTGCTGTTTCCATCTTCTGCTGTCACCATCACTTCAGAGACAGAGCTTCCACTGGTTATCAAAACCCAGGGCAAGCTCTGCCTAACCGTTCCTGCTTTCTGGATTTCCTTAGGGTTTCCTCTGCTTTGGCAGGTATCTAAAGACCTCACACTACTCTCCACCAAGAGATCCACTTCAGTGTTTGCTTAGCAGGAAAGGAAAAAAAAGCACATTCCTGAAAAAAAGACAGAAGCCATAGATACAGTAGAATGTAACTTTCTGGCCATTGTGAATGATTTGAAATCCTTGTCTACAAAACAGATCAAATATAATTGAGTTTAAGTGAGAAATATAGGGGTCCAGAAAGACAAGTGTACCTAGAAACAGCAAAATTATATCACTAAAGGAAAGCACTGCTGGGCTGTTGGTTAAGGTGGAAAAGAACTCAAACTGGCATTATTAAGTCTTATCAAGGATAATGAAAACTAAGTACAGTTGAAGCCTGTGTGGCTGGCCATTGGAGTGGAAACCAGAATCTATATATGAGGTTTTACATACACAGCATAGGAAAGGTCAGGTGCCCCAAGACAGCACTCAAATCTACGTTTTTTGCCATACTCACCATTCAGGCACTTTCAGCTACTTTACAACAAATACAAAGATCAAGACATGTCTTACTTTGCATTCAAAAACCAGACTCTGTAAGTAGGTGCCTACATCTCCTCTTTCCAAAAGCATACTTCTGAAATGTGCTGATGAAGGAAATGTTGCTGTCTAGTTAGTACAAATAAAGCTGTAGGGGACAAAGTGGGACACCAGGATTTAATTTCTTCAAGTTTTTCAAGTGTCAAATCTCCTACTTGTCTAAGTTGAATTGAAAGGGTGTTGACCAGAAAACACAGAAACAGGCCTTGAAGGAAGGAGCTCTGCCCAAACCTACTTTGTGCAGGCTACAGAATAATGTACATCTGGTGCCTGTCTGTAACTTTTGAATTTTTTGCTACACAGTAAAACAACTTCAAGAGGAAAAGTAGAGAGTGTGCATAAAACTCCATCTCTCCCCTTCTAAACAATGTCACCCCTGGGGAGGGCATTTTCCTTGGAGAAATGTTGGTTTCAACCCCTTCAGTCAGAGTGAAGTGTTGAATCTGAGTCTAACTTCTTAGGCAAAGGGCTTAACCACAGAGTATTGTATGAAAGGTGGGTGGCAGATCCTCCTCCACTGTCTGTTCTAAAAAAGCACCCACAAAACGTTTTCCAAGGAGCCTTCTGGGTGTGCGTTTGGTGTTTTTTTGAGAATGTCTGCAGGTTTAAGCCCCCCCAGGAGACTTCAGGAGAGGAATGCCTAGCTTCTTAGGTGGGAGATAGCTATCAGGCTGCTTAAACTGTTCTGGGCATGTGCCAAAGCAGAGCTCTGGACACCCAGAAGAGCTGAAGCTCAGACAGGCAGGTGCCTTCAGCAAGATTCAAATAAAGCACCTAAGCACTTATGGTGTAACCAAGGAGAATTTCATCAAAGAAAGAGAAAAGTGATTTTCCCAATGACATTTGCCCCACTAAAGTACTCAAAATTTACTTTGATGCTTAAAATTACACCACTGACACCTTGACTGAACTAAATATGTAGACTGGCTTTTCCCTGAGTGCATTTGGGATTTACAAAGTAGGTATTCCATTGCTTAAGGCCCCCAAGGATCCAAATCTTCTAGGCATGCTTAGATCATGTCTAATGCATATCAACAGCACTGGGTTCAGTGGAGGGCAGAGCTGCCATGGTCACTTTAATTCAAAAACAGTGGTGTAGGAGAAGCAGTGGTGGTATCCACTTTTTGCATACTAGCCTACAGGATTGACAACCTACACAGCCATGGATGACCCAGGTTCATTGAATTCTGGCAGATAAGTCCTTCTCAGTGAAGCCGCGGTGTAATCTGGCAAGACTTCTATAATAAGGTAATTATTGTTTTTTTCATGATATTCCCAGTGAAGTATATTTTGAAGGACTTATGGAAGTTTCTCCTGTCTCAGCTGATGTCCTGCATGAACTAGTTCAGTCCACAGTTAGGTTAATTAATCTTTTCTGTTCAATAAGCTTCCTTGCTCTGTAAAAGAATAACTCAATCTAACATGTCATATTCCAAATGGATGGGGACTGCACCGCAGCCACCTACCCCCATCTGTGACTAGAAAGAATTTAGCCCACTTGCACTGAAAAGGGCAAACAGTGACAGCAGCTGTCTGTTGGGACAAGATGATAACAAAGTGTGAATAACAAGCCTCCCTTTCACGTAGATATTATGCAGATTATTCTTATTTGGTAACACCCAGAGTTACTGAGAAACTTAAACACATGCTGTTTGGTTGAGTAAACTATGAAAGAATACGGGAACCCAAAGGCATGTTGAAAAAAAATGCCCAACCTCATTGCCAGATTGGATTCAAAATTCTGCAAAGCCGGTGAACGTAGGCTGGAGAAAACAAAAGACAGCAATGCTATCTATGACACAAAAAAAAAAAAAATAGGAAACTCAGCACAGGATTTAAAGATGTCTGTGGAGGTGGGTGAGTCACTGTTGCTCACACTTTGAAGTGAGTGAGACAAGCCTGTGCGTCATATATTATTTCCTCTTAATCTGCAGAGAACAGGCCATCCCAAGCCATTGATGGAAGCCAAACACTTCGAGCACAAATGAAACGTGACTGGACATGGGTTTCTCTTAGTCAAGCATCCTGGGATCCTAGAACCGCAAGTCAGACTCTGTCAGCAGTTGAAATACCTTTGGTTTACAGGTTAACAACCTGGTGATAAAAATGAACTGTGGCTGAAACTAAGCCTACGTGGGCCTAGTGTAATTAGGAGCCAAGTTTCATACCGCTATAGGGCTGATACTACACCCACTGAAGTCAACGATAATCTTTCCATGAATAACAGAGACAGATCCTTTCATCTCTCGATGCCCGTACTTATAAAACGGGGATAACGGTACTTGCTTTCTCCTATGTTTGCAGCCTCAAAAACATTTTGTGGCAAGGACTGTCTCTTTCTAGGCACTCCGCGTGGCATTTAACACCTCTGGATTCCTCTCTTGTTTGGAATTTGAAGTTAGAAAAAAACATTAGGACTGGCATGACATTTCCAGTAGATACGATGTTTGTTGTATACAGACTTGTGTAGATCTGAAGATATAAGCCTATGGCTACCACTAGAAACTCTAAACGTGTTACTAACAGTTTTTTAAACCCCTGTCTAAAAGCTCTGTGCTTTTTATTTCTTCTTTGAACTACTACAGTAGTGTAAAGCTTGTGAAGGCAGCATAGCTGTTGAATGTCTAAGAATTTCATAGGAGTCTACAGGTGCAAGGCTGACTCTATCAGTGAAGATAACTACTAAGTTGAGTAAGTTGGATATATATGTATCTTTTATTCATACAGTGCTGCTTAAATGTGTAGTTCAACATATTACATTAAGAACAGTCTCTAACACGTACAGGACATATGGCAAAAGAAAGCCTTGCATGATCTATATTGTATTGATCTGTATTGATAATTGAGATGGACCCTTCATTTCATCTTTAAGTTATGTATATGAATGTATGCTTGGTTTGGGTTTTTTCCCTTTATGGGGAGCAACTATACCTTGCATAAACTGTTATTCATTGCTTTGGAAGAGATGCTAACAGACTCATTAGTTTACTCCTCTGCAGGGCTTGGGTCATCTTCTTTCTTTTTTTTGCTTTTCAAGTAAATACTTGTTTACTTGAACATGACATGCTGGAAAACCATTTTCTTACAGTTTTGTACCAAAGTCCCACACCATCAAATACCATGCAAACATATACACTGCATGAAAGGATATTAATCTTTATTTAGGCTTAGGTAGAGAGTCATGCCTTTTCTAGGCTCTAAGCACCTTATTAATGAGTATGATCAAGTAAAACGGTGTTAACACTTGAGATAAATCTTTCCTCAGAGTCCTCAAATGTCCTCAGTTAGACATCCAGATCCTGTCAAACTGCTGCCATGTCACAGCATACCTGAAAGGTCACAGTTTTAGGAGAAAAGGCAGAGGTAACAGCCTGACAGTCCTTCATAGTTTGCAGAGCCCTTCCATCTTGAAAACCTGGTGTCTGTCCTAGTGGAACTGTCCTTTTTAAGGCTAGAAAAATCTCTCAAAATCATAGACTCTTTCAAAACTTTTGTAAGCCAAATACTTTGTTGCTCTTGGAAGAAAACAAATCCTTGGGCAACTGAGCATAGAAAATAGGGCTGAACAACCTGTTTAGAAATCCCAACCTGCCTAAACACAGCAAGTTTCAGCTTGATGAAGACTGGTTGTGCTGAGGATGGCCTGAAGCCCACATAATGCAGCTAACTTCCGTGTCAGTTAGTTAGGAGCTTCAATGAGCTGGGAGATACGCTTTCATTTAAAGAGAAGGCTCCACTCAGCTGTTTGAATTGGATTTTGGTTTGCTAAAAAAATATAAACAAGAAAAAGAAAAAAAAAAAGTTATTGGAATAACCTGGGTGGCATTTTTTCAGTATTATAGACATCATAATCTCTGAGATACTTGTCAAGGTTTAATGGATGCCAATATCCCCCACTGTTTACTCAGAAAGTTCCCAGATGTAGAAAATTTCCTTGACTCTCTCATGGTGGCAGTGGAAAAATGTAGAAGAAAGGAGCAAAGGGGACTGATTCACTACAGTGTTTTATTCCAAAATGACACATGGATGTAATATTGCTGGGATCAATTGAGTCATATGAACATAAAATTGGGTCAAAGAGGTAGTGGATTTGGCTCAAAGTATCTATTAATGTTTTGAGGAAGGGGACACTGCCTCCTACTACTTCAAAATAGCATGAAATGTTTTTTATGTAAAACAGTAGTGACTGCCAATAATTCACCAGGCTGGTTGAAAACACTTTCACATGACTTCAGGTAACCATATGTTATAAACTAGCTGAGACCTGGGAAAACACTCTAGGCAGTGGTAGGCAGACAGGTAAACTTAGCCTCATGCTTTGTTTTTAGAAGTTACAATACGTACTGCCACAACCAGTTTTTGTTTTGTTTTTTTTCCCAGAGAGCCAGTCTGTAACCACAGACAAATGTTTTTCTCTGTTGAAACTCATCCTTATGGCACGACAGCCTGGCTAATTCTTGGTTATACTGCATACGTAATAAGAATGCTCAAACATGAAAGGGATGAAAGACCAAAGTGGGAGAAATGTTCCCTCAATTTTGTTTTCCAGAAAAGCAAAATTTGGCATACCCAGATCTTTCTGCTAGTTCCCAATGCTCAAACAGTGGAACAGCAGCCACTGATGTCAGTTAGGTTTCTAAATTTATTTAAGAATTCTTTCTCTTAGACTTCTTCTTTGTCTATTTTTTTCCTACATATATTTTCTCTCATACTCTGGATTTAACTCAATCTGTTCAATAGCCCACGATATATAAACACTGTCTTCTAGTTTCTGTTGTCTAGAATCTGCCATCTAGTTTCTGGTTTGTTCACCTTTTGTGACTAACCTTGTAAATCATCCCTTATCTCACTTGTGTAATTGTGCCAATAAAAATTACAATAAAATGACGTTAAGAGGTCTTATGTTCGTGTCCTATGACTGTGTCAAAATACTCTAGTTAGCAGTTTAAGGTGAAAAAAAAATTTCTTCTTTGTAGGTTGCCCTAAAAGTTCATCCTTGATATCTGAAAGTCAAACTGCTCTTTCTCCATACATTTAAACAGCTATAATAATTCAGCTATGGAAATCTGGGCCCCAGTTCAGCAAAGCACCACTATTTGCTTAATAATTGATGGGACAAGGCTGATCTAGCTCACTTTTCCATGTATGGGCTGTGCAAGGCCAGCCAGAGTTAGGGAAGAAAATCATTTTTACAAGCAGCACAGGTGGGCACAACTGAAGGAAAACCTATTAATTTCATATTTATGTGTATTTGTGCTCCCACTTTCCATTCAGCCAGGGATCCTCTGCCTGATGCAGGTGCTCACCACATCCCAGAGATGGGTTGGAGCTGCCATTATGGATTGAGCTGGGTATTGCCAATGGGATCATGCTCACACAGAGCTGTTGTTCAGCTACACAGCTGCACCGAAGGAGCTAATACTCTCTTGTTTAGTTGTACTCCAACTATCTTTATTCACGGTGAGTAATTCTTTTGAAGTCAGTGTGTCTACGCAAGTGAGTAATGGCCTCAGGATCCGGCCCTTCAACAGTGTATGACATGTTATGTTTCAAATGCTTCAGCACTGTTGTTTTTAATACTGCATTGCAATTTACCTACTGGAATTATCTTCTGAATAGCTTCTTTCCTTGGATTCCATTATGTATATTCTTTTATTTATTACATTTTCACTTTGATCTCTGTGCCAATCAAGATAAGCTCAATAAAGATAGAATTTTAATGAACACAAGGAACTATGTGTAGCTGCAACAGCCAGTTTTACTAGTTTTATGGGTGTGTGCATTTATTTTTACTTGTGTAAAATCCAGATTGTAGGGTTGCAGTGTGCGAAGCACTTCACATTAATTTGGTTGTTCTAAAGAATGAGATATCTCTATTATTTCCATGACTATCAAAAGTACCTCATTTTATCTATTTGATATTTTTCATTTGATTATATAGAATTAAAGGAGACTGTTAAGAAAAACAAATTCTAAATAGGATAATGACAAAGATTCACATCTTCCAGAGAGGATACCTAGGAGACTTTAAGAATAGGGACTGCTAACAGTGAAATGTCTACCACCTGGCTCCAGATAGGTTACAGGTGGATGTTTCCAAGGTCAGGATCAAAGAAACTTAAACCCATTAAAACCCTTTACCTGGAGTAGAAAGGGTAGGAAACAAGTGGCAGTTGCTGGGTATCTGTATCATCTAGTATAAGAGAACATATGAGAGGAACATATGGAAAATACACAAGGAAAGACTAAGGCTTAGATGGAGATCTGCAAGCTTTTTGACATCTTTCTTTACTGTTATATATCTTTCGATAAGTAATACATGGGTTACCCAAATAAGACAGTCAGTGCAAGCTCTTGGAGAGATATTTCTGTACATGTGTGAAATCCAGTCAGGTTATGATCAGGAGATAGAGGTAGCCTCCCCCAGTCCAAGGTCCAGCCATGGAGCTGTCAAGGGGACAGTTTCTATCACAATAGACAGGAGCCAGGAAAAAGAGCAGGTTCCAATTGTGAGAGCTGTTTGGAATAAAAAAAAGGGAAAGAGGAGAGGTCTGTGATAGAAAAGGTCTTGCAAGAAGATCTAAACCACAGCTTGTCCTGCAACAGTGGAAGGTGTTTTAACAGATAATAACCACCAAAGCTGCACAGGTACATGAAATTAGTCAAAATGTAAAAGTTAGACTTCATTGTCTATAATGTAACAACATTAATAAAAGTGATGATTGTTTCATAATCAAAGCAGTTGTTATCAAAGGGATGATGGTTTGACCACACTTCTGTTCCTTTCCATTTTTCTGGAAACATTGAATTACCTTACCATTGAAGCCACTTGTGGGTGTTTGGACTGTGACACAACATGGACATCACATTGGACAAAAATGCATTTCCCAGTGAGTGCACCCATAGTAGCTGCTGCTGAGGCCCCCCCCAAAAAAGGAACAACTAGGGCTTGACTTGGTGCAATTCATTATAGGGGAGCCATAATGTTGTGGTGCAATTAATTATAGTAGAGTGATAATGTTGTGGACTTATTCCACAACACATTGATTCTGACAATGAAGTTGATACCAGTTGCCTGTCCAAGGTGCTCATTTCAAGGCAAAGTAGATTTCTGTACAGCCATTCCAGATTGCTTTGTCATTACTGACAGAATTTTACACCTGCATAGAGTGTGAGCTGCTAAGGAACATCGGGAAGATGCAGTCTCCCCCCTTTTGGAGGTACTATGCATTGTTGGTGGTGGAGTGCTCTGGATGGAGCCCTGGAGCCTGGCTTCAGCCCCGGTTCCTGGGGTGCACTCACATGTGTGCTGCACAATTCCAAAAACAGACACAAGGCAAATTTGCACCTAAAGAGTTACTTCTCCAGAGCACTAAATTGCTAACATAGGTGCACTGGTTGAGCACCAACCTACCCATTTGAGTGAAAGCTGGCATGAAACAAACTCATTCTCCTTTCAAACTGCAGTGACAAATACCTGTATTGGAAGATATTTATGCTCTTCTTTACGAGATTTACTACAGTTTAGCAATTCACAACAAAGAAGAATCAACACCATGTGTCCACCCAGTCCCCAGTGAAACACCAATGGGGTGTGAAGAAGAGCCTCAGACTCACCATCATAATTATTTGCTGTATATTAAAAGTGTTATGATAAATAAGGTCAGATGCACCTGTCATCTAAATGAAGAAATCAAAGGTAGATTCTCTTTCCTAAATTTACCCTCACCTTCCAGTACTGTCTCAGAAGCATGAGGTATCATAGTTCAAAAAAATCACTAAATTTTAACCGGTTTCAAGAGTTCATCTGACCATCTTCTTGATGACATAACTAAAGTTCTTCTCTAGAAAATGACAGAAGGACTCCAGCAACGTAGGCAGAAGTTGTAGCAGCTCAAGCAATTGGTGCCACCGAGATAATGATGTTAAGTGTTCATGAGACAGGGGAAGTGTGGAAAACACATGGCTCTGCCAGAAGGATCAGGAAAAGGAGGATGGGAATGAAGGATGAGACACAGCATGTTGTTGCCATAGTGGGAAGAGTATATTGTATACATTAGCCAAGGAACAAGACGGTATGCCTGCCTCTCAATGATGCAGGATGTTTGTTCATGGTTTGTCAGTGCTTCATCATAGAAATTTTTTATGCTCCACTCTGAATGCATGTATGATAGAGGTTTTTGTCCTTGCCTTAATTATTTGCTCAAATCCTGAAATGTCCCCTGTTAAGCTCATACTTTTTATTCAGAGTAGGACTTTTTCTCAACACATCCTCAGTGTAACATTGGACTTACCTGGACAGTCAGGGCTTGATCTGTGCTCTGCATTTCTGGTGGGACAGCTCTGTCACCACATGTGGGATTTTTGGGTTTTGACAAATATGGACATACCAGCAAGAGGCCTGTCTATACTGGCCATAGCCCTGGAAGAAGACCACTCTTACACCAGCAAAGTACTCTAGTGTAGACAGCTTCAAGCACAGAGTACATATCTCTCTGTATTTTGTTCAGATGTGACCACAGTCTTCTGCTTTGTTTCAGGGAGAGTACTGAAAGTAGTTGAAGAATCTCTGTTAATTTTTAAGCAGAAATTATAAAGTACAAATCATTTCTTTCCCTTTATTCAGCTCTGTGGTTTGACTTTAAATAATTAGCACAAATCTATTGCTAAAATTTTAGGATGAACAACTGGATAAAAATCCATGCAATATAAAAAAAAAAAGGTCTCTTGCTGACTGAAGAAGTCAGTTAATGCTTTATTTGGTCCTCATGTGTCGTTTGATATAACCTGCACAGCTGAGGCACAACACGGAATGAATACAAGTTGGATTCCAACCTCTGCACTTTCAAGAGCCAGTCCTGCTTCACTGACTTCAAAGAAACCTGAAGAATGAAACCAGAATACAGTGTCCTACAGACTGGGTAAATACATAGGAAAGCTGTGCAGCTTTGCAGTTTCCATCAAGGAAAGCCAGCAGCTAGAAAAAGGTGTTCACCTATTACCATGAGGAAAATTAATAGTGTATACCAGGCAAACAATTTCACCTCCCTTGCCTCAAAGGGAAAATAGCCACAGGAGGTGCATCCTTGGTGTACACATATCTTCCCAGGTGAGTGGGATGGAATAACAAGCAGCTCTTCTGAGATCCCTGCAGGTGTGTGAAACTGCACGTGAACTCTTCCCAAGAGAGAGTCAAGTTTGGGTTGGTGGAGAGGGCATTTAAGTGGAATCCCTTGTAAAATCTTGCTGGGCAGAGGAAGTATCCCATGTAGGCCTGCTGATGCTGTGAAGCCAAAAGGCGAGGCAGCACACATACATAATCTATCAGTCACTTTGACATGTGTGGGGTGGCTTCACTGAGCAGACTTCATGTCTCAGAGATCTGCTGAGCCACGCTGCCAGATGGCCTGCCTCGCTCATCCCCCAGGGCTGCAACATCTTCTTCTCTGCCATGGGCCTCCGGGAACAGGCTTCCCTTTTTGGTCAGGCTGGGAATCTGTGGCCCATGGGCTGGGCTGAGTCTGGAGTTCCATTCCAGAGGACCTGGAGCCACCCCAGCAGGAGGAAGGCAGACACAGTCATCTTGTTACTGCACAGAAAGTGAACGTTAATTGTGTTTCTAGTTATCATAGGAGAAGCCTCTTGTGTGTGTCGATGCACAGCCCACAAAGAATGTACCAAAATCCCAACTAAACCCTAGGTTAAAAAAAAGAAAATTCCCATCCTGTGACTGCAGAACCTCCTCTGTCCGTGAATCTGTAGCAAATGATACAACAGAGTCACATCAGGTGCAGCAACATTCTATCCTTCACGTAACACAAAGCAGACAGTTTATCACCTAGCTCTCCACATAACAGAGCCTGCATTATTATTACGATGAGCATAACCTTGTACTCTGTCAGTGATTAATTTATGTGTGTCTCTTCTGTTAACAAATGGATTTTGTAGTGAGCTCTAATGATGGGACACAACTACTTTTGCTGAAAGAAATGTGGATTTAAGTAAAAATATTTTGAAAATCACTGTCACATTCATAACTTTTTTCTAAAGCAAAATTGTCTCTCAATTTCCTTGGCCACAAAAATAAATGAAGCATTTTGGTTTTCTTTTAAGTACAAGGCTAAATTCAATTTGAAATCTGCACAGAACATTTTCTTTTCAATCAATTCAAGGTGATTTCTTGAATGACAACAAAATGTTATCAAGATAACAAGAAAGTCAATTATTCTCACAACCTTGTCTCATTCCCTATACTGAGGGCAGGATGTGAAAGTCACCACTTGTAGGTAAGTATATTTTTAAAGGGCAGGTGCTCTGAAACAAAACATTACAAAGTGATGCTAATTAAGTAAATGTGATGCAAATGAACCTCTCTAGTGCCAGTAAAAAATTACTTTGAGATATGGCTTGGAAACTGAAGAAACTGGATAAATAAAGAATATTCAGAATCGTGTATTTTACAACTAAATATCAGTACATACATTACATGCAAATGTTACAATTGTTCTGAGAGAGACTAAAACTTTACCCTCTGATTAACTATCTGTGAGGAAACAGATTAAAGAGGCATTTACCATCTAACAAACAACTATAATATTATAGCGAAACCCTTTGAAACATCTTTCTGATTTAGAAAAAGCCTTCTAAAGCATCAGTGTGAATATTCATGAAAATCAAGTGCTAAGAAAACACTGACATCAGAATTACAAAATTATCTGTCTGAGGAAAAAATAGTAGTGTGCCATGCTAAAAATACAGCACCCAAAAAACTCTCCTCAATGAATCAAAGCAATATAAGGCTAGAAATGACCTTAAGATGTTGCTGTGTTCCCAGATCATCCCTACAGGTGTTTTTCTAGCCCATCCTTAAAAGCCTCCAGAAAAGGAGATTTTCAATTGCCTCAAGTGAATCTATCTTCTTCTGGTAATCTTCTTGCTGTAGTAGATTTTTACATTCCCTCCTCAGTCTCCCCCTTTTAGACCAGGCAATTGTCTTTCTGTGGCTCTTCTGTATTCTAAACCTCCTACCCTGATTGTTACCTTCACCTGGAGTTTGTCTACATCCTTGTTCAAGTGCAGCTCCCAAAAGTGGGCAGAGTCTTCCAGCTAAGGTTTCACCAGTGCCAAACAAAGCTAAGCACTTCCCTCCCATCTCTTACAGATTACATTCTTGATCATGTCATGCTGAATTTGTCTTGGTCACAAAAGCCTCAGGTTGCTGACTTGGTTTGTGCTTCACAGTAATCTCCAAATCCTTTCCTGTAGTGCTGCTGTATCTCTCATTATTCTCCATTTTTTTGTGTGTGTTTGATTTTTCTCTCTGAACTCCAGTTTTCTGCACTGCCCCCTACTTAGTTTCATTCTGTGGATTTCAGGCCATCCCTCTACTTTGCCCATTTGATTTCTGAAGCTCTCCTCCAAAGTGCTTGGAGCATCATCCCGTTGGTGCCATCTGCAAATTAACTGTGTGTGTATGTGCTCTAGCCTGTTGTCTAGATCCTTAATGAAAACCCAGATTAGGGCTGGGACCAGGATGAAAGGCTGCAAGGACCCAACTTGAAAGGACTTCACAATTTTGCAGTGAATCTCATGCTTAATCTTTAAGAAAGATGTTTCAGGCTGTCCTACTTCCCAATTATTTCCTATAGACTGTTTCCTTACCTTGCTTATGACATCCTGAGAAACAGTGTCAGAGAAGTCTCACCAAAATATTTATCTGCTGTTCCCCCACCCTTCAGCAGGTTAGTTATCCACTCAAAGAAGAAAAAGGGCACATTAAGGAAATACTTTCACATTGAATCATGCAACAATCCTTACATTCTAAACAAAATTCTAAAGTAATTTCTAAAATAAATGCCTGAACTTTCTTATCAGTGATTTAATAAACCTCCCCTGTGTAAAGAAGAAAAAAATAAGACACTCATACTACAGGTATGTATAAATACTTCTGATCAGACAGCAAATGATTAAAACTTATTCTTCACTTATAAACTGTTTGCTTTGGCATTTGCCATATAATGTGTCTATACAAAGAGAAGGCTAGTCATGCAACATAATTATTTTCCCACCTGTTCTGTCACAAAGTTTCCTGAAAGAGCAGTTTTTCTTCACTCTCTGTATGTAACCTCGAAATAGTATCTTATGGTCACAAAACTCTTATGTTATGTAAATATCTTTTAGGGCATTTGATCTTTTCCCTCTTCTTTCCTCCTCTTCCATTAACAGTTTTTATTGCAGTTGCTTGAATACAAGGTAATGAAAGATCATGTTTCTGTTTACACTAGGTCCAAATTGGTACACAGAACAAGAGAGGAAACAAAAAGTCTGGGCGTCATTATAGAGATTGTCATCAAACAACCACTATTTTTTAGTTTGTAGTTTAATCAGTGTCTAGAATGACACATCAGGACCTGGCAGTTAATGCGTTAAAGGGGCTTTCTCAAGGATTCTTTGCAAAATACTATTTTATTTCTCTGCGCTGTGAAAAGCAATGTATTTTAACGTGGTAAATAATTTAAATTAGATAATAACTTATACTTATGTATGATGCATGATCAGTGAGTGATTTGTGATTGCATAATGATTTCTGTTCTTCAGACAAGGTATGAAGCTCTGCTCAGCATTACATGGGGATGGGAGGTGAGTCAGACTATTACTTGCATACCCTTTGGACTATTCCAGGAGAGAAATGAAAAGTCTCCAACAGTGGGAATGGTGCTGTTATATCACACAAGAGACGAAGACGATAAGAAAAGCCAGGCGGAGTGTGCATCCTTCTTGTGGCTGTGAAGAGCTATGTCTTTCTACATTACCATACTAGGGCACATGTCAAGAGAAGAAAATAGCCTGACATCAGCTTCCCTCTGCACAGGGACGCAGGAGGTACTGAAGTCCAATGGCTATTTCATCCACTGGTCGTGTAAGGTGTGTAGGCAGCTTTACTGTCACTCCATGTGCTAGAGAAGGGTTTCACTTCTCCTTTACTTCATCTGATCCATTAAATCAGCTCCTGTATTCCTGTCCAGGGGATGGTCTAGGGGATATATGGAATCTCTGAGATTCAGGCCTAAAATGTATTCTCTCTGGTTTTGTTATTATTCTTATTAAACACACTACAGACAGGCTCATTTGAAAACAAGTAAGTCATCTTGTGTCACTGATCCTTTGAAGCAGTGTATTTGCACCAGAAATAAGATCATCTTTTGGTATATTTATTGAAATCAACACTATTAATATCAATGTTTCTAGAAGAGAGTATTCCTAATTCTAAAAATAGTGTTTTAATCATCCAAGCCAATCAGAGCCAGCCCCTCAGTTCTGGGCTAGTTGTTTCTTGCCAAACTAGCTCTCCTCGCTCATCGATTAACTTCCAATTTACCAACAGCTCTTTCTTAGGGGACAGTTGATGATATGATGGCAGCTTTCACAGACAATACAGAGCTAACTGTAAACTACCCAGACCGAGTGAGAGCAACATCAATATAAAGTTTAGTACAGGCTGCATGTATATCTCAGCCAGGTAAATATTTGTGTGGTCGGCCAAAGTAGAGCCCTATACTGCTGCAGTTACACTATTAGCTAATTTACAGCTAGTGTGGTGATACTAACACTGGCTACAGTGATAACCTTAGTTGAAGTATAGGTACACGCTAAAAAGGAAGAGATTTACTAGGCTTGTTTTCTAAAAATTTTCAGTAACAGCCAGCAAAGACTGTTGATCCTTATTTGTTCTTCTAGCTCAGTACATTTTGTAATGTTCAGCAAACAAACACCCCAGTAGCAACACCTAAATGCCTTCAAATGTCTATACAAGAACTGAACTGGTCTCATTCAAAATGTGTGAACCCAGCTAAAACCAGGATGCAGTAAAAATACACAGGAATTTAAAAGACTGGAAAACTTACCTATTTGCAAGGAAAAAGAGTCATACTGAATTGCAGTTTCAGTTGTGTCAAACTTGAAGTATCAAACTGACTACCAAGCAGTGACAGTTAGTTTGCATATATTGATATGTAAACCGATCAATGAAAGAAGTGTGTAGAAGAAAAATTTTATTGAGAGAATACTGGTTATATGCATTAAGAATTGAATATGGCAAGGTTAACATGGATGGATGGATGGATAGATAGATAGATAGATAGATAGATAGATAGATAGATAGATAGATTGATAGATAGGCAGATCTGGAATGAGGAACTGTCCACCCTGTACAAAGATAAGTGGTAGGGGAAATGTTCTATTTGTATTGATTTAGTACATAAATATTACAGTTTCCATGGTGTTGGTATTTGTCAAACTACTTTCTAAAGAGAAGTTCAAATACTGAACAGTTAAATGACTAAGAATGTCATTTGAATGTTAGTTACTTCAAAAACTTAGTATGTAACAATATCCACCCAAAGCATTTACAAATTCCAAACCACCACAATTATTTTTGAAATTATAACCCCTCCCATGAAATATGTATAAACACAATCCTCCCTAGTGAGTGCTTGAAAATCTGGCCCTTTGGCCCCAATCTTTGGTTCTTTGGTTAGTTAATTAATAGGCTTTTCCCAGAAAATAATTTTCATACAAATCCGAACAATGGACAAATTCATGGAAAACGTGAACAGCTCATAGGCAAATCATGAACAGAAGAAACAGTTGGAGTTCTTCAAGCAGCCTGATAGATCAAAAGACCTCTTATTTTTCTTAGTACCAGAAAGAGTGAGGTCCTAGTACGTCTGAGAGGCAGTGTGGTAATTTACCTGTAGAGGGTTAATGTAACTCTAGAGAGGAAATGATAGTCAAGTATTACAATAATTTAGGCTCCATCTATTCCTGTCATTCCTGTTAAATTTAACCTGTTTTTCCTAATTCCCCATACTACAGAAACTGCAGTTTGTTGAAATACATTACAGTGCGAGGGGGCTTCGCAATTTTTCTCTAATTACTGCGTGAAGTACTAAAGAAATCATTTCAAAGGGAGTGAGTAACATGTTTAAGCATCTTTAAAAATCCCATTGCACCACATCTGTATCTTTAGACACCTAAGTATTTATGAAAAGCTAGCTCTTTGCAGATGCATAATTTCAAGTCCACTGATAGCTCATCACAGTCAGAGGATACTGTTCACACACTTGAAGTTACACATGTTCCTGAGTGCTTTGCAGAATAAGGGTCTACTTTATCTGTCAAATGGAAGTACAAACAGCTGGAAACTCTTTACTAAGCAGCCGGAAGGGTGGAAATAAAATGAGAATTTAATAAATCATAAAAATGTTCTGGCGACTGGTTTTGCATGAAAAATTCAAGCAAACTCCAAACATTTTTGGATGGAAGTCTCAAAGACACATCAATATATTCTGAGTAATAAAAACCCACCCTTGTACTCACATATTTCATTTACCCACTTGCTGACTTCATCTTGCACTTTTGAATAAGACAAACTCTCATTAAAACTAATGGCAGTTTTGCCTAAACATGCACCTGCAGGATCGGGCTTCAGTTGCTGAAACTCACATTTACTCCCTGAAACTACCAGCAGATCAGCATGCTGATAAGCACTGAATACATTACCGCAGGAGAACATACAAAGCTGCGTTTGAACAGGTGACATTTCCTTTTCAAGGCAGACCTGTTCAAAAGTTTAGCATTAATCATTTCCAAGCAGGCATAACAGAATTATCTACTATATCTGTCAACTTTCTGCTTCTTATAAAGGTAAACTTCTTCAACCTGTAGAAAGCTATGTCAAAACCAATAAAATAGAGCCACTGATTAACTACTTAGAGCAATTTAACAGCAGCATCAGAACTTGCTCCATCAACAGTTGCTACATGCCAGCAATATATATGTGTATATATGTATA
This sequence comes from Strix uralensis, assembly GCF_047716275.1. Taxonomy (NCBI): domain Eukaryota; kingdom Metazoa; phylum Chordata; class Aves; order Strigiformes; family Strigidae; genus Strix; species Strix uralensis. The sequence goes on from NC_133973.1 coordinate 92,564,575, forward strand.
CATATTTATATACTGCTTGAAGTAAGAGACAATACTTGGTTTGGTTACCCCAGGCTCAGTTCTGCAGAGCACTATGGTCACAATTGACTTTTCACAGAGGAGTGAACACACTGAACACACCAGACTGGACTAGCAATTGATAGCCATGTATGCTACAAGAAGTGTACAACGGATGCACCTGTGTCCTATTTTGAAAAGCCTCCATGGGGTTTGTTTCAAGTGCTTGAACCACTACAACCCATTGTCTGCAACAAACAAAAGGGAAAAGCACTTACATACTATTAACAGTACCTGTAGCACTCCAGAAGCAGTTACTAGCACCCACAACATTGCCCATGCAGCTGGGAAAGAGGGTTGTCCCCAACTCCCAAAGTTCCTGTTTGCTGTGGTGTGCCTGGGAAATCTGCCTGGTGGGCTGTGGGATGCATAGCAGCACTGTGAACTGAGAGGGAGTCTCTTGGATTCTGCAAAGTGGTTTTCAGCCACAGCTGGGGCTGCGCTTGCAGATTTTACTATTTGTGCAGTCCAGCTGCACTTACACTAATGAATGACACTTTCATGGGACCATTCTCCAGCATCAAAACTTGCCAACTCACAGTGTACCATGCCATTAGAATTAAACTCTCTTACTCCCCAAAACAGGGTGGCCACACTCACATGGCCACCTGGGAACAGTCCCTGGCATCTGTCAAGTCCCCATTTGTGCCAGGGAATTGTTTTGGGGTGTGCTTGATGCCCCAGGCTAAAGTCATGTCAGTGACTGTTCTGATGACTTAAGTCCCAGTGCCCTGGCACCATTTAATTTACTAGTGGAGAGGCGGACTCAGTGCATGTGGTCTTGGGAGCAGCCTCAGGGAGCATCTCAGAGTGAATGTAGAAATATCCCCTGAGGTTATTGATGGGACAAGTAACTCCTTGATCTGAGTAAGATTATCAACATCTGGCATATAATTAACACCACTGTCCAAACTGGCAATACACTAATACAGTAATACTTAGCACTGTTGTAGCTTGCTCTGTTTTGATTAATGCGTGTGCATTTAACTAAACAGTATACATTAACTATTATTAACAGAACATTAATTGTTAACTACACATTACTTAGACACTATTAGATAATTGCCTCTCCATTAAGACATTAACCAATATGTCTATAGATTAAATTATTTGAAAAAAACCTCATCTGTATATCAGAAATACATTTATTAAATTATTACTCTTTGAGGGTACTGATTAAAGAATTCTGCACGTTTTTGCTCCTTTCCTACTGGGATATTTTTACTAATCTGGCTGTGGAAATACAACTCTACTTGTATGATCACCAAACAACTACCACATTCTTATAACCTCAGATCTTATCATCACGTCTACAAACTTTGCAGCACCAGTTATCAAAGTTTACTCATCAAGAAGCTCCTATTCCACAATAAAAAAATTAATTTCAGTGCCAAAGTGAATACCTGAATAAGGCTTCCTGATAACCCCAAATCAGAGAGTTTTTATTTGGAATTAGACTCTTAGGTTTCCATCTCTATTTTTCTTCAACAGGAGGTTAAGCAAAACTGAGTATGTACCCAGATGTTACTGCCACAGGCACTAACTTGAAAGACCGAGCTAGACCATGGATGGAGAAGGCCTTGTGTTCGTTGGTACAGTGCTGAACATGCTGAACTCTCTGCAGTGATGAGTCACTAGGGTCAGGACTGGGAGAAGCCTGAAACATGGGGCTTAACCAGCATGTGAACACCTACATCCAAGTTTGCTTTCCTGCAACTTCCCAGTACCACCACAGGCATCTCACTTTCACAGATTCTTGCCTTTTTGACTCAGGAAGTTACACACACACCTGGAATCATGCCCCAGATATATTTCCCCCATGAAAGAGCTCAAAAGCTTGGCCCCTGATCAAGCCTCAGCCTCAGTGGTATCCACAGCCTGAGGAACTTTGGTCCATTGGTCTTTCCTAAGGCATCCTACACACTGCCTGGATCCATCTGCATCCATACAATAGAGTGGCTCATATACCACTTTTTGTAAAACATAGCCAAAGGAAGAGTTGCCAACAACCACTTTGTATAAAACAATTTAGCATCTATGGTGTTCGTGAAGGATGGGTGATATGGAGCCTATGGTAATTTCCCATCTGGAGATGTTCAGCTACCCATCTTCCCAGGGAGAGCTCCAGCCACTGATGTGTTGAAGTTGCCAGGCTGTATGAAAAACAAACACAGGGACTTTGAGAGAGAGAAAGCAAGAAAAGGTATGACTGCATCCATCACCAAGGAGAAGAGGCCTATGTGTTGATCCTTTTTCCAAGAGTTGTTTGTATATTTTATCTAATGATTACTTCGTGTAAACAGTCCTCGTATGAGGGATGGAAATCTCTGGGGCTGTTCCAAAGCCCATTGAAGTCAATGGAAATCAAAGCCAACTGAAGTCAATAGAAAGTTTTCCACAGATTTCAGTAGGCTTTGGATCACTTCGGGAATACTTCTTGGGTGGTAAAGGCTCCATGCCAATGCACTGAAGGCATGCACCGATTGCATACTAACACACACGTTGTTGTGGCTTATTGCTATATTGGAACCAGCCTTTGAAAACTATCATAATATCCTGAGGCAAACTAGAGAGCCAATTATTCAAAATGTTGGTCTTGAATGTTTAAAGGCCCAGTCATGGGCTCCTTAGGCTAAGTTCCCACTGCCTTCAGTGAGAACTCTCTCTGAGGCAGACAGGCAGAGTCAAGCTCTGAGACTCACATTTGCAGGGTATTTTGATGTCCTTGGCACAGCCACAACTGCAGTTTAATGCAGGTAGCCAGCCTGACTTGAAACTATGTAATGTGGGTAGCGAACACAATTTAGCTGTATTAGCATAGCACTTCATATGGGTTAATTAGCCCTGCCAAGAGGCAGAGTTCATTAGCCTGAGGAGAAAGCTGCATGAAGATAGACTACTTCCGACTCATTTAGAGGTAGCTTTGCGAAGCACTGCTTTGTGCCATGTAGACCTGCTAACTATCCTCCTATTCCAAACATTACACCACTTCCGATTCTGCGGCAGCTGTGGCAATTGTGCAGTTCCTGTGGACCCATATGCCCTCTCCATGGAAGGCTCTGTCATGCAGTTTGGTGTTTCGGCTACCAGAGTGCACACATGGAGGCTTCCCTCTGACCAGTCCAAATAGTCCCAGGTTAAAGTTTGACATGCAAAATTTTAGCAAACAGATTTTACTTGCTTTCTTTTTCCAGAGAAAAAAACCCCAATCAGTTCTCCTAATGACTTCAGCAGTGCAAAGCTTAGACTCCTAGAGACAATTTCTAGTACAAACTAACAGCCTCATCACCAGGCCTTGACCATGTCCCTCATTCCTGCCTGCAATGACCATTTCTCTAAGGTTTGATCAGTAGCCTCTTCACACCCAAGGATTCCAGTTCAGGTTCCTTTTTCTAAAGGCACACCTTCCATTAAAACTTTTCCTGGCAGCTCTGCAAGTCTAATTTGCCCAATGCAATTTTAAGCTTTGTTTATTAATTTGCACAGGGTTACAGTTAACATACAAGTCACTTCAGTATCCTGACTGTAATAACACCTAAAAATTTACTCCAGAAATAAATTCAGATATGGTACATGATTCTGCAATCCACTTTATGCACTATTTATACTTTGGTGTCTTGATAATTATTGTGCTGGATCTGCCTGTATTTTTGGCTTAGGATCTCCTCATGGTAAGTGAGATGGTCTCAGTCCCAGAAGATGTGTAATATGCATGAGATCTAAATGAGAACTGAAGTTGCTCAACTAAGAACCACACAGGATTTTACCTATAAATGGAGATAAGATCTTTTCCCCATAGAGCTAAAGAGATAAATTGAATACAAGCAGACAGATAGACCAGACACCTGCCGTGTTTCTCAAGTGAGTTGCCACATTATGGGCATTCATATTACCAGAGGTGCAAGAAAAGGGAGAAGCAACGCTTGATTTGGTGTGATCCACCTTGGTTCTAGGAGCATCTCAATGGCAATCGATTTCATACTAATTGCCTGTCCTAGGCACATGACACCACACATCTGTACCCAGTAGGCAATCCAAAGTGTATTTCTGTACAGCTGCCACAGACTGTTTTGAGGTTGCTGGCAGAATCATCTGTTTGTTCAGAGTGCAAACTGCTGGAGAACATAGGGAAGACGTGCTTTTCCCCTTTTGGAGGTACCTTGCACCCATACTGTCTGTGGGATACTTTCACATGTGTGTTGCATGATTCCGGTTATAGACACAAGGCAAATTTTCACCTCAACAATAACTTCTCCAGAGTACTAAAGTAGCTAAAGTAGATAGACCCACAGAGTGCACCAAGCACCTACTTATGCAGACCACCAGAAGTTACCAAGGAAGCACTAAGCCCCTTGCAGGTTCTGGCTGTAAATTTGATTTCATGTCATGGTAACGAAAGACTCATCCAGTGCTACAGTGAGATCCCAATGTAAAGTCAGTTCTTGACTACTCCTGCTGAAAGTAATGTTTCAAAATCACTTCAGCTATTTGCACTTAGAAAAATAACTTCTCAAAACAACAAAATGATGTTCAAACTTAGAGAGGGGGTAAAGAATGGAGCTGTCCCCATAACTTAGATGTAGCTCTGTACTCAACAGAGTACTGTGCATTAACTTTAATGAAAAAACTGGATATTTAGAACTGTGAAAGTAAATGAGGGTTTCAACCAGCATTTAGAGTGCTTGGAATTTTTATCATTTAAAACTTTATAACAGTCCTCAATGGGCGAGCATACTGTCTGTTTGTTGTACATTTATATGCCCAATAGGCTGAATAACTTCAAAGAAATTTACTCTGCTGCTTGCTAAAAAGCCTTTTTAACATTATACACCTTCAGAAATGTTATGGTACCTGGTGCCAAGAGTCTGTATTTTTAAAATTCCCTACTTCGGCCTGAGTTCTGAACCCATTAAACTCAGTAAGAGTTTTGACATTGACTTAAAAGAGTGAAAGATCAAACAATTATCTGACAGACTGTAACAAGGCTCAGGAATAATTAGGGAGTTTTGAAGCCTATCCATATAGGGGATTTTTCTTTGCTTTTGAATAAGAAATGTATTCACAAGTGTATTTTGAAAATATTAGTTTAAATTTAGAAGTAGGAAGATTTAGCATTAAGGCAGATGTTTGACTCAAGGTTTTGGTCTTCTTTCATATATTTTGCACATTTTTGACATCTCTTCTTATCTAAATAAGACTAAGGGAAGACAGGATGACAGTTAGGTTGGAACTAATGTAATGTTTCATGCTTTTGTTGGTCAGGGATGGCATCTCACATAGAAGTACACTTTAATTATTCTTTTCAAATCCTTTCTTCCTGCCCCAAAAATTCATCCTAATTCACAGAAGACATCATTAGAACATCATTTCACTGAACTGTTTTTTTGGTATCTCTGCGGTTAAAGCTTGAGAGCTCTTCAGTGAACCAGCAATTGCAAATTGTTTTCAAAATTGAATTTATCAAACGAAAAATATGTGGATGCATACACAGGTCTCAAGTCATTGATTTCTGCTGAGACATATTGTCAAAACACAGTGTTTATTAATAGTGCAACCTGCAGCTGTATACTACAAAGCTACCTGTTTTGTTATTCTCAGGTCATTAGAAAATTTCTGGAAAGAGCAGCCATCACCTGGGTCAAACCATTATTCTAGAAAAGGCCGATCTGTTATTAGATTCAACTACTGATATGTCTCTCACACTCTCACCAGTCTCCTAGAGCTGAGTAGTTGCTGGTCCCAGTTGTGGATATGTCCATGTCACTGGCTCCTGAACAACCAGCTACCTAGACATGGTCTTTCCCAGGCCATGCAGATGTGGCAGACTGGGTGTCTCTGTCCCTCAGGAACAATATGACCAGGAAGTATGGAAACACACGCGTTAGTGAGAGAACTTTGTGTCTGTGCATACACAGATGCACACTTAAATCTTAAATGAGAGGATGTTAGCATCTCTTTAAAAAAATAAAGAAACTCTTGAGCACTCCTTGAGCATCTCCTGTATTCCTTATGTGGGCTAAAACTTTTAAAAGTATCAGTAGCTCTCCCAACAACACAGAATGCCTGAGCTTTTCTAAAATATGCTGTTATTCTTGTCAAATCTACATATAAGTCCTATCTTTTTTAAGTTTAATTTGTTTAGTACCTAGATAAAAACACAAGTCTTTTTCCCACCACTATGTGTAGCCACAAAACCTAGAATAAATAATAAGATAGAGGGAAAATGTTGGATTGTGTTTCGTGGTTTGTAAAAGAAAATGTTGGATTGTGTTTCATGGTTTGTAAAAGACAAACTGACATGTCTTATTATTGTAACAAGACAACCAAATTTATATTTTGCAGATATTTTCGGAAGCCCACCACCATAGTGCTACATTGCTGTATAAGAGTACTTCTAGGGCTTAAAAGTGAAGTTAAATCATGGGAAAGGTCAAGGTGTCACATTTCATGTACTTATTTCTGGAAAAGGTTCAGCCACATCTGCATCAAGCATAATAGTTATAAAAGACTACACATGTCAGTTTTCCAAGGTTTGAAGTCATAGGAAAATTTGGCATTCAACAGGACCCCAAATATTTGTGCCCTGTGGATGTACTGTTTAGCAGAGTCATTTAAATAAACTGCAATTTATCTTTCGATAAATTCACTGATCAGCTTTTTCTTTCATTTTGACTGGGAATCATAGTCTGATGACTAACCATGATGACATCTCTTCCATGACTGCCTAAAAGCATCCAACAGAAGGACCCGAGCAAACCTGACCCTATGCAAAGCTTGAACAGGAAGAAATTCGGAAATCCAGGTGACAAAGACACAACCCAAGCATTCATGGATAAGCCCACAAGAAATGAATGAGCTGAAAGCCTCCATTTGGTTCTTTTTTCTCATGACTGAGTCAGCAAAGTAAGAAGAAAACCAAGAAGCCTAAATAAAGTAATAACATGGTTTTGAAGCTTTCCTTTCCCCCCCCCCCCCCCCCCAAGGATAAAGTTTATAATTTTTGTTAACAAAATAAAAATTATATTAACTACATTGCCTCCTGCATAGTCAGACTGACTTTTGGCAAGGATAAAAGTGTCAATGAGTAAGGCCCAAGATTCTGCAGCCAAAAGTTAAAGGCATTATTTTTTTTTCATTTGATTCCAGCTGTCAGACCAATTCATTACCTGGTAACCTCAACATTTCCTTTCATATAAGGAAAGGGACCAGTAATAAGATGTGGCTTTGTGTCCCACAGGGAACTTGGACAAGTAGCAGGAAAGCAGAAAATGAGGACTTTGACATTTCTTTCCCTCCCCAGTAATCAGTGCTACTGTTCAGGAGTGAGAACTTGAGCTGTATGCACCGGTGAGTCAGGTGGAGGGAAACAAGGGGATGAGACTGAATCTGCTGTGCAGGCCTTTGGGGAGGGCAAACCCTGAAACTGAATGGGTCCTTACTGTGAGTAATTAGGTTTTAGTGAAACCAATAAATGGCAAGACTTTCTTCAGGTGGCGTCCACATTCCACAAAAACATTAAATTAATGTTTCAGTTTCAGCTTGTTAAAAAACAAAAATTGCCTTAGGTTTAGCTCCATTCCCTGCATAGATAATTGTAGATAATTCCTGGCTTTTTTTTCTTTCAATATTCAATGTAATCCCAGGCAGGTCATTCAAAGCTCTGTATAACCACTCATCTATAAATACTGGAATATACAGTCAGTCCAATGGGGTCCGGAAAACTATTCAGCTTGTAACAAGAATGACCATGTAGAAAGACCTACCACATAGCTCTCTGGACCCCACTAACTGTGATGGCTAAAACTCCACTGACCATGCTGGTTTCTCAGAACTTGCCTTCCATCTTCTGCCTGCAATGACACCTAAATTTAGGTGTCTACAACCTGGAACTGAATCCAACCCCTTCAAACTGTCATTCAGGGCTCAGTTCAGTTGCCTGGACTTCGGTCTCCAGGGATTTCCAAGGTCCTGTGAGGTATCTCATGTGGTCTTCAAAACATCCTAGCCCTCCTGTGCCCTATCATCCAGCCCTGTGCAATTGCCTTGGCTGCCCTGAGGAGCCCAATAGCACCACACATCTAGTTTTCATCAAACATCACCAGACACCTAAGCTCAGGCACCTAACGCGAGCCCTTAGTTTGCACAGACATAGCCTACATCAATGAGGCCCTCATCTTAGCTGGAGGAGATGTCTGAAAAGGGAAATATCTAGCCAGATTTGCATAGTCTCATTTGTTAACTGATATTCTCTCAGCTTTGTGGTCCTTGCTCAGACAATTATTTCAAGATGACCTATTTTTTTTCCATTGAAATCTTTACAAAAATACTAGTTACACTGTAGTTTGATTTCTTAAATTGCCTAAGGGGGTTGACCCCACTTTTTCAACTAGTGGTACAGAAGAATGTCTCCATGAGCCACCCATGTGCCTCTCCAGTGACACAGGTCTGGGCTCCATGGCGTCCCTCCCCAGGCTCCCACACACAGGTCTCCAGTGGGGAATTCACCAACCTGGGTGGAACGGTAGGAAGGGGATTTCTCTCTCCTTCTTACTCCATGCCTTGTTAGATTGAATAACAGCCTGGTGAAGGCAATGGGGTGAGAGGGAGGAATGAATAAAAGCAGCAGATGATAGCCAACACACAGTTCAGACACTGAAGCATCCTGTCTTAAGTCACAGGGGTTTGTTTCCCCTTAGTTGTCAGTGGCCCTTTAAGTAACCCAATCTGTCCTCACTCCTGTTGAGATGGCTACTTTAAAACAAAAGGCTTTGTCAGATATAATCCTTTCAGTTTAAAATAGAGACAAGTTCAACAAGTTCTATATTTTGCTTCTTTAATCTGTTTCCTTATGACAAGCATTTATGGGAAAGCTTTAAACTTTTAAGCTTGCAACTCATATGATTTCAAACATCACGGATGCTCGGGTGTTACACTAAAATAAGAACTGTTACTCTGCAGCTGTTGCTGGCATTTCAAACAACCCCTTACTGCAGTCTCAAAACCAAATAAAAACATTTTTATTAAGTCAGAATAATGCAATATTTCGCATTATGCCATTCACAATCTTACAAGTAGTCAGGGACCTGAAGTTTATTTACTTGAGGGGAAGCCATTTTTTAGAATTCTATAACTGGACACCTGAGTGGTTTTATATGAACACTCATATGTTTACTCAGCATGTTTTCCAAAGCCAATGGTTTATATTTATGAGTGCCCTCAGTGTTAGATTCATAATTTCCCACTTAATTTACTTACAGGTCTTATTAAGTTTATGAAACAAAGAACGAGTGTACAGTGACAGACTTGGGTTTAAATCAAACACACTCCCACAAATGAGATCTAAGCAATAACTTGGAAAATTCATCTAAAAATCTGGTCTGATCCCTTTGAATGAATACATTAGCACTAACCACTGTGTTCAGAGAATAGACACACCTTTTATTTTTTTCAGCTATCAGAGTAATGAATGAATGGAACAATCTATTAAGGGATCAAGAAGATTCTTCACCTGAGACCCCTAAATAAAAATGGGATAGCTCTTTGAAAAGCCACGTCCCAGCTAAACTGCCTGCAATGTTGGAGATTTGCTCATCTCTCTGTTATATTCTCTTTTCTTTAATCGACTCCTGAGGAAGCTACTCTTGCTGTATTCCTATGCTGTGTTCAAATTAAAAGAGATGAGTCAAAATAGATCAAAGTGACTGATGGATAAGTAGTCACAGCATCTCATTTAGAACATCTCTTTTCCCTAAACAAAATTGATTCAGATCTTGTGTGGTAAATAAAGTGAATTCCACACAATCTGCTGTTCCAGAAAGGGTTTTTTTTTCAGGATGACTCCATGGTATTTGAAGTCCTGCATCCTCCTCCTAGACATCAGTGAATCTCATCCTTTCCATGGTCTTTAAGCAAATTTTCCTCTAGAATGTTCTTTTGTAGTTCCTTCTCTCCTGACTGGTTTTTCCTTTTGAATACAGAATTACACCAAACAGCCAACACCCTTGCTGTATTTAACAGAGGGCTGGCTGCTGCAAGGTGTTAGGCATACAGAAGTTGTGAGTGCTCATTCCTTTGCAGAATCAGGCCAAACTTTGTATGATGAAACTTTGTGATGAAATGGGCACTCTTGTCTTCAGGGAGAAAAGGCTGAAATGTATTAACCATGTAAGACCCCAGAGAGTTGTCAAGTGCTGTCTATCACTCCTTTCATGATTGAATGAACAAGGTTAGAAGAAGTAACTAACTGATAGAGCAAATATACTGCTGTTTCTTGCCAACACAGGGATTTCCATCAGCAATTTAGTTCCTCTTGGAGCACTTGTACTGTGAGGAGAGGATGAGGGAGTGGGGCTTGTTCAGCCTGGAGAAGAGACGTCTGCTGAGGCACACAACAGCAGCCCCCAGTACCTAAGGGAAGCCAGCAAGGAGGAGCCAGGTCCATCACAGTGGTGCATAGTGGGAAAACAAGAGGTGGTGGCCTTAAATTGAAAAAAGGGGAGATTCAGAGTGGCTATAAGGTAAAAAAACCAAAAATCGCTGTGAAGATAATCACCCCTTGCAAGTTTTCAAGACCCAACCAGATAAAGCCCTAACAACCTGGTCTGACTTTGTGCCTCACTCTGACTTGGGCAGGAGGTAGGATGAGAGACTTCCCGAGGTCTCTTCCCGTCTGACTGATTCTGTGGTTCTGTATCTAAGAGCACATGTTTCCAGGTTGTACATGTATATGGGTACAGTATATGAACTACAGACATATTTACTTTTGTCTGAAATCACTGCACTGATTATCACAGGGCATAGAGGAAGACCTTGTATTTTTGTACGGGCAATGTGGGGACAGGAGAAAGCTATATTCACATCATCTACATTTACTATTTTAGATGTGTAGCACAGGTGCAATTTAAAATACCTAAAGTGAGGGCCTCGTGATCTTTATATAATCTTGGCAAAGATAGGTGCCTCCAGAGAATGAACAGAGCATCTATTTTGGATTCATAAAGCTAGGGTCAACGTCTCCTCAGACTTCAGGTTGTGGATGTCATCGATTTGGATGTATATGTGGATATAGATATAGTTCTCTTACTCCTTTCACACAACTAGTAGCTATATATGGACACTTATTTTGATCAGCAACTGGTGCTGAGATGTAATATCCTCCTATTTGCTGTTATATTTTCAGCTGTATCAGAGAGATGTAATATGTTTATTTTGTATGTCACTAATTTGTAGTTTGCATTCCACAGTACTTTCTGCATGTTATTAGATTTCCCTTTTTTATCCTGGATGCTTTGTAGAGTGGCCTGTTGAGAATTTAACTTTAGGACAGAGATACTTCTTAAAATTAAAAAAACCCCCACGTTACATGCACAGATAGCTTTAGAAAGTAACTGGTATGTGCATATGTTTGTTTAACCTCCTAATGTAAATACATACATTCTGAAATGTATTTTAGCCCTCTAAGAAGCTAAGAGCAGCTCTCAAGATCACATGACAAGCAAAACATTTGTTAATCAGAAAAATTACAGCCTATTCATGCTTACTGTTTGATTATTTCCACTCTGACCTCAAAGATCCCATTGTTGATTGAACTAGTTATAGTAACTTCTATTTATTTTTACAACTAGCTATTATGAGTGCAAACTATCCTTATCTCCAAGTGATTGATAGGCACATTAAGAAGCTGTTCAACAGGTTGCTAGGTTTGAAGAAATGCTTAAATCATGATTAGTTATTCCTTATCAGCCAAGAGTGGGAGCTAAACTGAGATAAATACATGGTGACGAAAATTAAATTTCCAACGTCAAGTGCTCTCTCACTGTTTTCTGTTTGCTATCATTGAGCAGAGGTGCTACAGCTTCCTTTCAGTTTTATTTAAGGATCATTTGGGCTTTCTTAGCAAACTCAGTTGTCATGTTAGTGTGCTTAGGAGAGTTAAAAACCTTGTTCAATGATAACTTTCATCAAGGCCTCTATGTAGCTTTAGTGCGTGGAGAACTGTTAATTATATAAATGCATATTCACACTTTCTTCTATTAAAAATCTGAAACAAATAACTTTCATGGGTGAACATTTTTAAGTGTTAGACTCATTAAAATTCTCCATTGGGAGTTTATAGCTTTATTCGTGACATTCAGAATAACATTTATATCAGCTCAAGCCAGCTGTGCAACCTGAGGACAAAAAAATGGAAGGGCAGCTGTAGGAGGTATAGCTCCCTGTGATTTTACCAAATGTGAAGTCTCCTCTATTAATAGTCTGCAGATAACTCACACATTTCAGGTACATTTCTACCCTTATTCTCAAACTCTGGTTACTCCGGATAACATACAGTGTGATTTGAAACAATTTGTGAAGTCCGTATATGGGAAGAAGCACAACTTAAATGACCAGAAAATAAAAAGGAACTCAGGTCATAAGTACTTGTTTTTGGAAAAGGGAGCTGGAAAATTCAAAGTCAGCTGTCACAAAGGAGGGCTATTTTAACATATTTGTCAAAATGCGCTCTACTCAGTTTTTACTCCTTAAACTATATTTGTAAATAAAGTCACAAAGCATGAACTGACAACCATGTTACAGGAGATTTTCTGCGTGCAAGGGTTGCCAAAGCAGAATACTTCCTTCTCCAGTTTTAAACCACAACTACTCCAAATAAACCTTTGACACAATTAAAGGGCAGAATGATAGCAGGGACAGAGAACTAAAGTGAGGGTATCAATCTAAAACCTAAAAAAGTTTCCGTTTTTCCTATCAACATCCTACAAAGGGTGAAGGGGCTGAGCTTTCACTCCAGTTTACATTCAGAGTACGTGAAATGGGGAAGGGAAAGATGGTTTTCAGGTGGCTCTGAAACTATGAGATGCTCCATCAAACCCCCAAATGAATGCTTTCTATTTAAAAAAAAAAAAAAAAAAAAAAGAAATAAGAGAGACAAAACTTGAAGGTAACATGTTTGTAGCCAAGGTGATGAGGGACTTGGTTAGGACTGTGTGAAGCAGCTCAGCAGCAAAGCCTTCACAGGATGCACACACACTGGCTATACCTCTGCTTTACCTGCAGGGCTCAGGGCACACAGAGCAGGTAAGACAACAAATGCCAATCCTGGCTGAGAAAGGACATGGTAGCAAATTCTTCTGTACACCATACCTCGCAATGTCAAAATCTGAGAGACTGCTTCCATCCCTTCATGTGCCCAAGGAGGTGCAGGGAGGACACACATCTCACACCTTCCCTCGGACATCCCTACCATCATCTGAGCATACCTGAGGTATGCGGATGGGCGGTCTGAACCTTCCCGTAGAAACGGCCCCATGTTGAACAGAATAAATAAATATTCATTAAGCCAGGGAGAGAAAGAGAAACAGAAACAAAAGAAACCACGTGCTACTGCAAGCAAGGGCTGCAGGGCAGGGGAGAGAGAGCTGAATGCCTCAAAAGGTCCTGCATCAGCAAATCTGTCATAAAAAAGCAGTGAGAGAAACTCATTAGAGGTTATGATCACCTCCAGTTATCACAGAACCACAGCTGCCAGGATTCACAGATTTCCCCATGAAGACATATATAGGAACCCTTGCTGTGAGTGAAGCACTGATCGCTAAGTAGCCAGAGAGATGCTGCATCACAAAACTAACATTTACACCAAGGTTAGAGATGGCTCTGTGTGTGGCTGGCCTGTGAGGCTTGTGTAATGGTGGTATTTTGGTAGGCAGCCCCCCCATCCCTGACTTTCCAGCCCAAATGTCTGGGTGTCCATGCACAGGTGACAGACTGTAAGTGGCTCTTAACTGCAGTCTGCACCCAGGCTTGCACTTACATCTACCACCTCTCAACAAGATGCCTCAACCATTCTGCCATTTAACCAGTAAAACACAAATTACATTACAAACTTCCAAATTATCATCTCCTTAGTGTTGTGCTTCTCCTTGTTTACAAATGTCGAGTCAAGCATGTGTGGGATTGCAGGATCAAGGTAACACTGACTTCTCCCACTGTGTCCTCAGCTTGCAATTACTTCCAGCATTAGCACAGGGTGAATTCATCCTCTTTGTCACATAGTCTGTGCATTTTCCATCTCTCTGTGAGGCAGAAGAAAAATATTTGACCCCTGGATTGTAGAAGCCTTTTCTATGCTGTCAGTATGCCCACCTTAGAAACATACTACCTTAAAGGAAGGAAGCTTCATAGGGAAATCACAGATGCAAAATCTGCCTTAAGGAAATAAGTGGGTGGCAGCATGTAATTAATAGAAGAAACCTTCCAGAAAATACTTGCTACAGACAGAATCAGTCTTTACAGGAGACAGCCGTGACAAAATCCAAACTGCAATCTAATTTTTGTGGTATGCACATCTGAAAATAAATAAACAAAAGCAGTCTTAAGAATACCTCTCCCATTCAAGTCAGACTAGAACCTGGTACAGCTGTGGAACAAAGAGGCTGTGAACTGCTTGGTTTTGATATGACAGATCTAGCTGAAAGTCCCAGTTCTTCTTGGCCATACTAGCCAAAGGAGTATGAAGGACTGAGGGCTGTTAGGTTTAGGCTGACTTGGATGTGGTATGTGACCTGTGCTGTCTCATGGTGTTTTGTGTTGGTCAGCTGGTAGACTTCAAGAGCTCCATCAACTTTCATACACACATCAAAGGAGCCAAGGAACCACCAAGAGAATATGAAATGTAAGAAGACTGAAGGCAAGGAGATAGGGGAGGGGTGCAAGGGGGAAGGGAAAATACAGGACTGGGAACGATTACACTACACAAAGGGAATGAGACAGCAGCTGACCCTCAGCAAACATCAGCTGTTTGGCACATCCCTGAGAGGTGTGGATGTGGGGAGCTTCTCTGAGCTCCTGGGTCTGGGCGCACGTTCCAGTCACATCCTGACTCCAGAAAGAGGTAAATCATGGGTGCACACCAGCTCCCAGCTGCTCAGGCAGCCCCAGCGGCACCCTAGCAGAGCCCAGGGTGAGACACCACAGTCCGGGACTGTAACTGCCTCCCCAGGAGGCAGAGTTAAGTGCTGAGGATCAGACCCCAGTTACCTTACTGAATGCACAGCTAGTGATCCTGAGGGCTCTGTCCTCGAGCTGTCCCTCAAAGGCCATGACCAGGTAAGATCAATGTTTGAAGAACTCTTTTAAATATATCCTAGAGATATGGGAAGCTGAGGGCTTCTCATGAGCACCCTGTCCCACAGAGTGATCCTACACTGAGAGGCAAAGCCTTTGTGACCTAGGTTCATGAAAAAACACAGCAATAGACAGTTGTGTCTTTGAGTGCAGCCTGAACCTGGTTAGTAATAGTATAGGCAGTGGTGGTTCATGGATTAATAGCAGCTGTGGGGCAGCCATGGGCAGATGGGCAGGTCAGGAATAAGCCTGGTGGTGAAGGCAGATGGGCTGCCTTCTCCAGCTTCTTCCAGTAGGACACAGTGTAAGGCTGGTGACTGAAGGCAGCTGGTGCTTTGGATCTGTCCCTGCAACAGCAAAAGATCAGAGCGCAGAATGGTACAAGTACCACAAAGTGCTGCCCTTTTGAAATCTCTGTTCCTTGTCTTTTGTCTTCTTCTACCCTCCCCATTTAGAGCCCTTGCGAGCACAAATGTAGGAATTTCTCACTTGAGGTAGGATTGCTTATAATCTAACAAAATGTAACAATATGGCCTGAAATTTTACAGATGTCTATCTATCTCCTGCAAAGTTTCCTTTCTATTCACCTGCTATTTCTGAAACGATTTGTGGGCATTTTGGCATGCAAAGCAATTCTTGAGCTTTTCTGTTAAACAGCCCTAGGTTCCCATGTTTTCTAGCCAGTCCTCAGAAGTCCAACAATGATGGCAAACCTAGTTCTGTGCCTTTCCCTGCCTCTATGCAAATACACCCAAATTCAGGAAATTGAAAAATTTGAAAATTTGAGGTCTGCAGGGGGTTTAGCCTGCTCAGGCTAAAATCCTGAAGTATCACTGAACATGCTTGAGTTTCTCACAGGTTCCTACATGTGATCGTGTGGTACAAACACGGTCCCAGGCACAGCATGCAAGTCTGGGCAGGTATCCAGATCACCTAGATCTAGGCTTCTAGTTCACCTGTGCAGGACTCTGGTCTCACTGGGTATGTAAAACCAAGTTCTTTGCTCACACTCTGGTCAACACTATGTTCAAGGCCTTTGGCATCAGACTATAGTCACTATAATGACAAGACTATAGAATCCTTATCAAACCAGAGGTGGAAGCATGGCCCCTGTAGACCCAAGCACTGAGTGTCCCCACAAGGCAACTGAGCTAAAGAAAAGCAGACTTTCTTTGTGACTTAGTGGCTGGTAGCAATGGTTAGGAGTTAAAAGCAATCATGTACAAGAACCAAGAGCAAGAAACTTGTCTCTCCTACATCGCTGCTGGAACCAAGAACCAAGGCAGCGAGAAGAGGAAGCAGAGATGTGGTTTGAAGGGTAAGATGATAAAAGTCAGATCAGAGGGTCAGACTGGCATCCACTGGAAGGAGATGTTTTGTGAGATGGTCCCAAAGCAGGGAACAGAAACCTAGGTTGGCTGGGTGTGGAAATGGGGATCGATGACTGAGTATGGATAATTGGACTGGGACCTGGAACTGGAGAGCCAACTAGCTGAGAAACAGCAGCTGCATCTGTACTTACTTGCTCTGCAGCATATCTTAGGACCCTCATTTCCTGGTCATCTGAATTGTTGGGTCTGTTGGTACACACTGCAGCTCTCGTACAACACACGTGTCCAGGTTTCCATACCACCGTGGAGCCAGGGCATGATTAAGCACACATCCAGGCATGGGAACTGGGAAGCACTCTTGGGTCCAATGGTGTAAACACAGACAGCAAGTCTAGATAAGGAGCTTGAGAAAGATGAAGACAACAGCTACATCACCATGGTTTGTTAATGGATATGAGCAGCTTGGGCATGAGGGAAGACTGAGCAGGATATGAAAAGACAGTGAGATGAAGTGTTGGAGCTGGAGGACTCTTGAAGCAAAACCTTAGGAATGGGAAGCAGACCTGGGGGGAGCATGGGGTTGGAGTGGACATGGTTTAGCGGCATGGAAAGACCATGGTCTGGACATCGGGACAGACCACCTGACACGGCCAAGAAACTGGAGCAGTGTGACCAAGCTGTGTCGTAGCAAGTCCTGGCAGAGGGCTGGGACCAGCTATGGAGGGAATCAGACATCAGGTGAGAGCCTGGATGCAACTGGTGCCTACTTCTGATGTTATCCACTGCATGTTTAATCCTTGCCCAATTTGTGACACACAACTGGACATTATGATACATCCTGTCCAGTAAAAAGATACTTGACATGCCCAATGATCTGCCCAGTTGTGGTACTTACAAGATTAAATTTCTTGCTAAATTAATGTATGCTTTTGCATACATCTTAATTTTGATTATTTGGGTCAGGGAGCCTGTTTTATTCCTAACCTGAAATACTGAATACAGATTCTCTCACTTCTTTGTTATGTATCAAAAACGCAGGTCAAGTCTTTACATATATCTCGTTTGTCTAAAGCCAGTCTCTTGCACCTTTCTTAGACTGCTTTCCTGCTGCTCACATTATTCTTTAAAACACTTACCTTTATTACAACACTTTAAGGCTCATTCTCCTAACCACTTAAACCAAAATCCTACTAGTCCTAAGAGCTTCTTTTAACACTGATAATAGAAACTGGAAAAAGACTTTCCCAGAAACCTTATGCTGAAAGCCTCAGCTCCTTTTTGTGGGATCACATCCTTATATATAGCAGTCACACTGCATATTTTGTCTCAGACAGGCTTTTCAATAAAATTGCAATGCAAATAACCTACCTCCGGACTTTATTCCACTGCATTTTTTCCCAGGTGCTCTACTGAGTCTATCAGCTTCACAAGTCTCACTCAGGCTAGCATCCAGTTTGCAATTCTTATAACTGAAAAAAAAATAATTGTTTCCCAGCAAGATGCTTGCCAGGCCCCTTTTAGCAGTGGCAATAAGTAGTTTATGATCAGTTTCAACTAGCAAAGATTCCAATAAAGCTTTTTTACACTTCATGGCCAGAGACCAAGACTTCATTCTCTATTTGAGTGCTGTGACATTTCATTTCTATAAGTACCCATGACACATGATCCACTGTATTGCTACTTGGCTGGTCTCCAACCAGCCAGGCCAGTTTTGCTGCAGCTTGTTAGCTCCTGGAGTAACAATTTAATCCTGGGCTTTCTGTATGCAAGGGAATTACAGTACTGGTGTGGTAGAAGAGAGCAGAGGGAAGGCAATGGCCTGATGCAGTGAGGAAGAAGAGGTTGATTCTCTCTCTTGTTGTCTTGGAAGAGGAAATCACCTTCCAGGTATCAGGGTGGTGAGATGACTGTGGTTAGGGTGGACATCCGCCTGTGTCACCGGCCAGACTGTGCCTAGGACTGCTGTGACCACAGCTCCGACTGAGAGGAGAAAGGAAAGAAGAAAAGGCAGGCCATGAATGATCAGGACAATCTGGTGCTAGGAATGGGAGATAATGGGGGAGGATGAGGGAAAGAGAGTGATTCAGAGCAAGAGACATGAGGCGATGGGATTTTAGGTTACTGCAGAGCAGAAGAGAGATCCATCAGGACTAGAGAAAGACATCTTGGTTGAAGGCCCGGAAAACCTTCAATTCATAGTCACTTCAGCTCTGAAGGGTGGATGGCTCAGAGAGAGTCTAGCTTTCAGCTAGGGAAAGAGACTTGCACCTCTAGATTGTTAATCTGATTTTTGGTTTGTGTTAGTTTGGATTTTCTTATTTCAAAGATTGCAACCTTATCTGCAAGTTCAGTCACACTGTTGGAAGAGGTATGAGCCAGTCCTGTCCCAGAGATGTCTGTAGACAACTTAATTTTGCATTTAAAATCATAATATCTAGATTTTGGATGTCTACTTTACTTCTATGCACCATAAGAGTCATTGGCTTCTAAATTAGTTAGCTGACACAAATCCAGTTTTCCTTTCATACAGTCTTCCTTTCCAAGGAGATCTTGTACCCTTCCTTGTCTACCTCAGCAAGGCTACTAGGGATGCCATGTTGGTGGCAACCTCAACAGCGGGCTAATGTAAAAGGTCTTGTGGGCCTCTGAGTCCTTGGGAAGTAGTCCTCCCACAAGCCTTTTATCCAAAAGCTGACTACCACCATCATTCCTAATAAGCAAAAGGACCACTGGTTTTAGGCTGATTGTATAGGTACCTTCAGAACTAGGGCAGTACTATCAAGCTGGCCATCTTGACCATTGTCCAGGATTAGTTACTTAAAGTGCATTGAAATCTCAGTTTTCTATCTTAATCTAGATCTAGGAAATTATTTACAGGTAATTAATTACAAGGGTTAGTATTTGCCTCAGAATCCAGACCCACAGGTTCTGCTCTCAATTGGGCCGCAGCCATACCACGTCCTTCAATCAAGGTAGCTCTCAGTGCTTTTATTTCTTCAGCTAGGATATTACAGAAGTTACTTCACTGACTTTGGAACATGCAGATTAACAGTTTTACAGAGGATCCCACTTGAGTACTGTTAAAATGCTGTTGCTATGTTCTCTTAAAACAATAGGCATTTCAGTCTAATGCAAATACTAGCAAAATGATTCTGATAATTTACAAGTACAGCTGCAGGCAAGCATATTCACACAGATGCCTGCTAAAATGCAATGCAAGCAGCCTGGAATACCAAAGGTCTGTGTGGCAGTTGCTCATTTAAAAGGGCCATTAAAAGCACTTCTTGAGGGTGGGCAGACAAGCAGAGGAATAGCAGAAAAGACGGGAAGGGAAGGCAGGAAGCCACAGGTAGACCTGTCTTTCTGGGAAGAGTTTCAAAGGAGGGAAAGGAGAAGGTTGAAAACATCAAGGAACCAAGGCAGTAGACAGGTGACCAATTTGGCAGCCCCACCAAGGCCAAGGAAAGGGGCTGCCTGTGCCCATGAGATGACAAGGTGTTGAACTGCTCTGGCAGGAAGGACAAAGGTTGGGAAAACAAATGGATGTTGCTGGGAAAAGATGGCTTTATCACAGTGTCTTTCTCTACCACTTTGACTACTGAGTCTGCCCCTCCTTTGGGGTTATTCAAGTTTTGCCAGTAAATGGGAAATGGAGCTGCTTGACAAGGGTCCTAAAGGACTACAATCCCCAGCATCCTCTGAGGGATGTGTCCTGCCAAAGTCAGCCTGTTCGGTGCTAGTCAATGGAAAGGCACCACTATGGTCACACTCAGGTATTAGAAATATGCTCTCACTCCTAAAGGACTCAGGTTGGTTTTTTTCAGCTCTCACCTGTCCAATGCTTTATGGATTCCCAAGGTCAGGAGTAATAAAATA
This sequence comes from Strix uralensis, assembly GCF_047716275.1. Lineage (NCBI taxonomy): Eukaryota > Metazoa > Chordata > Aves > Strigiformes > Strigidae > Strix > Strix uralensis. The sequence goes on from NC_133973.1 coordinate 92,584,962, forward strand.
TTAACATCTAATCTGTCATACCACCAATGAAAACTATAATCTGGCCCATGACCTCACATGAGTACCAGGTTGTTAACTAAAGAAAGGAATCAAATCTTCCTCTAATAAATACTCCAGACTGTGACAGGTAAAATTCAGGTCATATGTCTCCTTTGAAGTTTTAATGGCCACTCCAATTTTATGATAAAGCCACTCACCTTATGTTTGTAGTAATTTTGCAAAGCCCGAAGCGGCTCTAGTCATCTTTGGTGCACAGTTCCCAAGGACAAAGCTCTCATAAAACTGCAAGCTTCAAAGGGATTAGACCTCTTCTTTTCTCTCCCTTTCTTTTTCTTTTTTTTCTTTTTTTTTTTTTTTCCAAAAAGGAACATTTCTGAACATTTCCTCTCATTTTCTACACAGCTCCCTGAGGATCCTCCCAGTTGAGCCCCCCAACTAGACTTCTTCCTCAAGCTCTGTCATTCAGTAAAATAAAATAAAATAAAATAAAATAAAATAAAATAAAATAAAATAAAATAAAATAAAATAAAATAAAATAAAATAAAATAAAATAAAATAAAATAAAATGCCTTTTGCCTTTTCCCTTTTCTTAATAGAAAGGCAATTTTCTGGGTCATTTCTGCTTTTTGTCTTTATTCTATTGTCAATGTGGAGTAATTTGAAGCAAATCAATAGAGCCTGTGTATTTGCATATTTCTCAGGCTCTAAGAAGGACCACATGTAGCAGAACTGCTCCCCTGAATGCCATTTTTTTTGTTTGTTTGTTTCCCTCCTTTTAAAGTCGGGGGGGAAGCTGAGCTGAATCTGCCAAAGCTTGAACTCCAAAGCTAACGTCCATCTTGGTAAATGAAACAGTGCCGGGGAACATTCCCAGGCACTGGAAGGCAATTGTCTGTTCTGTTTAATTGTTCACACAGTGCCTGGCACAGCAGAGCCGGGGCCAACTTTCCCAAACAATTCCCAAGCGTGGGCCAGCAGCTGGCATGGACCAGGGCCGCGCTCAATGGGCAGTGTGTGTGCAGGGCATGGAGAGGGAAGGGGAGCCCAGCAGCATGGATGTGGCCATTTCCATCTCCATCTCTGTCAGCCTTGGCACCAGGGAATGATCCCGACCACACTTAATTTACTAGTACAGAGACAGCTGTGGTTGCTCGAACTTAATTCTTGTACAACTACAGCCATTGCAAGGAGAAAGCTGCTTATCCAACTTCCCGGCATAAACATACATATATTTTTTTGTAGACTGATTTGTTTCCATTAATTGCTAAGGGTGTTTTTTTTCAGAAGTTTATGCTTAAATGCCAAGGATGAGACACACGGGGGAAAAAAAAAAACATTTGTCCATTTTGCTAATTCCCCAGTGGCATTAAGAAGTAAAAGTCTGAGAGGGAGCAGATGATGGGAACTTTCTGCACTTACACTGAATGCTGGAAAAGGATTCAAATCAGGTGTCTGTCCAGGCATGGGCCAAACCATTCTGAATCACAGCTGTGCAAATAGCATTCAGTTCAAGTTTATTCAGTTTTATCAGCGAATGTGCCAGCCCCAGATGTTTCTCCAGGCATGGTAAGGTGCACCAACCCACTCACCTTATGGCAGTGGTGGCTGGTAGTATTTGCATGAAAAGAATACTTGCTTGGAAACAAGCTAAAGACTAGTCAGATGGTCATCCTCCTTTCAGCCACCAGACCTCAGCTAACACCCTGTTCCCCGCTGCTGGGACCAAGTGAGTAACACTGAGAAGAAACAGTGGGAGATGCCTCTAAGAGACCATCGCAAAACAGCAATGCAGCCACAAGCAAATGAAGGAACATCTACCAGCCACTATATGCAAGCTAAATAACGTAAATACACAAAATAATCTCACAAAGATGATAAAAGAGGAACGTGCGGGTCCACTGAGCCTAACTTTTCTGTAGATGGTACATGTCAGAAATAGCTGGCATTCAGAACTGTCTTTTCGGGGCATGCTTCTTTAAGGTTACTGAAAAGTTCCTTTATGCAAGAAATTAGCTTAAATGTCCTAAGGCACAGTATGTACTCTGAAAATACTCACATTTCATTTGATTGCTGTTGTTAATGTTTCAGAAATGAAGTAAGTTTTCCCCTGGGGACATTTAGCCTGGCTTACCCATTTGTCTGAGCTTCTTCAAAGGAGGAATGATTCTTAGTTCTAGCCTGATAACAGCACAGGAGAAAAACCAAACGCAGTGTTAGGAAAACAGCGATTTATTAATTTTGGGGGTGGAGGGGAAGCCACAGGTAAATTTAGTAATAACATACAAATATTTGTATTAGAAAACTGCTGCTATTTCATTATTTAGCTGAAAACACTGAGAACAAAAAAACAAGCCAAACCAATTTCAACTTCAAGCATATCTGAACACATTGCTATTGCTTTTTCTTACCAACCCTTTGCGAATTTGAGTGTTCATTTAAGGGATTCATCAGAGATGGGCTGAGGGGAAAGGCTTGGACCATGTAAGGTTCTTACTGATAATGGGCAACAGAGGAAATGGTGTTAATCTGGCAAGAATTCTGCCATCTTCTGCAGCAGAAATCTTACAAATTTTGCTCTTGGGAGATCACTGTATTTGAACAAAACTGGAAAATAAACCTTTTCTTAAGGATCAAATCTGGACCTGGCCCCAGGAGAGACTGCAGATTAAAAGACTGGAATCCAGAAATTTGTTGTGAAAACTCCCTGAGAGCAATACACTCAGACTTCAAGTCTTCTTTTGTGTCATACTTACATACAGCAGTTTTTCAAATTAAATCCTATTTCACTATATCGTTTCAATCAGTGGTGGAGATTCCCAGTCCAGCCTGAAGTGTACAATGTGGCCAGAGTCCCCTACAAGGTGGTGACAGTACTCACCTGGTGCCAGCTCTGCACCATCACTACCAAGGGAGAAGGCTGCTCCTACAGCCCCAGACCTCAAGTTCAGCTCTGGTGCCAACGCAGCCTGCAGAAACAGATTTTTCAAGCCTTCTCCAGTCATGTGAGTTACTGAAGCTGCACATTGCTGCTTCTCACTGAAGCAAAACGTGAGGCCTGATCCACCTAAAAGAGATTTAGCACCTAAGGTGGGGTGTAATGTAAGCATATAACCCAGAACACCTTCGTACTGCTAATGTTTAACCCTACAGGCTAAACTCCATATGCTGATAAATTTATGAGTCTAAAATTCCTTAGGGTCCTAGAGCTCTGCTTTGTGCAGATATGCAGAAGAGGCTCAGGCTTCTTGCTGTTAGGGACTCAGGTCATGTTCATCCCTGGTCAGGATCCAGAAATGAAGTATTGCCCTGCCTAAATCCTCTGGGGGTCTTAATGTAAAAGGCACTCTTCTGGCTCACTTTCTGCATGTGCACAGGATGAAGCTTCTTGCAGGCTGCCGCTGCTTTTCTTTGCAAAACCACCAGCTTGTATGAATTTGGTGATGGTGTCCCTCTTTGATAGACTAACCTATGAAGCAGGACAATTCTCCAGTGGCTAGGAGATGAGGTACCTGCTCCTCTTGGGTCTGAGAAAGCCAAAAGCCAATGTCCCTGACTTCTCAGGAGACCCACTAGGCCATGGGCTATTCAGAGGCACAGAGGGATCACTGTGCTCGCTTTCATCCTCCTTAAGGCCAGGCCAGCAAGCAGCCGAGAGTGTAGGTTTTGTGAGACTGGAAAAAGACAGCCGTGAGTCCACAACCTCACTGCGCGGGTACTGACCTGGGAGATTGCAACTGTGGTCCCTCTGAGGGTGCCTACGTCCTTTTTCTGGTCTAGTGATCCACCCCAATGGGTTGGAAATAATGACAAACCACAATAACAATAGCCAGCTAAACAAAACAAGTATAAACAGAAACAACAACTGAGGCTGGGAAGAGAAATGGCCTTTGGGGATATTATTTAGAAGAGACTTCAGACTTTGATTTCCCAGGCAGAGGAGATGGTAAATCAGCCAATGTGACTCCTCAGTTCTTGAGAAAGAAGCAAACCACATTTTCCTAAAGCTTCCTGTAGCCGAAGCTGTTGAACTGACTCTACTACAGTAAAAAAGAGTGAGGCAGGAAAATGGGGAGGTCAGCACAAGAACCAAGGCTGGAAACCCCATGACTCTATGCTGAACAGCTAAACATTTCTGAGCTGCTGCCTGAGAAGTGCAAGAATCCCCCTCGGCATCACACACCTTTGCTCAGTCCCATGGGAGGGAGAAGGCTCTAATCAGTTCCCAGTCCCTGTGTGGAAAAAAGATCACGCTGGAGGCAAAAGTTGTTATACACGGAGTAATAGTATGTCCTACATATTGACACAAGCAGTGGACACGAGAAAAAAAAGAAAGTTTGCCCCGGTTATACAAAACAACACAGGGAGACTGGCAGAAAGTAAACAAGCCACACTGTTATTCTTTATGCCATGAATTAAAACCTGAGTTGGGTGAGATGTGTGCCCCAGCCAGGAGCAGCCCAACAGCGGGCACATGCAGGTAGAAGCAGAGGCAGAGGCAACACTAGCCCAAGACCGTCACCAGCGGTTGGCTGATAGGGTGGGAAGGAGCAACAGCAGCAGATGGAACTGTTGGAGCAATGGGAAATACAAATTAAGCCTGAGACTCATGGGCAGAGACGGGAAGGAAAAGCAGAGCTAAGGAAGTCTGCTTTGACAAGCTACACCTGAGACCTCATCTCAGGATGCTGTCTGCTGCCACCCGCACAGGTTCTCTTGCAGAAATAACTCATGTTTTTGACTTGCCTACCTGAAGAGATACTCTTTTTCAGTGTGAATTCACTTTGTTTCTGCAGTATAACTGCCCTTCCCCACAGCTCTTTCTCTCTCTCTCTCATTTAGGAGACTTCAAAATAAAGAAATAACCTGCTCCTAGGAAACAGAAATTCATTGTTGCATTTATTCCTCAGTACAGTACACATAGCAGAGAAAAAAAACCTCTAAATTTCCCCAATTGTTTGGAAATTTGGTGTGAAAACACAGGAACACCCATTTTCTCTTTCCCTGCCCGCTCCTCAGCTAACCTGTGAAGTTTGTTGCTGTGACATGTTGTCAAAAGCAACAGGATTCAAAATTGAACTGAATATGCAAATGAACATGCGCACGCACACACATGCACCTATATATTTGCATACTTATTTATATATAAACAGTAACTATTTTTAAAAAGCACAATAACGACATCAAAGAAATCTCAGGAACCACAGCACTCGTCATTTGCCGTAGATGGCCCTTGCCTCGCCGTAGACGGACCGTACTCTGCCATAGGCTTCTCCAATGGCCTGGGTCTGCTTAAATCCCAAATTCCAAACAGGCGGCATTGGTGAGGGTGCTAGAAACACAGTAGATGACAACAACAACCTAATGGTTAGTAGTGGAGGAGAAGAGGAATAAGTAAACACAAGCAAAGTATGTGAGTTGCTTTATTAAAAGCATACCCATCAGGCTGCTTATGCTACTTACAGTGGCAAATAAATTCCCTCTGTCCTAATACACTCGAAGTGCCAGGATGCATTATTCAGCACATGAGTAATTCACCACATTCTTTCAGCTAATAGTCAGTTGCTGAGCTGGACTCTCTTTCATGAAGGTCAACAGCAACACCACTATTGTAGTTGTAGAGCATGGCAGAGGTTCATGGCACCGTATTGACCAGATTAAAACAAGGATCTGTGCAAGGATCCCGTGTAATGGAGGGCACAAATTTCCCAGGTGGGCATAGAGGCATTTCTGTGGCGGATCAGGTCCTAAACTCACAGTGAAAACCACAGGAAGGAACTCGGCACCAAGTCAAGAAAATGACTAGGTGTTCACATGGCCACCAGAAAAGCCAGTTGGCCAACTGGAGTTTCCCTCTTCATGTGGAATGATAATTCAGGTGCTGAAGGATAACTGGAGAGTTGAATATGAGGGTGCCTTCAGTACCTTGGGGGACTCTGCACCAACTGCTTTAAGCAAACTGAGTGGGGGCGATGGTGACACGACATTTTCTTGCGGGTTTTGTGATCAGCCACGTGTTGCGGACGTAGCGCTTGCCAGTGAAGAAAGCTCCTCTACCTTTGGTTTTGTAATGTATTCTGGTGCACGAGTCTGCTGCGCCTGTCTCTGTTTGCATTAGGTTAAACGCTGCTGAAGTAGATGGGCCTAATTATGGCCTTTCATTCAAGATTAATATGGAGCCATTAAGCTGGTTTATGCAACCAGGTAGCTGAGCAATAGAAACATCTAAAACAAGTCTGAGGCAATGTTAGAGGCTGAAACCATGCAATCAGCGAGCTTTCATTGTGAAAAGGCATGGGAAACGCAGAAGTGAGCATTTCCTTCATCTACAGACTTGAGATGAAACACAGGAGGAGAGAAGATTCACGGGGAAACACTAGAAAGAGCTACCAAACCCACCGCTGGTCCAACCCCAGACCGGCAGGCTGAGCTGAACAGGGAGGCTTGTGGTTCCGAACGCCCCATGCTGCCGCTGTTGCTCACTTCACCCTGCGCTCAGCAAAATAAGCTCTGGTAGTTCTCTTTTGCAGCGACAGCACATGAGTGGTTGCCCAGTTCATTGCTAGCTTCCCCTCTGAGCAGAAATGCTTCAAAGAAACTCAGGCATTTTTCTAATGGCTGGATCAGAACAGGGCAATGCCGCAGCAGTGCTACTGGGAGTTCTCTCTCCTTGTTCTCCAAAACATCGCTCTTCTGTTTGCGGTTGTGCAGGGTTAGGTGAGATGCAGGCAGATTTTCTTGGTAATTAACCAGGTCTTCACTGACTTTGTTAATGGTATCCTAGGTATTTTTTAAAAGGAGGGATTAGCTGACATGTGGGAGAGGCTAATTAAGGAAGAAAAATCAATTAAAGAAAAATCAAAGTTAGGTTGTAAGGAAAGAACAGAGAAATTCGAGAAAGGATTTAGGAGCCAGAGCTTTCAAGACAACTGAATTTTAAATAAATTGATAGTTGATTTAATTGGGTTACTATAATTTGGTAGTAAATGATACTTAAACTGACTCTTTTATTGGTTTTAAGATAAATTTCTTTGAAAAAGCTCAGTGTGCATCTCTTCTTTAAGCTCAGAGGATGAGAAGACAGATGTAACTCCCCGATCTGAACACACACCTCCACTCGAAAATTGAACCTTACTTCCATCTCCCAAGGGAAAAATCTGGAAAGGAGACACTGCTGTGGTGGGCACCGCACAGCACTGTTACAGGATCTTCCCGTCTTTCTAAGGCATGAAAGGACCTTTTTGGGGAAAAAATTCTTAGGCATGCTGTAGATGACCGTGAATAGGTTTTACCCATTTTGAAAGTGGGAGAGAATTTCGATACTTCTATGCACCCAGTGGGTACCTTTAATTTACAATCACGCTACTGTGGATGGACAACTGCAACTATTTTCAGGCTACTGTACACTTCCTCTAAAGTTGTGATGGCCGAAAAGCACCATCCCTTATCCCTTCACATTTATTATCTTCATCAGAGCAGGATGCAGAAGTGCCAGGTACTTTCCAAAGAGACAATCCTTGCTATGAGGAACAGACATACTGAGCTTGATATTGCTACGATTTCCAGCTCCCAGTGCAAAACCACAGAACTTTCACTGTCAGGAGCTACAGAGAGCACACGCACGCACACACACACATTAGGCACTTTGTTTTATTTTGCAAAAAAAAAAAAAAAAGTCTTTATATATAAACCATTTCATTCTCTCTCAAAACATTCTACAACTATACAGCTGTTTGCCCCATCATTTGCATAGGAAATACCACAATACAAAAATAAGGTAGGGGGGAGGCAAAAGAAGCAAAACAGCAACCAATTTATGCATGTGTTTCGACGTATAAACATTTGAAGCCTTACAAAATTATTTACATCGTTTTTCAACTATTTACATTAAGAGCAACATTTCTAACTATAACAAACAAAACTATAATTTATCAAGTATATGTAAAAGTGTCTTAAAAAAAAAGAGTCTATCATATACCACAAATAAATAAAGACAAACAACAGTTTTAACAAAGCTAGGTTTTCCTGCAAGACCCTTTTTTGGTATTTTGATTGTCTATTCTAGCCTTTGGTTGACAGCTTAATATTACGGCTTGTGAAGTCCAGACACTTATTAGGTTTGTTTGGTTTTCTCCTGTCATCTGGCCAAATCCTACATGGTCTAACCTCATCTTTGGCCCTTCATCTACTATTTCAAGGCTGAACATGGTGGATCAAAGTCACTGTTAGCATAAAAGGGCACCACTTCATTGACTTCAGTGGAGTTTCAGCTACTTTTGTCAGCAGTAAATTTTCCCCTGCATGTGTCAATCTGAACCGTGGATTAACTAAACTGCACTGTAATTTTAAACAAAATTACTGTATCCTTTACCTTCTAGTAAATTACATGCAATATCCACATGAAACTAGATCATACTGGTGCTGAACCAGTTTAACATGTCTGTATATGAAAATTGCATCCTAAATCCTTCTTTTTAAAGTGATACTAAGTTTAGCTTATAGTAAGAGGTTTAACATTCTGTGTTCACTGTAACCATCCCTGTTATTTAAGCTTCCAACATTGACTTTACAGTTCATTCTACATGTTTTGCCCTTTTAAGCAATTTGAAAACAAAATCCTGCTTTGAATATTCAGTGCACACCGTTTGAGTTAACAGGTACAAAACATATGAATGCTTAGCTCATTTCTCTTAAGAAAAATGAAGGTAAGTTGGTACTGTTTTGAGAGGTATTTAAATAACTTTTTTGTAAATGTGCCGTGTTATCAAATGTAAAACAACTGCTTTTTTCAGATGATTTTTAGAAAACTTTTGTATTAAACCTAAAAAGCTGATTTGCATATTTACAAAATCTTTGTCATAGCAAACATGCAACATACAGAACAAAATATTTTGTTCTATGGCTGTTTATGAATTTTTCTATGTACTTTATCTCCACAGAACGACTTAACATTTAAAAAAACCCCACAAGTACTAAATATGTCCAGTAAAAACCTGACAGATTACAATTCATGGCTTTTCCACTGCGTTCATTCATCTGCAGCCTCTCATTAATTCATTTACTAAACATTGTCACAATGACAGTGCTTTGGTCAAAACACCGCAAGAGAAAAAAAAATGTATAAAGCTGCAATGTGTCAAGACATAATACTTGTAAAGAGATGAAACCTGCTGACTAAAGCCATATACATCATGAGAGCAAACAAACGACCGAACACTCTGGTATTGTGATACAGTGTCTTCCCTTTTTCTGCATAAATATACAAAATATACATTTCCAGTTTCTTTTGAGATTTCTTTTAAATGGATAACCCATACTCCAAAATTAAACTCATTTCAGTTGTATGTCGAGAGTCAATAGGAAATTGCATAGATACAAAACAGCCTCAACGACAAGTCCAGCCTTTAGTTCTGATGCCTCTTCATGTGGAGAGCCAGGTGATCGGAGCGAGAGAAGCTGCGATTGCAGACAGCGCACTGGAAGGGCTTTGCCCCTGTGTGCTTCCTGTAGTGGCGCGTTAATTCATCCGAGCGAGCGAATCTCCAGTCGCAGCCTTCCCACGTGCACTTGTACGGCTTCTCACCTGAAACAGAGCACAGAGAAATGAGACTGTCAGCTGTCTCTCTTTGGGAGAAAACTGATGCATGATCACATTGAATGGCATTGCTCTTCAAGTTAAAGAAGAAATCAATGACAAAACAGGAGCTGACGTTTCCTAATTATTCACAGGTCTACTCAATAGGCCCCAAACTGACAGCCCCTTTGTTTTTCCAGCAAAATTTTGCTCTTGAATATGTGATTTAATACCTCAGTAAAACATAAGAAACTTTCAAACACACAAATTGGAGACAGCTATGGTACAGAAATGCACAGAGGTAAAAAAACTGCATGAGACTGAAATACGCTCCCTTACATTCCTCTCAGGACGAGAGGGAGTAGGAAAAAAAAAAGCAGTCTCACATGACAATCCAGCCTAGTTTTTAATCTACACTTGCACCTTTCAAAAATGGGTGAATTAAGTTATACAGAGCTTTTTTTAAGAGATATGAAATGGGAAGGAAGATTTCTATAAAGATCCTTTGTAGTGTGCGGATCTGTTCAAGAGCTTCTGATGTGTGAAGAAAGGGGCACAGTGTGTTACAAACACAACACAGATAGTATTTTCTAAAATGTCAGGGGCAATAAAAACTTGCGGTATCCTGGTTTGGGCTAGCTATATATAGGAGAAAGCACCTAAAAGAACAAAGCACCCATTTTCAGAATTAAGTGTCTATAGTCAGGTGCTTAAATAGCTATATTTTAGAGGTGGCAAGTGCTTGCTGTCTCCATCAGCCTATACTGATGTAGGGGAAGCATGGCACCTCTGAAATATTGCTGTGTTGCAGTGCTTGAATACAGCTTCGAAGTATCCAGCTAGTCTTGAATACACCAGCCCAAGCACCTAAAATATTTGCATTTCATCCATTTTAGAGCTATAAATGGGGTATTTTAAGCAGGCCTATAATTTATAGGTGTTTGTTGAAATGGGGAGAAATATGAAGCCACAAAGTCAAGGTGACTTCTGTGTGAAACCAGAACTTTACGCATGTACATACACCTGCTCGGGAGCTGGTATGGACATGATGTCACCACACAAGCAAGCTTCATATAAATAAAGAGGCTAAGATTACCTATTTATAGGCTATTGCTTGACGCTGGTTGACAAAAACACCTTTCAGCTGGGAGAGTGGATTGCTATCTATATCCTTTATATTAATTTGACCCATTTGGCAAGAACAGGAAGAAAACTGAGCCTATCAAAGCACTCGGCAGTAGCTTCATCTGGAGCAGAATCACACCAAGGCTGAGCTTTCCAAAAAGTCCTTTCCAACACACCTTACAGACCTTCGCCCTCTCCATTGGTCTCAGATCTTCACCCTCTCAATCTCAATCCTACAGCACTGTGGAGTGACTCCTACTTTTCCCTGCTTTACCACCACACAAGCATGCGGAAGAAAGACAGAAGCCAGTATCCTGCAATCAGACTCTTTGTTCTGCACCAGTTATGCAGAGAACACCATTAGAGAAACTCCAAAACATTACTTCAGAGACACTAATTTATCATTCAGATGAAATTATGAAACTGGTTTTGTCTGGGATTTTCTAATGCTTCTTCTGATCAACTGACTAGTTACCTTCCGTCTATTACTAAGAGTAGAACCAGCCCTTTGCTCACAATGCGGACGTGACTTCATGTTGGCAGCAGGGTCACAATCAGAACCAGACCTCTACAAGAAAAACTAACCACCCAAACAACCATCTCTTTGCATAAACAGTGACTGGGATTTATTGAAATCATACCGGAAAGGTATCATCCCTTCAGAAAAACAAACTTAGGGCCTGGCATCAACTCTCACAGAGTTCAAAATTATTTGGTGTATGGCAAATCAGAACACGAATCATTACAAATTTCTGCCATAGCTGAATTTACTCTGTCTGATGCTGACTGAAGACTGAAATGATCTATCATTTTTTTTGGACGTTTTTTGGACGTTTTTTTGGTCCATGCAACATATACTGTAGGTTAAAATATAGATTTCATTTAAACTCAGTGTGTAAAGCTCTTCTAACATCAGAGAAGCCAGTTGAGATAACACATTTGGTCTTCATAGCAGAATGACAGGGAAGGTCTCTATTCAGCGAGGGACCTTTTGCACTACATACATCATCCTTAATGTATTTAAACTGGGTTATTAATGTAGGCTGTAAAAGACTGCGTTGCTGATCCATAGGCGTAGCACCAGGGAGATCTTCCATGAACACTATGTGTTAAAACACACGTGCACGCACAGAGGTTGCACAAATGCATTACTCCTGCATTTGAACCACCTTAACTTAAAGTCAGTGTGTTTCTTTCTTTTTCTCATTTCTTTCTCATTTTCTCCTATATTGGTTTCAAACTCTTCTTTAAAAGCCTTCACTTAAAACTGCCATTATACTCAGTGCTAAAGTCCCAGTATGGTGATCTCCCTACCCCAACTGCCCAGAAAGCCCATATGCATAGTCAGCCCTCTATATACTCCAAACGCTTGCTTATCGACTTTGCAGGCTTATACAAGGAATGAGAGAAATGGTGGAGGGCAGGAAAATAGCACTACTTGTACAAAAGTCTAGTAATATCCAGACCGGACCAAAATGGGGACCAGGAGATTAAAATCACCATTTCTAAGCCTGGCATCAAGGAGGTTTGAAGTATGTGCAACTTCACCGAGTGCCAGACTACTCTGAACTGAAAAAGCAGTCTCAAGTTGTCCCCGCATAGGTGGTACCTGATCCTATCTGAGTCCAAACAAAACTGCTGTCCTCTGTTAAAACTTTTTCTATCCTGCGAGCAGCATCAGCAGGTGATATGAAGGCCCCTGGCATACGAACTGCCAGCAGCTGGGGCAGCAGTGAACCTTGCACCCTGCTGGGTGCCACAGCTTCCAAGTCAACGCTAAATCCAATGGCCAGACCCCCATCAAACTCCAGGGGATCCAATTTTCCAGAGACACAATCTAGAAACATACCCCACTGTCATGGTCACTTCACCACCTGACACAGCCACGAATCCTCCCGGGCAACAACATTGCTCAGGGGAAAAGCGAGACAGTGCCCTTCAGAACAGCACCGCTCCTCCTTGCCAGCCGACGTCTGCAGACCTGAGCTAAACCAAGCAGGGCTCGGGATGCGCGGAGGGGAACGAGCTGGTGCCTTATGCAGATTGTTTTAACAGTGTTACTTTTATGTACTGGAAATTAAAGCCAGAACGCTGCTTTTAACCCCTGCTTTGGCCAACAGTGAGAACTGGAAAATGTATTTTTAGCGCCAATGTAGAGGCCTGGATTATTTTGAATAAATCCTAGGGGTAAAATACTGAATATCTATGTTTGTAATCCTAGTTTCCGTTGGAAAGTTCTATTTAAGAACTGAATCAATTTCAAATGTTTTCCTTTTGGGCAAGGAGGAAGGGGGGCAAGAAAAAGAAGGTGGAGATTATTTTCACTCCTTTAAAGAAAGCAGAACAACTATCTGGTAGTATTTTCTCTCTCTCAACCTATACACATGCTTTTTGTCATTTAGCAGAAATAAGAATTTGGTTTAAGTTCTTGCAGCAAGGGAGAAAGAGCCTCACGTTACTTATTTTCTGAAGTGATCCTACTTCTTTGCTATGCTGTCTTTAAAGCACCGAGAAATCTGGGGTTGAAGATTTATTTTAAAAAAAAGCAGGTATACACAACAAGGGACACTGAACCCTTTATCCACTGTTTTCATTGGCTACATAGTAATGTAAGATTTGTTTACTTTAATGATTGTGTGAAATACAGTAGCAGTAAAGATTCAGAAATATTTGGTTTTCCTCCAGCAATTTAGGGCTTCTATAGGGTGTTAAACCAAGAATGCCACTGGTCATCAAATACGAAGGCAGTACGGCTCAGTTACTGGAACACGATCGCAGTATCAAACAGATATTTCACTGTAAAAGCAAGAAAACAGCTAACTCCTCCACTTCAGGGGAGCTTCCATGGGATTTGTTAGAATGTCAACACTGTTCAACTAAAACACCATGGAGGAAGCTGGTACCGATTTCCAGCCAAATAGCACACTCCAACCCTTTCTTCCCAAGCCAGAAATATTATACACAGCACTTCTGGGAAACAGAACTGCTTTCCTTTAAATTATACTTCAACAGGATAGGGATTTCATAAGTTTAATTGGATTTCTGCATAACCTTCTTCCAGTATCACTGATTTAAAATATTTTGCTAGGCTTATACATCACAAAATATATTTTTAAGTTCTTGAGCTGTTAATATGTATCCATTCTCCGGTTTAAAAAAAATACATTTATGGAGCATGAGAAACAGACTTGTACTTGAGCACAGAAATTTTAAGCCCTAATGTTTACTTTGGAAGCTCTTTTACAGAAAGCACCTAGCAAGAGATAAGGCAGTTCAACCTGAAAGGAGACTATTTTGCTTGCAATGTGTCTGTCTGTTTAAAAAAAAAAAATTATTATAAGGCTGTGAGATTGCAAGGATGTCAAAAAGATGTCTGGATATCCACATATAACATGCTAACCTAACCAGCCACTTCAACAGATAAACTATCCCAAGGTAGACCCCAAGGTTCAGGATCCTTGTCGATAACAGAAGAGAATGGTCTGGACCAGTGAGGCAATGTTGGCTCTTCTCCCTTTAATTTATTTTCCGTGCTTTAGTAGTTCCAAAATGCACCTATTGCTTTCCTAACACTAATTCTAGCCACTGGCAGTGACCGTCACGGCCATGCTCATTTGGGTAAGGTACAGTGCCACTAGTGGGGGCGGTGACGGTCATTTCGAAGACACCCTCTACCTTCAACACACAGCCTCTGTTCAAGAAAAGGTTTCTGTTTAAAAATCTGCTTGGAAAAAAAGAGTCACTGAAAACTTCCATTAGTGATGAATTTCTCCATTAACAAGAAAATAAGCTTTCTTATTTCACCAAAGAGTAGTGTGACTTTATTTCTGCAATTCACCCCTAGGATGGCTTTCTTTAAAGCTGCAAACACAGCAAGGGCCGGATTTTCAAACCTAAAGTTAGGTAACTCTATTGGTATGCAGAAATCCAAATACAGGTATTACACCAGCCAACGCCTGCAACTTCTCTTATTTCCTATCAGAAATTTCTGTCAAAGCAGTGAGTTTGAAGCTTCCTTGAGGAAGAAAAAGCAGCACACTTTTCAAACACTCCAAAAAGACAACACCCAATTACAGCTCGTAAGAGTATAAAAGTATAAAGACCCCCCTTGCCATTCTTTCAATCATATTAATATTACTTGTATTTATTATGGAATTATTTCTAGTAGCAAGTGTTTGGCCTTAAAAAATAGTCAACAAGGTGTGATAAAAAGGTGGTAGGCAAAGCAGAAATTTCTGCACCATAACTGCACCACTTATGTACATAACCTATATTATGTCCAGTTTTAAAGCAGATTATTATAAAGATATATGTTGTCTCAAAGTTTTTCGGTGCATTTGTTTTCAAATTCTTCACATCTTAACATCAGTTGTCTTAGTTCCCTGACATGCTATAGCCTCAAATTTTTGAAAAAATAACAAATGAAATGTTTTTCCTGTTTCAGTTTGCCTAGAATAGCTTTCCTCTAGTTCATAGCATCACAGTTTTAAACTCTGGTCTCTTCCAGGCTGACTGGAACTGAAAGTAATTGCTTGGGTGTATGTCTGCACTCATTCAAAATAAGTTTTTAGCTGCCAATGTTTACCTAAAATTAGACCTTCCTTCTGTCATTGACTAAGCACTGTAGTCGCCATTAAAAGCAGCTTGTTGGTTGGGGTTTTGCCCTTTTTAAAGACAGTTTTGTTATTTTATTTTATTTTTAAAGAGAAAGAGCAGAAAGCTGAAATTTCAAAATGAAAAAAATCCCTCGGGTGTTTAAAAGCTCTTTAGTGCACTGAAATTCTCAGTTGTCCAAGACGGAGATGAATCAGAGGGCTGAGAGCCCGCACGGTATGTCCAGCTTATTTTATGAGTGACAAAATAAATTTAGTTCTTGAAACAACCAGCCCACCAGTGATATGAATGTGTAACATATGCTGCGCATTTTAAAATGTGATAAAGCCTCTGCCTAGTATAGTAATGGCTAGAGGGTGACCATTAAGTATTAACTTCACAACGAAACAGCACTTTAAGGAGTCCCGTAATACAGAGCCGTTGCGCCTTGTAAGTCCGAACGCTGATAATCAAGCAGTATTTGATCTCTCTAACAAAAGCATGAGCAGGAGAAAAAGATAACTGACTGATAAGCAACAAGGATGGTCAAAAGAGTTGTGCATCATTCGCCTTCTGACTACAGAAGCGCAGAAGGCATTATCTTCTCAGAGCTCCCACCAGTGCTTGAAGCACTCTTATTTTGCTAAGTGTTGTCTTACACAGTTCAAGGATTACTGGGGAATCTTGACTGGCCTGTGCAGTGGTTTATTGTCTTTCTGGTATAACGTTCTGTCTTAACAGAGGTGGTCTCTCTTCAAGGAGATATGCAAACAAAGAGGAAAGGAATTTATTTTAAAGTAGGTTTATAAGAAATCCATGCCATCTGGGGTGCATGGCTGTGTCTACACGCCCTGTGCCGAAGAACACATTTCCTCATCTATGCCTGTGGTGCAGGAACAGCTCTTTAGCTCTCACACCAATAACACTGGCTCTTGTACAGTCAGATAAGAGGTGCTCTTAAAATGGAATTTATTAAACATGTACTGTAGACTTCCAGATTTCCATCTACTGTATGCACACACAGAAAAAAAAAAAATTGAAAGCAGTACATTAAAGCTATTTTAACTCAAAGCGAAGCACTGTACGCTTGCCAAAATCAAAGGTTTTAATATGTCCTTAATCAGAGTTGTTAGAGATCACTGAATATAAATAATGCAGCCTGACAGGACAGGAATGCTGCTACCAAGATACTCAGACTAAACTAGGACATTACTTAAATGTTTCTAATCTTTCACCAATGGGAGGTGCAGGTCATCTAACAAACAACAAACAACACACTACCCTGGAACCAGGAGTCCATCGTCCCAGTCAAGCTCAGAAATTAATTACAATAAGGAATGTCTAATCAAATAATGGAAAGTTTTAATCACCAGCAATTGCTGTGAATCTTGGGACTATATTAGCCTATGTAGGGCGGTCTCAAAATGAACTATATTTAAAGCTAGTCTCCTAGGTCAACAGTTTCCTTATCAGGAATCAAATATCCTGGAACTGAAGTTTAATCCTCTCAGGGAGCAATTGAGAGAAACAACAATTTTTTTAAGCTTTCATGCTTAGAGGGACTTTCAAGGCTTTTAATCAAAAAGAAAATATTAGGCTTTTCTTTTCAGTATCTAAAATCTAACAGGAGTACCCCTCACCTGACACCTTGGAATTTAATTCCTGCTTCATAAAAATTGCGTGCTGGACACTGATGTGAATGACCAGTAATCTTTAATTAAAATTCAGGTTTATGTTGCTAAGATTTCACCCTCTTTTGAGCAATACATTCAAACATGTCTCATTTAGGTTATGACTACAGATAAAGAACCGGATCAATTAATCCCAAGGTCTGCGATCATTCACAAAGTGTTTGAAAAAAAATGCATTATTTTGCCTTAAACTGTGGTTTGCTCAGGAAAATAATGTACTTCCATTTCTCACACAGGCAACTAATGGATTTAGCAGAATTCATAAATAAAAGATACCAACATATTCTCCAGCAGTGTCTAGAAACACTGCACTTTAATGCACTTTGCCAACAGTTTTATTTAACTCTCCTTCCTTTTTTCTTATTGCATCTATCGATGACGGCATTTACTGACACCTTCTTGAAGTATATAATCTGTGCAACTGAGTCATCTAACAGGTTAAAGAAGCAGAATCTGCACAGAAATATTACTTGATAGCTATTTTCATGATGCAAAGATTTTTCCAGGATGAGGTTTACTATGTACACAGAAGGCTGCAACCATGAGCAAGGCAGAGTCTTTTGGGGCCTCCAGCCCCCACTTGTACACCGTGAGTGAAATCCCTCACCTAAGTCTCAGGACAATTTGAGTCAATACACGTTTTCTCAAGGTGCTTTTTTTTTGCAGCAGGAGTCCAACTACCACTTGTCTTCCCTTCTGAACAACAGGTATCCTGAATTCCTGAGCAATTCTATACGGTACCACCTTTAACAAGCACCTGTTTACAGCTATGGTAAACTCAGAGCGCCAAGTCCTAAGGACTGCTGGTCTATTGCACAAAACTGGTTCTAATTATGATGTAACATCAGCGCCTAATTCTGGATTTATTGAGGCAGAAATCTAAAATAAAATAAAACGTGTAACACCTTGAGGAACCACAGAAGTCAGCAGCTGTCCCATGCCTACACAAACATTTGAAATGACTAGGGACAGTGGAAGTATTTTGAGTACATCTCATTTAGAGAAATGCCATTTCCCTTGAGTTATCTCGGCTTCCACTTCCCATCACCAAATACAAACTAGATCTATAGATAGAGACGAAATAGTTCTGCAGTTAATGCTAGAAACTATTAATGGCAAGCCCACCATGTGACCAGAGAACATGCCTGTACAAAGACTCTGTATACGGAAAACCAACGTGCAGCTGGAAAATGTCCTCAATGTGCGTGCCTCGATGTGTTCAAAACAACGACAGATTTTCCTCTTGAAACCATACACAATTCTGAAGTGTGCAGCTGTTCACCGAAATAATAATAAAAAAAGCCACCATGGAGCCAGCAGCTCTTCTGCAGCGTTACAGGTAGGGTACTCCAGGTGCCTGCACATCAAAGGCTGAACTTCCACAGTCCAAATCTAACAGGATAAGTTATAGGACCACTGTTTCTAAAGCGCTAGTTGATATATATGTATATACTCAGGTGCCAGAAAAGGAACCGAATGAGGTTTATCCACAACACACGAGTAACTGCTTTTCACTGACATTTGCCACGTTTTTCAAGTTGGACATATAGCTGTTATGCCAGAGTGTTAAGGTGGTTTTACTGCTGGAGAACCTGCAATAAATGCATATCCCCCTCCCCCACTGTATACCGTAGTTGCACAATGCCGGTTATGAAACAAAACTTGTTCCATGACTAACAGGTAAAATTATTGTAAAAGAAAATCCTTGCTTCAAAAGGTAAAAAAATACCATCTCTTTTGAGAGATGTTCCAACAGGTACTTTAGCATACTGAATACCATTTTACCTGTTTCAGGAACAACTAATACCGAGTCATACCAAAGTGTTTTAAGGCGTACCAGACATCTGCTCCAGAACTGCATGGAGAAGGATACAAAATGTCCTACACCTTTGCAGCATTCAAATCTTTGTTCATGTTCAATTTTTGGGTTAACAGTTTATCAACAACTAAAATTTACTTCATAATTTACAAACGCTGAAGCATTACCTAGAAAAAGAAAACATGTGTCTGCTTCAGTGACTGGTACAAATACATTAACCTTGCTTAGCTGTTTACGTGCATACTGGATTCCTAATCAACAGCAAGAGTCCGGTGTAATTACATTAAATCAAAATAACTATACCAGCTTATACCACCTGACTTGGTGTAAGGTAAACACCTTGGGAACACCTGAGGAAAAAAATTTAAGGGATTTTCCTCTTGCCCATTTCCTATAGTTTTATTTAAATGTGATTTATAAAGTCAGTGTGTTCATATCTGAATTGGAAACAAGACTACAGCCTACATTCCATCTATCAAAAGTAACATTTCCCTTAGGTTTGCTCTAGAAGAATGTCTACTAAACCCAGTGAAAGCCTTTCAGAAGAGAAAGGCTGCTAAATAAATACTGTGAAAAGGCTGAGATTTTCCAATACAAAAGGAAAACCATAAGGTCTGTCTTGACTTTTAATGGCAGACAAACTTTGCTGCAGGCTCTTTTATTTTAAGATGACAGATTGCTGAGAAGGGCGGGGACTGGTTGGGATGAGAGAGAAATTGCAGCCAATTTTAAAAGGTATTGTTAAGAAACTAAGAATAAGGAGAAAACAACTTCAGTGGTCCATGATTACTAAAGAACGGGTTTAGCCAGATAAACAGGTCTGCTATCCCTGAAGGGATTTGAAAGAATATCAAACACAACTTTATTAAAATGGATTACGTGACACTTGCTTTAGACTTTGAAGGTAAAAGCTTTACAGAAGTCCTTCTTTTAAAAAAAAAAATTAAAAAAATATAATCAAAGCTTAATAGTGCTGTATGAATTCACCGTTCTGGGGGATGGGATGCACAGAGGCCCACACCCAAATTTAGCCCTCGGCATCAAGCCCTTCTTTTTGGAGATCAATGGTGAGATTCCCCTGCACTCCTGGGGAGCTTGTGCAACTTCATAGGCTTCCCTGAGTTTGCGCCCATTTACTTTAACATTCATTTAATGGATTTACGGTAAGGGGTAAGTCAGAGATCTTGCTTGTGATACACATTTCAATCATATGTTAAGGCAGAGATCAGAATCGGTGCTGGAAATCTTCAAGTATTAAGTGAATATTCAAGAGAGTTAAACTAATGCAAACTCTGAAATAATGCAGGTAACAGGATACAGACTCACATTCTTGCATGTAATGTATGCTTTAGACAGTTTATCCCTTCATTCACCTCCCCAGAAGACCCTTTGTATCACAGACCTGCTTAAGTTGACTAGATTTTTATCTAAAACAACATTCTTGTTTCCATGAATACATCAGCCTCTCTGACCTTTGCACATTTATCCACATTTCTAAGGTTAAATATCTATAGGTAAAAAAGTGAAGGCAACAATAAACATTAGTGACCCTAAGCAATATATATAAGCGATGTGGTATGCATTTCTATGCACACACGTATTAATTTTATAAACCCTAGTCATTACTAATCAAGGTACAAAAAAGATATAAATTGATTTAAAAAAGGTAAAGTGTACGTTTCAAATGCTGACTATGCAACGTTCAAAAAGCTTTGCTTTTATCTCTCTTCGTAGTTGTTGTATAATAGCAAGCGAGATATTTAAAACTGGTATTTAGTTTCTGGCTAAAGTGTGTAAGTGGAAATCACACACTCTTAAATTTACAGATTATTTATTAAAGAGCAACAGGATTATACTCTCTGACATTATTCAGGTTTATGGCCTCACAAACATATTCCTTTCTTACTAAACTTTCTGCTAATGAGTGATCATATATATCAAAAATATTTTTAACAGTGTTCTTTACTACTAATGCAAAGCAATAATCTTTGTACAGTTGCATTTAATTTTTTACTGTGACTGCAACACAGATAACTCTTTCATATATCAAAACAAAATTTCCATAGTAACATTTAGCCTGGAGATACTCAACTTCTTTACGATAATCCAACGATCCATTCAAAATAGCTGCTGAATAGAAGGCCTTGTTTCCATAGAGATAGTGAAACATTTTGTTAGATCATAGCTCATGCTAAGTTTTGTTTTGACTTTTGCTTTAAACTTAGGTGAAACCCCACTACTTGAACGGCACAGCCGTAGCACCGACAGCCTGCTTCAGCAAGCGAGTTGCTTGAACTGTGTTTTGCTCTGAATCGACGTCCACGCATAAAAGAGCTCGGGTTCATACTCAGTTTTAAAAGCAGGAGTCGCAGCCCTCTCATTTGATTTCTTTATGAAATCAGTCATGTGCTTTTCACTGATTTAGCATGACCACTCCTGTACTAAGATCCCAGCAAGGAACTGTCTGAAATAGTTTCAGGAGTGCTGTTGGTGAGCTACCCCCATCATGTTTTTTTCCCCATCTCCCTCTCTCCTCCTTTCCCCCTGCCCCAGCAGGTGAAGGCTTAGGAAGAGCACCTAGGGCGGTTCCACCTCCCAACCGCTGTCCTCCGCACACATGGCTCCTGCACCCACGCATAAGCAACGCTGTCCCCAGCTCCGCTCCACGCGGGCCCGTGAGCAAGACTGCCTCTGCAGCTGCAGGCAGAATTTGAAAGAGGTACAGAAAACAAGTGTGACGCACTGACGCTTTTCACTCCCTCCATTTTAATGCCTTTCACCAACAAAAAATAGAAATTACGTCTTTGAAAAAATATACAACCACTTGTCTTAAAAAAAAAAAAAAGCACACTAAATGGTAAGGATGAAGCAAATGGAGATATCTGGGAATTTTCACGACGTTTCTGAAAAATTCTAAGATCAAATAATTCTAACAGGTCAAAGAGAAAGCCCAAACCAGAAAATTCTATCTATTTAGATAAATCTTGAAAACTATAACATTTACTATGCTTAATTCATTATTCAAGGGAGAAAAGTCTTTTTTTTTTTTTTTTAACGCTTTATGGAATTTTAGATTGAGAAGTCTTCATTTGTTTTATTCTTCAGTGTTTTGAGTCCTGCATTGTAAAAAGTTTCACAAAACTGCATTAAAAATAAAAGCAATTTTTCTTCTCATTGACGAAATCTTAAATTTTTCTTAACTAAACGGCCAGCCTGAACCCACACCACTCTACATAAAACAGGGAGAAGACAGCAGATCAAACAGGCTTGCTTTCTCAGAAAATGTGTAAGCCATGAATGAACAAGAGACAGTGAGAGAGTGAGTACATACCCGTGTGAGTTCTCAGGTGCGCTTTTAAGTGAGAAGACTTTGTATAAACTTTCGTGCAGCCTAAAACAAAACAAAGCAAAAAAGTAGAGAGGCATTTCAGTAAGGAGAACAGGAAGACTCCACATTATATTTAAACTTCCTCACTCAGTGCTGGAGTACTATCTGGAAACATTAAGTTTACTACCTTCTGGCACCGTCACAATTTAGAAGTAAAATTTGATATACAAAGCTCCTAGGGATATGTTGCTTTACATAGAGAAGAGAAAAATGTGTATGTTTCTGGTAGACTTACTACCTTGTAATGCAGTATAGACTAACACCTGCTACGTAAGTTAACAACTCAGAGAGGGGCTTTATTTTTTAAAAATTTCCTAGAGGATTTGATCAAGCCAGACTCAGTGTCATCATTACCCAGGGCCCAGCATAACTCTTCCACCGTGCGTTCATCACAAGGCACACCAAACGGGTGATACACTGCCCAGAGTTATGTTGGTAAAGGGAGAGATCAACCACGAGCAGCAATTTCTCTCTGTGCTCAGATGGGTGTGAGCGTCTGTATCTGGGACCACGTACTGCATGGAGACACAGTTTTAGTCAGGTCCCTCTTCCCCTTCAGCATAGGAGAGGCTGGAAGGGAATCCATCGTGGACGATTTTCAGAGGTAGCTTTAATGGATTTATGCAGGCAGCTGAATCCCCTGTTTGTAACAGCCACAGCCGTGGCCTCAGCTACCGGGAGCTGAAATGACTCTTTCAGAGCCAGAAGATTCAAACTGAGCTGTATGGTGTTGGACAAGCCGAGCCTCTGCCCCACCACGGGTATTGGAAAAGTGAGAGCCAGAGCTGCACAGCCACACTGACTTACATCAGAGAAGGCCATAGTTCTTTAACCTTTTTTTTGGTATGGAGTACAAGTTTTGTAGCATGGTAAAATGAGCTCAGGTGTTAAGAGAATTACAAATGACATGAAGAAAAGGGTTTATATTATCTAAAGAATGTGGAAGTGTGCCACACAAAAATAAAGATGAGAAATTCTATTTTGACATAAAATTATTTCGTTCTCCCTAGGTGTAGACTACAGCTAAAGAAAACCACTTATACACCATCCGTGATTATTCACACTTTTTTTATTACAAGAGCTGGATCTTCGGGCACAGATCGCTTACCGGGATAGTCACAGTAGTGGATACGTCTTTTCTCCAAATCCGGGTTACTTCTCCTGTTGTATCTGACTGGTTGGATGCTCTGGGGGGTTATGGGCAGAGTCGCTGGTAAATTTGGATTGTGAATTGCCAGCTTGGAAGCTATAGTTGCGGCGTATGACGGAGGAGGGGTTAAATTCTGTAGCATCTCTGCTTGTCTGTCTGGACTTCCAGGCTCTGAGCTTGGGGGAGAGGGAGGGAAGTAAGTGGCCTGCTGTTGCAGAAACTGGTTTGGCATGGTGTAGGTGCAGGGGGGGATGCCCTGGAACTGTTTCATCGCAGTCTGTGGAACAGCCGAGGAGAGCGTGTTAAGGCCCGCCATGGCTGACGGCATGGAGACATTGTTAAGGGAGTCCATCACGGCTGCCTGAGTAGTAGTGTTGGGCATATCTAAATCCGGGGAGCTCAAGAGCTGATACAACTGGCCTTGTTGGGACGTGACAGAAAGATGAACGTCTGGATTAGGAAGCTCCTGCTTGATGAAAATGTTGTTCACATCGGGAGTCTGGTGGGAGCTGAAGATGCTGGTAAATTCAGGGAGGGCCTGAGTGGGGGCAGGGGCAGGGGCAGTAGTTTCGCTCTGGTGACTGAAGATGGTGACTGGCTCTGTCTTGATGTGGGTTACACAGGATCGCTGAGATTTGTACAGGCCAGTTCTCAGGTGGCTAATGTCGGGGAGGAAGACGTTCATGTTGATGCTGTAAGGCAACCCTTCGCTGTCAGTGAAGAACTGGTCTACAACCGAGGCACTGTCTCTTCTGTATTTCTTATGTTCAGGGATGACGGGAACGGGCGGGAGCTGAGGTGCCAGGTATTTCTCCATTTCACATCTTGTCTACAAAAACAAAACAGACCATAATCCACATGATTTGTTACCAGCTAAGCAAGATGATGGCATGCAAGTCGCGTGAGGCTTAGCAAATAAAAGGCCATACTGTTCAGCCAGCCACAAGCTACCTAAAGAGGAAGTTATAAACATCCACGCTAATGAAAACCTGTCTTTTATAATCGACGCGCTAATCAACATCATCAAGGACAAGGAGATAAAGTCATGGCACAAGTTGTTCACGCAGAGCGAGCATCAAGATCGATCTGATGTTTCGGCGTACGACAAACTTTTCATCTTTTATGCCTACAACACAGTGCGAGGCGGCAGAAATGACAGGAGCTGTGCCTAATCTGCAGATCTCCTGCTCTGGAATTCACTGCTCGAGCAGGGTGACTGCCTATCTGTTTCACCCGCTTCTCTAGCTTCTCTTTGAAATGCTAACTCTAAAAGCCACATCCTCATCTGGCTATTTGAATGCTAATACTTCAAATAATGTTTATATATATACATTTTTCTCTGTACTTCCAGGATTTTTCATCCTTAAAAGTGTTTGATTAGAAATACGACACCAAAGTGTAAAGTTATAAATAATATTGAATAAAAAGAAGTCGGGATGACTGCATCAGACTACCCTTTCTGTAAAGTGTCTCCGGGACTACACTTAAAAAAAACACCCCAATCTGTGCAGTGTATAATTGGCTAATAGCGTGATAAACATGTCCCTGTCCATGCCTCGGTCCTAGGAGAGCTCTTTAATTACTGGGAAATCATTCTCTTAGCGTAGTGGTGCGAGGGAATCCGTGGGTGGCTGGAGCCCGATACATTACTGGTACAGTCATCGGCAAAACATTTATCACGCACTCTCCAGTGGGCAAATGCTACATTCCCCCCTGCCCTGTCAAGAGAGCGCTCATACCAGACCCGTTTAGCACCCCGCAAGAGAAAGCAGCTGACAAACAGCAACTCTGCCCGAAAGTGGATTTTAGGACCTTTCTTCAAAGACCCCCGGTAAACACCACAAACAAACAGAGCCGCCTTCCCGTCCCTTTGATCTGGATCTGCCCCGACATGCCAGGCTACTTTTTCCAGCTCTTGTTTACGAGCCGAGGGCAGCTCGCTTTGAAGACGGGAGTTATTTATTCGTTGGGGAAAGACACCGCCGAAGCGTAGCGCCCGGCAGACCGCTGCCCGGCCGCGGGGGCTCCCCGGGACCCCCCCGTCCCACCGGCCCCGGGCAGCCCCCGCGCAGGGGGAGGCCGCTGCCTCACAGGGGCTCCCGCCGCGGCCCGCCGGGCGCTGGGACCCGCCTCTCGAGTCAGCACCGGCGGCGGGCTGAAGCCCGGCGCCTGCCCGCTTTTAGCTGCTCCGGCTGTTGGCCTGTGGGTCCGCTCCCAAACAGCCTCCTGGGACAGGCAGAAAGTCCCGGGAAGTCCCCCCTTCTCCCGTGTGTCGTGTCCCCGTCCCCCCGTCCCCCCCCCGCCCGAACATGACTCCCTGCGTGGGCGAGGAGGACAGGCGGCCGCTCTAATTCTGCCGCCGGGCAAGTGCACAGGCAGCAGCTGGAGCTTTCAACACACCCGCGGGGGCAGCCCTGATCCCCCCCCCCCGCCCCCCCGCCCCGGGCCGGCCCCGTCAGCCACCGCCGGAGCCCGCGCCCCGCCTCAGCCCCGGCCGCCTCAGCCGCGCCCCGGGCCGCCTCACCGCGCTCCGCCGGCGGGAAGGCGGGAGCGCTCCCCGCTCCGCGGCCCCTCCGCACAGGCGGGCTGGGCGGCGGCGCCCGCTCCCCGTCACCCCCACACCCCTCCGCCGCCGCCCCAGCCCCGCACCCCGGGGTCCGCTGCCCTCGCCCCGCAGCCCGGCCCCACCCAGTCCCGCCCGCTCCTCAGCGGCCGCTCCACGCCCGGCCGCGGGAGCGGGGCGATGGCCGGCGGGCTCTGAGGGGGGTGGCCGCCGCCTTACCTGTACCATCCCCTCCGCCGGCAGGGTCGCGCCGCCGCCCCCGCCGCCGCCCCCCGGGTGCTGCTGCTGAGGCGGCGGTGGCGGTGGCTGCTGCTTCAGGTCCTCCCCGGGGAAGATCGCTGCCTCCCTGGCCCCCAGCACGGGCTTGAGCTGCGCGAACACCGGCTCCTCGGGCTGCTGCACGGGGCCCAGGCGGGCGCTCATGCTCAGCACCCTGGTGGCCATCAGGCGGGCTGGCGGCGGCGGGTGCGGCGCGGACGGGCTGCCCGCCCCGGCGCAGGGGGACTGGCCCGCGGGCGGCTCCGGGCGGGCGGCGGCGGCGGCTACTCGTGCGCTCGCTCCCCAGGAGCCCCAGCCCGAGAGCGCATCCACGCCGGTGTCGTCAGTGCCTCCGCCTGTACCTGGCCGCGGGTATCTACCCGGTGACACACGCCCGCCTCTATTTCACCCTACTCCACCCCCGGCCCCCCCTACACCCCACCCAGCCCGGCGAAGGGGGCCGGTCCTGCGGGCCGCCCTGCCTACGGGGAGCGCGGACGGCTCCTCCCCGCGGCGCGACGGACCGGCCCGGCCCTGCCCTGCCCTGCCCCGCCGCGGCGGCCCCGGCCCCGGCCCCGGCTCCGGCGAGCGCGGCGGCGCGGGGTGGCGGGGTCCCGGTGTCCCGGCCCGGCGGGGCGGTAAGGCGCGGCCAGCAGCGGGGCTGCCCCGGCGTTGCGTGCCGGCCCAGCGCCCCGGGGAGAGGTGCCCGGCGCAGGGTCCGGTCGCTGCAGGCAGGGGCTGGGCGCAGGCAGGGGCTGGGCGCAGGCAGGGGCGCCCGCCCGGGCGCGGTGCTGGCAGCGAAGTGGAAGAGGGTTTTCAACAAGTGCGGCGGTCTGCCGAGGCCCCTCTCGTGCTTTAGCATTATTTATAGTCTTTTAAAGAAGCGCTGCTAATGTAGGCATTTTAAAACAACCGTCTCCCCTACCTTTCATCTTCAAAAGGGTTTTAAAGGCAGTCATTCAAATTTACTATTTTTTGTCCCGAAGGCAACTCGTACTCGAAACCTGCTGCTAATAAATTTCAGCGCTGCAATATACATCTCCACTATACGCTGTGAAAATGCTGTTACAGAAATAGCTCAGAGGAGAAGGAAGAAGGGGAGAGGAAAGAGGGAGCGACAATTGTCTCTTCTCTTTTTTCCCCCTCGGATGAGGCAAGTTTCTATTTACTTGTTTTGAGGTGTGGTTTCGATGCAAAGCGTATTTCCCCGTAGACACAGGACGGTGAGCTAAGCTCCTGCATGTTTCACTGAAGTAGGGGAAAAAGGAGGGACACCAAAGGGTGTGCAACACCAAAGGGCTCACATCATATGGGAAAAGTACAGCACGTAGTGGAGCCTTGGAAAAAACCCAAACTTTCCACCTTTCTCCTGGCCCTGCCAGCCCTGCGCAGGGAGAGAGTCTGTGAATCCACAGAAATGTTGGCAACCTCCCCCTCCCCGCATTTGTCCCCTATCATTTACAGATAGGCTCTTTTTTTAAACATAAAAAAGCATTTTTCTGGTCAACCCGGCGGTCCTCCCCTTTGCCTTCCAGTCCACAGCAAGTAGGATGTTTCAGAGCCTGCATGCAGAAAGCTAATTACAGAACCAGGAAAGAGTTCAGCATAACATTTCTTTACACAAACTGTCTGTTTAGCAATATGTGGCCGCTTGATGCTTGTTATTACTAACATAGATCCGGCTACTCCTGTCGGCATAGCGTTTAAAGTCAGGCAGGCTAATTTCCATCCAACACTAACACGCATTCACATTTATACCATGTGCAACTTCAGTGTCCTTTTCCGAAGATTCATCGCTGGCATTTCTTTCCCCATGCTAGCCTAGATATAGGTGTTTTAACCAACAGATTTTAAAATCATGTTTTGTTTTTGTGTGAACACCTTTCACCCTAGTTTAGGGTTATGCTTCAAACTGCGTTTTCTGAATGCCCTTCATGTACCCTGTTTCAACCCGGTTCGGCTTTGAACTACGTTTTTGACCCTCTGAAATGACAAGTTTAGTATAAATTGCTCTGTAACAGCCTTAAAAATGCAACATTAATAATACTGCACTATGCTGTCCGGAAATTAATTCGGCTGTAATTCTTCTAGATCACGCACAATATAGGGCTAGGCAGCATCTGATGTGGCGCATATATTAGTAACTTTCAGACATTTATGTAAATTGTATGGCTGTAGTAACTGAAATGTTTCTGAGACTCGCATACTTTAATTATATGTTTTACCTCCATCTGATTAAATGAATGATAAACAGATAATTTCAAAATTGTTTTTTTGTTTTGCTTTGTTTTTTATATGTACATTTATAAAGAGTCTGCTCTTGGCAGGTTAATTAGAACGGTATCGCTGAGAAAAGCTCTGTGTATACTTAAAACATTTTCAGAAGCAACTCTGAATGTGTTTGATTTTTTTAAAAAGGATATAATTACGTCTGAACTACAGGTAAATAAATCCAATCGCCATGTTTTTGTGCTAATAATGGGCCTGGTCCTACAGTCTTTTGTCAAGCAACAGTCAATGGAAGATTACTAAAGACTATATAATTTTTAAAGGGTGATTTTTTTATTTTGGCATTTCTACTGTCACTAACAATTAAACAGGCAAGTCAGATCGACTCCTGTTCCTGCTGAGGTTCGCTGCTCATCTGACCTACACAGTGCTGCACTATTTAGCTTACATAGTCTATGTTGCATGTTTAGATCCAGACAGAAAAATTGATAGCCCATTTTAAGAATTTCTGTTGTTATTAGATTTTATACTTCTTTGAACAAATCATTTTTATTTACAAATTTAAAGTCAGTAATAAGCTGCCAACTAAGATAACCTCCTAAATGAAATGAGAGTTTGTTCAGAATTAATCATCAGAAAAAAACAAACCACAACGAGTTTACAGTTGTAATCACTTTGGAACGTTTCTGTTTCTTCACTGATTTTGCAGACAGAGTTAGAAGTGAGTTTACACCCTAACAGACAGATTTGCAGCAGAAAACCGAGTAAGCTCTTTTAAACCCAGCACAGTTCTGTTTGCGTAAGTAAATAAGACTTTTGGCAGATGCCTTCAGGAGTTACGGTAAGTGATCATTCCTCTGCAACACAGTTCCCTGAGCATCTTATAAAAATGACAACTCAAGGTCTTTGGTTACTGTCCTGCAGAGCAAAAAAGGAGAAATAAAATGTTGAGTGGTGACCTCCTAGAGCTGGAATTGTGAAAGGCACCTTTCAGCATCTTCGGTCACTGATAAGAGAAGCACAGTGCTCTGCACTCGAAAGAGCATTACCAGGTGCAATGAAAAAGGGTTAAACTTTGTGAAACTATGTAAATGCTGCAGGTTCTGAGCGGGCAAGGATCCAGGCTTTCTGAATGAATGTAGACTCAATTACTTTGAACTCTCTTGTTCTGTGCATTCCTCTTCGCTTAGTAGTGCTATACCCATTAGGGGAGACAGGAGAAAACAAGAACAAATGTCAAGTCCCAGGCGGTTGGAAGCTTGGCAGTGGTGGAGCACAGCACTGCCTTGTGGGAGAGGGGTTGGGAGCCAAGGAGTTCGGAATAGGTGGGAGGGGGGACAGGATGGAGACAGGCTCACTGGTTTCCTAACTCATCAGCTCCACTAGACATACCTCTTAGGGAAGGTATTTGAGTTCCACCATACTGGTGGGGAGGAGAAGGACCAGAGTTGATGGGGACCTGCATGTGAGTTGTTTGGAGGGGTAGGGAAGGAGTGGAAAGACGTGGACAAGTTGTTTCATAATGATGAGGTGAGGGAAACCTGAGGACCTCAGCTGAATTGAGCCAGACTTGAAGGCATAGGAAGATGTCTGATAATAATTCCAAGAGGTTTTAGCACATTCAGAGGCCTGTCCCGAGCCAGCAAATATGCACCTCATTTTTTCATGTAAACTTACTAGAGAAGTGGAAATAAACTTTCTTCTTGCAAAATCAGTAGCTGTCTGTACTTTTGGCCACCCATTAGACTCCATCTCCCCAAGGGAAGAAATGGTTTCTCTTCTTACTTTTGACTTTCAAAAGAGAGCCAGTATGATCCTTTTACCTCAAGACAGTCATTATTTTTCTCATTCTAACTTTCCACTGAAAACAGGATTGCACTAGCCACGAGGTACCATCTTAACTCATGAGAGGCTTCGCGAATGCCACTCACGCTATATAATACAGCACCACCACAACGAGGAATGTAGCAGGGTGACTTTCTGTTAAAGCAAATGTGGAAAATCATGAAACGATAGTCTATTGCTGTGTACCTTTATCTGTTGCCATTTCAGGATTAGCTTGCCTTTGCTTAAACAAAGGCAAGCCCAGTTTCCATTTTTTATTTCACATTACCAAAAATACTGTGATAGACCCTACGGAGAGAAGGATACAATGGCACTCCCTAATTAGTTCAGCCTGGCATTTTGAGTGAAAATACACTTCTTGACTTCTTTCCTCTCTTAACATTTCAGTAGTCACCCAGTTCCGCCTTTCTGCTCTGGTGTGCAAAGCCTTACAATCAGGAAAATAACTCTCATTCCCCTTGGACAAGGCTTTGTTGTGAAGCATATACAGAAAGTGAGTTTTTGTTTTGCCAGCTCCCCTGTATACCCCAGGACAGTTGTGTAAATCCTTCCCATTCCCAGTGGAGTCCCTCAGGATTTCTTTGCCATGCTGCCAGGAGTGAATAGTGTACCTTCCTGAACCAGCTTGACATTTCTTGTTACAGGAATTGAATTGGCACATCATGTCAAGTAGAAACCTCCTCAGTAGAGCGACTCTAGAATTGGAGAACCAGATTTGACTGTTTTTTAGAATATAGAGATCTAAATACTGCAAAACAATTGATTCCTCTATTCTCCAGGTCAAGGGAGAGTTACCGTTGCAAAGCTTGGTACAGACTTTATAAAATGAGTGGTGTACACAAGCTTCTCTTTTGCACAGTTAAAAATGAGGCAAAACTTTTAAAGTTATGTTTGAAGTTTGCTAAGACTACTAAAAGCACCCAGATGCACTTGTACTTGTGGTTTGTTTTTATCCTTTAGCTAAACATATTTTTCTTCCAATGTAAGATGAGTAAGTTAGAATAGCAATGAAGGTTTGTGAGAAGTAAATGAAGGTATGTAAGCTTACCCACAAATAACCTTTGAAAATTATTTTTGCAGCAACAGGTAAAGATCCTACCATGTCTGCATTTTCTGTGTTTTGACCTGACTGACTCAGTCTGCACTGTATGAAGCCTAATTACAGATTAATTATATAAATCTGTCTATGCAGAGATCTGTTCAAGTATTTTCCCTCAAGTTTAACTTGAGCATGTGTGTATACACTTGCATGCATCAGTCTGATTTGCTATTTATCAAGGCCAGTGCTGACTTGGCGGAACAGATGCTTCAAGATGGAAACTTCAACTGCTCATTACTTGAATTCTTGGATTAAGAATCATCAACCTGTCTGGAGGAAACAAGACATCTTACTCAGTAGCTGAACCCAACCTTTACTCAGATTTTAAGGAGTCTTAGTAACTTCAGGTAACAGCCTTGTATTTCTCAGTTTCAGGTACATTTCAAATATTTTCAGCTCATCTGAGAAGAGGAAGTACAGAAAAATCTTTTTTGTTTCCAGTCCCATTTTTTGCCCTCTATAGGTTTAATGTATATTCTGAACTGGAGGCTGTTTATTACAACAGGCCTTTTTGAGAATAACAGATCACTGACTCAGCTTTAAGAGATGAGTGTTTCCTGTATTTTCATCCATTGTCATACAGCTGCTCGGCTCTGACTCGTTGCATGATAGAGCCAGAAACTACAACAGCATGCTCCTTAAGCATGTCATTTAATTATTTATGTACTACTAGCGCAGATGGAAATCTGTACACGGGGATAATTACACAAGATTAATTAAAATATGTACTTAGAAAATAACATTCACAATTTTTGGAAAGGTGGTTTGCCTGTCACTTGGAAGTTTGGTGGGAGCCACCACCACTCTTTTCTACCGCCTCCCCCGTGCAACGCAGAGGCTGCCCACTTTATAAAAGCAAATGCTGTTGGCAACATTTGTTAGCAATGGGTGGTCCTATGCTGATGTTTAACTGCTTGAATATATGAGACAAACCCACATTCTTTACTACTAAAGAAAGTATTTTTGGCTCCAGAGTGTTTATGCTGAAAATTTGTTAACAAACGCTAACTGTAAAACTGCCATACTTGCATGTTTTGGCTGAAATCTCCTGATTAGAGAAATAATGCAGAGTGGTTTGGTTTTTGTGATATACTGGTCTGCCAGCTGGGAGATGGAGCCTTCACAGGCTCGGATGTGGCACAGAGGATGGTCTGGCTGGACAAGCCAAGGAGGGCATTAAAGCAATGACATGCTACTTGTTTAACAGTCCCTAGGAGCATAATGAGGTAGGGCAGCGAATGCTCATTTAGAACTAAATCCTGATGTTGAGAGCAAAAATAATTAAGGGATGTGGTCAGAAAAAATTCCTTCACCTCTTACGCTCTGTTCTTTCAAGCAGGGGCAGAAAGGATAAGCTCCTTAATCAACTGCCTGTAATGTGCAGAAAGAAGATCCTGGGGACTTTCTGCAGGGTACAGTGTGCTGCTTACTGCGATACTGGGAGCACTGCAGAGACCCTGACAGACCACTCTGGCTATCCAGAGAAGCTAATGACCCTGTGTGGCTATGTTTCCTGTGGTACCTGAACTGCCTTATTCACAGCAAGGGTAGGAACCTAAATTTCAGTGTGTCATGGTAGCTACACCCTTAGTGGTGAAGCAGGAGAGCTCATGCTCTTGGCGCTAATGTCTTCACAATTTCTAAAATTAAGTGGTAGTCTCTGTACTCAAACAATCTTGCATCTGGCATAGGAGAATTCTGGACTAGACAATTTTATAATCATCAGATCGGATAACTGGTCAAAAAAAGGGAAACTTGTGGTGAACATCCCAAAATGATTATTTAATCATACTGTCTGTAATAAGCAGAAAGGACTGAACCAAAAAGATATCGACTTGGTGATTTAAAAGGGCTAATTTGACAAAACTGAAATAAATAGTAGGCTTAAGTAGTGACCAGTGAATAATTATGCAGTCTAAGTGAGGTGAGTACAGTCCTCAAAGTCTACAATCCCACAGAAACTAGTCAAAACAAAGTACCCCTCCCTCAAAAGAACGACATCTTTCTTTCTGCCTCTTTAGAGGGCATTTTGTAAAGCAGTTATAATTATAGATACTCAACAGCTGGGAAAAGAACTAGTAACAGCAAATATAACTTTGATGGCAGGGATTATGGAAAAATAATATGGATGAAAAAAGACGCCTAAGAAATCAATGACCTGCATTGAAAAGAACATCTAAAAAAAGTCCATGAAATTTATTAAGAACTGTAACAATTGTTTGTTTTTAGATAAAAGATGTAGAACTGTTGACAAGCAAGGAGAAAAAACATTCTAAATATTCCTGTGCTGTATTTGGGAAAAGAATAGGAAATGTATTTGTGTCATATAATGACAAAATATTTTCCATTTCAACAGTAATTCAAGAACATATTAAACCAGCTACTATTAATGGTCTTAGATGAGTATGTCTGGATAACTTCACACCAAGAATTTTAAAAGAGATGGTCAGTGAGCTTTCAGGATTAATATTCAGTAATTGTTAGAATACTAGACATGTTCCAGAAGACTGTTAAGAAAGCTAGAGTTAGAACCAATGCGTAAAAGAAAATGTAAATTAAATGATGCAGGTAATTAGAGATTTGCATTGTGACATTAATTTGAGCAGCTTAATGTGAATAGTCAATGTGGGGATTTATTAAAATAGAAAGATAATACAATTTATGCCACTCAGTATATGCTTATGAAAACAAGACCTTGTTGCACTACCTTTGAATAATGTTGGTCATGAAAGATAACAGAGTTTATGCAAAACACATTTTTGTAAAGTATATCCCTTGATTCAGGTCAACATTTTTGACTAAAATTCCTCATTGACAAGTCTCAACTTTTTTCAAATGGAATATTGCTGGGTTGGTGTGTAAGGTCTTACAGGGATTGGTTTTTAACAAGCTATTTAACTTTTTTAAAGAAAACATAATAATTGACCAATTTTAATGAGGAGATTAAGCGTGGGGGAGAAATAAATAATGAAGGTGGGAAATCTGTCTACTGAAACAACAAATCCCTAGATTCTTTGGTACATTGGATGCTTCTAAACTGTACATCTTCCAGTATAGATACATATGAAAAGGTTCTTGGCTTAATAATGGCTAGTTAGCTCAAAATGATTCCTCGGGTGGCCAAGAAGTATGTAAATCTTAGATGCCTAAACAGATGAACCTCATGTAGAGCTGTTATAACTGGCACTGGTGAGGGTGTTTTATTGAAATGCTCAATCTTTTTCAGCATCCACAGTTCAAGAGGGGTTGAAATCACTTAGCTGTTGAGCCTGCACCCACTTGTAGTGTCTACTGACATAGTAAACCAATGGACAGGGCTAGGCCTCCAGGTGGAGGCATACACTGCTTTCCTCTGAAGGTCTTAATTCTGTATTGAGCACGCAGTAAACTGAGGTGCTCATTTTAAGATTTTAAAAATGCAGTTTTCAGTCTTTCCTACTTATGCCCCCCCCTTTTTTTTTCATTTAAAATAAAAAAGCTTGTATAATGAATGTAAACTTATTACCAACAGGTTTGCTTTTCTCAGTTACTTCTTGAGGAGTCCTACTAGCTCATAAGCACAAGCTCACAGACTGACAGCTGTTTAGAAGGATGTTTTCAGTACACACTTAAAAATTATGTGCAATATACCAAGGTTGGAGGTTGAATAGCTGGAGTTAAATCTAGACAATTTCAATCTTGATCAGTCTCCTAAGTGAGGTTGCTTGAGTATCATTGTTTATGTTCTGATGGATCTTTTTTGTTAGTATTTGAGAACCACTCTGAACCAGCTTATAGAGCACTAATGGCACGTGCACCATAGCTCAGGAATTCCAGATTCAAGTAAACTGGTAATGTGCTTTTGTTGCTTCATTTTTGCTGTTGTGCACCCCAGTTCCGTAATCTGTTCAGAGGAGCCACCCCAACTCAAAGGAGCACAAAGAATGAGGTAGTATCTCCTGTCTATCTAAACAATATGCCCCTGGGGAGAGAAAAACCCAATAGGAAGGAACCAGCCCTCCTGGTATCAGAAACAGCTGCAGCAGCAGCAGCAAAAGGATTTTCAGTCAGAGGATATTAAAAATATGACAGGGTTCTCTCTTGCTTAATAAGGGTAATAACTCAGATGACCATTACATTTTTCAACATATCCTGGTAGCTTGATTGACATTTTTTGAAAAAAAGAGGAAGTTTAGGAATGAGTAAGTCATTTCAAAAAATGTTGATAGCAAGTACTGATTTTCCATGCATCTGCCTCAAGACTAAGTGAGGTTTGACTTCCACTGAAGACACATTAAACATCTTTCAATAAGTGAGCTGAATAACTGGATTTCACTTGTCAGGAGAGATAACAGCAAAGCAGAGATTACAAAAACCTACCTCAGGCTGCAGTAGAAGGGTGAGTAAGGAGTTTGAAAGGTGCTTCCCATGAAAGCTTCTGAAGATGTACTTGACTTTTCATCCCATCACACCATAGAAGAGGAATGTCATTCTGTGATGAGAATGTTTAAAATCCTGATCTTAGTCAAAACTCCAGAAGTCAGAGAATGTATTTGGACTCACCAGTGAAGCTTAAAACTCATCAGAACATCTGCTGCATTTAGTGGCCATCACAAGTTGACTGATAAGAAAGATGAATGAACCAAACGCTACAACCTCAGAGACTCCAGTCCTCCACTATAAGAAAGCTGACCAGCCTTGATAAAATGTGGCTGCACACGAGTCCTATCTCCTGTTCACTTGAGGGCTTATGGAGTTGGTGACAATATTAATCTTGCTGGATGGGGAAATTTCTGTATTTCTAATTGTGTACTGTAATGAAAAGGCACAGCTGCATCCACCTTCATGGTTTCTATTTGCCTCATGACGAACTCCTCCCACCAAGGAAGCAACTGCCTCCACAGTTAGTCTAGTTTCATTTACTTAGGTAAGGCATAGTCAGAAAATGACCAATCTGCCAACACTAGAACAATCTAGAAATAAGGTGATAGGTGAAAAATGACAGTGGTTATCGGTGATGACTCAAATGTCTATTCACAATAAGACTTCAGAACTGACATACATCTATCAAACTGCATGCACAGAGAAATGTCCCTCTTCTCAAAAAAGTAACATGAGTAAGATGTCCATTTAAAAAAAAAAAGTCAAATCAAATGTTATAGAACGTGAAATATCTGACGACATAGGACAGTATTACAGATCTCACCTTAGTTTAGCTAACTATATTATTCCCATGAGCTGCAGATGCATTCAATTTCAAAGTCTTTTAGAATGTTTTTCAGTTCTCAGACATGCATTAAGTAGTAGATTATGTTAAATAATATACAACATAGTTAAACAGTTAATTAACACAATGTTTCTTTTTTCCCCTCATAATTTTCTGCTTTCTGAAAATATTTAGAGCCTGATCAACACAAGTAAATAATTTTTCAGTGAGAAAATCACGAAACACTTTGTCAACATATTGGCACTTGCAGCTTCAAGTGTTACTCACATTATTGTCTACAAAACATCCTGGAAAAACATTCAGTAAAATATTCAACCCAGCTTTAGTCTACACTTATTTTAAGGATATTCATTTATTCAGGTAATTAAGGATACTGTTTTCCAAAAAGAGATTTAAATTGCAATAATCTGTTACAACCAGCTTAGCTGGTTTCCACTTGTAATACACTGATCATTTTTTAAAAGTTCATTTTTTCATATTTATTTTGAAAATGCTTTTTGAAATATTAAAAAAGAAAATAAGTAAAAATAAACATTTACTTTCTGAACAAAAGACCAATAAAAATACATTTCTCCTTTTTAATGATTTTTTGTTAATTTTCTTTTTTTTTTTAAACTAGAACAGCTCTAGATAAAAATATTTATGTGTTAGGATGTTCACATTTGACCCATATGTATTCTTGCTGCTGGGTGACTTAATGAAAGCTTGGTCTACGTCTATTGTGTTATGGTATGGCAAACTACAGTTCATGAATGTATAGCCCATTTCAAATGTGTTTACCTGACCGGTTCATAACATGCTTAGTTAAGCTATGGAGGCTGCTTACGCATGAACTCGTAAATAATGTGGCAAGTTGGATGAGGCAAGACTTTAACAACATGTCTTAATCCCTGTGCTGTTTGAAAGATATAAATAAGATAAAGGAGAGGAAAAGTTGATTCAATCTTTTAACAAAACAAGGCTTCTTTCTCTCTAGATTGCATATTGATAACTTTGTAGAGTAACAAAATACACAGCTTTTTTTTAGTGATTAGAAAATCTTGCTTCTGTGCAATTCAAGAGTAAGGCCTAATGATTCATAAATCTGGCACACAGTATTTGATACCAGTTGCCATAAGATACTACATAACTGCATGTAACCTGCGGAAAAAATAAATAAATCTGTATTTTATTGCACTGGAGAAGCAAACTAACATTAAAACATATATTTTGGCAGGACCAGGATAAAAATGGCATCTTGTTCTACATGTTTTAAAGTGTTTTACCATGCAGCACTACAGTTTTTCAAACTTTAAGTTTTGTATTCAGATATGACTTCACTGAAAAGTGAAAGAAGTAAAAGTGGAAGGGACAATGAGGATGTTAACTCTTTTCCTTTTGCTTCATGTTAGCATTGCCAGATCATGTGAATAGAGCAGGTTGCAATTGCACAAACTGTCTTTCATCAATACCACATCTACATCCCTCCCTATTACTTTAAATCTTACATTAAAACAATTATTTGGACATAATGAAATAATTATTAATCATGGTAGGTTAGACCAGCTTGGTCCACTGTGTTCTATCAGCAGAAGCATTTTGCAATGATCCATTGCAGCACTTCCATTGCAGCACGTCCAATCCAGGTGATATTATTTATAGTATCAAGCAGTGGCAATAAGCTTTCCCAGTATCGAATTTAAGAACAACAAAAAAAGCTCTATGTTCTTTATCCCAAGGACATTGTGGTACCATTTAACTAGTCTCATGTCAGTGTTTTTTTCAAAAATGTCACACTGAGAGACAGTTCAATGCAATGCCTGCTTCCCTCTACTCTGAATGCAGGAGTGAAAACTGCTCATGGAAAGCTAAATAATAGCCAAATAGCCAAAGAAGTTGCTTGTTAACACTGAATTATGCAACTTAAGGAATTCCCCTCTACAAATACTTCGTAAAACATTAATGCATTGTATTTTTAAATACCCACACTCCATCTAATGCTATGGCCCCATAATTTGCTTTATTGGATTAGATCTACTCTTACTGGCAACCTAAAACTGAAAAGTAAGTGCTAACCTTTGCAAAGTTGAGTGTTGAAGTAGTCATGGTACCCATACTCTCTAAGGTCCAAGGTTCCTTATTATTTCATGAAGTTAGGTGCTTAAGAAAGGGATAAATGAAAACTAGAAAACTGGTATTTTTAAAGTAGACAACAGAGAACAAAGAAGGAAGAGGCTTATAATAAATTCAGTCCCCTATCAGTCCTTAGGAGCTTTACATAACCTGTAGAAGGTGCTAATAGACTGGAAGCTCTGACTTTTGTTCTGGCCATTTCTTTCCAAAGCTGAAGGTCACTCCTTTCTTCAGAAATGCTCCCATCATTATCTTGCCCAATGTTAACTTCTGTGAACACTCAACAGGGATGATCAGATTCAATCCTATCCACCACCTGGGGAAAACAGGGACATACTCAGTTTCCTGTGGAAGCAGGATAACGACTGTAGAGCACTGTGAAGCCAATAGCTTTGTCACTTCTGTTCAGACTGGGTTCCAGTTTCTGGTCCAATAAATGTATGTTCAGGATCACACTTGTTCTTACTACCAAACCCAACAATTGGTATTTCATACAGAGTGAAACACTGTTAGTACTGTCACCTCTCTATGTAGAATTAGGACTTGGCGTTGTCACAACTAGGACAAGTCTAGGTGGTCACAGAGAATGTTGGCGTAGCTGTACTTTTGGTACCTCCATGGCCGAGTGGCACCAAAGCAGAATTTTAAGAACCTTGCAGTAAACATCTTTACGTTTTCAGAAATTAGATAGAAGTGGTAAGAATAAAGAACACAGAAAATCTCTTAAAGAATAACAAAAAACATAGCAGAGAAGGTAGATCAGGTATTGCTCCAGAAACAGCCAGTGAATCTGAAAGCTTGTATATTAAAGAAAGATACTGTATATTTTTATGAAACCTAGAGCTGCCATTCCAATCACTAAATGTGCTGCTGTCCACTGTTGGCCCATGGGGAGTTTGCACCTTTCTGTCACGAACCTGACAGTTCTTGGACAGGATAGTAGATGAGACAAGCCCATGATGATGATGCAGTATAGTAACCTTTATATTTTAAAATAAAATTAATTTCAAGATACTTTATTGGCATTTCATTCATCACCAAAAGCACTTAACCTGGATGTTCACAGAAAAATATTTTGCTTTGTATTAAAAATAAATATAATTAAACCCAAATAATTTAAATTTATGTTAAAAATGCATATGTATTTATATATATTTCAGTTTATAACTACAAAATAATAATAGTGTATGATCAAAGACTCTTGATGGTACTGCAGCTGGAAACATAAGAACTTTACATAGTTTGTTTCTTTGTAATTTCACAGAGTTTAACAGATTGAAAATACTCCTTACTTGTTTTTAAGTCATTCAGCTACCTCAGAATTACTATCATGGTGTAAAACTATTTGTCAGAGATTTCGGCCTCTACAGATTTGAAATGGCACGTCAGAATGAAAACCTGCTATATTTCATAGGATTGGGTATTTGGTTTTCATTGACAACAGATCTAATCAGCTCACTTAGGTTTCCCTGAGGGAGGTTTCAGTCAGTCTCCATTGTGTAGGAAGGCATCCTAGCTGTGCATTGAGATTAGCCTTCAGAGATTTTACGGGGTTGAAAAAGAAAGGTAAGCTCCCTCCTGCTGTTGGTAAACACTGTTATTGTTCTCCATTCCCTGCTGAATGGAACAAATGCAATTCTGCAAAGTTAATTACTGCAATAATGAAAGAAATGACACAAAATGACAAGGAATGTGCTAATTCAGTAAGACTGAAGTCATTGACATATTAGTCCCTTTACTGCTCATTGTTACTTTCAGGCACGTACTCCTTTACTCATAAATATTGAGTGGATTTTGGGGACTTAGTATTTAAGTAATAAGTTAGTAAAATAAAGATTAATGTGTAAGAAGTGGTGCCTAATGATCTTCAGGTCTGGTCAGTCTCCGAGACCTGAACACAGAAGATCTCTGATGAAGTATCTGAAAAAAAGGACTTCGCCATCCTTGCAGGACTTGCAGCATGTTTCCTTTTCAGTGTCGAAGAACAAAGACTCACTAGAATTTTATCTATGTGCTAAAATAATTTATCCCCAAGAAGGAAAATGTGACCAGTGAATAGATGGCACCAAAATATTGTATTTCTTCCTTGCTTACACTTCTCACAGTATCACAGAGGAGATGAGTGATATTAATTTTTGTGTGAATATCTTACACTTAGCTCTGATGACAACTTGTGAATCTCTGTTTACACAGCTCTACTGGCACTGGGAGCTGTGTGCTTGGAAACCATAGGCCCGTGAAACGTAGAGTGACAAGTCTCTTGTATGTGTGGCACTATACCAGTGATGGGGAGCATGAGAAAGCTTGGGCACAGAAACGACCCTCTCTCAAGGTCTGAGAGAGAACTCTGTAGGAATATTTCCAACAGTTTCTTTTAGAAAGGACCACTGCACTTAAGTAACAATCCTGTTTAAAATCCACATATACATTCTAGATGACAACTCACAGAAGTCAAGCACTACATTGCCAGGCTCTACCTAGTAATAATGAACAAAGAAACAAATTATTCTAAAGAACTGAATAAGAAAACAAAAGAGAAAGTCTTGCATGCTGCGATATGTATTTCTAAACTCACAGTAAAAAGAGGCACTGGGAATTGCTAACAATTTCAGCTGCAACACTAAATAATCTAAGTAATCCTTCTTCTATTTAACCAAAAGGAAAAATGAAAAGACTTTCATTGAAATACAGTCATAAATTCCATCCATAAGACTTTTCCTGCAATTAAGTTACATTTACTGATCCACTACTCCTTAAAAGAAGCATTAACACAAAGACTTCAATTATTCATGGTCAAACAAAGTTGATTCTATTGCTTCAATCAAAGCGGCATTCTCTTTTACAGTGGTTATTTCTGTAGTATCTTCAAAAAGAGCACACAGTCTATGAAAACATGTAAGTTTCTGAGTAAAAGCTATTTCCATGATCAATCCTAACTTTTTGCATTTAATACTTCTGCCATTTCCTGCTTTCATGAGGATGAAATTTGCTGGGGTTTTTTGTCCCCTTCATCCTTTAAAGGGTAAGTTGATTAAAATTCACCATTTTTTTGAACCCAGTTCCAATGTCCTGAGAAAAAGGAGTCGCTCTCTCTCAAAAAAGAAAAAAAAAGAGTATTTACTGTTATGGAAAACTTATCAGTGAGGAAAGAAACCCAGGGAACTCTGCAAAATGAATTCTGTGGAACACGGTGGTTCTTGTGCTGTCAGCAGAGCGCTTAAAGAGCTGCAGAGGATCTAACATCTGCAAAGAGCTGTACCTACTTCTCCTACTGCTAAAAGCTTCTAGAATACATACCACTCCCTCTTCCATAATTCCCAACTACTGTCCATTTATGTTAGTTATGCCATCCCCCAAGAGTTAGCACCTTGTACTGCTGCTGATTGCTGCCCAACTTCAGTCTGAAATACCCTAAGTGTAACTGCCTTAATTAAACTACAGAAGTATGCATTTTAAAGGTCAAGAGTTCCCAATCAATCCTAAGAATTTAAGAAGGGGATAGTATTGCCCAAAGACACTAAGCAAAACTTGATCTTCTAGAGATACTTATTTCATTTTCAAAGGTCGAGAATGAATACAGATTCTCGATATTCTTCGGTATAAGAAAATACCAGGGATACATTTCTTTGACTCAGTAAAAAGTCTGTCATATGTTCTATTAAATGTAATGTTAACAGGGATATAAATTCTTTCCTCAGTAGAGCTCCCTAATGAGAGCAATCCTGAAAGATGACAGACTGTTACAGACTGAAACTGTTGTGTATAAATCTGTTTTCATGTAGATGTGCAACAGACTGACAATTGATTGAGACACATATACATAATAACATAAATATTTCTTCAAAAGGTAGTAATTTGTTTCTAGAAAGTCATACTCTCCGAGTCATGTATTCCAAAGACATGGAAGTTGATGAATGCCTACCAGGAGCAAAAGAATTCTACCTGACCATCTTGCAGATCTCAGAGGTTTAGTAGAGTTAGTGCTCCTTTTTTTTCCTGGAACTATATATCATACAAAAGGATAACTGAAACAGAAAATAACTGCTAAAGTGTAAGAGGTAGCAAATTGTATCCCAGAGACACTGACAAATACTCAGACAACTAATATTTGAATTTACAGTTGTTCCTCTTTTACAAGGTTTCATCACTGTTTTGTACAGAAAGTCTTGAAGGGGAGGAAGGCTACAAATCCCAATGACATATCATTGCTTTGTATAGAAAATATTTAGAAACTACAATGCTAGCAAAGAATAACCACAGGATTCAGCAACAAGTCTTAAAAGTTTAGGTCCTTATTAAAAAAAAGCAATTTCATGTCTTCAATTTTTTCCTCAAACGAGATTTCCTTGGTGCATTAGAGCTTCTTTGCTTCTAGCAAGGGAGAGAAAGGTGAGAAAGCAGTTACACTGTTAAAAAAAAAGAAAAACATCCTAACCTGCTGTAAACCAACTGTCCTTCCTTCTTTCCTATTCAACCCATATACTTATGAAACTTCTCACTTAAGTAACACCAACTTAATGTACCAAGAAATGTAATAGTGGATAGAGATTTTGCTGTCTTTGCTCCGTTTGGTTTGAAAAAGAGGAACTGAGGATGGTTCTGTGGGTTGGGCACTTCAGTCACAAGTTGCTTACATGCATGACTACCCTTAGAAATTTCTCTTCATTATTTTTGACTCACACATCATTGACACAAGACCTAGTACAATGGGAGACTGCAAAGACCATGAAGAAGAATTTTGGAATAATTAATTTGACAACTATGTTTGTGGGAAAGAACATCGGTAAAAATGCTGTACAGGTAATGCAACTGAACCTTTTCATTACTTAAAGAGCAAAAACGTTCATTAATTTTTGCTGTAGGGCATTTCACATTTGAATAGTTATATTTAAGTGACATTCTAGCTTTCACATGAAAAGCTTAGAAGGTCTCCTCCTAGATAATTAATTATAGCCTTGGAGTCTAGTGAGGAGACACAGGCAAAACACAATGTCTTCAACTGGAAAAAACCATTCCACACTGAGGAGATTTACACAGGGACTACGTGGATTACAAGAATTTACCAACAACATTATGTGTTATCAGTATATGCTAATAAATTACATTTATTTTTGCAAATTTAAAGATGGACCTTGTTAGTAATTTTCTAAAAAAACCACTTTGCCAGAATATGCCACTTTGTCATCTGAAGACCTCTTTAAATGTCAATAAAATTTCACCACAAATCAGCCTAATTTTCTGTCAGCCTTCCTAGAAAATCAGGTTGCCTGTAGGACACAAATTTACAATGCACAATTCATTCTGGAAGCATCAAAATGGTTTTGTATATTGTATTTCCATGGAATTAAACACTTTGTGTCTTTTGGATGGTAAGAAGTAAATAAATGTAATTATATTAGTATATTTAGAAATATCACCATAGAGCAATTTATGTTGGACAGGAATTCTGAAAATCAGTCATATAGTTCATCTCAAAGTCAGGTCCAATTATACCAGCTTGCTTAGGACTTCGTCCAATTGAGTTCTGAATATCTCCAGGGATGAAGGGCAACCTCTCTGGGCAACCTGTTCCAGTATTTGACCACCCTCATAGTGAAAACATTTTTCATAATAGTTAATTGAGTTTTCTAGTGCTCCATCTTGTGTCCATTGCCTCTGCTGTACAGCTCTGAGAGGAGTCTGGCTCTGTTGTCTCCGTACCATCCCATTAGGTAGTTGGAGACTGCAACAAGTTCCCCCCCGAAGCCCTGTGTTCTTAAGGCTGAACAAGTCCAGTTCTTTTGGCCTCCCCTCCCACATCAGGTGTTCCAGCCCCTGATCACCTTGATGAATCTCTGCTGGACTCACTTCAGTATGTCAATGTCTTTCTTGAACAAGCCCAAAACTGGATGCAGCACTCCAGATGTGGTCTCCCATGTGCCAAACAGAAGGGAAGGATCACTTCCCTCCATTTGCTGCCTATCCTGTTGTTAATACCACCCAGGATGCGGCTGGCTGGCACACTGCTTACTCATGTTCAATTTGTTGTCTGCTAAGACCTTGAGATCTGATTCTGTC
This sequence comes from Strix uralensis, assembly GCF_047716275.1. Classification (NCBI taxonomy): domain Eukaryota; kingdom Metazoa; phylum Chordata; class Aves; order Strigiformes; family Strigidae; genus Strix; species Strix uralensis. Next base: position 92,629,668 of record NC_133973.1, read on the forward strand.
AAGCTGCTTTCCAGCCAGTACTGGCATATAGGTTTATTCCATCCTAGATGTGGGACTGCAATTGCTTTTGTTGAACTTCATAAGGTTCTTCAAAATTGAAGAATTATGTTGAACTTCATAAGGACCTGATTTCCAGCCTTTTGAGGTCCCTCTGAGACCCTGCCCTCCAGCATACAGACTACTCTCACAAATTTGGTATTAACTATGAACTTGCCGAGGGATGCTACTATTTGCCAGTTGCCAGTTGGACTTTGCATTGCTGATCAAATTTCCTTGCACTTGGTGCGTTCGATAATTTTCCACCCACCTTAAAGTCCCTATCTCACCAATTTGTCTATAAGGTTACTACAGGAGAGCAAATTGTGAATACTTAAGATTCCAACTAGTATCTTGCCTAAATTAGCTCACAGTGCTTCTAGAGAATACAATTTATTAATTATTGGGTGATAACAGACAGGATAGTGTGAGAAGTTAAACTAGGGACTATGAATCATATAAAATATCTGTTACAAACTACAAAATTAGTATCTGCATATGGGAGCTGTTTAACATGAAAGAGAAGTTAATAATTATATTCACATAAAAATACAAGTTAGATAAAACCCTAGACTTCAGAAAACCAGAGTATTCAGTAATGTCTGTACAGATAGGTTTGTAAGCCCAAAGGTTTGTGTATTTTTTTCCCCAGTGAACACCAGTTAGTCTAATAAGAGATATGACCTCTGTCCACACACTTGGCCTCCCTCACTCACAGAATGATAATTTTAGTCCTGTCATGTGCAATTGCTAGCATTTTTACCTCACTCTCTCAGAATTAGAAAAAAAAAAAACCAAAAAACTGAAGCTTACCTGGAGCAGAGGAAGTATTGCTATGCTTCAGACTGCTGTTTGGAAAATGAAGAAAAGTGTATCTAGGAATCACAAGCTGGATCTAGCTCAGTATTACTTAGTAAATAGTTATTGCTCATGTCCAGGTAGGAACAATGAATCGGTTGAAGAGATACTGTCAATAAAAAAGGAGGTAAGAAAGAGGAGCTTCCTCTTAAATGAAATCTGAACAATATTGTCAGTATACAGTCACCTAAACAGTAACATCTATATTTATGTTATATATATAGAAATGTACCATATGCAGTCAAAAGTGCTTTAAAATATTAAGAGACCTTTCCTATAGTCTAAATAGATGGTGGAGTGGAATATATAATTAGACTGTGTTCTTGGAAGATGGGGCTTATTTTCATACAATTAAATATGGCAAGTCATCCATTTCACCATTACATGCTACAGTACTCACACATCATGGTTCTTTTTATTATTACACTGATGTAACTATACTAGAGCAAGGGTATCTAGCCCATTAAATATCGGCACTGATAATTGAGATGTATTTTATTGTTTTTTTAGAATATTTTTAATGCCTGTTTGGTAGAACAAATGACATCAAATGACAAACTACACAAATCAAGGCTGATAAGAAATTAAACTTTTTTCCACCTGACATGAATTTCCTTCACAGAAAGCAGGATATAGTCTGATGCTAACTCATGTATATTTTTTAAATTTCTATGAGCCAGAATAGTTGCAAGGAATGTGGCATGAAACACATGGTCCAAGAAAAACAATATAAAAAAGCTGAAACATGCATTAATTTGAACATTCTGAATAACACGTTCTTTAACTGCACAGATTATAAATGTGTACAATATGCTAGTGTTTATTTACCTTTTAAAATTCAAATATATGTTAGTAAAATCATTGCATGCATTACTTCCACACATTTTATTCACATGACAGATCTAAAAATTATTTTATGAAGCGTAAGATCATTTGACAGGTATAAAAAAAACAGTTAGAAACAAAACAGTTGTTTGTGTTTATGGTAAAAAGGGCATTATTATGGTGAAAATAACTTTCTTTAAAGAAAAGCTCCCCTAAGGATTATTTTGAATAATTCTAGAAAAACACTATGGTGATGTTTTCTTCTGCAGTTTCTTGTACCATACTGGTGCCTCTTTATTTGTCTGTAAAATAAAGAACGTTTAATTGTGAGTTTAATTGTAAGTCAGAAGAAAAACATGCAATCTACACTGAAGTCTCTTTCCTTCCTATGTAGTTCACAGTGATAATTGAGTTATTTGATTAAATGCAAATAAATTAAAAACAGGACTATGCATTTAAGGTTATTATTACTACATATCTGTATTAAAACCTCCCTATTTCTAGGTTATAAAAAGCAGATTATACAGTAAGAAGTAAATGATTGTTTTAAAATATCTATTACAATGAAAACATGCCTCAACTGTGCCATAAATAGGTTTCATTTGAAATAGCATCATCTGACTTTCCCAGCTGAGAAGGGGATGGAACTTAGAAAAGAGATCTTAGGTGTGCTATAATTGACCAACATTTTATGCAGAAATATAGTTCTTATAAAAATATGATTAAAAATAAAAGAATTCAGCAGTTTTCTGACAGCATAGAAAGTATTTTAATCACAGAGAATTATCTGTGAGCAACTTTTCCTTGTCTTCATAATCCTATGGGCTACTGCTACACAGTCAGAATTGCTTAATATTCTTGTGGCAAATTCAGTGGTTGTATACAGAAATAAAACTAAAGAAGTGGGGGTGGAACAAGGTAAGGACTATTCTGCTTTCAGGGTTGGGTATAATCTCTTGTGTTATTGAGTACTGCTCCTTTCATCTGTTGTCTCTAAACTTGTCCCGTTCTCTGCTCTTTATTCATTCTTTCCTCCAAGACTTAATAACCATTCAATTTAAAAATTTACTTTATTCAGCTGGCCTTGTTGCGGGGGGTTCTCATCGCATTTTAACCTCCATCTTTCTTTCATTTTGTAACTGAAATCTTCAAAAATACATCTGCTCTATTTGTGCAAGCTTTTAAAATTCTAGAAATTGACCCAAATTGGCAGGATTTTCACAGGACTACTTTCTTTCCCCATCTATGAAGAAACCCTGCCATCTGCCCATTTTCAGTTCCCTACTCCAAAGTCTGAAAAGACTAGAATTCTTCCAAGAGAAATTGATCACAATTTATAAATGTAAAAGCATTATTTCTAGATTCCTATACCATTTCTATATCCCTAAGTAAACCAGGACAGAATAAATACTGAAACCTTGGATCACCCACACAACATAAGGGTTAGCTCACATTTTGTCTGTTTTGGATCACTGAATAGCTCCATCAAAGACAAAGTTTGGGCAGTATGATTTAGCACTTCTGAAAGGACAGTGGATGAGGCAACACTGGGTATGCCTGTGTTTAGTCTCATAACACTATCCAAGAAAATTTTAAACCCCGAAAATCCCCAAATGCCCTCATATTACATCTAAGAGATGCAACCATTTCCTACATTTTGTATTATAAAAACAGTATCTGATGTGCTGCAATACAAACCTCATATTGTTTAAGACACTGAAAATTAAAGTCTCCACCAGGAAAAAAAAGAAATGAAAAAAAACCCTATATAGATATGTATTTGGACTGAAATAGCACATATGCTATGCAGTGTGGATACAACCGGTCTCCCCTAGAGAAAGGTAGCCTGAAGTGTAAATAAGAGTCATGATTTGTTTTGTTATTCAGCATTGCATCTTGGCTCTCTTAAATTTATCAGTCCAGGCACAGTCATAGTCAGAAAGTTCTAAACCATTTTCATGAAGCTTTCAAATACTAGAGGCACTAAATCTGAAGCACACCACTTGAAGTATTTAAATCCAAGCATTTAGTTTCTAAAGGAATAAAACAGGGTTTTATAATATCAGGTATCCTTAGTAACAGAAGTGATATCAATACTAGGCATGTATTTTTTTTATATTTAGATACATAAACATACTAATATACATATATACATGAATATAAGTATACATAATACACCTTTTTCCTCACTTCTGCTCTTCTATATATATATACACACACACATTCAACTCATACATGATCAGGGTAGATTTAAAATTGTATATATGGTCTTCGGCTATTAAAATTTTGCTAACCACTCAATATTATGATGGCATTAAAAAAATATAATCTAGTATGCTGTGACCTTAAGATGTGGAAATTACCAAATAGGTAAATAACATCATAAACTTTAATTTATCTCCTCAACATTGACCACTCCCATAAAGAGCTGCAAATATTCAGCTGAATTAATTATACATCTCCTTGAAGAATAAACCCACATTTTTCTTTTTAAAAAGTGAGGAGAATTATCAGAAAAGCTTATGGCACTTACTCTTATTATAATACTTACAAATAACGTTGGCTTAGGTATAAATACATTTTCTTCTTCATGTTCTGGCAGCAGTTTTACTGAGGGGCTTGATTTGTTTTTTGCAGTTGAACTTTTTACATCAGTATGAGACTGAGGTAAAGTTTGTTCATAGCGTTTACCATGTAGACTAATTAGTATCTGTTTCATTGTGGCTAGTTCCTATAAAACCACAAAAGAACAATGCTAAGTTATTAAGTAAAATTACATTTGAACCTATTAAATATTTATTTGTTAATAATAAATTTTTTATTCACCAAACTAAATGTGTAAGTGGATAAGTAAATCTAACAAGCATGAACATATAGTTGTCATAATTAATAAGATTACTAACTGGACACTAGTAAAAGTAAGAAAATAAAAAAGACACACGATTTATACAACTCAAATTTTGTATTGCTTAAAGGCTGTAAAAGAGAACATTTACTGTGTAATAAGGAACCCACTATCTCTTTTAACTTAACCTTCCATTTAAAAGAATTTTTTTGAATTTGTTTTGTCAGGCTGAAGGTGTTCACAAATCTAATTTGAATGACTGTGACAAATTGTACTTTCAAGCGCTAAGTCTTGCACAGAAGTCTTATAAATATATTACTAGAAATATATATGTGTCTTTATATCTAGATCATAAAAGAAAACTCAATAAAAAACCTTAAGAGGACCTACAGCAAAAATGGGATCAGAGCAGAAAAGAAATTTTGTGAGAAATGAAAGTTCCAACATGGGAAAAGAAAAACAAGACCATATAGAAATGCAGACTTTTTTGATGTTCTAATAATTTGCTCTGTAAACAATTTGGATTAATTAAAAAGTAACATTTTCTTACTACTTAGCTGAACAAGACAGATTATTCAAAATGTAGAGCAGAGCAAGAAAAGAAAAAACATAGTATTTTGTGACTTTAACTGGATTTCTTTTGTCATCTTGCATCACCTACTGCCCAACATTCTTTCCCCCTACATGTAATGGGTGTAATTACTATAAAATAAGTTACAGAATTTAAAGCATTATTTATTATTATTATTTAGAACATTTATTATTGCACAACTGGAACAGAAAGGTCAGTAGAAAAGCCTTTCAAAGTAAACTTTAACACCATTTTACATTTTTAAAACTATTAATGTTTTTGTTTGCTTGCTTTTTACAAATGCTGTTGTCTTCAATAAGCAATACTGTTAATATATTAGCATTCTATATAATTAACATTCTGTCTTATCTTTCCACCAGAACAGGGTAACTCGTATTTATAGCTGAATGACAAACGTTTGTTATTGTACCTATTTCTTAATACTTGCCATAAAATTACATTGATGCACACTCTATTTTCATTGCATTATTAGTAACAAGTTAAAAAACCCCTCAGTCTTTTAAAACATTCCTGCCATATACCTTCTCTCTGTCCACTGCTGCCTTTAATACAAGATACAAAGTCAAAAGAATTATGCTGTTGCCTTTAAATTGTCCCACACTAACTCAGTTATATGAATGGATGTTACACTCCACAGACCAGCTTTATCGAGTGTACAAATTGTTCTTGTATCTCAGTCATTTAATATTAACTATTTGCATAATTCAGCCATGTGTGGTGGCATGTTGAAACAGCATGACTGCAGAGCAGCTGTTTAAAAGGACTGCATAGTTGATGCCAACATGTTTTTCAAAGTTGTAAACTCTGCAAAGATGTTGCCAAAGCAACACATAGACAGAATTTCTTGATGAAAATAACTCAAGCAAGTATACAGCAAATAAATACACCATCACAGGAGATCAAATTGTCCATAAACAATGTTTTGACATTAACAAGTGCTGTTCCTATACTTAAATTGCATTATTCTGTGGACCAAATAGTTGCATGTTTAAACAAGGCAAAACCCGAAAACTATCACACAGATTTCAGTAACAGAGTTGAAACCTGTATGTGTAGGGTCAAATTCTCTTGTGTCAAGATCCACTCGGCAGTCTAAGGTCTGGTCTACCTCACAGAATCTGTCCTGTACTTGACAGCCTGTTTTCAGACTTGGAATAGGCTCTGGAGAGTCAGCTCGAACACGAGCTTTGCCTGCGACAGGAGAATTCCCTACTGTGAAGCTAGGGAAGGAATGACAGGGAGTGGGGATGACAAATTAGCCCAGAACGAATAAGTTATTTTGGCATTGCAGTCAAATTTATCATGAGAATTTAGCTAAAGTTGCCTTAATGTTTCTTCTAAAATCCTTCCACATTTAGTGAGAAAGACCTTAACAAACTTGGCAAAATAGCACGGAAAACACTGAATCCAATAGAATCATTTGTATGTGTACTGCTAAACAAGAAAAGAAAATTGGCCCAACACATTTGCAAGAGATTTGCTGTTTTCAACCAAGGAAATATTGAAAACAAAGTTCTACCTTGAACTGCAATAATTTTACCCATCTCTCTAGATTTCTCTGCTCCTGAACACAATTTTAATTCTTAGCTTCACTTTTAAATTCTAAACAAAGAGTCATTAGCACTACCTGCTGCTGCTAGCATGCTACCATGATTCAATAATATTTTCCAGTCTTAAAACCTGTCAAGTTGGTCTAGAAAGCTTAGTAAGGAAAAAGAAGCATTGGAGATTGTGCTTAGCAGAAATATGTGAACTTGTTCCAGTGTGAACAGGACCTTGAAAAAAAAGGGGAAAGGAGGTATAGAGTTCAAAATGGATGGAAAGAATCTTTTGTGTAGAAGGACATGTATTAGTTTCAGGATAAGTTAAGTAAAAGAAGATGTGAAGAGAAATGGATGGTTAAAATTTTTATACATTTCTACTGTCTCAAGTCCACAGTCCTATGTCCAGGCAGAGCTGTGCAAATTGTTTACTTACAGTATTCACTTCAGTTACTCAGTGCACTGTAGAAACAGTGTTGCTAAAGCTCTACATGTCCCAATTTCTCTGTGGAGGTATCTGGTCCTTGCCACGCTGGCTCCTGGATGTATAAGCAAGCTGTGCTATGCAAGCTGTGTGTCACTGAGTTGAGGCTTCCAGGTCTGAGGGCTTTGGCGGGCCAGAGAGCAATCCTGCTTAGAAGGACTATAAGTACTAAACACCTCTGAGTGGATTCACCCAGCTCCTCTCTGTGCTGGCTTTACAGCTTTGGTCTCACTGTCCCAAACTTTGGGAACACAAGCACCCATTCCCTGCTTACACTGTGGGGATGTGGCAGTGCAGATACATGGAAAACAATGCAGTTAGCAAGAAAAGGTGGATTAAGATGAAACAGGGAAAAAATTAAAAGTATGGAGGTGGCACAAACCCACTCTTTATGTACAACGAGGGTCACCCATACAAGCAAGTATCAGGGTTACACTCTATTATTAAATATTTTGAAAGTCTGTCCACAGAAACCTGATGAATTTTTGTTAAGGATGCTAACCTGCTCTACCAGCACAAATGCCAAAAAACAAAGTAATGAACTGTATGACGCATTAAGTGGGATTTAACTCAAGCTTATAACACCTAAATTTATGTGTCTAAACTTAAGTATCTACACATGAGCTAGGAATCTAATTTTCCATTACAGACAGTACTCAGAATTGGACACCTATTGTCTGCTGAACTGTGTTGTAACAACACTAGCCATATTGACCAGGCTGCTACCGACTATAAAGCAAAGCAAGATGCTTACCTCACCGTGGACACCTCCATTAGATACCTAAATGTAGTTGTCATAAGCTGAATCCATTTCTCACCTCACCCTCCTTATCATTTACTTTTCTCAGCCTTCTACTTCACTTAAACCAACTTTCATTCTGAATAGCCAATGTGCAATCATGCCCTTGCACACATATCTGTAGTATCAAATTGCTGTGTTAAAAAGAATTGCATTTTTAGAACAGGCATTCACACCACAGATAGTCCACTCTTCTTAAACATACCTAGGTTCATACTTTAGAACAATCTAACATCCTGTATTCCACTTACTTATGCACATTAATTCACATTTAATGAAGATTACTTAACTATAAAAGAATCACTGAAAATTTTGCATGCATAACCAGAAGGTAGTTGGAATTCAAAATAAATTACTAGAATGAATGGACTGAGAACAATGGGAGCTATGTAGCAGGAGGTGAAGTAAGGTAACATGTATTGCATTGTAAATAGTATCAGAAGAACTTACTTGCTTATTTCCATTTATTTTGGTACTGCGATGTCCAACAACCTTAGTTAAAAATAGCAAAAGCAATTTTGTGTGCCAATACAGAGAAGGTGATATTTAGGTACAAACAAAGGATAGGCACCAATCTTTTCCATGATGTTAATTAATTAAAATGTTTTCTGTTTTGGGATTTTCCCTAATTCTACCTTGTTAATTTATTAGGCTGAATGCTATCAGTGCTGTTGCTATGGAACTCTGATTACGGTACATCATATTTAAATCATCAAGCTTTGAAACAGTGTTAAAGGAACCAAACCAAAGAAGTGTCAATAATTTTTAAAAGGTAAAGTAAAAAAGGCAAAATAATTGGATGCTATCTGCTCATATTCTATTTTAGAAGAATCTGAGATTCTTATGATGATGTTTGATCTCAAAGCAAGTAAAAATAAATTATATTTTACCTAAAACTGTTTTTACCTGTTTATTATGGATAATTAAAATAGTACCTAGAAAAATGCAGACTGAAGATCAGTTTGGGAATATGAAGGATAAAATTTCATTCCTTCAACTAGCAATGCAACTAGAAGATAGAGACAAGCAAATGCAAAAATAAGGCATGCAGCAATATAAAATATAAATGTAGTTTGAGTTACAGACACTACAAAGGGATCTCTATTAACATTGTTTTTGTTGTCCTTGATACATGCTCAAACATACATGTACCAGAAAAGCATCTTATGTTTTCCTAATTCAGTCCTACAAATTCAAAATTAGTCTAATATTAAATATTATAACAAAATCATAACTTACATAATCAAAACAAAATGAAAAGGAATTGCTTGATATGAAAAATGATTGAGGCATAAAAAGGAATGGTGTTTTATCAAGTAAATAATTGATGAAGTATATGAAAAAATTGCCTATATTAAGCACAATAGGTATTTACCAAGACAGTAATTCCATTTTTCAGTGGATTGTCAACAAGCGTAAAGATTTTTCTTTTTACTATCTCTGTCATGTAACTATAATCAAAGCAAGAAAGAATCTTCCCTGTGCACTCAAAAGCTTGCAAAGCCACTTAACATTATATATGTGTGTCTATAATTATAATAAATATGTAAATTCATATACGCAGTTAAAATTATATATATTTATATATCATGCTCTGGAAGCAGATGCAAAATAAGAGTCTAAGAAAAAGCAACTGGCTTACAGGAATCAATTACATAAATGTCAATTCTTATGTTCTTATGGCAGGGATGTCTTGCACCTTCAAATAATCTCCCTACAACGATCTTAAAAAGACACTTTACATAGATCAAACAGAACAGCTGGAAGTGATCAGTAGGAAGAGATATCTACCTTTCTGGCCTGAAGATAATTCATTCTGATGGTAAATTTAATGTTTTTTCATATCACTAAAATAATCACAGAAGAAGCCAATGTGTGTCAGGTCCATCTGGCTCCTTCCTCATGCAGTAAAGCCCGTGGTTACTGTACTCAGATAAATATTGTCTAAAGCAAAAGTGACCCTAACAACAGCATGTACCATCACCTGAACCTTTACCATGACAAACGGTATTCTACTTTTAGCTTTACATATAGAATTTATGATTGCAAACTTCACCTTGGATTAGAATTCCATTTTGAAGCAGAGAACTTGTCTTATGGAAGCTGAACAAGAAATTTCTCTCCTAGAAAATGTATCAGGTTCTGGCAGAATCAGTGAATTTTGATGACTGACAAGTGTTCCCAGAGAAGAAAACAGCATAAATTCCCAGTAAAAGGACGTAAACACAGAAAAGGCACTAAATACTATGATCTTTAAACAAGAAAATCAATTTCACTGACAAAATCAGATAAATCAGCTGAAGGAGGGATAAAAACAGAGGTTTGCGTCCCTCAAAGATGCTGATCAAAACTTAAGGTCTCTCAGAATTTGTGAGTCAAGCACTAAGATGATGATTTTAGATGTGTGTCCCTACCCCCAATCTCTAAATCTTCTGTATTGTTAGAGTAAAGCATGTATGTTCAGGACCTCCTTTGGAAAGCTTGTATTCCTCAGTTTAACTGCCATATGGTCCCCATGTGCTTAAATTATAACTCAAAATAAAAATATGTATCCAGGCTGGAGAAACTTGAGATTACAGCACTGTCTTTAGGTCCAAGAACAGTTGATTGTACAGCTCCTGTTGCATAGAGGGGACTGGACAAAAAAATTGCTTCACAAGAGACTTAGTGCACTACACCTTGAGTCCAGAGACTGGACTCTTCTCAATGTGCGAGCCAAATAGTAGGTGTGGGTTTAGCAGTCTGGTGACTATTCTGGCTATATTAACTTCTAAAAAAACAACAATAAAAACAATAGCTATAATTGTTATACATGCAAGTGAGGGAAGACAGCCGTACTGGGATGAAAAACATGTTCGTGCTAGGTCAACACAATCTGTCTTCACATGCACATATCCTCCCATTTAGGCAGCTAGTGTAGTCTTCAAACAACAAGTCAGCACAGGGAAAAACAGAGTTCAGAAAATGAGGTTATAGGTATGTTAAAGAACACTGACTTAAGAAACCTAAACCAGCATTTAAGAATGCTATATCAATTTGGTAGTGCTTTGTAAAGAGCACATTTCAGAAACGATTTCTGAGTCTCTTAAGAATTAAAAGTTCATGTTCAATATGGAAATGTTCTTGGGACGATTCAAAGAAAAAAAAAATATACGTCCTATAACTCCTTCTTGAGAGAAAGTGATCTCAATCTGGAAAAGGGTAGGGCAGGGTGGTTCAGAAGGAACTGTCTCCAGAGTTTTCTGTCTCAGGGTGTTCTGTAGCATCAAGCTTGATGGGCCTATAAAGTGATGGTAGAGAAAATACTAAGGATATTGTCCTCTATGAAATCTGTGCCTTTTCTTACTTAAATCCCTCTTAGAGCCCTACTGTGATTTTATGTGAAAGTAAAGGTGTGTCAAAAGTAAAGTTGTTATCATTTAACAGCTGATACTAAGATGGGGAGGGATCTTTGTGAGAACTCTCGTTGGAGTTCAGCTTTGGAACATGAGACTGGAAACTTGGTAGGCCTTCCTCACATTGGCCTTTAGGTATCTTCAGTAGTAATACTTAAAACTAGGTAAACTAGCTTGTCTGATTCTTCTACATAGCTGTTGGTGAGAAATTCATAGGTTACAATTAATTTTGCTGATTTTAGATGAGGATATGGTAAATCACACCGTAATAGTGTCTGTTTTTCTTTTCTGACTACAAATCCTTAGAGGATTTTCAGATGTAGACATCTACACTACAGATTTTTAAAATTAGGTAAGATTAATCTCTGCTACTTCATCACTTGACTTGACAAACAACTTGTCAGATCATCTTTACACTGGTAGTACTCTTTAATATCGCTGGAGTTCACTGGTTAAAATGGAGGCAAACAAACAGAGCCTTCTGTACAGATTGTTGGCATAGAACATCAAGTTACTGACATATTTCTGGAGAACAGACCAGAGGACTGAAATAGAACCTGGTTCCACCTTTCAACATATGCAATGACTTGCATACAACACTTTGAAGAAAAAGTTTGAGTATGGTGCTCTAACTTTGGAGTGCACTTAGAGAAAGGAAATGTGTATGTGTCATTAGCAAGGAAGGAGACTTGTGAACAAAAACAGTATCTAGAATGTCTCCTCTTTAGAATTACTGACAATTCACATAAAGAATTATTTTAGAACTGTTCCTCACAGATTTTATTTCTGCCGAACAGCTAGAGAGACACTGCAGAAGGGCTATACCCTATAACCTGGAATGAATTATTTGTCTCCCTTTTTTGGCTGAAAGTGGAAAAAAGACCAACACTATTAGCACAGAATTAACAACACTGGACATTAATATTAATGATGACAAAGTGTGAAATAGTAGAAAGACACTACAGAAGCTCCATTTTGATGTGACAGCAAAACGAAGCAAATGATCAGTCAGTCCATTCCACTATTTATGACTGCAGATGGATAGGACGCAGTGGCACAAATGGTGCAAATTCAGCTTCAACAGTGGAATGCTCTGGGCTTGTGCCTATCAAGAGCAGAACCTACATGCATAACAGAGCTCAAAGAAGAGTCTAACAACCACCTATGCAATTAAGAAAATATCACAAGTCATGGTTTAATCCCTCATGTAAGGCAGAGTGTATTTGACATAGTTGCATCCTCAACTGCAGCTGTATTAAAAATATGAGAAGTCAGCAAGAATTCTGGTGTGAGATTTGCACATATGGTCATCTTAGGCACATGGATACACATTGTAAAGCTGGAAACTGGAAGACAGTATGAAATGTCCTGATCAAACAAATGAACCTGATAACTGAGTGGTGGAAAGATGCCAGACCATATGCAGGACGTTGATAGCTTCTCTGAACTACACTTAATTCAGTTCTCTATATCCCAGTGCATATAAAAACTTAAAATGAACTGACAGATCTGTGACTATATGGATCTACAAACAAATTCCAGTTTTATAAAGTGAATGCATTAGAACTGTGGCAACAATAAAATGTCCCAGTCATTGCAGTGAATGGCTTCTCTCTTCAGATACATAAAAATCTCTGCCTATGTCAGCTGTATCTTAAATTTGTTCTTGAGAGTGAAATCCTTCTAACTCCTTATGAAAAATAGGAAATAATTTGTCTCATAATTCAGAACTTGCATGTCAAATTCTGAGGTTTTTTTTCACTTTTTGTATTGATGATCAGAAATATATTTGCAATTATAACTGGGACTAAATCATCAAATATTTTTTTAAGCTGAGCCATTGTGACATTCATTTACTCAAATTCAAGTTTAATAAGAAGAATGCTTTGAGCAAGTTCTACTTTCAGGAAGCAGATGCTAAAAATGTTAATATGTCAAAACAGCCTTATTCACTAAATTATTATGTAGAAGTTCCTGTATTTTCTGAGAGGGTAACATTTTAGATTGATTCTTCCTGTCTTTGGTATTTCTTACAGAGTATTTAAATTCACTTTCCACTTGGTAGTATTCAATTGCTACCATAAAGTGAACAGAAGTAACATTTTTACATAGCTGGATAAGCAGCAGAATGGGATGTAAATATTCATAGCCAATACAGGAAAAATGAATATTACAGAACATCAGTTAAATATTCTGAAAATCTGAGCATTTTCTGATTGTTCAAAAGCCAATAATTTCTTGTTTAAATGTTTATCACTTTATCTGATTCTGTCTCTCTCAAAAACATATAATTTAAAATACACATGCCAAGTCCATGCCATAATCCATAAAGAAGTTGCATTTTGCCTATGAAGCTTCCTGTTTTTGAGACAAAAAAAGGTATTTATATTTGACTTATATTAACTGACATTACTAAACCCTGTTATCATGGTCTCTAAGATTCTAAAAAAAAAAAAATTAAAAAATTGTGGAGTAGAAATCACCATTTAGCACATAATTGTTTAGTGCATACCACTGTGAATGGAAAGATAATTCTTTAAAGAATATATATGAAAACTAGTAAGATATTCTGAATAATATAGCTCCAAGAAAAGAATGAATGTACCCAGCCGTTAAGTCCTTCCTCTTCCTAAATTCGATACTATTTGGAATTCAAGTTTTATTAAAGCTTGACAGCAACAAAATAGATAACAAAACCGAAAAATACTGCTTAGGAGCATATTTTTTCTTGTAAAAAATGAGCCAGAAACTTCTCTACACTCATTTAGCAATGTAAATGTCACTTTGTTTCTCCAAGCTTTAAGCTGAGAATAGCTCCAGGGCTTACTTGTGATGCAGAAATGTCCCTGTAATCTACTTAGAAAACATGCAGAACATTAATAGAAACTAGAATCTTGGAACATAAACGTAGCATAAGAAAAATGATAATTACTCTGTGGCTTAACATTTAAAACGAGAGCTAAGCATTGTACATCAGCATTTTTTTATATATAAAACAAGTTGCAGCACATAGATGAGCGGGAAGTCATTCACTTTAGAAACACAAATAATTTTGACATTATCATGTACAATCTTTTACACAGAAAAGAAGGAAAAGAGGCAGAGCTAGAGATTGTTTGAAGGCACCTGTTACCAATCACTTCTTTTCAGTCGTGTCTTCCCAACCCCTGCAGATACCCCTTCCTTCCCCTTTCCCCCAACAAAGCAGTTTTCTTCTTTTATCCACTAAGATTCCATCCCTGATTAAACACGTACTGCCCTCCCCCTTGTGACTCCAAAGCTTTTTATGAGCCTCTGAACTTCTCTCTACCTCTGTTTTTTGCAGATGGCAGCTGTTGCTACTCTCCAGGTTCCTAAATCCAACACATTGGCTTTCTAGTCAATCTTCTTCAGCATAACTTAATTACAGCTAAGGATAGTATTAGCCATACTTTAAAGTATGACTAATAATGAAATGCTGAAAACTCATCTGGAATCCTTAGGGTCATTGCTGAGATGGAATGAAACTGTGGGCGTAGAGAATTTAGCAGTGAGGGGCATTCCCCAAGGAATACAAAAGTAAGAAAGATAAGCATGAGAATATAGGAGTAACTCGTCAAAGCAAGGTAAAACACAGATACTTCAGGAGACCTTGCTTCTCCTCAGAAGAGGGAAGGAAAGATAAAAGCACCTGTCTTTTCTTTCGGCAAATATGATATAAACCCCCACCACATACACAAACTCAGCAAAGTGGGACAGATAACAGGGTAACTATTAGAAGTAACAGGGTTTTGTGCAGGATACTGACATGAGATGAACATGTACAAGCACAGAGACTAAATTCTCAGACACTGGAAGCATTAAAATTCTGCAACAATGTCACAGAATTGCAAACACTTCTGATAATTCATGTGGCCATGTTTAAAGTCTAACATTCATCAAGATTTATATAAATCCTCAGGAACCTTAGCCTGATCATTTTGTAGAAGCTCTCTGAAAAACTCTTAGAGCCATTAACAAACTATGCATATCCTAATAGGACTAATTAGTAGCTGTTCCTCCTGCTTGATCATGTAGACTCTAATCTTACACACACTTGGAAAATACATTTGGCAACCATTTATTAAAAAAAAAAAAACACCCAACCAAAAAAAGAAGCCTGATCTTCTACATTTTAAAGATAATGAAAAAACTATTTTCTGTTCTTAACTCACCTTTCTCTCTCATTTGTTCTTTTCTCTGTTCTTACTTATTACCTACACAATGCTGCCTTATGTTTATCTCCTTTTCTTGCACCCCATCAGATCCTCTGTTTGCTTGGACAAAATAAGCTACACTTAATCTCATTCATACAAGAGCTCCAGCCTGCTGTGAATTTTCTTTTTTCAGAAAATATAATATAATATAAAATATCCATTCTACAGTTCAAATAAAAAACATGATTAGATTTCATTTTTAAGAGACTCACTGGAAAGTGGCCTTTTTCAGGAGATGTGGATTAAAAAATGAATGTAAATGTAAATTCTCAGAATGATATAAAGTAAAAATGTAATTTGTTTGTGAAACTACTTCCAAATTACAATCAGTTCATATATTAGAAGATGACTTAGAGAAAAGAGTTAATTTGTGTCTAGTTAAGAAAAATAAACACTAAGGGCTTTTGAACTGAAACGTGTAAGGAAAGAATGGTTGTGATTAAGATACTGCATTAGGGCGCATGAACTCTTAACCTCTACCAAACTCTGGGGAGTTTTGGGCAAACCACCATTTCTTTCATTCTGGTTGTTGCTTCTGCAAAACAGGGGTAGTGATACTTTTCTGCTTTAAGTTGTGAGGATAATATTTGTGAGGTGTTTGGTTACTGTGGTGAAGGCCAGAGAAATATTAAGTCACTAAATAGGATTACTCTGACATATTGTTAAGAAACTGTAAAAACCTGAAAAGGGGGAAGAGATACATGGTAGTAAAAGGAAAACTTTAGGTTTATTCATTAATGGTGAGTTATACATCAGGTTTGGAAAGTTTCTGACCTGCCAATTGGAAAATAAGTTCAACATAACAGTCACTTAGGCAATTAGCATTTTAATATTAACCTGGTAGGCTATTCTCAGCAACAACAGCTCAATAAGAATTTTTTTTGTACTTTAACATGTTTTAAAAAGAATAGAAGCTTGCAATGGCTAACCAAATAAATTTTAACTCAGTCTAGTTGAAGATTTGGACCAATTCAGGTATACATATTTAGATTTAGCACTCAATTCAATTAGAGTGACACAACAATTTACTGACACAAGCTAACTGGATTTAAGTAAACAAATAGCAATCAAACCCCATGTGTCTGTATCTATTTAACTGACTGATATCAAATAGGGTTATTTAAACTACTACTACATGTTTTCTACTTTGTGCCACAGCAGATAGCCAGAGTTTGGTTTCTGGTTGCTAAATTCACTTGAAGAGCTTTGGCACAGTGACACATGAATGTGTCAATAAGGCAGGTGACCAGTTCAGCAAGTTTACATTCTATCACTTGTATGCACAGCTGCTAATGTACCACAAGTGTGCAGATGTGTAAAGGAGATAAAATATCAGCAGGTTTTCACATCTTTTAAACCAGTATATAATATTCATGTGCTGATAACTAATCATGTCTGCATAAACAATTGTGTTATAGGAAATTAATGAGTATAAACAGCCTTTATTTGCACCATTTATTAATAAATTTTACCCTTTTATTTCTTACTACAATAGTTTCACAATATTAGTTTAACTTTTATAGATTACAAACTACTGTATTGCCAGACTGCACTGCACACAGGTGATTTCAAGCTGTTTAGAAAAAAAAAGGTAGTGTAAATTAAGTTAACTCTCTTATATTCGTATAAACTGAAACTGATCTTAGCACTTAGAGAACACCTATTTAAAGCCTTCTACTAGTGTCTCTTACACTGCTGTCTCATTTTTAGTTCTTTTCATGCCTCCTAGAATATGTCTATTTAAAACATAAAAAGAACCCCTCCATTTGTTATACTTGCTCTGTTTTTTGTTTCCCCCAAATACAATGGATTATGAACTCCACATTAAAAACATAAACAACAGTTTGTTCATTTTCAAGATTTCAGAAGACAGTTTCTACACTCTGCACTTTGAGTTGAAAAAGTTAAAATAAATAGATTTAATTGTGCACATTATTGGTTTTCTTTACTATGATATGTCTGCATCTTAAATATCTGAAGAAATAGTACAATGCCATACATCAAAGCATAGCAAATTTATAACCTCTTAAATGTAACCTCAGAAAATGATTACTAAAACTTCTTGCCAAACATCTGAGTGCTGACAGACTGCCCTTCCAAGTTTTCATCTGAAGTTTGCAAGCCAATGGATAAAGTCTAAAATTGCACTTCTGATGTTCCAAAATACTAACAACTGCATCAAGCATGAAAGAAGCAATGGAAGTGCCAAGATCACAGAGCTCACGGTAAATATTTCTTTTAGTCAAAGGCTGACTGTTGGAAGAGAAGGAAAAAAAAAAAATCAGATAAAAGGAATCATGGATCAAGAGCTTCAGCTAAAAAGATTTAGTGGGTTCATCCCACTTAACTTTAGCACTTAACAGAGAACTGCACTTCGGTGCCTTTAAGTTATAGATTCCCGTTATATGCACAAAAGGATAAAGTTTGGATGCAGATAAAAGATGGCACAGAAGCTTGGTGTGTTATACTCTACGGTTTTGGACACAAAATGCCCTCTTTTTCACAGGTAAGTAATATTGACATGTAAGTATTTTTACTTGCTCTTTTCCTTGCTGGACCCTTTCCAAAGGTGATTCAAACTGCTAACCTAATAGACAACAATTCACTTTTCTGATTTTCTTTTTTTGGTCAGGTTAGGTTTCTGTTTAGTGATCTGAATGGTCCCAGTGCAGCATTAGAGATGTGCCAGAGCTGGCGCAAGAGGAGGAGAGAGAAGGAGAATCAGGAGCAAAGAGGTAAGGCAATGTTATAGCTATGGGGTCAACTCGGTCATAATGTATAATTGCATCTCAATTTATGCTTTGAAAGAACATCCTTCTTAGTCATGCTTCCCTGACTATACAAAGACACTAGGGTAAACAATGGTCCAAATTTGGGAGTAAATGCTGGAGTTAGAGTGGGAAGAATCAAGACTGCAAGTCTCTTTTTTTTCTTTTTGGCATGGTTTGGTTATTCACAGTTAAAGATAGAGGGTCAAAAGTGTAAAGTTCAGCTGATTAAAAAGAGAACACAGACTACAAATAATAATGCCAAAAAAATCTGGGTTTGAAATATCCTTTTTTAAAAAAAAACGAACACTGTTTACTAGAAGGTTATTAATGGGAGACCCCATTGTTCCTCCAAACAATGTTTTATGCTATTCTGATGGATCTGGAAAAATAATTAAAACCCCTATTGGTTATCTTGACAAAACATATAAAATTTCTTAGTCTGAAATCAGCTGAAGAATTTGGCTGTACTAACTGTCCTTGCTATCATGCATTGAGGGGTTTACAAATGGCATCACAATACTGTGTACCCCAGTTCCTTCTGATAGCTCAAAGAGGGCAGCTGCACTGTGAAGGCTTTATTATGAACCTCTAAGAACATAGTCTCAGCATGATGCTGGATACTGATCATTCACGATAATGCCATTGAACTCCCTCTCAAATAGTGAATTTGCACTTATCAATATGAAGAACGTAAGAAATTTTATCATACCAGCTGATTGTCAATGATCTGAATGAGAAGCTAGATTAAGAAGTTTTCCACGTTCATTTACTAATTAATTAAATAAAAAGGAAATAGAAGGCCAAGAAACAAGAATTTGGGACAACAATATAGCCTAAATGTAAAAAAAAGCTTCAATTTTTCTCTTTCATGGGTGGACCAAACCTTTTAAGAATGTGCAGAGTCAAGTGACCAATTTTCACTTTAATTTCCTGCAGCAAAATATAATAATCATCATCAAAATAGCTGTCTACATAATTTGAAATAATGAAGTATTTTATTACATGAATATCTAGTGTAATTTTTTTTTCCTGTCATAAAAAAGCTCACGTAAGAGCCCTATATAAATTCTTTCAAGATTCAGAGTTTAACATTTTTCTTCCAAATGTAAAATACATGAAAAGGGAAGTAAGATTAAGCATGAATGTAAGTTCTTTATTTAAAAAGTGCATAAAATGCTATAATTACCTCCAAAGCAAGCATTATGAATCCAACTGATATCATAAGGAGATAAAAATAAAAAAACCCAACCCCTCAAACTCTAACATTTCATTAAAAAGAGTTAATACAGTCTGAGACCACACAGGCTGGAATACCTTAAGTCAAAACTATATCTTATTGAAACATGTTGCTGTAAGACAGCATTAACATTGTTTTGGCATTTTGCTTGTACTTTTAACATGCCTAAATTTCATTTTATGTTAAATATGAGTATCTTGGGTTTATCTATTCAAGAATTCTAATGTTTTTACTTGCAAACATGAGGGCAACAAGGTAATTCCTAACAAGACATGACAGTTTAGTATGTGCAATGATGAAACAAGACTGATAGTAATCATATTACATGATAGCATGTACAGAACACAAACCCTTAATTCATGGTTTTTTTGAATTGCATAAATCTGTATTTACAGATTGCATGTTACTTTTATTTAAAAACACATATGTTGTCTAAAGGAAGTCTTTACTAAACCAAGATCAGAAAACTTGGATTGTTATTTTCTATCAATCAGCAGGGATAGTTAACTGTGAAATCGTGATGTTACTGCATATTTAACTCTTTTATTAAGATGGCAAAAAAATTTAGTTGAAGACTAACTCACTGCAAACTAAGTTGTCCTATCCTGTACAAAGATCTCAATACATGAGAAATTAATGAACTACTGGACGAGGTCTGCATTAAAAGTAAAAACTAAAAGGCTGCGTTTGGAATAAACAGAAATGACAAAAGTTAAACGTAGAGATACACACAGAAAAAAGCTACTTGTTATTTTCATACATTTTCCTAAAATAACTGTAGTTTATTTTAATGTTTCTTAGGTGGTGCATTGTACTGGCATTTCATAAATTTCTTCCCCCAAACATGCAAATTTTAATGTTTCTTTTTCATTATTTATATCCTTTTCTGCATAGGTGACTTGAAAAAAACATTATCACTGTTAGGTAAAACAATATGACTAATATGGCTTATTTTTAACAGATATAAAAAGAAATTTGACGAAACAGTAGTAATTTTGGAAATATCTGCTCAATTTCTTAACATCCAGGGTATGAGAAACATTCAAGATGAAGTCTGAAGTCTGTTTCAGACTCAAGTATTTGCTTTCTTTTTTATAAAGCCTGGTTGTATTGTTTGCCACAGTTTGCAAATTTTAAGTGGTGAACTGACACAAAGTAGCAAAGTGCTACATATCAGGACTAAGTTTATGAGGGTACTCAGAGGAGCTAATGTTGTTTGGATGTGAACAAAGTTGCATAGCTTTGAGGTAGAAATTTTACATGTTTCTTACAAAACTGTTACGTTTTACCTTTATTTATCACTTTCTACTGATTTTAAATCAGCTGCAACACATATTGGTTGATATGACACTACTAAAACTAGGCACCTAAGGTGTAACTACTTTGAGAACATAACTACTTGGCAGCAGCACTACTTGGGAGAGAAGGAGTAGCAAACAAGAAATTTTGAAAGAAATTAATTTGAAATTAGCCCGCCAAGGGCCTATCATATCGGCAATTCAGAAAATTCACTACATATTTATACAATTAAGTCATGTTCCCTCAGAGTATTTTTGTATCTTTAATATGATATGATAATGCATTAATACAATGATAAGGCTTATAAAGTATCTAGAAATGCTTTAAATGTTTTTTGTTATGTTAATAGAGACCAGTGGGTTTCATATAATCAAAAAATTACCGAAAATCAGATGAAAAAACCAAACCCAAATATAATGCAAACCTTCGTCTCAGTCTTGAATTTGAAATTTAAATACACGATGTGGATACAGACATCAGAAATAAGAGCTTTTGAATGATTACTTCTCATGCACCTACAGATGATCCTGGCAGGTGAATGACATTTGCAGTTTGGGGAAGCATGTTCAATTACTCTCTTCCATAATTAGATTATTTTAAACTATGCATGGAACTTCACAAGCACTACGATCAATTCAGAAAGTTAAATGCAAGAACTATTCTAGGAGGAAATTGCATCAAACAAACATGCAGCACAATTCAGCATAGAAAGTAAACAACTTAAGAACTTGTTTTCTTTTTACTTTTAAGGTGATTGTTTCACATTTGAGATCTGCACTCAGGGAACAGAATTAGTTTAGTTTTCACTTAAGCTGAGGCTCACTTCGACTCTACCAGTCAGTGAAATTCTTTTGGTTTGGTTCTAACAAAAAATGGTTTTGTAACTGGTCAGCAGAGACAAACTGGCTTGAACCAATTCATGACATGGGTTTTGATTTACTGATCTAAGAAGGGAATTTGGGGGAATAGCAAGGGAAGGAGTTGGAGAAGAACAATTTTGGAGGTGGAGTGAGAGGTGCATGGATCACAGAATCACAGAATCATTCAGGTTGGAAAAGACCCTTGGGATCATCGAGTCCAACCATCAGCCCTACTCTACAAAGTTCTCCCCTACACCATATCCCCCAACATCTCATCTAAACGACCCTTAAACACATCCAGGGATGGTGACTCCAACACCTCCCTGGGCAGCCTATTCCACTGTCTGACCACTCTTTCTGTGAAAAATTTTTTCCTAATGTCCAGTCTAAACCTCCCCTGTTGCAGTTTAAAGCCATTCCCTCTTGTTCTATCGCTAATTACCTGTGAGAAGAGACCAGCACCAACCTCTCTACAATGTCCTTTCAGGTAGCTGTAGACAGTGATGAGATCTCCCCTCAGCCTTCTCATCCTCAGACTAAACAGTCCCAGCTCCCTCAATCGCTCCTCACAAGATTTCTCCAGGCCCTTCACCAGCTTCGTTGCCCTCCTCTGCACTTGCTCCAGCACCTCGATATCCCTCTCGTATTGAGGTGCCCAAAACTGGACACAATACTCCAGGTGTGGCCCCACCAGTGCAGAGTACAGGGGGACTATCACCTCCCTACTTCTGCTGGTCACACTATTTCTAATACAAGCCAGGATGCCGTTGGCTTTCTTGACCACCTGGGCACACTGCTGGCTCATGTTCAGCTGCTTGTCAATTAGAACCCCCAGATCCTTCTCTCCCAGACAGCTCTCCAGCCACACCTCCCCAAGCCTGTAGCGATTCATGGGGTTGTTGTGGCCCAAGTGCAGGACCTGGCACTTGGCCTTATTGAAGCTCATCCCGTTAACATTGGCCCACTGATCCAATCTATACAAGTCTCTCTGTAGTGCCTCCCTATCTTCATGCAGATTGACACTCCTGCTTAACTTGGTATCATCTGCGAATTTACTGATGATACACTCTATGTCCTTATCAAGATCATCAATAAAGACGTTAAACAGAAATGGTCCCAACACCGAGCCCTGAGGATAGTCAGTTTTCTATGGAAATAATGGTATTAGAATGAGTGATAATGCAGTCTCAGACAGGATAATTTAGGGGAGTTGTAGATTCCTTGAAAAGAATCTCCCCATCTTCTCCTCTCTTCCCAGTCAGAGAATTTAAAGGGTATTTTCAGAGAGCTATTGATCTAATGACTCTATGATGATCTTTCTGAACAGGTAACTGGCTATTTAGGTCCATCACTGTGTACATATAACTTGTGTTGGTTTTCCTCACATTCAGAATTTTTGATTCATTAATGTTGTATTTGCTCTGCAAATCCTTGCCACATCATTTAGCAGCTCTGGGAGATCATTTAACAGCTACTCGTGGTCAGCTTTTGGTTTTATATCTTCAGAATTCTGTAGCTTCAGCGAACTTTCTATATTAGTATGCACCCTTTTTCAGATCATTTGTGTATGAGACTCCTTCTGCAAACTTCATTTCTATGCTTTGTTTCAGATGTTTAATCTGCAGAAAGATTTTCTCTTATAATCGATGACATGTTAGTCTCTTAAGATTGTTTGGAGAGAAATCTTGACAAAAGACTTTTAGGAATCCCCACATAGAGCACTTATGTCTAAAGAGCAAGATTCTGCACACTTTTAGATCTGAAAATGTATTCCAGTAGCACCCTGAGTCCTTGCTTGGATGAAGCTCAGGTAAGTACATAAAGTACCACCCTGACTTGTCTGGATGAAACCTGTGTGAGTACCGTCCTGTTTTCTCTCCCAAATCCTATTTTGAACTTGAAAAGAAACTCAGATGTGTGTACTGGAAATGAATTGTGTGATGTTTTGTCCAGGTTTTTGGTTTTGATGACCGGGGAGCAGGGCAAGATTCTGGGGCATACTGTGGCATACGCAGGCCTTGCAGATTACATGTGTATTAATTTAATGACCTTTATCTAAATACTTGTTAAATGCTTGCAAACACTAAACACTTTGCAAGGCACGTCTGTTGTATTCATAAGAAAAGAAAGAACACTGAGACTAAGTTATCAGAGAGAATTTAGCAACTGAGAGTACAACTAAGGCTTCCCAAGTGCCTAACAGACAAGATCACCTGTGTTTCTGAAAATGACACAGACAAAAAAGCCAACAAATCAAACCAAAATAAACCAATTTTCTCCCATGGTTTAAGGCTGAGGAGAGGAAAAAAAAAATCTGCACTTATGGTAGCAATGCTAAAACAGAAACATTACCTCACGGTGATTTAGAAGTCTCTCCAAATCTGCTGCCATTTGATTCTTGACACGCAGCAAAGCTGTCTTTTCTTTATTTAAAAGACTAGGAGAAAGAGGATAGGAAATGCAGTAATAGCAACAGATAATCTCTTTTAATCTTGTGTTCTGGCTGAAACACACATCTTCTAAAGCTAAATACTGGCAACAATGAAAATCTGCTCAAGTAATTGTATCAAATGATCTTCTCTGTGTTCAAGCATCAGAATTTTTATAAATGGACTTGAATGTACTGATATATACAAAATCTTATTTTACTCAAAAATGCTATTCAAAATCTTCATAAAATATGGGGGGCTTTTTTGATTCTCTGAAGGATAATTTAAATTATCAGAATCTTCTATTATTATCTCTTGGTTTCTTCTAGGCAAAATGAGCTCATTTTATAAGGAAAGTAAGGCTCCTTATATCTACACTTGTATATCAAAATATGGATTTCTGTGTTGTATGCATCACTAATAACAGCACACATTGTTCTCTCAGTATCACCTCTTTTAATACTATTGTATTTAGAATTTTAAAAATAACACACACAAGGAAGAACAACATCCAGCTCTCCCTTTCAGCTGTATAGTTTCTGCAGAAATGGTAAATGCATTTTTGCCATTTTTTATTTTACATTTCATGATAATGCATGGGATCAAGTTTATCCTGTGAACCAAGTATGAAAACTGTTTTAACACATAGGCATGCTTTTATAGCGCAATGTCAAGTTTAACTTTAATTGTTCTTTGTTTTCTTAGTTATAAAACATGAACATTTGAAATGTTTAGCATACACATTCTGATTCTAGGCAGCAATTCTAAGATAATTAAATGTATTTTCATATTTAGCCCCAACATCAGTTTCCAACAATAAACTTCAGACTAATGCATACATTATGCCAGTATATACTCCAGTTTGTTAAAATAGTCACAGAGATATTCTTGGAAGACTAATGTTATATATGCCATTATCATGACTTAACTAAATAGGTTGTACAATATAAACTATAACATAAATCAACAACTATGCAAAATGCAGTTCTGCATATGGAGTGCAAATACGTGATACTGAATACAGGCCAGGAGTTCAAAAGCAAATGTATTAAAATTTTATAAATGGAATGGAGCAATAAACACAAATTATTTAATATTCCCAGTATATAATCCAGAAATGATCAACAAAATAAATCAACCTTTTGTTTAATTGGCTGTGTATCATCCGCTTGTTTCAAATAAGCAACATCATCCTTTGCCCCAGAGATTTTCTGGCAGTTCCTTGCAAGCTCTGTACTGTAAATTACAACTGTCAATTCCTTCTAGGCATTCATTAATTCTCAGAAAAATTGTATGCTTTGGCCAAATTGCTTAGTTGTCTGAGTTATTTAAAAGGAAAGTAGTAACATTTATGAAAAACTACGAAGATATTTTAATATTTTCAAGTTTTATTTTCTGTAGCATTTTTAATCATGATGAAATTGCTGTACTATTTTTTTCCTGCGTTCATGTGTTATAACTTACTAATATGCCAGTTTTTCTTGGATTTCTGTACTTTCTAACAGCATAAACCAATCCTTTTAGAGAATGACTCATAAACTTATTAGAGAAGCAATAATAAAAGTTCCTTTATGCCTTAAATAGTGTACTGAATAAGCATAAACATCAGTGTTCATGACTAAACTAGAAGTTCATGTTCAGGATTCAATTTCCTTTACAGAACAGAACCTATTCTAGTTATACCTTCTGAAACAATATGACATGACTGGTCCATGTGGAGCAGTTCTAGTTTTCTTTGTTTATGGTCAAATATAGGAATCAGACTGCTACATCATTCAGTAGCACTTGATATGTTTTCTGTCATACATATGAATACAGAATTACCAAAGCACATGCAGACTTCAGATTTAGTAGTTTTGTAATAGTTATGCTTTTTCATTATCCCAAACAGAAGGAAATAATTCATATACTTCTGAAAGAATACTGCAAAAGAGTTATATATACATTTAAGAGAGCAAGAAAGCAGTTACCAGACACAACAATAATAAATTCACATCTGTAATGACTAAGTAAAGAAGAAATACCTTCAAAAGTTCAATTCTGGGAAGAAGACTGACCATTTCAGTCCCTGTTATGAAAACATTCAGAACAGGCATCTTGAATATCAGAAGTCAAGAAGATTCTAGCTTTAAATTACCCTACACTTCCATCAATTTAACCTAATCCAGTTTTAATTGGCAGTGTAACAAATCAGAGAGCAGCTTTATAATTTGTTTCAGCTGACCTAAGTAAAACTTGCTGAAAGATCTCCTTCCCTAACCACATACTGGTAATCCTCTCTTTGTGTTGGTACTAGAAAATAGGTGACTTACTGATCTGGATAGAAGCTGGAGTCTTTTTAAAGGTTATTTTTCATGTGGATCACCAAAACAACTTGATTTACCATGTACAGTGGAAACTCACAGCTGAAGGTAAGGATGAGACTGCTCCATTTGGTGACAGAGTGCTTTAACTGTCTTACTATGATTCTGAAACCACGATCTATGAGTCTAGACAAACCAGCTTCTCATACCTGAGCTCAAGTGTTATAACTTTCATCGTAAGAGACAGGATCTTCTTGACCATCTTTAACTAACCATAGTTTTAAGTTTTCATGACACAGAGATGTATTAATACTAAGAATACTAGAATACTAAACATTAAAAGAAATCTTCCAGTGACTTGTTCTGGGGTGAAAACATGTGAACACTTGGGAGAAATGGACTGTGTCAAAAATTATCTAATATCCCTGGAGTTACTTAACAGCACAAATGGCTGTTTTCACCTGCAGGGCAAGTGTAGACCATGCTGTGCTCCACACAGTCCCGGTCACTGATTCCTCCAGCCTGAGTGTAGAGAAGGTGCCCTTTGCGATACATCATGGCCCCAAAAGACCAGGTTGGAGAATTAACTGAAAAACAGTGCAGTTCCTGCTTTTTTTTGTGTGCCTGGGTTTCCAGAAGAAACCAAAATGTCTGGGAGGAGATTCAGTTTCATTCCATCATGCTTTCAAAACCTAGCCAGGTATGAATCCAGGTACCAGGAATGCAGGACTTGCCATGGAATACACTTGTCATACACATTGCTCATAGCAACCATGGCTTGTTTTGCTTTACCCAGGATCTAAACCCAAGGTAGCTCAGATATCATAAGAAAGACATATTTAGGTGACTTGATTTTTCTGGAGAATGGAGACTAATATTTCCCAGTCTCAGACTTTTAAAGCCTTTTGAATTTAGGTAATTAAGCCATCTTTTAAATCTCTGGTCTAAATAAACTAGCTACTATCCTATTTAGAGGCTTCTATTATTAGATTTTCCAGATAATATGCTTATGCTGGACACACTAAATAAACATGGTTTTATATATTACTGGTTTTTATTATTACTTCTCTTCAGTTTGAAAAGAAGTAGGTTTCTTTTTCAGTTGTCCTGGTTATAGAGTTAATTTTTCTTCTTAGTAGATAAAATAGCGCTGTGTTTTGGATTCAGTATAGGATTTAGTATGAGAATGCTAATAATACACTGATGTTTTGAGCTGTTGCTAAGAGATCAAGGACACTCCAACTCCCCATGTCCTGCCCGTGCGCAGGTGTACAAGAAGCTGGGAGAAAATTAGCCAGTGAAATATTCCATATCATGTAACGTCATGCTCAGTGTATAAAGGAGGGGTGGCTGGGAAGGAGGGGGTTCTCTCTCGCTTCCAGGATTGCAATTGCGGGATCTTAGTATTTCAGGATCGCTGGCTGAGAATGGGCTGGGTATCAGTCGGTGGGTGGTGAGCAATTGCATTGTGCATTACCTGTTTGTACATTCTATTATTGTTATTGTTTTATTTAAAATACTAAACTGTTTTTATCTCAGCCTACAAGTCTCCCTTCACCCTTTCAATTCCCTCCTCCATCCCCTGGGTAGGGGAGGGTGAGCGAGCGGCTGTGTGGTGTTCGGCTGCTGGCTGGGTTTAAACCACGACATCAGTGAACTGGGTACCCTAAATGCTATAAGAAATGAGGTCTGTGTCTTTCTGTTATTTTCACGTTACAGCATGATGAAGCTGAAAACAACGTCCAATCTTGAGTTATTTTTTTGCATTTTATGTTCATGTATAAATATTACCATCAAAAAATCAAACACAGAAATAGTATATGTGAAGATTTTGTACATAAAACTGAACATATAATATAGGCATATAGTGCAGCTATCCCATCTCTGCACATTACAGATGAATAGCTCAGAGCAGACAGCTGATATTTAAAGTCTAAGTCAAGTTTTCTTTTCAAGTCACATTGATAGAGAGGAGTATAAGAAATTCTGCAAATAAAAGTGTTTTAGAAGAAAGAATACATGAAAAATTTGTGATCTCTCATTGTGCGGCTAAATAACCACAGATCAGATTTTTAAAGGCCTTTGGGAGAGTATTGCTTAATGATTTTAATTGGAGTGCTTCAGGTGGCTTACAAACTCATCTGTGTAGTGTCCAAATTGAAAAGAAATTACTTTTTCAAATTGTAAAAAAAACCCCCCAAAAACCCCAAACAACTTTTTAAAAGTTGTAATACAGGTCAGAAAACATTCATTTGCAGGAAAAAAAAAAAAGCTTCTACAAATTTTGTTTGGAGAACTTCTCAGGTAAATTGCAGTAGTGTTGGAATAGATGATGCATATTTCACAGAATGGTAATGATCTCCTAAAAATCTCATTGCCCGTTCTGTGATGAGAAAAACCCAGCTAACACTGTATGCTGAGCTTTATGTTTGGATGGCAATTAAAGAACCCAAAATGTTTAGGTAAGGAGCATTTCAGTACATAGCTTCTTAGTGAGCAAAATCCTTGTACTGCTTCGAGATTTGCCACACAGTTAGGCTTTTGAGGAGTGCTTTTGGGTAAGTGAACCACTTTTTAAAACACAGAAATTTGAGTAACTGCATTTAAAATAAATACCCTCTCTTTATGAATGAAGTCCTGTTTAATGTCTCCAATTATTTATAAAACTAGATGTTTTTAGCAGAAAATTAAAACTAAAACTACAATTACTTCACTACACACATAAGAATGAAATTCAGAGATTTGTTTTTCCACAGCATGACATAGTTACAAGGCATTTCTTTTCAAAAGGAGTGCTAAATGTGATGTTTTCATTTCTGGTTAAACAACTGTATGCTAGAGTTTTCTTTATAGTAGGAAGGAGTCATCCTCATACATACCACTGCTCTTATTAACCATTGCTATTTACTTTTATTAACGAGAGTGCTATGTGGACTGACATAAATGAGAGATTACCTAACAGAATATTTTGAGATATGCAGACCACCTATAAATTCACCCTGCAGATGCCCTGTCATTCAAGAACAGAAGTTTTGTATCTGAAGCCTATCTGCAGGTGCATGGCTCAGTGCACAAGTACACGAAGTGTTCTGTTCCCAGGGCCACCTCGGTTGTCTCCATGGCTAAGTGCCAGCACAGCCCATGGCCTGCCAGGGAGAAATCTAAGGGGTTGGGAGGGAGAGTGTAAGTGAACATATGTGTGGGCAACATCTGACAGAGCTTCTGTTACCCCTAAACCATCTCTCCTTTTATCTTTGAGTAGCAACACACTTGTGCCTTCACACTTGAATCTAAAGAGTAATGTCACACACCTGTAATAACCTGGAGATGGGTCCCTAGTTGTTCATGCAAATAACTAACAGCAATGGCAGCTGCTCAGCTAAGTGTTTACCCCAACTGCAATAGCTCTTGCAGTTCTTAGTGAAAAAATGGAAAGATCCACAGACTGTGTGTGAGATATCCAGAACAGACACACTTCTCAGCAAGCCAAAGTATCTCCTGTTCTGGTGGAATATACTACTTTAAGGCCTTGATTCAATCTGGTACCTACTTTGACTATTCCTCTCCTTTCAAGGAGAGGTTGGATGTGGCTTTAAGCAACCTGATCTAGTGGAAGATGTCCTTACCCATGGCAGGGGGGGTCAAAACTAGATGATCTTTAAAGGTCCCTTCCGACCCAAACCATTCTATGATTCAGTTTAAGAGCTACTGACACAAGCAACCTTGAGTACTATTTGAATAGTCCTCCCAAGTGAGGAAGACATTTTGATATGGAGGGTCTGAAAGACAGCCTTAGCTCTAGAGGTGTGATGCTTAAGGATGAAGGCATGTAAGCTGCTCTGGTTAAAGTGAACTTTGAAGACCATGTTGGAAGGAAACTTAGGAACTGCAGGACTTCAAGAGTATTATATCAAAATGATCTGCCTGAATCTATCCCACTCCTCTTCTGGAAATAACTGCTGTCAGAAACGACACTTTCATAGAATGATGCAACGTGAAGAATCCTGAACACAGGTTGCTGCAAAACATTTATAAGGTTGCAAAAAAGTACTGACTCATTATCCTGGGAAAACTGTTGGAACTTAAACACCCTAGGAGTACATTCTAAGAAGATTATTGGCCATCATCACTGTGCACAGAAGCCAATTATGGATTAAGTCTAAAAAAGTGAATTGACTTGCAAATTAGTCCTTGCTGATCCCTCCACACTCAAGTTGAGAGGTGACAGAGAACACTGGCACTGATAACATAGATGTGACTGCTCTACCTAGGGAATCCATAATTTATGTAGTGCAGAACCATCCCCCTTGATGAACAGATGAGATAAAAACACAACATGAAAAGAACACTCCTCCACCATAGATTCTGCACACTAAACATGAAGGGAGGAAAAGCATGATCAAGCATAGGGCAGCTGCGAGGGTGAAACTAGGTATTCAGTCTTGGTTGTCAGGGTGCAGGCATATCAATATTATGTTGTCTACAGTCTGGTACTCAAATACAAGATTAAAAAAAAAGATATTAAACAAATTACTAGTATTTTTAAAGGTCTGTCTAAAAAAAAAAGAATTTGAACATTATTTTTCCATTAGCTGGTATTTATGAAACTGTTTTTTAGAAATAAAATTAATGCATGTACTGTAAGATTTTTAAAAATAATAATGTACTTCGTGTAACTGTAGCATAAATTAAACCTCAACTTAAAAAGGCTACTGCAGAACTGCAGTATTAACTATTAATTATATGTAACGGTTGAAGAAAAATTTCATTTTGAAATGGCTTTACAAATATTAAGTTTTTCCCTTAGCTCCGAGATACAGAGAAAGCAGGCTTCATAAGCCACGTTTAGTGTTTTCACTATTACTTTTCTACTAGCACCGACATTATCTGCAGAATTTAGGGTCCTCCTTGAGGAGCACTAATTCTCTGAACTCATCCTCTCAAAAGTATTCCACACACAAACCAACAAAATGCTGTTTATTAAACTAAGACAGATAGGAATAGTGGTCTAAATCTTTTGATCCAGCAGAGCTTCATTTGGCATATATTTGGTAGGGATTATCATTAATTTACTTAAATCCAATTCTGATTCAGTTCTGGAATAGCTTGCAGCTAGACTGGTCCACAAAGTAATCTGAAATCACCTGAGGGATATTTTAATTTAAACTGGAATGTACATTTCTGGTATGTAATGGTTCTCTGGTTAGAAATCCCTTCCTCTAACCTTCCTCTCATTTATGGGAAAGCAAAGGAGCAACATTATTAATTTTATATCAGATTATGATTTCTCCTGTGCTCTAGGGAATATCAGCTAACAATTTAGGATGTTTGTTTTAAATACGGCATTATGAATAGTAAAATTAGGGACTACTAATATGTATCCAAAAGCCCTAAGACATTAGGCTCTTTCCAAGAATTTCCCTGGCCTATGAAACTATGGCAAAGTTGAGGCAAACTTGTGATAAGGGAATAATAATTAGTTTTAGTTTACAAGAGATATTGGAAACTACAGGAAAAAAATTCTTACCAAAACATTTGATGTGCAAAGTGTTACACTTTTTTACTTCAAAAACATTAAGGATAAAAACATTTTTTTGTCGACCACATTTTCATTTACAGAAATATGGACTAGTGGTGAGCACACCCCACCTCACCACAGTAGAGTACTGTTGGTATGTTTACCACAAATGCTTGCATTGTGGTGGAGATCCATTTTCTTCCTCAACCTCAGGCACTTGAAGATGCCAAAAATTCCCTTATAGTTAATGGAGAGTAACAGGCATCTCTAGCAAATGACTCATGCCATCCAAAATCTGAATTCCTTTTTGGAGATGCCACTTCCTCCACAAACTACTAAGGAAAGATGACCTAACTAAATTCCTAATTTAGGTGCCTTAACTTGTAGGCAAAGTTTAGGAAGAATATCTGGGCATACAGATTATTTGTAATAAAACATAAAAACTCAACAGAATCAATGCTAATAATGCATTTAAGTTCTTGTATATTTTGAAGGCATGAAACATACACTTTCAGAAATGACCTCACCTATTTATTCCCTTTTTTTTCCCCTACCTTTTGAGACACTTTTGGACTACTGTGTGAATAATGAAAGATGTTTTCATGTTACTGTAATCTAAAAGTGTAATGTGCTAGTAACCAATTCTTTGAAGATTTTTTTTTTCACAATTGGAAAGTAAGAATCCTGCATATATAGGAACATTGTGATTTTTCATGTCCTGGAAGAATATAATTTAACTCTGAAGTTTTTCTTATAATATACAAAGTCTAAGAAAATATTAAAAATGCTTGATTCTGGAATAAAAAAAGATCTATTCTTACTGAATCAAAGTTGAGCCCAGTGAAAGGTATCTTGTCAGGAAGTGTGAATGCATAGTTCAATTTATTTATAAATGTATTGATTTATGTATAGATTTACTTGGATAATAAGCATTTTTAGGTATTCCTCAAGGCATAACAAATACTATGCCAAGCCATCAAAACACTCTGAATAGATACATATGGAAAACAGTATGTAGGATAAAGTATTTAGCTATGGTAAGTCCTCCTTTTTCTATTTTCATTGCTTCAGCAGATTTGTGGGGAAAAAAACCCTGTATTTTTCATGTAATTGCTTTGTAATACAATCACAATAATGCTTCATAATTGTTACTGTATGTGTATCCTAAACCAAGATACACATAAACACCTAATAGTTAAAATGCTAATCCTTCTGTAGTGCAGTGGGACACAGCTATCAACTTCCTTGAAAATCAAGGGACAGATTATTTCATAACAGTTTACTTGAGAACCAAATGTTAAACATAATTTATAAAGCTATATGATGGTGGGAAGCTGATCAGTGGTCAGAGAGCTCTGACAGCTGGATATAACACCAAATCAGAGTCTCCACCGGAGGAAATCTGCTTGAATTATGCCTGAAATACCCTTTGCTGGTGGACTAGTCTTATTTTTCTCTGACTTTATTCCTTTATATTCACTTTTATACATCTGGTGTGTCATTCTTTCATTTTACTCTTCTAAACCTTCCTCTACTTTATGAAAGCTCTTCTGAACTCCAAACTCTAAACCTGTCGTTGCTGCTTTTTTTAACCTAAAGCCTCTTTTTCTAACAGTATGAGAGAAATCACTGATGCTAGTTCCAGCATAAAGACTGAATTTTGTCAATGATGGAATGTCAACATCTCCTACTTAATTGCCAATAACATAATTGTTTTCTAATGATAAACACATAAGTGATTTCACTTGCACTTTAAAATAAAGAAACATTGATTACCTGACGTCTTTTTCAAGTTGTGTAATATGTTCTTTCTGTAGACTTATTTGAGAATCTCTCTGTTGCACAGTTTCAATGAGGTATTTGTATGGCTGTTGTACTTGACTCAACAAAGAATTTGCTCTGTCCAGCTGCCAAAAAAAAAAGTATTACTACTATAAATTGTATAATTTATAAAACACAATTACTTGACTATTATTATTACTGGATATTATTATTACCAATGGCATAATAATATAAAACTCAAACCTGTTACTTCACAAAAAAAAAGAAACAAACTACACTCAAATTACTCTCTAGCACATTGTCCTCTCAATTTTCTATCCTAATTATATGATATTTTCACTGCAATAACACTATTGCTTTCTACAATTCCTTAATCTGAATTTTCAAGAATTTTAATGTAATAGTTTCCATAGATGAAAAGAGTTAGTATAGACAAGGCCTCTGCTTGTTCACAAGTGACTTTTTTAAAACAGCATACTATTACATTCGAACTTTCAGCTCAGAAATTGAAATCTAAATAAAAACATGGAAGAAAAGTCCCCTTTCCTCTAATCAATTACTGTATATGAACAGTGAAATCCAACAGGATCTTTTTAAGAGTAGTATAAAATAATTGTCATACCCATAAGTAGGAAATAAACCTTTCTAGCCCTATTCCCTGAACAAATTAGGATTACTAAGTTTAAAAAGCTTGCATCTTGAGCAACACAGCAAGATCATTCACTAAAATACATACAGAATTAAGATCACACATCAAGATTTAGCAGTTTCAGCAGCTAGAGTACATGTAAGTCAAGAATACCAACTAGATTACTTAAAAAATAAATTAAAGTCTTTTAAAGTTTAGATAGCAACAGTTCTAATGGAATGAATTTAATGGAAAATGGTTAAGCTTTCCAATTTCTCAATAGATTAGACAATCTGCATTTGCCAAATCAGACTCAGGAGCCAGTTGTCCTATTTAGTGTTGTTCCAAACAGCAGGGAAAAAACCCAACCACTTCCTACAGAACCAGACCATTTAAATAATATTTCAGGACTTTGCTAAAATCAGATTTGTCTCCTATTCAAAATTTTCAAAACATGAGACTGTTTCCATCTTTCTCTGATTCCACTGTATTTTTATTGCAGTTTTACTTCTGCCCTCTATACTCTGTTAAATGAGCAAAGAACTTGTAATGGTTCACATTTATTAAAAATCAGAATATAGACAAAACTTTGCTGGTTCACCTTGCTGTCCTTACTAAAAGAGGAGTTTACCTCATGTTTTAAAAAGTGAAGTGAGAGACACTTCACTGCACTTCAAATTAATGCAAATCTTTAAGTATTATTTAAATACATTAGTACCTTCAGGAAATACCTATTCTAGTCCACAGTGAAATGCCAAATTCATTGTAGAGAAGGAAAAAAAAAAAAAAAAGAGGCAATCATCATCTTAAAGAAACTAATTATCTTCAATAAATTGATAAGCAATTAAAGAAGCTATTATTTTTCTAAGAGTAGAAGCTTCTCTTTCAGGAAGACAACAGACAGTCTTTACATTATAAACAGGTAATTCCAAGACACGGAGAACTGATTTTTAGGATGGTCTAAAACTGCAGTATAAAACCTTGAAGCTGCCATTATAGGAGAAAATTAATCCAACTGATCTTGTTTGGAATCCTGTTCTTGATAGCCTAAGAACTTTCAAAGGATGCTGTCATTATAAAAGTTCCTCATTGTTCTCACTGATAAGAATTAAAGTACTTCAACGGAAAAGGACAAATGAGGTGTTAGCAGCATCAAACCAAGTCTTACAAGTCATCTGTTAACTTGCTAACTTCACCAGCTAAAAAGCATGCTGCCATTATGAAAAAAGGCTATCCCTCCCTCTCCATGGTGGCGCTTTGCTGCCAGTTTGATTCTATAAACTTAAAAGTGGTTGTCACTAAGCTGTAATTAATTAATCATTAAATGCAATTAATGGATGGATTTTACTAATATACACACATGTATATAAATTAAGCATTATCCTTGGGCAAAAGCATTATTTTTTGTAAGCAACTTCAATTTCTTTTTGCCTTAATGTACAATGTTTACTTCAGTATTTCTGTGTCGTTCTTTTAAGCAATAAATCTAATACCTTGCAATTTAACATTTATTATTTATCCCTGAATAGACATCTCCATCAAGCCAAAGGATTTAATCATTGTTCAGCTTGATCTATACTCTTTTTTTTCAGAGTGAGGTGTAAACCTGCTTTTAGTAAAAAAAGTTTCAATCGAGGCATACAAAAAACACAAATACAATGCCAAGATGAGGCCTCGAAAAAGTCATTCAGCAGCAGCTGAATGTATTGGCTTAGTAAATTTCTTTATTTAGGATATCACTTTTACTTTATACTGCCTCAGTATTTACTTTTTAAGTCACACAATGACCATATTAGCCTTCTAGACACAAGAGGCTGTCTCTCCAGTTATGTCACTGTTGTTCAAAACCTCTGCAAAGTGAATTCATTCCAAAATTTAGATTGAACACTAAATGTAGTAATTGCAGATCACTACTTTGTGGAAGCTGATATATAGGCTTCCACTTACTTAAACTGAGAGTAACATGAAGTGAGTGACAGAGGCAATAAACTGATTATCACTAGCCGAGGATCTTCCTTGGATCAGGACATGAGAAGTCCTTTATTCTGCTTGTCCTAGACATGATCAACAAACCTGTAGTATGAAATGTCTCAATAACTACTTTAACATTGCAAGTCACTGCTATACAAAGAAACAGAAAGAGGACTTCACGGGAAAATTATTTTCTAATGCTGTATCATGACCTGAAAATAGATAGGATTCTGCAGTTAAATAAAGCCTGATGAACTATAATGGGACTAACTGAAGACAAGTTTTTTTCAGCAGCTGAGCTTTTCCATAGGGTTCCAACTTTCAAGAAGGCACATGATATCAGACTTCCAACTAATGAATGAAATTATGGACAAGGCAATCTGATGAAGCATTCGGACCTGAATGCCAGACATGAGTTTAATAGGAATCAGGTCTTAAAAGATTTTATTTAACCTTATAAGTTTGATGCTAATAGGCTTCGTAGCTGTGCATTAGCTATCTGCAAGACATTTAGCTTCATACTGGATGACATTCTGATTTAAACTATATAGTTATATGATCAAGAAAGGGCTACATGGCATCTCATGGGAGAATAAAAATGAGGTGAAGATGTTCTAGTGGAATTTTGAAGTAATTTGAACTAAGGTCACTGGTACTGGGTCTTTCATCAGTGATTTAGAAGCAAATATAAAACCACTCTGGGTAAGAAGAAATGTATTGAAGTGGAAACCAGACAGATTTAAGTGGGAAATAAAGCATTGATCTTATTAATGATAGTGAAAGAATAGTGATATAGAAAAATACCAAGGATAACACTGGATTCAGAGATCTCTTGATGTTTCCAAGTCAAGAAGATTTGAAAGATATATTTTAGTCAAATACAAATTACTACGATATACCTAAGAGGAATCCATAATAAATTGTAGTATTGGTTAAAAAAAATCCATACTTCACTGTTCATGTATCTTCATTGAAATAATATATATAATCACATATATACACACACACAAAATATTTTAAAATTAATGTAATTTTAAAATATGTAGAAAGTGCAAGTATTTGCACTGTGAAGTACTTGAGAGTAGTTATTCTAATTTCTAATTACCATGGCTTTAAAAATCAAACTGTTAATCACTTTACTGAAGCAATCAGCCTAGAAATTCCATATGGCGAAAATATCTAACAGCAAATCTAGACGTTCCTGGGTTAGGAAAACTAGAGGAACTAAGGAAACTTAGAAGACAATCTTAAAAATATTTCAAAAAATTAGTTTGCCCTAATTCTGGGAGATGTCAAGCTGAGTTTTGTTTAGTGTTTGTTCTCCACATCAATGTAATATGCTATTTCAGGTATTATATACAGAATTTTAAAAGATCATGAAATTCAACTCATTGTAACAAGGTAAAAAAAAAATTTTTAGCTTTTTTAAAAAGCAGCTTATATTAAACATTCCCTAGAGTTGTACATTCAAAAGACTCAAGAACTGCACAATGTAGAAAAGGATTTACAGAAATATCTTCAAAAGTGATTTAAGAGAAGTAGTTGTGTAAAAAGTAATGAGGTATTCATTGAACAATTAACTACCAAACAGAACAAACTAGTTTGGCTAGCTGGTCTTCTGCTTAGAAATCAGAACGTTGTCTGTCTGGCTTACATTCTTGTTCAGCCTGTAAAATAATCCCTCTTTCAATCTTCGCTTCAAAATACAATATAAACTTGGAAAATGTTTAACACAGAGTTTTGATTAATTATAAGGCCATTTTTTGACATCAAATAGATAATAAACACTGTTTAGAAAATATTCCATTTTATGAACAGCTGTTCTGCAATGTTTATAGTCTCTACAGATTTGATTTTTTTGTAGCAGTAATTTACCTCTTGTGAAATCTGTATTACTTGTTCCTTCTGATGTTGCAGATCTTTTACAAGCAACGAGTTTTGCTTTTCTAGCTGCAGTAACCTCCTTGCCAAGTGAACACTGTGCCAATAAAAAGCAAGCTCAAGTTGAATTTTTTCCAAAATATGCAAAAGAAATTTTCACATTTGTATTTCAGAACTTGATTGCCTTAATTTTTCACCAATGCTTAAATACTAATACATATAAACTACATACTGAAACATGCAGAATGGTCAAAGCTAAAAAAACAATGAAAAGATTACAAAATTAACAGCCCTGAGATAGCATTCCCACAGTTATGCCATTGTAATATTTTTTTACAAAGTAATTACCTATATAATTTGTACAATACTACAAAATTGCAGTAATCATGTCAAAATGTTTCAACTAAGTATTTACTTTTTAGCAACTTTAGGGAATCACTGTAATTGGCTTCTCCTTAAATCATTTTTTAAAAAATGCACATTAATATACATTTTGTAGTGGAACGCTGAAAAATGTAGTATTTTATCATTTTTAAAACAGAGGCAAAATTGTTTTGTCTGACAATTAATATGCTAAATAATTAAATGTTATTGCCACTTTTTTTTAAAAAAAAAACCCTCTTACACAGATCCACAAATTAACTTAGAAGAAAAAGGATTATTGACTGACTTAAACACTCTACTTAAAAAATTAGATCCTCAACCTCTTGTTTCATGTCCAAAGTCAGAAAAGTTTATCATCAATTCATCAGCATAGTTCCACAGGCAGCAATGGGAAGATTCGGTATGCAATTGTAGAGCCTACTTCCAGACATCTAACCTAGTCTTTCAAGCTGTTATTAATCATTTAGTTCTATTCAATACAGTCTGTAGAGCCTGACTATATTCCACTAAAATGGACTCTTGGATGGTGAATTGAAATGTACTCCAAACTCCATTGACTGTATTGAGGAACTGACATCACCTACCTGGACTTGTGCAAAGCATTTGACACTGTCCCTCATGACACGCTTGTCTTTAAACTGGAGAGACTTGAATTTGAAGAATGGCCCACTCAATGGATAAGGAATTGGTTGGATGGTCGCACTCAAAAAGCTGTGGTCAATGGTTCGATGTCCAAGTGGAGACCAGTGACGAGTGGTGTTCATCGGGGGTTGGTATTGGGACCAGTGCTGTTTAACATCTTTGTTGGTGACATGGACAGTGGGACTGAGTGCACCTTCAGCAAGCTTGCCGATGACACCAAGCTGTGTGGTGGGGTTGACACACTGGAGGGAAGGGATGTGCCATCCAGAGGGACCTTAACAAGCTTAAGAGGTAGGCCTGTCCAAACCTCTCAAATTTCAACAAGGCCAAGTGCAAGATCCTGAACATGGGTTGGGGCAATCCCATACACAAATACAGGCTGGGCGATGAGTGGATTGAGAGCAGCCCTGTGGAGAAGGACTTGGGAGTAGTAGTGGATGGAAAACTGAATATGAACCAGCAACATGCACTTGAGGCCCAGAAAGCCAACCGTATCTTGGGCTGCATCAAGAGAAGTGTGGCCAGCAGGTCAAGGGAGGTGATTCTCCCCCTCTACTCTGCTCTGTTGAGTCCCCACCTGGAGTACTGTGTCCAGCTCTGGGGTGCCCAGCCTAACGAGGACATGGACCTGTTGGAGCGAGTCCAGAGGAGGGCCACAAAGATGACCAGGGGTTGGAGCACCTCCCTTATGAGGACAGGGTGAGAGAGTTGGAGTTGTTCAGTCTAGAGAAGGGAAGGCTCCAGAGAGACCTTGTAGCAGTCTTCCAGTACTTAAAGGGGGCCTACAGGAAAGATGGAGAGGAACTCTTTATCAGGGAGTGTAGCAATAGGACAAGGGGTAATGGTTCTAAACTGAAAGAGGATAGGTTTAGATCAGATGTAAGGAAGAAATCCTTTACTGTGAGGGTGGTGAGACACTGGAACAGGTTGCCCAGAGGAGTTGTGGATGCCCCCTCCCTGGAAGTGTTCAAGGCCAGATTGGATGGGGCTTTGAGCAACCTGGTCTAGTGGAAGGTGTCCCTGCCTGTGGCAGGGGGGTTGGAACTAGATGATCTTAAGGTCCCTTCCAACCCAGACCATTATATGATTCTATCATTCTATGATTAGAACTATATTGGTTATAATGGAAGGTTAGATGCCAAGTCTCTGTGTTAAACCTATGATTACATATCTAAATCTACATATCTTGTAATGAATCCTACCATCTTTGTAGCATTCAGCAGCTTGGTGGCTTATTATCAAAATTCTATCTGGAGAATTTATCACTGTACCTCTCTGTGCTTAGGTACTCTAGTCACCAATCTATTTCACAACATGACATGGGAAATTCAGAGCTCTAAAGACGAGGAAAATATACAGGGTTAATACCACTTTTCAGTGTGCTTTAACCACTGAAGTAATGGCTCTCCACAACAAGCTATCCTTCGAGTCAAATGTGTGCCATTTTTCAGAAACTTGTATATTGAAGAAAGGGAGAAGTCACTCCAGTTCAGATCTTAGATTCTCAATGCATATCTGAATAAACTTCCATAAACTGAATACGTAAGACTGTTAGTCTCCAAATAATGAATAGCAAAGTGTTATCCAGTTCCTGACCATGATGCTGAATCTATAAGAACGTAAGTTATCTAAAGCAGACCAACAGGGAGATTATACTTACCCTTAAGCTGAGGCTTAGAGTGTGTAAAGCTAGAATAGTGTATAAACTTTCTCTGAAAATTTGACAAGTCATAACCTCCACCTTCTCCTCAGTAAAAGGGAATACACTTTCAGATTTGGCAGAAGTCTTAATATTCTTCAGCTGTGTTATGAGAGGAATTACCTGAAATCCTCAATAGCATTCACTAATAGGTTGGTTCTCTCAGTTCCTCCTACAAGGAGCATTAGACTGTGTAAACAATAACTGAGAAAAGAGAAATTAATTCTCCAAACTAATTATTTGGTTTTTTTATTTAGGAGACAGGAGATGTGTGTTAAGATCCCATCTAGTACTGAAGAGAAATAAAACGACTGCTCTGACTAGTTAGGGATCTTATACATTAGCTAGTAGAGTGCAAGGGGAAACCTGAATACCCTCCCATGGCAACTTTGGGAATATAGCCCATCGTAATTTTCCCAGCTACAACTACTCAGTGAAATTGACTTGAATTTGCAAGTATTTAAGTACGTCTTTCAAGTATGCTTGTCAATATGTTTTTTGACTAGTTTACATTTAAAGCAAAGGGACAAAGGGACTGATCTGCAAAGACATCTTATTCTGGAAAACTATGATTCCAACTATACTAGAAAATTATGCCGTGCTCAAGAATGTGATAATTTTTTGTTAACAAGCCACTGAAGTGTTCCTGGTAGTATTCTGGCATTTACTCATTAACACTCTCCCAAACAGTTCCCAGGCATAATTGAAGAGTTAGCGTGGGCAAGCAGTCATTGCCAATATGTAGTTCACAGGCAGCTCACCTACAGTGAGAGTTTAGTTTTATGGAAGTGAGCTACTACATGACATTTGGTCTTGATACTTCAGAATGTTCCCAGGCATGTTTAATTTACTCTACGGGTGCATGGTGCCTACATCCAAAGTAATGAAATAGTTGTTTCTGGCAAGTAGACAAAGAGGTGTAGATCCCACAAGGCACTATGCTTGAACAGGTGATTTTGTACAAAGTTTCAGAGACTGAAGTGCATGCTGTGAACTTGTAAGAACTCTTCATTTAGGATCCGATATGTATGGAATTAAAGAGCAGGTAGTGGACTCCATAAAGATTCACATTTATAATAGATTCTCTTTCCTCAGGCAATCCCAGAGAGCAGAAAACTTATCTGTGTTTTTTTAATGGCTCTAAACACAGAAGTTGGTCTTACAGAGACTGTGCTTTAAAGCTTAAGGAGCCATAGGCATCATACACATTTTCTGCATGGCAGTTTTCCTTGAATCAGAACAGCAGCAGGTAAACCATACAAACTTTTATGGTTTTTTTGATCTTTTTAATTTTAAAAGATAAAGAAAGTCTATGAAGTCTTCAACACCATTATGAAGGATTAAATCAGCTTTATCTTCCAATGCCTTTTGGAACAAACGAAGAATATATGAGGCATTCTGATAGAGCCACTTTTAAGCTCAGAAAGTGTCTTCCAAGCACATCCAAAATCCTGGCTTACCAATCATCAGATTCATCATTCAAACGTGATTTAGCATAATTCTTTTATACATAAATAATCTAAACTGAATGTAATAAGGTGGGAAAAAAGAAGGATCTAAACTGAAACTCAGAAAAGTTCCCAAACTATTGACAGAGGAGGAAGGAACTGAAGTTTTAGGAAAGGATTCTATGGAACTCTCAGTAGGTTCCTAAACCAGACATACAACAGGGTTATGGAGCTTTTTGCCCTTCCCTCTTTTTTTTACTTCTTGAATTTTATGCAATATAAAAAGAAATCTTACAAGGAAAGAATCTTAAGAGGCTTAAAAACATCAAAGAGCAAATTAAGCCTTTCCAAAGTTAAGTACTACATAAAATCTTTATGATTTTTGTCAGTGATATGTCAGTGCACAACAGGTCTAATCTGACTGACAATCTTATCCACAACACTTACTTGAAAAACAAATATGTAGGACAGAAGAAACAGTACATGGCCCATAAATCTTTCTTGCAAACATGAACAGACCATCATTTGCCCTTAATTATCATCAGTAACTTTTGATGTTAAATATTCTTTGTCATGGAGAAGGTGGGGGTTAAGAGGACAAAAACAACTAAAGAAACTAATACTTATAGTAAAAATCAGCTATACATGACAAAAACTGCACTTACAGTTCCTGAATGCTAGAAATGTACACTGTGAAGCTATGGTACACATTCATCCTGCCTTTATACCCCTCTTCGTGTGTCCACCATGATGGTGGAGTTTCTCATTTTAGTAGAAGATAGCATGGTCAAAGCCTACCACTAACACAAATTATGCAGTCAACTTTCCTGCATTTGAGCACATGGTAGGGATACCCCAAGTGCAAGGAATGTGTATAATCCTGGGAGAACCACTATCCTAACTGTGGTGACCTCTGTCAGGCTGGAGACAGGATTCTGGACAAAAAAAATAATCACTCTGACCTAATATTGTGAAGGATGTGCAATCTCTATCCATAGGGAAAAATCAAAACTTATCTGGACAAGCTCTTGAACAATTGGATTTGCTCTGAGCATGGTGTTGAACTCTTCTGACCTCCAGGTGTTCCTTCCAACCTAAATCATCCCACTATTCCATGATTCTAATCGTAGGTTATATTTTCTTTTTATACTAGCTATACATATTTTCAACAACAGCAAAACTTTTCTGTGGGCACAGTTTAAAAATATTATAAATAAATCTACATTCTCTATACTTGTAGCCTTTAT
The DNA here is from genome assembly GCF_047716275.1 of Strix uralensis. Classification (NCBI taxonomy): domain Eukaryota; kingdom Metazoa; phylum Chordata; class Aves; order Strigiformes; family Strigidae; genus Strix; species Strix uralensis. Next base: position 92,673,377 of record NC_133973.1, read on the forward strand.
GCTCACAATGAGCCAATCAAATGTCACTATTATTTCTTAAAGATAGTGCATAACACAAATTTATTATTTAAAAATGACTGTGATCAGAAGGTATGTTATTCAGCCTACACATCATTTTTATCTATTGATCAAACGGTATCAGAGCAAACTGAAGAAATATAACTGGAATGAGCTCCTGTATTTGTAAAGATGAAATAGTGATGCTCTGAAACCTTGGCCTTTTTAATTTCCCAACAGATTTTTTTTGTTACAATTATATACAATCATTTCTAGGGTATTCAAAACTTATTTCCTATTATATAAATGTAAACAATGTAACTAGTCTGTTTTTACAGCTGTTTAGTTTTATACAGTTAAAATTAATTTTTCTGAAAGACAATGCAAAAAGATCTTAAAATGACCTAGAAAAATACATATATGCTCATTTATATGCATCAACCACATTAACAGGTCCTAGTCTTCATTCTGTTCCTGTATACTTAAGTAATTAAAAAAACCCTCTTTATGTTAATCAAACTGGCTGGATTCTAAGACAAAACATAATGCACATATACCTTCATTTACTTTGTCCTGAACAAGTAAATTCAGGAGGCACTTTTTTACCTTTGCTTTAGTCGTCTTTTGGCTGTTGTAGGAACATTAGCACCATACCCATATGAGAAGAGAACCCTTTCAGCTTCAACTTCATTTTCCACTGCAAAAAATTGCAGAAAGGTACTGTTGAAGAACATAATTACACTGCAAGAACTTACAAACTTCTAAGCAATTCTATTTATAACTATACACACACACAAACTTCTAGAAGCTAGATTTTCAGTTGATGTAACCTTCCGGACTTAAGTAGAACAACTTTGTTCACAATTAGAATAATACAGTGCCATACACTAATTTCTCACAACACTGGCAGGCTTTTTACTTTTTATTTTTCTGTTTTCTGATTAACATAAGACTTACGTAAAAGGAAAGTAAAGGAAAAGAGTATAATGTCACTATAGTCACAATATACACACTAATAGTATAATTCAGCAGTAGAAGGTTAGGTTGCTTTGGGTTTTTTTTCTAAATAATTAATTTTCTGTGCACACATGAGGAAGTAAAAGATGATAAAATTAGGGAGTGCTTAAGCTGACTGGACAGAAACAAATCCATGAGACCAGAAGGGACACATCTGAGGTTGCTGAGGGAGCCGAGGTCAATGTGAGGCTGTTCATTATAATTTCTGAAAGGCTGTGGTGATCAGAAATTTCTGATAACCTGAGGAAAACAAATGCCATACCCATCTTCAGAACAGGTCAAGAAGGAGATTTGTATGTTTATGCAAAGTAAAAATATTCAAAATAATCTCTGCCTCCACAGATGACTGATTTCTGAAAACGTGCTTCTAAGGATTTAAAACACATTGGAATTGCTTTGAAAAGAAATCCCAATAGCAGCAAGATTAAAACGTGTACAGATTTTTATATTTTAGCTTGTATAATTCAGGTTTCCTCTGTCCTGTAAGACAAAGTGGACCAGAAAAAAAAAAAAAAAAGGAAAAAAAGAAGTGTGTGTGTGGGAGGTAGGCAGGGGCAGAGAGAGTGGGACAGTTGTGAGAGAAGGAGGGAGCACAAGTGAACACCAGCCCAGGCACCACACAACAGTTTTGATGAACCAACTAGGAGGGAGCACAAGTGAACACCAGCCCAGGCACCACACAACAGTTTTGATGAACCAACTAGTTGGGAACAGGAGAAACCAATTTAGGAAATTAGGTGACAGTCCTATCTGACTCATGTTTCCTAATCCTCAAGTGCCTCAAAATCAGAAATACCTTCTCCCCTCAATAACTTGCACAACACTATAGCTTCTTTCCTCACTTGTCTAATACCCTTTTAATTCTATTTTAAACAAGTACTCTTCAAACACATTTAGAAAAAGAAAAGCCTCTTGTAGAGCACTTGTAAGTCACATACCTAGTTACATGAAAAACAATACAGAAATTCCAGTAAGTATGACAGAAAAAGTTTATTGATGTGGCAGTACAAAGGCACAAGAACTTCAGATTTTCAAGACTTAGTTATGATTGGGAATTCTCCAGTGCCTTAAATATATCTGGTTCAGAAAAACATAAAAAATAATCTGCCATAGTCTTTTTTGGTTACAAATTCAGTGTTGTATGTCTTAGGGAAGTGTCAGTAGTATCCTGCCATATAAATTTGTATCTGTCAGTAGTGTCCATGTAAGTGTCAGATCGTGAAATCAAATGCAAAAAAAATTTGGAAATGTTGCAGATATGAAGCTGAAGTAATGTTCTATATCAGTGTGTGCTTCTCTTATCTTAGTTTATGTCCTTCCAGGCTCTTCACCTGACTTTGTGGTGTAAAATACACATTTTATGTTAGGGGACACTTATTAATGACAGTTTTTTACACCACTTGGCAAAAAGAAGTGCCATTGTGAGGATACATATAGGTCCAATCTTTTTCTTAAAAAGATACTAACCAATGGAAGCAAAAAAAAAAAAAAAAAACCCAAAAAACCCCCAAACTAGTCTACAACAGAAATACCCCAAAGTGAAGATTTTATCCTGAAAAGGAAGAATAGACAAATGCCAAGAAAGTTTACTGTTACTCATGTGGAAGCCACTCAGATGTTGTAAGGAGTGGCTACATAAATTCTTGATAGTTTCCTGAATAGACTGTTTCATGTTATTTCAATACTAATAAAGCAACGCATAATGAGGGAATAACAGTCACAATTCAGTGATCTCTTCCACATGCATGTTCTCCAAAGGAAAAAATAAAAAGCTTATTATGAGTATATGACAAAAGCCACCTCACATGTGCAAATACACAGTTTCTTAAGTCCAGAGACTCCAACCCCCACCAGCACCCCCAGTATTGTAAAATAGCAGAGGCTTCATAACTCAAGAAGAAAAAAAAATTGCATGGTACTGAAATATAAAGAAGTGAGCACAGGACTGAAGAGTAAAATCTTATTCTCACTGAAGTCTATAGAAAATTCTAATTGTCTTCCACACAATACTTCTGCCTAAATCATATTCTTTGAAAGATAGACTGGAGTATTTCCAGAACACACTGAATTTGAAAAATAATTACATTTCCTTTCTTTCAATTAATTTTCTACCTATTTTTCTACCAGTTATTTATGACATGTAAATACCAGGACATAATTTGAGACACCAGAGGAAGTATGTCTGTGTTCTCCTTCAAAGTATTTTTAAAAAAGAAATACATTTATTTCTTTTGATTTTCCTCAGAAGTTCACCTTGGTGCTGGAATTCAGTCTTAATTGGTATTAATCCTAACTTTCAATATCAAATAGTAAGAAAAAACAATGTTAGTTATTAAATAGAGCGTATATTGAAATAATATTGAACTCCCTTTTTTCTCCAACAAAATAAGAAAATAATTATATTTTAACAGTCCATTTGGAAACTTTAAGTCATATCTGTATCACAGAATATAAATTGTAATTAAAATACACATGTAAGAAGTTAAGAATGATTTAGTTCTGTAAAAACCTTTGGTGCCATCCCAAGTTGCATAAGAAAATGTAAATCAGTGTAAACAAAGAACAGCATTCTGAACTCTATCTTCTCCTTGGAAAAAATGAGGGTAAGGTCCAAAAAATTCTGTATTAACACAAATACTCCTTAGGCAAGTTTATATATATACACTTCAAAAAAACATGTTACTGACTAAAACATAAGCATGTATATAGCAAACATGCTCATGGTCAGACTGGAACCTTTGGGTAGTCATGCCATTCTAACAAGTACAAGCTGCAGTGTATAAAATTAATAAAGTATACAGTCTAATTAATAAAGATACTCAGATATCCCAGTAATACATACTTTTTTCTACACTACTGTTTATATATAAAGCTTATGCAATGATCTTCTAGCTCGAAAACATTATTTATAAATTGTGATTACTTTTTTGAGTAGCAAAGAAAGAGAAAAGGACAAGAAGATATATGAATTAGTTTGAAATCTTAAAGTGTCCTACTCTGTTTACACACAGGCTAAAAGACTTCAAGATTAGAGTGGTACTTTCAAATTAGAAATTACTTGCCTTGTGGATTCATTTAGGCTGAGAACCAAATTAATATAGATTTCACGGAAATTTTGCTGTGTTTGAGAACAGATATCACTATTTTTGCCAACCAGAGACAAAAATTTTCAAGAGTAATAAGGCCTGAATTTAGTCCAGGGTTTAGTACTTGGAACAGACTGATCTGGCACAAGCAACTAGTTAATGACTAATTATTATTAATTCAACACAAGGAAGAGCTTTTTTCCTCCCCCCCTCAAATAATTCAAAAATTCACATTAATCACTGTACTGTATTATGAAACCTATAATTGTCTGTCAACAAAGAGGTTCCCTGGTATTCAAAATATACTTTAAAAATAGGAGAATCCTAAAAAACACATCTAATTATAATGGATAATTAGAATATGGAGAAGAGAAATGAGATAAAAAGAAACACTGAGATGATTTTTTAACATCCATATGTCTAAGTTCATGTTTATTTGATACATATTTACAAATACATTTAAAAATCTGTCATTAATATTTTCATATTACTGCATCTTAATTGTCAGGCATAAGGAGGGAGAATGACAGACACTGTAATACTTTCCAAGTGCCACGAGCAACAAGACATCTTATCATAATGCCAGAAACACCTACAGATACAACATAATTAGTGACAGAACTTACTTTCTGCTGTCTGCAATATTATCTCATCAAGCTCTTTTTCAAGTTTTTCGTAAGTATCTAGCCTTGCTTGAAACTCAGAATTCTGTGTTTGAAGTTCAATAATGCGTGTTTCACTAGAAGACTGAAGACTATAAAATTCCTTAGTAAGCACCTGTGAGAATGAATAATGGAAAGATCAGGGATTCAGCACTACAGCTATTTATGAAAGAGAAAAAATATAATACATGTAAAATGCTTAGCAGTATGATGCTAAATATTTGATGTAACTTTTGCACAGAAAAGATTAAAATACTTTAAAAAGCAGTTATTTTTTCAACTATATTATCTTGCACAGATTACACTCTCAGGTCATATCACTTATGCCTATCTCCTAAGGCCTTAGTAATTCTAAGAATCTCTCTTTGAAAAAGCTACAAGAATTTTAAAGGAGAGTTAGGAAAAGCAAAGTAACAGCTAAAAATTTAATACACAGCAGTCAAAACAGTGTAAATGCATTTATTTTTGTTGCTTTAAATGGATTCAGATTTCAGTTATCAATTTAAAAAAGGAAGGTTCCTTTACAGAGTGGCAAATGGACAAATATCAAAATCTGGTATTTAAAATATACCAGTTTCTTATTATTTACTTATTACTGAATGGTAATATGCCATTAACGTTCAGGACTAAAGTAAATACTTAATCCACTAAGCTTAAACAAAAAAGCACATATTCAAGAGTAAAAGTTATGAAGGTCTGTATCTGATACAGTGCTTGAAAACAGAAAACACATAAATATTATAAAACCAACTGGAATAAGAAAATCCTTGGTGAGTAAAGTAGTAATCTACAAACTTCGCACAGAAAATCCAACCAAAACACGTAAAGTAATAACCAAGTAGTGCTGCAGCTAAGTTGAATATTAACTTCCCAAATAGAAATCCCAAACATTCAAGATGACAATTGAATATAGATCTAAAGATACAGAAATATATGAATAGTATATACAGAAGTGATACCAGATTCACTGTCAAAACCACAAAAGACTGCACAATGCTTAGAGAAACAAGCCACTCGAACATAAAATGACTGGTCTACTGTCACAGAATAAACATATAGGTTAAACTTTGGCAACATATAAATATTCTGTTTTCTAGTTTTAGCACGCATAAGAGAAACTATGCTGAAATTCAAATAAAAACAACAGTTGGTTCACAAAGCAGCTGTAGCTGAGCTGCAAGATACTAGTGACTACACTATTCACTAAGATCAATATCCTATAAGAAGGGTAAGAAAAAACCCTTAGTACATTGATACTATATATAAGAAAGGAAATTAAAAAAACTAAGAATTCAGTCAAAAGGAACAGAAGTAAAAGCTTCAGACATCAAATATTTAATTTCTGCAAGAACGTTTCTTAATGAAAGCATACTGGTTTCAAATTGTCTCTCTACAGAGAAAAGGAAGTGCCAAAACTGTTAGCAGAATTGAATGGCAAATATTCAAGATGTTATCAGATCAAACAAATATCCACAAAGAAAATGGAAATATAACTCAAATTTTACTATCTTCTCAAAGTTTAGACATGTCGGTGCAACTAAAAATCTGTTTAGTACCCTCAAAGTCTAGTGAAACTGGTACTCCCAGTGCTTGTGACCACAACTAACCTCATCAGCTAGGATCTGAAACAATACAGACAAACAAGAAATTACATTTTATCTAAAACTCTCTAATTTTGTTTCCACTTTACAGTTCCTTTTCATAAACACCCTAGGCAGGTTCAGCACCAGAAATGCGGGGACTTGAAGAACAGCATACTTCTCCAACAATGAAGGCTGTCATAGCTGGCATTTGGAAAAAAGTTTTTTATTCTGTCCTGTCCAGCTTGTATCCTGACATTTGTTTTAGACATACACTGCCAATCTGATTTAAATCTCACAAACTGGACTCAGTGATACAATTTTGGGACTAACTTTGCACAGGTGAAGAAATTTTGTTTTAAAGTAAGTTTGCTCTACTGAATACTGGACACATTTCCAATACTAAAACAGGTAAACAGGATATGATACATTTTTGAAAGTACATGTTTGAGAGATAATAAATCCCAGGCTTGTAAAGATAAACAGGTCCAAGTCATTCAACTCTACGTAAATAGATGCACTGGGTGCAGGTGCTCAGGAGCTGGCAGAGGGGGCTGCAGGGGCAGCCTCTGTGAGGAGAGGCCGGGGCTGCCCCAGGCCGGACACAGCCGGCTCCAGCTGGCTTCAACCGACCCACCGCAGGGCATGGCTGAGCCCCTCAGACAAGGTGGTGGTGCCTTGGGGAGAATGTATTTAAGAAAGGGCAGAAAATGCTGCATGGCAGTGAGGAGTGAGGGGAAAAAAGTGTGATAAACAGCCTTGGTGCAGACAGCAAGGTGAGAGAGGGAGGGGAGGACGTGCCCCAAGTGCCAGAGCAGAGATTCTCTTGAAGACCATGGAGAAGACCATGGTGAAGCAGGTTGTCCTCCTGCAGAACATGAAAGACCACACCAGAGCAGATATCCACACTGCAGCCCAGAGAGGACCCCATGCTGGAGCAGTTGGACATGCCCTGAAGGAACTGCAACCTGTGGAGAGCCAAAGCAGGAGCAGATTTTCTCCTGAAGGAAACTGCAGCCCATGGAAGATCCTCACTGGAGCAGAGCAGAAGTGTGAGGAGGAAGGAGCAGCAGAAAGGAGCTGTTATGGACTGACCACAATGCCCATTCCCCATCCCTCCCCTCCACTGCTCAGGGAGAGGGAGGCAGACGCGTCAGAAGTGAAGGGGGGAAGTTAAACCCAGAAGAAAAAGAGGTGGGGAAAGATCCTTTAGTTTTTTCTTTGTTTCTCACCATCCACATCTATTTCACTTATTACAAATTGAAATAAGTAATAGGTAATAAGTCTGTTTTGCCCCTGATGGCAATTGGTAAGTGATCTCCCTATCTGTATATTAACCCATGAGCTTTTTCAGCTTATTTAACCCCCATGCCCCCATCCTCTTGAGGAGGGGGAGTGAGAGAGTGGCTGGGTGGATGTCTGGCAGCTGGCCAAGGTCAACCAACCATGATAGGATCAGCAATGTTAGGTCTTTTCAATGTTGTACACATCACGCTCTCCTTGACTTTTTTAGCTGTAAAAATGTGTTCCAGAATTGTGTATCAATAAAAAGTATTTTTATTATATAACAATGCTATTACAAATCCTAGATTTTAATAATGATGCTGAATTCACCATAACTGTTCTGGTATAACTGTCTTTTTTGCCTACAATAATCACATAGACTGACATAAGCAGCTTTGTGATACAAACATATGTCTACCTCACATGAATGATTCTGCTTCAGCAAAATTTGGTGGAGATACTAATTCAGCCATGTATGTTCTTTGCTACTCTTTCCCCAAGATTTTCCATTTTACATTCTAATTAAAAACAACTATATAATGCCCTCTAAAGTATCTCTTTATATAACATACCTCCAGCTTTCTCTGGTATTTCTCACATTCCATTTGGCACTGTGAAAGATTCTTTGCTGTTTCTTGTTGCATGAGTTGAACATGTTCACTTTCAAAGGACTTTAACTTACTTTGGTGAAGAAGTTCAGCTACTTTGCTTTCTGTGCCAAGCTGCATTTGTCTATACCTGGAAAAAAAAAAAAGTAGTTTTGATGATTCAAAAATAGACTACATTCTTGTTCTGTTCAGTAGAGGTATCAATTTCAGAAATTAATACAGTATTTCTAAGAGTTTATTAAGTATTAGTAAGGTTATCTATGTAACTATTGTAACCTGTATTTGAAACATCATTAGTAAAATTCAATACTATAATGACAACAAAACACAGTACATGGAAAACTCAGCCCATGACTTTTCTGAATATGTAGTTAATGCACGATCAAATGACAATGACCTTACAGTATACTTTAATTTTTTAAAATGTTTGATCAGTGTGAATCTCTTTCTTGGTACACATATGTATGCACTGAAGTCTTCTTGGGAGAGATACTAAGGAGATGTTGTCTCCTGTCTTCACCACCACATGTTACACATGATAGGGAGAAGTGGTGTTAGACATCAGTGATATCAATGGTGCATCCCTGGGATATCTCTTTGGGATATCATGGATATCAGCTACACTGCTTTTTCCCATACCCAAAGATATGAAGAAACATCAGACTACAATGGTGTATTAATTTCCACAGTCATTCAGAACCATGGGACCTTCTCAAAAAGCAGAAATGAAGTATATTTTTGAGAATATCACTATAAGGTAATTATAGGTGACAGATAAATAATATCCTGCTTAGAAGTGGACTTCATTCATTCTACTCATTTTACTTAACAAGCAGTCTCAAAAAAAGAGGGGTAAAAAAGTTTGCTGATGGAATACTAAGTTACTGGACTGTAGAAAACAAGTGTCATGTGAAGAAGAGTAGAAAAGTTTATGAATCTTAGCATTAAATAACATGAAATTCAAAGGATATATGCGAAGTAAATCACAGGTTGTAAAAATTATCCTAACCATATACATAAAATTATGAACTCCTATGTTTTCATTCACGAGTGAGATCTTGGGGTTATACTAGATAAATCCATGAAAACTTTGGCTCAATTTTAAATAATGGTCAAACCCAACATTTTGGGAATTACTGTGAAAGCAATAGAGAAAATACAGGAATCACCATGTCACTTTACAATTTCATGCTGTTGCCTGCACACTGAATGCTGACTACCATTCTAGTACCTCACCTTACAAGTGGTTAAGCATCAGAGAAGGGTAATAAAGATTACCTTTGACAACCAGCAACATCATGCACTTATACAGTTGCACTGTATGGAAGAAATTACTTAAGCAAGCTAGGACTCTACAACTTGGAAAAGAGAAGAAGACGGAAGAAATAAGAGAGGCCTTTAACATCATGAAAGGCATGGAGAATGAGCAAAGGAATCAACTGTATTTTCCAATAGATACATGAGAAGGCATCTGTAAAGCCAGCAGACACAGAATGAAAACAAATAGAAGTCGTTCTTCACACATGAAAGTTGTGAAATTCTTTACCATAAGATGCTATGGATGCTAAAAATTAACACTGACTCAAGAGTATGAAAAAAACTCAGTATCAAACAAACAGCAGAGAAATCTTGACAACTATTAAATGCAAGATGGTACTTTTGACATAGAAGTCATGTAACAACAAATTGTTAGAATGCCAGATAAACCTTTACTCTAACCCAGTGCGGTTGTTATGTTAGCTGTCATTTGTCAAATAGCAGTTGCAACACAATTCCATCGTTATTTAGCACCTGATCTTTAGGTGGGATTGAGGGTGTTTAACAAAAACAAGGGGATTACTTCAAATATTTTCCCTGAGGATTTCAGATGTAGGAATGTTTCTAAGGCACAAAGAGGAAGCAATTTTCACTGGAATTAACTTGAACAGAACAAACAGGTGTCATTATGATGCCTTTTACAATCACTCTGTAGACATCCGTGTATGAGTAAACAGTCCAACGCATGAATGAGATTGTTCCCACACAGGCTGCGTGAGCAGAGGTTGGAAGTTCTGCCTACTGAGCTCATGAAAAGGTCATTCTTTTTAAAACAATTTTCTTTTTCAATAGTATGACAGTTCTCAGTTACTGCACTCAAACTGCTAAACGTCAATTATCTATCTGGTTATTGACTACTGCGGTCAGTTTTGCTTGAGGATGCTTTTCAAGTGCTGATACTTTAAGTATTTCATCACTGCTCCCTGACTGTATGTTCCTATTTTCATTTTACCACACAAAAATAGTTTCAGCACTCATATTTGCCACACTGTACATGATTGGCTGCAGACATGACACTAAATCTGTTCTGCTATGCACACTGTTTACAATCCTGACAAGACTGTTCCAAAATGCGTAAGTCTTCACAAAGATACATGTCATCCAGCCAACTGATGTGCAATGCAACAGACAAATGAAATTATCTACAAGTCATATTTATTGACTTTTAACAACAAATTCCTATCTTCTGCCTTTACACAAAATAAATGGCAATGCACTGCTGTGCACAGCTTCAGATCTTAGTCCGAGGTTCAATGTGCAGAGCTTACACACTGGAAACATGCACAAACATAGGTTACACATACTTCTCTGTACCTACTTTCTATACTTTCCAGAGAAGCCCATAGTTCTCCGACGATTTTGTACGTCTACTCAATCAGCTGGGTGCTTCCAGAGCATGCTTATCAACCCAATCATGAGCAGTAACTTCAGAAAAAAAAATTTTGTTTTGGAAATTTGAACTAGCTTCCACATGCATGATTTGTTTTGTACTGGTAAGGTAAAGTTTTCTTTTGACCTTACTACACTGGTGAGCTCACTACTAACTCCTCCACTGTAGCACCAGAGTTTCTTTGCATTATTTGCTTTTACTTGGCCAGATAGTATCTCTGGCTTCTTGGCTACTATTTTAGTACAAGTGTGCGTGCATGTGGGTACAGAGTCATGTAACAATGTCAAAATACATTCCTTTATCTGCCTAGATGGTCTCTAAGGGAAAACAGAAGAAACCAAAACCACCTTATGCTTTAATACTACTGTTATGGAAAAAAATAGTGGGTATGCAGGATTTTTCTCCATCAAGAAATTTTAGCAAACTTGATATAGTAAGAGGGCAGGGTTTTTTGCGTCACAGAAGAATGAGGGTTGGGAAAGGGAAATTACAGATTGAGCTAATGAAACAAATGGAGAAAAACCCACATGTAAGAATCATCTAGAATGAGGCCTCAACTTCATTATGTCTCTGGGCCACTCAGATGACTGGTCAATAATGCCTGAAGTTTGCTAAAGCAGAGTGACACAATGGTTATCAAAAAGGTTATTTCTAGAGTAAAGTAGAAGAGAGAATATTCAGAGAGGGACTTAAACTCTGGTTTGTAAGGATGGTTTTAAGATTTTTCAGAGGAGTCTGTTTCTGCAAATGGTGGATAATGATATAATAACTTCTCAAAATCTGCATATAATGAGAGTAAATGGAAAGATTTCATGGTAAAACGTAGTCTGTATACTGAAAGCAAGTATGGCAGCCAACTGATTTTTGAATGGTGGAACTACAAAACACATCCAGCACAGCCTAATCTAATATTGATATTCAAAGATTTCTATCATATATGTGTGTAAAGTGAGATTCACTTAACATTTCCAACTTCTTATAAGCATCCTATAAGAACTGAGATAGCAACTCTAATCTGTTTTACCTAACAGAAATAGTTTCTTTTTTTACCATTGTCTATCCCATTGACAAAACCTGAGATGTACAACAGTGCTTCTCAAAAGTGAAACTGAACAATGAAGTATAAGACAATAAAATCGTAAAATTAAGCATTCAAGAAGCAGCAAATCCTAGTATTAAGCTTGTTAATAGGAAAGAATGCTAAGCAAGTAAATACAAATAAGACATCTTCCAAAGGAAGTCCTACCAAAATTATACAAAGCACCAATCCTTTCTAATTTTGCAAATTTGATTATACCAGCCTAAAACTCTTTAGGATACATTTTAGACATTATTTTCAACTTTAAAAACGGAAAAAAAACCTGTAAGTTGTGAAATCATCCTGACTCCACAGATGGGTCAGTTCCAGTTCCGAGATCTTTAGAGTAATTAAAATATACTCTTCTGTTTATACAAATATCTGTGCTTTGGTTCAGTGCCAAATTTGCAGAGAAACCTAAATGCCACAGGCATTTCCACCTTAACCTGTCCTATTGCAAACGTCCCACTTCCAGCCCCGACATGTCTTCTAATGTTCCTGCCCTCCTCCCTCTCTGTCCCAGCGCCAGCCCAAATTTCTCCTGATTTTCAATTCTATTTTCATTCTTTCTACTTGGGGCATCTGTTTTTCTTCTCACCTGTTTTCCTAGCCTATTCAGCTTCCATTCTGATCTTATAGGCCTACTCTGCATCTGCTGGTTTTCTTTCTCTCTATTACTACATCACCCTCATAGTTAGGCATCCTTCATAAAATCCTACCCATACTTCTTTCAATATAAGGTTCAAATCCCGGCTTAACTTTCTCACCTTTCCCAACCAAGTCTGGACGTTAAGGCTTCCTCTCTCCCAAAGAATCAAAAGCTAAGTATAAAAGTACAGAACAGAATTTTCCTTACTCTTCATTGTGCCATTTGGGAGTCACAGAATGAGTAACAGCAGTCTAGATAGGCCTAAATTAAATTCAGTCATGTTACAGACTGCACACATGCTGTCATACATGTAGCAAAGTGTGAGACCCCAGCTCAAACACAGGCACTCAATGGATCTTGGTTTCACTTTTTGATCCTTGGTACTAAAAACTTGTTTCTGAGCAATCAAAAGCTTCCCATGAATTAAGTTCACACACTACCCGCTAAGTAACTGAAAATGTAGGAACTCCGATCCTTAGTTTCAAATGCTTTCATTGCTCAGCTTCTGAAGCACTGAACATAAGTCTGATGCATCATGTATCTGGCTGGTTTCATAAACTGAAAGACTGTTTTAATATTTACTAGAAAATGGTCAAGAAAGCTGTCATTCTTCATTTAAATATATATATTTTATGGAGATTGTTACACTAACTTTATAGGCATTTTCAGTCTTTTGTACCATTTATTGCTTCATTAATGTCTATCAAATATGTTAAATTATTTCTAACCTGGATTAAAATAACAATGCGCTTAGTAACAACAAATTTAAATACCTCCAACAAAAGAAGAAAGCAGCTCTGAGTATAATGATTAAACAGAAGATGAAGCATTCCATCTACAAATTGTTTAAACTGACAAATTTATTTGCTGAAATAGTTTTCACTTAAAATGTGTTTTCCTCAAATAACATGCTGAGAATTTTTTCAGCACACTATTCCTGTTTTAGATTGTTATTAAAAAAAAATCCAGAAGTGTATTCCTGTTTTAGATTGTTATTAAAAAAAAAAATCCAGAAACATAGCTTAAATGCTAAAGGGTAAACATGACTTAACATGCAAGTTCTTGCCAGATGTTACATTTGCTTCGTATCAAGTAATTAAACATCCAGTACTTTTGTATTTGGTTTAGTAAAATCTGTTTGAGAGAAAAAGCTTAGAAGCTTTGTTTAAAGCTGCTTGCTTCAAAGGAGATTTTTGTGTTTTGCAGCATTCTAAGCATTTGTTATGTATTGGCCTCTGATCCTCATTCTGTCGAAACAACTTCCTTGGAGGCAACACTTCCACATACTATTTTGCAGTTCATAGGAAGCGTTAGTTCCAAACATCCAGATTCAGCAAGATAAACAGCTGTTTTACACTACCTGTAGTTTAAGGACACCTAAACCCAAAATTACCTATGCAATTAGTGGAGTTATTCAGTTTGTAGAACCCATGTATTTTTTCAACCCTATCTAGACTAATGCCCAGTGTACACCAGATTGCACACTTTTCTCTGCAGTGCCTCTTGAGAACGTGTGTACTTCCCATGTATTTTTCTGCCTCATGCCAGAGAAAGAAACAGGTTAGCTGCTGCATAGATCTCACTAACCTGTAACACAACCAATAAAGAGCAAAGTTAAAGGTAGGGTTGTGGAATGTACATATAAAAGGCATATCCTGATGAATTACTATAAAGGTTGCTGATTATCTTGGTGTTTATTCCACTCAGACAGCTACAGCAACCTAATTACCACGATGAGTGTTCCATCTCTTCTAAGAATTGGAAGAATGAACATTATGAAAGATGAGTCTGCTTTAGATATATCTGCTAAATCATGCTGACTGGCAGGGACTGAAATCTGTCTGTTTCCTTGTCTCTGGACTAGGCAATTGTGCTTCCTTTTATTTGACTCTGACTCTGTGAAACTTAAGATTCACTTCTGCACTGAGACACAGTTTCAGCAGTAATGGTAGAGACTGCTTCAGCCTAGCCTAGCCTGTGCTTGAGAGTTATATTTCAGCCATAAGAATTTCATAAGCCTTCACTAGGGAGTTTTCTCTCAATCCTGGGGCTCTGATGGACATTGAATCAGTCTTCCACTTCCTGAAAGTGTGCGCTTACTTTTAGGCTACTGTAAAAGAGATGAGCAACTCCTGTCACGCTGTTTTTAAAAATGAAACAGGATGTGGTTGCTACTCTGTGTTAATACAATGGTGCTGATGCATGCTTAGTTTGCTCAGAGTCACTTGCCTAGACTGTAATTACTTTAAGTAATCGGCATCTTGATTGAGTTAACTCTTGTTATTTGATTCAATGAAACAAACAGAAAATGTATTCAAATAACCTAACTGAACTTTATTGGTATAGAGATATTAATAACAGTGTCCTTCACAAAAAGAAAGGATCTGAAGAAACCAATAAACATATAATAAGGAATGGGATAGAATTCCACCGTTTCCTCCTCAAAAACTGGTTTTTAGATAGATAAATAGAGGAACAGAGTCACTCTCATAATTTTTCGAAGTCTAATGGTAGCTGCTTTTCTCTTTGCCTATACATCTTAGTCAAGGTGTATATCCTTGTGTTCATTCTCATTTATGTGTCTGGGGATGACTACTTCTAAATCTATGAAAAATTGTACAAACATGAAATACAGAAATCATCAGTATACACAGTTGGTCAGAGAATACCTATCAGATCAGATCAGATCTGATTTCAGGAGATGTAGGCACAGAGATATCTAGTTTGCGAATGGAAAAATGGAAATTATCGCCTCACAAGATCCCTTGAATAAAACTCAAAATAACCCCAAAGAAAGATAAAAGATTCCTCTTTGTCAAACAGGAAGGCTATTAAATGAGTTCTCTGAAGCTTAGTGAAAAGATAGAAAAGGAAAAAGCTTCATAGAATTCTCCTAAGTACAGGACAACAATCTAGAAGGGAAACATAGCCAAGCTAAAGGATACAGACAGCAGCAGCTCTACCTCAAGCCAAAAGCAGTCCGAAGCAGCTGAACAGTTCTATTGTTTCTGGCACAGAGTCGATACACTGCACAAAGCTATCTTTTGCATCTGTGTGCACTAGCACATAAAATGGCAAAAGTCTCCAATCTTGAAAGTATGAGAAACATGCTGAACTGAGGTGGAACACGCATCTGGACAAGCAGCAGAATAAGCATGATTAGATTCCTCATTGCCTAAACGACATTTTTGCTCAAACAGATAAATACTTCAATTTTTTAAAAAATTCACTTTGAAGTGACAGGTTGAAAAGGATCCCTGCTCTGCAATACGGTTTTGTATTTTAATCCAAAAGCAAAAAACCTGAAGCATATTTATTAAAACCTCATTATGTCTTTAGTCACATTTTCTGTGCACACTATTCTCTAATTTGATTTCCCATGGCATCCCAAACCATTAACTTTATTAAACCAGTATTTTTATTTAATGGTTTACTTCAGTCCTTGAAAAAACTGCCGTGTTAACAAAGCTGAATTTTGTACTAAACCAACAAAAAGGCAAGGAATAGTAGAGAGATTTATCCCCCAATAATGTATACTGATTGGTATAGAAAATAATTAATTCTAATTGTATCTGCGAGAGGTTTTGATATGAGAAATATATAACAGACCTGAATGAAGAAAATGCCAGCAACTTCCTTGCTACAAAACACTAAAGAAAAGCATCAACTTTTAATATTACTCTATACTAAATTTCAAATTTGTAACACACACTTAGAATTGCCTGGCTTTGTATTTTTTTTCCTGCTGTTCATAATTATTTTTTTAAGCTGTCACACAATTTCAATAACAATTTAACAACTTCCCTCCTTAAACCAAGCATTAGCTTTTCCAGAAATATTATTACTTCATGAAAATATTGTTTAATAATAGTAGTATTTGTGTTTCTGGACTAGAATTGAAATAAATTGCTGTTGTAGCAGATGAAACATACCTGAACAGATTTGGGGGATATCAGAAGCTACAGAAATTGTTCATTACATTTTTATTATTGGACTGCAAACATTGTTCTTTATTGCTCAAGCAAACTAAGAAACAGGAATCAACTCTGGAACTGTTGCTTGAGCTGTTTTTTCTTCTTGGATAAAACGTACAAAAACGTATCCAAAACTCTCAACCTCCACTATTCACAAAGGTTATTTTTCATCAGATGTTCAGTTAAATCAATATAAATATTTTCAGGTCTGTCTTGTGATTCTGGATAGAGTGATTATTACTTGCTAGGCTAATTCAGTATTCAGGGAGTCTTCAGAGTGCCAGTATATGCATGTAATTTTATTTTACATGGCTCAAATACATTTTGATGTAGCATTACCTACGCTCTCAGCTCACAACTGGCCCTCAGCATATTTGCATACATTCCCTTCGTTCAATGTTCTAGAGCCATAGTTTTTCAAGATAGTAGCTGAAACAAACTGGTAATTGGTAATTAAAGAAACTTGACATAAGTAAACATCCAAATTTATGTGAAAATCTTGAGGTAAACAATCAGCCAGTATTCCCAATATGCTGTAGGTCCTCTCCAGGGAACAGACTTTTTTCTTTTTCTTTCATTAGTCAATCCACACTAGTGTTGTCACTGTGAAAAAAGAATACTGCATCCAAATATGCATGTGCATGCCTAAGTATACACACAAAACCCAAACTGTGAAAGAAATCTTAAAACCCTTCTTGCTAAAGCTAGTAGATGATTTGACTATTTTTAAGATATTAACTCACAAACTTTAAACCTTTGCAGATACTTAAAAGAAGCTACTGAAAACTTCTGATATCCACATACTGGTAAATCTAAACCGTAAATGAACAAGAAGAAGGTTTATTGAAGGAACTAAACTCTCTGGATGTTCATGTTGACAAAGTTTGTTACCTTTTATATTAATTTACATTGTGAATCTCTAAATTGCATATACTTTTCTCTCCAATCCTTTCCCTTTGTTACTCTTTCTACAAACCAGGTTGCATAAGCAGTTTATTAAAATTAAACCCCAGAAAATTAAAATTGGATTGCAAAGATATTTTGAAAGAATATTATGGGTCATGCAGTGGGTATACAGATATGTTGCAGTCCTGTACACAAAATACTACTGAGCAAAAGGCAATTAACCATCTCATACAACTTCAGTAAAACTTTTGCAGTCAACTCGGAGACTGAAAGAGTAACAAAGATAAGTCAGAATTATGAAATACATTTTACACATTAGAAACAGAAAAAAATTCCACACTGTTTCAGAAAAATATGTATCAGCAATCTTATCCTCTACCTTCCAGGATAGCATTTATTGTCTGTTGTTGTATATGCTGCTGTTCCTCTGATTTAACAGAAAATTCATTGATAGTTTTAGATGTAAATATTTATTTAATAAAAGGTAATTACTGTATGATTTTTAATTCCATTAATGCAAAAAGGGAAAAAGTCAATGTGAAGTGACTGACATAGCAGCAGTTATATAAGTGACAACCGCAATACTGAAATATCTCTCTCCTTTTAACAAATAAAATCTAAAAAGCACTAAAACCAGACAGCTACAAACAGAAGAAAAATGTTTGGAATGCCATATACCTCCTTAAAATAGTCAGAAATGAACATACAAATATTTATGCTCTTAATTCCACACATGTAACTTGTATGTAGTTAATAATATTGAAACCAAAATTCTATCGTATACAGTGATGAAAAAAAAGGAGCTTCTTGGATGATCAGCAAGGAAAAAATAAGAAAAGGAAATGTCATCACTGAAGCTTCCTAGAAAAGGACAGGGAAAGAAATTATAAAGTAGAGACACATCTTTTGAGATAGGGCTAACTGGGAGACCATCAGACAAAGTTCCTCTGGCATGTGAAAAAGAAGAGATACATATAACTACTGCATCAGCAGAGAAACTGCTCCCCCAGCCTCCATTTTCCCCACTGAACGTCTGGCAGCATAGGTCAGAAGGTTAGGGTTCAAACTGCCATAATTTAGCAAATGACTGGTATGTCCTTTATATCACACATAACAGGTTTGATTTCCTGATAAGCAGAGTTCAAAGTACAGGCATACCTTGTTACCTGTCAAGGATATGTTCCTAAAAGTGTTAGTTAGCAGTGATGGACAGCAAAGCAACTTTTCCCCTAAGAATTAATGTAATGGAGGTCCTTGGCATTTGCAATGGCTTAAGAATTAAAAATCTAAATACAAGAGGCCAGCATATTGCTGCATAGTTTTCCTTTTATTCCCCAGTAAAATTACCTCTTAAAAAGATCTCAGCAATGCAAATGCAAAACAGAATTACTGAATAATTCAGGTTGTAAGGGATTTCAGGGGGTGTCTAGTCCAACATCCTGCTCAGAGTACGGTCAGCTATGAAATCAACTGGGTTGCTCAAAGCTTGGGTCTCGAAAACTCCCAAGAATGGAGACTGCCCACAGTAATGCTTGGCTATAGTGAAAGAGTTTTTCCTTATACCAAGTCAGAATCTCCTGTTTCAACTGATGTTTTCTCATCCTCCTACCACACTCTGCTGTGAAGGGCCTGGCTCCACCTTCCTGGTGACCTCCTTGTAGGCACTGGGGGCACTACTACTAGGGGCCCCCGCAGCCAGACTGAACAAACCCTCTCCTCACCCTCCCCTCACAGGGCATTATGGACCACTCTGGTGGCTCTCCACTGGATTCACTCCAGTTTACCATTATATTATTTGTATTGGATATCTCCAAACTGGACATCCCTTGATGACTTCACTATTCCGCTAATACAGCCCAGGATGCTGTCAGGGTACACTGCTGGCTAATATTGAGCTTGCTGTTTACAAAAAAAATTTGTTCCCTTCAAAGACAAGAAGGATGATGTGTAGTCACACACAAAATAATCTGCATTTCCTTATTAGCATTTCAATGCTACACAAAAGCTATTAAAATATTAAAAATCATGTACCAAAGACCACTGTAACTGTACTTCCAGCAGTTGTTTTAAACTAAGTACGATACAGGAAAAATACATGGATTTCCATCTGTCTTTCAGAAGTCAAAGGAACTTCCATTAAGCTGCCTGCAGGCCATCAGGTATGCTTCACTGCAAGTGAGCAGCTCAGGGAAATTTTTGTAAGAAGAGCAAAGGATGGAAAGACACGATAACAGTAACAGCTAGCAGAGATGGGTCTTGCATAATCAAAGGATACTAAAATGACTGACAGACAAGTAACAGGTAGGGGAGCATTACTGGATCTGTCTTCTTTTAAGTCTGAGTTATGTGGAATATCCTTTCCCATGCAGTGATAGTAACTGGAACCACATTAACATTACCATTAACGGGAAAACAAAGGAGACCGTGTGAAGACCTCTCTTCATTCATATGACTTTAAAAACAAGCTCATCAACTGCATTTCAATTTTAGAGACAACTATCAAATAATAAAATGTTGTATACTAGCTGGTTTGTTACAAGTCTTAAGATGTAGATATCTGTGTGTGTCATTATCCAGAAATGAAACATATATTTCTTCTAAAAAAATATTTTCCTGAACTGTACAAGTCCTTCAAATCGATCAGAGAATCTTTTGAAGATATTGTAAGAACAATAAGCACACTTAGACAACAGCATCAATAACATAAAAGACTATGGAAGATACTTTTACAGTCCAAAATAAAAGGAAGGAGCTACAGTCACATTCTGCATACTCTTAAAAGCTTCAAGCAGAGTAATAAATGAATCCCAAACAGATACATCACCAAGCTGTTTATGACACTAATGAAACAATCTAATTTCTCTTAATTTCTAAGCACGAAAATGTCCAATGAATCAAAGTTTTCTATAAAGCAGCCTATCCCAATAAATTCTTCAGTTATCAAAGTATCCTATGTTACCTGCTGAAGCACATGAAAAATTAAAATACTTCAAAAATGCCATAACAACTTTGAAAAATAATCAGTTACCTTCAAGCTGTCTCCACTCTTGAGAATATTTGCTTTCACATACTCTTCTATATTTTTTCATCTGACAAGTTTAACAAAATTTTTTAGACAGACACAACTTGGCCTTTAAACAGTTTTTCTACTTTTTCTACTACTAAAGTTATTAATTTGAGAAGAGTAGTATTGTGGGAAGCAGTTAATGAGAAAAAAAATCCAGGTTTGAAAAGAAAATTAAGTCAGTGTTCATTAATTATGGGGATACTAACAGGTTTTGCAATGAAAGTTTCAAGCATACCTTTTAAGAAGAGTCTTAGGTGCGATATAACCATTACCAGTCTCCTGAGAGACCACAGCAAAAAGCACTGAAATTTATTTATTTTACTGCATATAATTCTTGGACTAACCAAGTTTTCTATTTCTCTGCTTCCTCTAATTATGTCCATCTCTCTCTTCCCTTCCTTCATATCTTTGTATTAATCTTTGTATTTTCCTCCCATTTTTGCCATCTCTCTCACCATTTAAACAATTGTTTCTTCAGCTGAACTATCACAATCCCTGCAATAACCACATCTGAGAAATATAATTTTCCTCCTTCTTCTTGCAGGAGACTTGAAAACAAGTGTTGGTTCTTTTGTGTCTTTTCTCCTAACAGGACTTGCAGACAAGACACTCCTGATGTCCAAACATTCCCTCTCCCAGCTGAGTACCTGGAGACTATAACCTTTTCTTTTAATTTTTTAAATTGTAGCATATCAAAGTAGACATCTTTTTATTGTGGAATAGAATGAGAAAGCTCCTACTACTCTGTGTGTTCAGTGCTTGTGTCACTTCATCCCCGTCATCAGAAGTTCTTTCTGCTAGGAGCCCTAGAAGATGCCTACATCTATCATGACAATAACGAAGCAACTGAAGATGCAGTTCTTGTACCTGCTGAACAGCAGCTGGGAAGTTCTAACATAGCCATATTGTTAACATTAACTCCTTTGATAAAAGTAAAGGAATCCACTCACCGAAGAGTATGTTAAAACGTGGCTTTCACACTTTGTATTCTTACAGTTTACAAGAAAGACTTGCATTGAATGGGGACTTAGATATAGAAAGAAAAAGTTAATTTCCCCTTTAAAATGTGAAGAATGAACCGCTGCACTTCAGTCTGACCATGCTAGTTACCAGTTTTGTGTGAATACTAAGGTCATGAGTGAAAAAGAGTCTAGTTACTACTGTACTTCAGTTAACCTTATTCTGTGTGATGTGCAATTCTTTTGCCTTCTTTATTACAAGAAGGTTTAAGTAGATGGAGGTGTTTAATATTTTTCCACAGTATTTTAAACTCTATTCCACTCAGAGCTCCATTCTCAGCATTCCATTCTTCCACTGTTAAAGTCTGAACCAGGTTGGAACCAGACTCTAAACTTATTCTAAAACCACTTAACAGGCTAATAGTTCAACTTGCCTTAATTTAAAATGGAGTCAGCCTTTCAGAAAATAAGAAAATCTGCTTCCTGTGATCTGTTCTTGAAGATGCAGTGTTTACAGGTACATGACACTGAAGCACGGTTGTCTTAGCAATATACTAATGGGGCACACAGTCTAATACTTTGACTGCTGTTATGTAAACGGGGTGGAGTTTGGCCCATATTTTCACTTCTTCCCAATCTCAGAATTCCTAAATCAAGAATCTGATGGACTCAGCCACACACACATTAACAAATACTTCCTCATATCAGGCTACCCAATGCCTGTGATGAGTAGGAAAACTCTGCTTCTGACAATCTAAAAGTACTCCTGATAGGGGAGGGATCTGAAGTTCACATGACAAATCTGAACCAACTTTAAAGCAAAATTTTCAAGAATACTAGCAGTCTCCTCAACTTCTCTGTAGAAAGTTGTCTTATAAGAACTTTATTAGTTATATTTTCATTAGCAGAATCCCTGCTGTTACAGGCTATTGGGGATTTACTGTACAGATGATTCTGGTCAGCAAAAGCAACATAAGAAAAACAGCAGCTTTCCGGGCTAGGAAATAAAAACAACCTTCTCAAATTCATTCCTGATTTCTCCAAATTTGAAGAGAAAGGTTTACACTTCTTGTTGCTAAGATAAGATGATCAATCGTGTGTTACCTTCAAGTTCTTTAAAAATAGCTCTTAAATCATCACTACTCACTTTAATTATCTTTTAACTGAGAACATACAATCCTATTTACTGTGTTCAACACTCCTGTCAGTTGATGAACCTATTTCATTTGATCAGTTATTCCTAAGTGAGGAGATCTCATTTTGACTTTTGTTAATAAATTACATGAAAATAGTGTCACCCCATCATTATTCATATAATAATACTGAACTTACAGAGGACTTCATGAATATTTTTCCCTATTCTTAAGTTTCAGGGAAATGGAAGTGTAAACTGTCCTTCAGGGTAAAGCTTAAGCCTTACATCAGCAGATTACTGGAATGAAGTCCTTAGATGAGGTAAAAGGTCTCTGTCATGGGAGTGAAGGTCTTAGGAAGTAAAGATCAAAAACACTTTTACTCAAAACAGGACCTCCATCCAGGTTTCCTGTTTTTGTCAAGAAGTTCACAGAGTCTTTTGGAAGAGACTCTTTCTGGAATTTTTAACAACAGCTTTTTTTTGGTCAGTGTTTTGGACATTGGACAAAATGTCCATTTTCCCTCTTTAAAGCAGAGTAAGCAAAAAACATGAGTGTCAAATTTGAGAAAGTTACCTTCAATGAGAAAGCTACCAGTGACGCTGACACCCCTGAAAAAGTGAAGAAAAAGCAGAAATCACAGTATAGTTCTGGACCTCATGCTCTGTATCCTCAGCTTCATGTTGAAAGGGACTAAGTATGAGAATGCAGGACTGATGATTATAGGTGACGTGAACGCATACTCATAAGCAAAGGAAACTGTTCTTAGACTTCAGTGTATGAATGCACATATGTGACGACAAACACCTAAGGGTATCAGTATTTCATTAAAATGTTGTTACTTCTGAATGAATTGCAATTCTTTTGGCCACAGTGGATTTTCAAAAAGAGGTCTGGGTTTTCAATAATGAAGAGCATTTTCCAAGACTCCAGTCAATACACAAGCTAAGAGAACAATAAATTAATCTTCACTTAGGTTTGTGCTGAAACTCATAACAGTATATGAGCAGACTAGTATAAAGATAGATCAGATACATTCAAAGCCACAATGAACCATGTATACATAGTTTTAGATATAGCCAAAAGTAACCACAAAGATCAGCTTGTTTGACCCACATAAAACACAGGACTTTCCTGAATTAATTTTTGTTTGAATTAAAATATGCCAGTAAGAGTAAAGAACATCTACTTTGAGAGAAACAGTATTTTAGATATGTGTCTAATTCTAAACAGGGATTATTTTGAAGTGGCCTGTGGCTTAAACTGATTGAACAATTTTCTTTGACCTTTCAAGGGAAATTCTCCCCTTCAGAGTAATAGAAAATATCAAGCTAATTAAACTCTGCCTGTAACACCAACACTGGGAAGATAGATAATATTTAGCATTTTATCCCATCTTAAAATTGCTTCCTAAAATAGAATTGTTCTTTATGAATCTCTGTTCCCTAGCCACAGAATGTGACACAATTCAACAGAACTTGCTTGTTTATATAAAATATGATCTTGTTTTAAAGCCAAATGAATTATTGGTTATTTGTCACCTAACACCACACACAATATTATAAATTAATCAAAGAATAAAACTTGCTACAACTGCAGAATCATATCTTTTTCACCCATTACAGATGTTTTGATTTTTTTTTTTTTGTCAGTGACAAGAAATACCTTTCCCAAGTTTCCTTGCTGGACTGTAAAGAATTACTTGTAGGTTTGCAAAGTTAATGACTTTGACAGATTTGAGAAGTTATTACTTCTATGCCATCTGTATGGTCTTTAAAAAAAAAATCCAAACAACTATTTTTCTTGTTTAGGTAAAGCCATACACTTTTTCAGTACAGTAGGAACCAAAATTGTCATCACTTAAGTGCAACAGTGCATGCCAGGATTTTTGGTACATTAAATGCTACACTGTTGAGTCTGTGCCATTATCACTCTTGTGTTTCTACAGCAGTGCCTATTATACTAGACACACACGATGTTATGTACTTCAGTACTTCTGTCTTATTGATACTTTTCCTTTACTTTCCAAATTTCCCTGTAATCTATTATCTTATATTCTTCCTAAAAATGACAGCCACTCCCATGTGAATTATTCTCTATAGCACACGGAATGAATTTAAAGACTCTAGCTGATCATGTCAACATTAAAATAGGCCAAATATGTTGCTTTGGCACAGTAATGTCAACTCCAGGCCACAAAAGTTTGGATCATGTACAGACAACTCCCCTCTTCACCATTCCTTGATATGCTATCATTTACACATACTCTACAACATGAAAACACAAACAATAAAAAAACTCTTGCAAATATATTTACTTAAAATGAGGAATACAAGAAATTAGGCACATTTGGAATTAATAAAAGCCAGAACTATTTATTTCATTCAGATATTGCAGATTTACTAATTGGAACATAATCCTTGACAGCTTGTACAACTAACATCTACACCTCAAGTACCTTCAACACCAGTCTAGATTAAGGCATCTTAAATTCATTATTTCTACTTTGACCCAAGTTAACTACTGTTTGAGTGTTTTCCTAAAACACTACATTTCTCAGCTGTAACAGCATCTGTCATTCTTGGCTTGGAAGCAAGCTCTTGTATGAATGTGAGCAATCTTTTTTTGCTTCTTTAGAAATGCAGGGTATGTTCAACAACTGTAGTATGGATTTATAGGAATCTAAAGCATGTGTTTAAAGTAATTCAGTGCATCTCCCAGTTCATGATCAAATACGGCATGCAATATGATTAATAAAATAAACAGCATACTGCAGTATTCAGTACTCATATTAAAGACAGAAAATAGATTCATAAACTTTGCAGAGAGGAAAGTAATTGAAATATACACTAGAAGCAGATTTATAACTTGCATATTCATTTATTTTTATGGGTTTAATAAAGAAAAGTCTATTGCTATTGCAAATATTTTTGTCAGATTTGATACTTTAAATTACAACAACAAAAGTAACAATACTCAGTGCTCTGGTACTATTCTTCTATGAACTACAGTTTCCACAGCTCTAATGCCCTGTACAATTTCCATTCCACATTTCTCACTGACTTCAAATTAGTTTATGCAGCTTCAAATAAAAGAAATGCATAAGTTGGGACTGTTAAGAAGCGTACCAAATAGCAAAATAGATCTCAAAAAAAACCAAAAAAAGAAAAAAAAAGACAATTTGACATTGAAGTGACTCAAGAAGAGAAAAGAAACCTTTCTACAGTAATACTCAATATATGTTTTCTTCACTCTCTGTGATTGAGACACCATGCTGCCATTTTTTGTCACTGAGTTTCAATAGTAAAATTGTGTGTTTTTTTGGATCATATTAAAAAAAAAAATCTTGTTCTCGGGGCCTTCTCAAAGTAGTATTACTTATATAAGTATTATTAGTTCTCAAAGTATTATCATTATTAGCAAGTAATAAAGATGAAATTTCTCAAATTGTAATGTGAAAAAAATGAAAAAACAGCAAAAGGAAGAGGTCTTGAGCACAATTCAGTTGGCAGGGCTAGAACTCAGCTTTTTGTAAAGATCTAGAAAACCATTTATATGCATCAGTATCATATCGGCAAAACTATTCTCCTTTCATTTGGTACAATCACACTTCAGTTACCTTCTAAAATTTTTTTTCCTTATTTTAGGATATTCTCCTTCATTATATCCCTCCACAGATACACAAACAATTTTTATTTTGGAAAATATATAATGGTTCTAATTTTCAAACACGTTTAGTTTAGTATTTCAGAAGATTCTTTTTAAATAGTTTGTTTACTATTTTAGCATTAATGTGGCAGTTACAGAAAATTACTCCTTTCTAACCATATTTAAAGATCATTGAATTCATGTGAAATGTGCACACATGCAAGTTCAACAGAGAATCTTTTTTAGTGATTGTACATTTACATATATAAATTTATGTGACTTTGTCATTTCATAGGAATGTACTAGCACACCAATAAATGCTCTAGGAGTCTGTAATATGAATCATACATTATAATTTGTACTGCTGGCATCTTGGCATCAATTTGATTACACAA
Source organism: Strix uralensis (assembly GCF_047716275.1). Taxonomy (NCBI): domain Eukaryota; kingdom Metazoa; phylum Chordata; class Aves; order Strigiformes; family Strigidae; genus Strix; species Strix uralensis. The sequence continues at coordinate 92,700,127 of NC_133973.1, forward strand.
AGATTAATTTTGTAGGGTGGTAAGTGAAGTAGGAAGGCCAAGGCAAGTAAGTACAAAAACTGTTGCAACTGCAAACATTATGGAAAAAAGTAAGTACTAGTATCATATGAGAGAACTTAAGAATTTAAGAAGTGATGCTTAAACATGTCTAATCATTTCACAGATGAGCTATAATGCATAGGTAAAACATTGAAGTGTAGCAGGCAAGTGACAGGTAAGCCTATTGTTTGAACTGTAACATAATTTATACTACTGACTTCCTAAAACCCAGAATGCATTAAAAAGGCATTTCTACAAATCACACATTTTCTGTTTAATAGAACAGAGAAGGATGGTCCATCTGACTAGTTATTAGCAAAACAAATGTGATGAAAATCTATATATTTCTAAGAGACAAAAAAGTATTCAATTTCATAACAATTAAATATGGTAGCTGCTAAATAGTATGGTACTGAAGAGTTAAAACTTATGCAGGTAGAAAAATGATAGAGAAACTGGTGTAATTTATGATTTTTCATAACCAGAAAACACAGAAAAAAATGCATTGACAGGTTTGTATGAACTCTTAAGTGATAAATACAAGGAAACAACTTACAAGCATTCGCACTTTTCAAAAACGTTATTTTTTCCCCAAAAATTCAGTAATGCAAGTTCACATTGATTAGTATCATACACCCCAGCTAAAATTGTAATTTTTGAAACCTATGTAATTTCTTTTTTTCAGCAATTCAATTTCGTATTCTATTGACACATTACTGAATAGCTGAAGATTTGAAAAAAGAATAAAAATATAGATTAAAAACATGTTCAGGAATTGTTGCTTAGGCATTCATATCACATATCAGTCTAGAGAACGTTGTAGAAAAGGAAGATGGGATAGGAAAATAGAAATAAAACCTACTCACAGCCAATCTTCTCTTATCTCATTAACATAAGATTGTATTTCACATCAACTGAATTTTGCTAAATCAAATTCTAAAATACTTCAGATGCTGCCTTTATGAAAGTGCTGTAGGGGTTAAGTTTGTAGAGATTCCTTGACATTCATGTGACATTATCTTTTATTGTATCATCATATTACTACTTGTATCTTCTACATTAGACTCCATTGTTTGCTTAGATGATATAGTTCATTACTACATCAGCTGTGTACATTTAAGACCACTAAGGTGCAAAGAGAACAGACAGAACCAGGCTTTTTTCAGTGGTGTTCAGTGACAGGACCAGAGGCAACAGGCACAAACTGAAACACACGAGGTTGCATCTGAACATTAGGAACTTCTTTTTTTACTGTGAAGGTAACTGAGCACTGGTTGCCCAGAGAGGCTGTGGAGTCTTCATCCTTGGAAATACTGAAAACCCATCTGGACATGGACCTTGGCAACTGGCTCTAGGCAGCCCTGCTTGAGTGGGGCGATTGGACCAGATGACCTCCAGAGGTCCTTTTCAACTTCAGTCATACTGTGACTTTTTAAATCTAAGTTTAGAAAGGGTTAGGCAGCTACCTGTAAGTTAGGTCCCCAGTGTGACTGATAGAAATCTAGTCACTGCAAGAGAACCCTTTGCAGCCCTGAAGCAGCAGCCTGTATTTGGTCTGCTGAATGGCTATCCAAATCCCACTGACTGTACTTAGTAAGTTTCCGCTTACTATAACGGCATCTTAGATGTTTGCAACTCCTTTGTAGTACCCACGCTGACTTACATTAGGCGAGTTGTATCTCATGTTGAGTACTTGGAGCAAAAAGACTGCACATCTTGCAGGGTGATACACTTCTCTGATATGCTGGAGAGTGTGACTCACATTAGTAGCATAATCACAAAACCAAATTAGAAAACTTAAGGTGGTGGCTCTTTTCATCCAGACACTTAGAAGACAGAACAGATTGAGGAAAAGGATCTAGATTCATTACATGATATTACATGATATCAGGATAACTAAAATGCTAATGTGATCCAGCTATGCAAAAGACATAATTCTAGGAATCACTAAGGTACATCTATTGGAAATAATGGTATCATATGAGATAGAGCAGGAAATTATCTGAAACATCGTTCAGAATTCCAGTTATCTGTCGAAAGAAGGTCAAGATGAAAAGAAATGGTACTCATATGTTCAAGAGAACAAGGAATCTATCCCATGAGAAGTCAAATAAGCTACAATCTAGGAAAATAAAGTCTGACTAAGATTTTAAGAGGGCAAAACAACAGATATTTAAGGACTAATGTTAGCATCAGAACTCCTTGTTACAAACCATGTAAAAGTAATCTTAGAACAGAAATTAAAACTCCATCTGAACATGACAACTAGAATAGCTTCCACTAGGAATAGTAGAGATCAGAGTTTAATTAATAAAAAGATGGTTACATACAGTGAGAAAAGAATCAATGATCCAAAAGGCTGACCCTCAAAATTATGTTTATAAATCTTATGGGTAACTACTTTATTGCCAATATCTGCATTTGTAGGTTTGTTCAGTGTTTTTAATAATGGAAAGAGAAATGCAAAAAGGCACTTAACATAGCTAAAAAAGTCTAAAACTTTGCTTTTTTTAATTGCATTTTTATAATTTTTTGATGATTTGTATGATCAGCTTTCACAAAAAAATCCCCCAAATTTGTTTATTTTTCCCCTTCTGTGGCATTTTGCTTAACTCATGCATTATGTATAACAACACTTGTTGCCCATAATTCTGGGCAAATTGACATAACTTCCAGGTAACACCAAAACCTGTTTAAATAATTAGGGAGACTGAGAGGGAAAGAACTAAGGTCTTGAACTTCCTGGGCGAGTGCTCAAAGCACATTACAAAAAAGGCAAGCTAAGCCATTACCTCGTCTTCTAACAGTTCTCTGGAGTGAACTCAATGCTTTTGAATGAGTTAGCCATGATATAATAAAAACAGGCCCTTCAGGGACTTGAACAGAGTTCAAGCACCTCCCTACCCATATCAAAATAAGCACTTAGCTTTCCAAACCAGGAGACTTCCGAGCATGCACAGGGTCCTCTACCTAGATTTGCTCCAACTTGGAATGCAGAATGATTTTAAGTACCTCTGAGGTTAGGTGGTGCTTAAGAACAGGAGGTATTAGTAAGACTTCAGTGGAATCTAGTCAAGGAAAATCTGCCTCCAGATATCACTATGACAACCTGTTGGAAAGCAATTAGCATGTACAAAACCTGTACTTTTCAACCATATATTACACTTTAAGTACAGTTATTGCATATTTTGTTTAATGGTGCCATCACATTAAGACCCCAAGAGCTTACATGCATTTTGTATTACAGAAACAGTCTGGTGTATTACCCAATTTTTGTCTGTCCTTTCTCGCCTTCTCTCTAAAAATACAAATGCAATCTTCCTCTTCATTCGGGTGTGGTAACTCTTCTAAGAGTTACTGTAAGATAGCTAAAGTTGAAAATTTTGAAGAAGCATAGTATCCTCCTACCTTCTGTAGTTTCATTAACCAGGTCTAATCCTTTATATAATCACAACTCTAGAACTACATAATCTCAATGAACTTCTGTCAATCAAAATTTTTCTAATCAGGGAAGACAGCAGAGTCCATTTAAAAAAAAAAAGGCAAACTAAAAGCTGAATATAAAGTATATCATACTTCATAATGAAAACATCCATTTTATGACCAGCAATTGACAAATGCTTAAAGGCTTAAAGATGCTGCATTGGAAGAGGACTCAGTAAGAATGATGGTAAAGAATAAAAGCTCCAAAAAACAGGAATCTGTGAAAAGAGTCTATGCTGAACTCATTTAACTCTGAAAAGACAGGCAGAACTTGCCTCACCTAGCTTCAGATGTTTACAATGTGGCTATCTACATCTGAGCCTGTCGTGTAGACTCCCTTTATAAGTCAATGGAAAGAAACAAGAACCTTATATGCACGATTTCACCCTGGCACAGGCATTTAACGATGCCAGCCACAGTAAGAGCTGTACTGAAATCCATGTTTCATTTACTTATTTTTCTCTGAAATTAATATTGAACTTACCCAAAGTCTAATAGTAAAAAAAAAATTAAAAAAAACATTAAAAAATGCTTCAAAAAGGTAAAAAAAATTCTGAAACAATGATACAAATGAAACTGAGATCTCTGAAGATGGATGTCCAAGGGCCTTCAATGTTAAAACTGGAAGGAGATGTTCACCTTGTACTGAACAAAAAGCATATGAAATAAGTTACCATCAATAAGATTTACAGTTTCTACCTCTGCAAGTAAGTATACAGAAGTAACTGGATGGGCAAAATGGAAGACATGGACTCTGCCACCATCCCCAACACATTGCCTTCCACTCATCCAATTCCTTCATGCAACTGTTTTGTCTTTGCTGGGCTTAGACCACTCTTCCAAAGAGAAAGACGGGAAAACAGCACTATGTATTCTACAATCAGATGAATCCCACTCAGTGAAGTTTCATGACTGCTATCTCTTCTGTTTTCTCTCTTTCTTATTAACATTATGCTTTTGCTATCCCTCACCTTTATTACCTTTCCTCTTTTGCCTATCATCAATTTTCTGCAAGTTTCACAACAACTTAGACATAATGGAAGGATTTGCATGCGTTTGTATTTGTCTGACAAAATAATTAAAGACTCTCAATCCCCCAAACTAACTTCTCCCCCTCTTTTTTTTTGATTTCTCCTTGATGAAAAGTTAATATATCTAAGACCAATTTGGGGGAGGCAGGGAGGAGAACGGTTTTGAAATATGTTTCCTTTGTATGTTATACCACACAACTAAGGGAAAAGGAATTCCAGGAAATCTTTAAATGAAAGACTTCATAATACAAGTTTTAAATGTTTTCCCCATCTTCTTCCGAGTCTAATAAAAAGCTAAAGAAATTTTTAAAGGTAGTAACTACACTAAGAACTTACTGATAACATGGTGTTGCATTGTGGACAACATACAGATGGTTAAAGTTGGAACAGAAAATAATCATAGATTTACAAAGGTATCCCTACCATGCATATTAAACTGACAAGACAAATGCTGCCAACTATTGGAAAAAATTTAGGGTGGTATTCAAATCCAGACTGCAGAAATGTGAGTGTGTCTAAGCATAGGTATCAACATGTGAGCAAAGTATCTAAGGTCCCATTATAATAAATGTTCCAGATAGCAGAAAGTCAGGACAAGGAAGTTAAAATAAAAAATATTCTTTAAGCAATGGATAAATGAACAGAAACTTTCTCACAAATAGAACACTGGTGATTTTGGGTTTTTTCTTGTTTGTGTTTTTGGGTTTTTTTGTTGTTGTTTTTGGTGGGTTTTGGTTTGGTGGTGGTTTTTTTTTTTTTGGTTTGGTTTTTTTTTTTTGGTTGGTTGGTTGGTTTGGTTTTGGTTTTGTTTTTTTTTTTAATAAAACCTAAGTACACCTGGTCTGCCTCCCCCATTTTCCTTCGCCTTCACCACCATTACTCATAAGTCCCTTTTAATCATACAAACTACTTAGCCTTGAGTTCTTTTCTAATATTTGAACTGTCAAGGTAACATATTAGGAAACAGACTGAAACATGGAATGGCATATCCTTAAAGCAAAAGGCATAACCCTAAACAATATCATATTAAACCAGAGATGGGACTATATCTATTTTGAAAAAGTTGAAAAATTGTAAAATAAAGTAGCATGAAATCTTGCAAAATTCAGTTCATATACCTAAAGACAGCTATCACTTGCCTGGCTAAAATACTCCATTTACAACACTTTGCCTGTAAACCTTGAGGATTTTTCATAAAAGTATTCTCCCTGTTTTACAGGATGGTTAAACCAAATCATGCTAAAGGTATATAAAAAACACCAAAATAAAAATAAGACCTCTGCAAATGCTTTTAGGTTTATCACAAAGGACAATTCTGCATTCTGAAAGGTCTATTCAGAATCATTATGTTAGTAAAATATTATTTGGAAGCAGTTTCTAAAACTGGATCTAACATTCATTTACATGTATCTGCCAAGTTTTCAAAATGTTTTAGAAGCTAAACTAAAACATGTTGAAAATGACTCATTGTGGTACCAGAATATGTACTGTAGGAAATAAGAACTCATTTACAAGTGGGAGAAATACACTCACACTTCATCTGTGGGAATTCACTAGACTTCCCTTCCAGTAAACATTATATTTTAAAATAATCATGGAAAATATGTTTCTTTTAACTGAAGTTTATGAAAAGATTTAGACAGCTGGCATAACAAAAGAGACTTAAAGATAAATGTAAAAACTATCTTTAAAAATAATTCAAACACAATTCTGCCAAAAGATATCAATTTAGCAATAAAAAAAGGTTGCAATTATTTTTGCTTACTCTAATGGATAAACTAAAACTGTTTAATACAGTTGTTCTATATAAACAGATAACCATTTGAGACAAAGGACAGAGGAAGATTTCGTTATTTTACAAAGTAAGAAAACGCAGGGGGCAGGGGGAGAGAGCCCTGGCAGGCCAACAGATTACCATAAGGTAGCTTTTTTCTAACTTGCAGCTTGTCAACTATTTTCTGTTCATCTGCACACTTTAATAATGCAAGTACCTTGCAGCAAATGCACTACTTTAAAAAGTTTTTTCTTTCTTTGAAGAGAGGCATTCATCTGGCACCAAGTAAAGAAGCCTGAAATGTACCCCATTTATCTATGCGTATAGAATACTTTGAAAAAAAGTCCAAAACTTTGACACAACACAAATTAGACCCAGATTTCACAACTTGTGACTGGGAACACAGTGTCATAAGGGACAGATCTAAACCCAAAAAACCCAGCCGCACTAGCTTCTAAAAAGTACACTGCCTGTAAAAACAAAAATGTCCTAGATTAATGTGCAACAGACAAAAAAGATGCAACATTTCTTCACATGATTTTATGTCTAAAAACCTCAGAATTAAGGTATAAGTCAATGCTTCACTCCACCTAATTTTGGGAATTTCACAAGGGCACGGGATTTACATCAGACACACTGTGTTCGTCCTCTACTGTTTAGAGAAACAGTCTATATTGAGTATACTCAGATTCAAGAGTCAGTTAACTGCCTAAAGTGAGGCATGTATGAAGACAAGAGAAGGACGAGGGTGTCTAATTTCATCTACTTATGGTGCCATTTTGCACAAACAAAACTTTGTCCCCTTCCCATAGGGTTTTGAATGGGACAAATTCTTCCCCTCTCTTTTTGAAGCATCTCAAAACTTATGATCTAGATTATATTTCTGGAAAGGAAAGGGTTAAGATCTCCGAGAAATCAGAGCAAACATTAAGCAAAATTTCAGAAGGGATGAATCAGATGAATCAGTGCACTTCTATATCTGTTTACCCATGGCAACAAACACTTTCCATGAAACAATTTGAATATCCATGAAAACAATTCCAGATGACAAGTTCCACATCAAAGCTTTAATTAAAGTTATGTACATACACATGCAGTAGTATTTGTTAAAAAAAAAAAATCAGCCAAGAGTTGCAGCATTTTGACAATATATCCAGTATGTAAATTTTAGAAGAGATATACAAATAGACTTGTAAGTGCAAGTATGTACATTTACATTTTATGTGTAATTTACAAAATCTAACATTTTATGAAAAAAATGGCTGACTGGTAATAAGTATTTTACATAACACCCAAGCTTCATCTCAAAGGAACCTAAATTATATTTCTAGTACACTTATTTCTACAACTACACTGCCACTTGATGGAAAAAGTTTACTTCCCTTTACGAGAAAGTTTCTCAAGTTATGCTGCCTATATGAATATTTATTCTGTGGATATGAAGTTGGCATAAGCTATAGCAATTTTTTTGCTTCTGGAGTACCCATAAGGGGCACACACACAATCCCTACCCTCTCCATGCTTCATGAAAGGTGATTGTGAGGTGGTCTGTGCAACATCGTCTTCAGCTATCAACGTTAGTTTCCTTTCAAGTACAAAAACCTGCTAATAAACAGGGCTTATAATAAACGCTTGGGCAGTATATGTGCATATGAGCAACACCTTTATGAATTCTACCTAGTGGTAAGAAATACAGAAACCATTTATTGCTGGTAATAAAGCCCCTTGATTTACTTTCATATGCACTCTTCCAATCCATCCCTGTTGGGTTTCTTCAGTTACCAGGTTGTCTGTGCTTACTGCCTCTTATCACACTCCTCCTACCATAGATTTACAAATCCTCTCACTAATCATCACCAGCTATCAGTAGCAGCAGTCCAGCATATCTGCTTTCATGCAGTGCTCCCCACAAAGGCCCATCCAAAACAAATTGCTTAAAGTTGTTTGTAAGTAACCTTTTTTTAAAACCAAAAAAAACCCCAGTTCACACCTATATACTCACTGATATCATAAATAACTCAACGTAGTACCACCCTTTTTGTGTCCCCATGATTCAAATGCCATGTTACATCTAAGTGCCACTATGTCATATTACCACCCTACGGCTGTCCAGGATCAAGGTCCCTAGCAAGCTCTTGAACTCTGGTTAACTATGCATTGAACATTAATTGCATGTTCATTTTTGCTGGTTTCACAGAATATTCTTGCAAAGTTACCCAGATGATAGTCATAAGTAGACACAATTGTGACTTTAGATCATTTAGCTAGAAACACAAACAGCTGTAAAAATTATCTAAATAGCTTTGCACTGAGTAAACTAAAGAACATAGCCTTCCCACTACCCAATATGTGATGCAATAATTCAGTGCTGAAGGCACGTAGTTTCAAAAAAAAAAAAAAATTTACTGATCTCCCTGAATGTAAACAACTCTCTGAGTCAACCTTGACAAAGTCTGGGATACATTCTTGAGGAAATCTTATCTAGAAACAAGACCATACAAAAGGAAATCAGCCCTCCAAGCCTGGTCTTCCCATTCTCTCCTCATTGAGGTACTGGTCGCTAGACAAGTCAATCTCATGAACAGAGAAAGCAGCAAAGAGGCTGTTGAGGACTTGCATGGTTGTTCCACCAATTGCGAACAGTGGTTTCATCAGTTGTGAGCGCTACATATAAATAGCATACATCCCTCTTTTGGGAAGCTCTCAATATGATTAATTAGGCATACCCAGTGCTGGATGGACTAATGCCCAAGGCAAGCAGCTCTCTGTGGCTTATGGCCTGGAAGTACATTGGCTCACTGATGTAATCTGCTTTAGTAGTGTGTTCATGAACAGCATGACAGCCCTTCATTTACTCACAGTCCTTCATTTATTCATTTACAAATGGACTAGCTACCCTTAATTCCAGAACAATATGCTACTATTTTCCTTATTCATGAGAGTTACTTACATGAAAGAAGTATCACCACCACGCAAAGAAGGACCAGGCTGAGAGTAGTAGAGTTATGCTTCCAGTTATACCTAACATTTTCTCACTCTGAATGTGATTCTGCAGAAGACAAGCTCTGGCCAAAACTCAGCCCAAAACGCTCTCTCATAAATATTGGTTTTCCATGAGTTTACTCTGAGGTTCCTAAGATTACAAAACTTCCTTCTCAAACCACATAAAAACCTGTTTGGACAGACTGTTCTTCAATCCAGATATGAGTATAGCATCGCAATTTTTTTGGAATGTAGCCACAGACTCAGAATATAATTCCAGAAGATAATTACTATTAAAAAAAACTTTATGGTTTTATTAGGCTGAAATATAGTATTACATAAATAGCCATCATCTGAATATCAAAATTTTTGTACAGCGATACAGAAAGTACAATGTCGCTGTTTTGAAGAATTTAGATTTTGAATAGGCATTATAATACACAGTTTTGGTAGACATACGCAACTAACAATCACTACATGTATTTACAGTCATGTTATCTGTGACTTGTTTTTCTTCCATATTCTAAAAGCATGTACTTGGAGTTTCCTATAAGCAGGTTCTTTTCTCATCTGCCATTGAAGTGTTAATGTTTTGGGCTACGTAATGCTGCTAGAGGCTTCACACACCAATTTAGTCCTTTAAACTCAGATGGTTAGAAACTTTCCAGAAATAAATATTATTTAAACAGATAACCTGATATATGTGACAAACTTAAAAAAAAAAAATCACATTAACTTCATCTTCAGATAAATGCTTTCTTTTACACCTTGTCATTACATCTGCGCTAAACTTTTAAAAGGGACACAAAGCCCCCACAGTAAAGAGGTTGAGAAGCTTCCCAGTGTTTCATAGCTTCTGTTCTGTTCTACATAGAATAACTGTAGCGTATCAGATGAAAGGCCCATGCAGCCTGGTAACTCCATCTCCAACTGTAGCCAAAAGTGTATGTTTTGAAAAGAGCAATAAAAACTTCTGCATAGATTGTATTTCTCTCTAATCCGCTGCCACTAGTGTCCACCTATTTCTAGCTCAATAATTTCCTGAATTGGATGTGGTTTCTACTTGTTAAGTGATTCTCAAATTTATCTCTGAACTTTTTCAGTCTCCTTCTGAACCCATGTAAACTTTCAGCACCTGAAACATCATTCAGTAATGAGTTCCAAAGGATCCCTATTTGCTCCTCCTGTCAGTACTCATCATTAATGAGAAGCTGTGCACAGGGAATCACAAAAACGTGTGTATACATGAGAGATACTAACAATCATAGCAAAATCATGGACTGCAGTGGAAGTTTCAACCCTACAATTCAAGAAATATATCAAGTCTAAGCAGCAGCACCCTTATATCATATAAATTCCTTCAAAGAAGCATTATAACTGCTTTCAAAGTTGTTCTCACTGATAAGATTTTCAAACTTTCCAGGCTAATAAAAAAACTAAGGACTTAAAGAGTAAATAGTTTCTTAGGTACTCAGCATAACAGCCATCACAGAATTTTAATATTTTGCCTTTACTAAACTTAATGTTTTAAAATCGGGGCATTTTTGCTATCAGGAAATGAACAGGTAAAATGAGAATGGCAAGGCTTAAAGAATATCTTTATGATATGAGGATATGTTCATATTACAACCTTCCCAAAGCATCCTTCAGAGGCTAATAATATTTTGTGGGAATTATTTCTTAAGAGCTGGGGCAAGAGGAACTGAAATAAAAAGCTTTCTAGAGCTATAAATATAATCATTGAACATTCCTTGCACAGTAACAGAACAAACTTCAAAGCCTGGGTTCCAGATGTAATGAAGCTCAGAAAGGTCAGCCATCAGCCCAACTTATCATTCCTGTGAGTCTTGATATTGATAATTCTACAGTATCAGGAGAGTTACAGTTATGAGATGACTGGTTCCGGGGCTTAAAGCATTCATTCTGAAGAACACTATCTTAGCTAATAATGTAAAATTTTGAGATCCTTGTTAAGGAACAAGCAAAGACAACTAGACATGCCCTAGCAAGTGCGCAGTCTTCCTAACACTACTGCTCACCTATTTGATCAAATCAGTTAATTAGGTTTTCTCCTTCTGTTTGTTAAAATGCAGCTTAGAATCATCCATTAAGATGCAAACTCCAAATAAACATATCCTCAGAAGAAAAGAGAAGAAGAGTAGAGCCTCCCTTGTCATTTCAGTAGAAATATAGGATGCATAGAATTGTTTTTGCTATGGATTTCAGTGCCTCTCCTACAGCCTGGAAAGAAACTAGACCTAGTCACCTGGGAAACGGACTTTTTCTCTGCTCCTCCACCATACTATCACTCCTGGTCCTTTCACTGCCTTCTTTGCATTGATTCTGAACTTCCAAGAGGGTATCTTTCAGCAATTTCCATGACATTCATGGAATTTTACCCTTTCAGCTACACCTTGTACTTAACTTTCTCATCAGGAAAACAAGATGAAGGTAGTTTTTATGGGAAATGTGTAATAGTTACTTTGGTTAGGACTGAAATCTAGACAAGGTTTAACAATGACAGCAAAGGGCTCAGCTTTATTCTGATCAAAATCTTAAGTGTTATCAAAATTACATATACACATCATACTATAGAAGTCATAACCGATTACAGCAGTAGCACAAATGATTATTACCAAAAAAGTATTTTAGAAAACATTAATGAAGTTAATTGAAACTGAAGATTTAAAGTGGTAGTAATTTTCAAGACCTACATAGCTCTTCAAGGGACTAAAAGCACTTCATATACAAAAGTAGCAGCCATGTCTAGGGAGTAAAAGGCTACGACAGTAGCTTTTAATATAGGGTTATGGGAGCTTTGGCAAAGAAATATTTTGACCAGAAGTGTTCAGTGTGGATTTTTTTTTAATTTGTTGTTTAAGTCCTCATTTTATACAAATATTCTTGAAGAGAAAATAATTCTAATATTTATAAAAGGGCCTAAGTCCAGCACACAAATACATTGACTTAATTATTTTAGGATTAGAATGCAGTCATTACAGTCAGCAACATCTGGATTATAAAAACACGTTAATAGAAGGGGAAAATAATTAATTTTAATGTTTCTATTAATGATGAATGTATCATGTAATAAATGCTAATCTAATAATGAGATTCCTGCATACTCAGCAGAGATTCTAAATGCAAAGTAGAACATTTATTTATTCAGTAAATTTATCCAATTATCTTCTCATCTAAGATAGTCCTCTAGGCTTGTCTGCAATTAAAAAGAAGATATAGGGATATTAATTTAATCTAATTTAAACACCCATTTTATGAACAGGATTGATCACCTCTCCCCATCACCTATAAGGTTTAAGACAGATGATTAAAATCAGATAGCATTAATCTCACCTCTAAATGAATACTAAAAAGTTCCAGTTACAAAGAACAAAGAAAACAGGAGTAAAAAAAGATTCAAATTATAAAGATTAATGGATAGACTAAAAGAAGTCACCAAAAGGCACCCACAGCTTGCAGCTGACTGTAAAGAAAAGCATTAAATAGGTAAACACAAACAAACATAACTTTTTGCATACTTTTAACCTATGAAGCACTGACAATTGCTATCAAGTCAATGACTTTTATTCTATTTTGCTTTTTATTTGAGAAAGGCATGTCTAAATAGAAACACTAAAAGTACTCCTAAAGGTATTTTTACTCGTAGCAGATTGTCCACTACAAATGTAAGTTTTAAATAGTTAAGCTATATACATCCATCCAGAAATGTTTAAATAATCTAAAATCCTTTGAAATCTTTACAGAACAAACCTAAGGCTCTAAACTATTTTTTGTAGCCATCATCCTGAATTCCCTCAACCCAACTAAAAACATTGTTTAAAAATGCCCTTTCATCATCTGTGCATATTAAAATAAGAAAAAAAAGTACATACTTTAAAATATCCTATATCCTCATAGACAGGGGCAGGAATTTAACAAAACTGATTTTTTTTATAAATAGTGCCCACTACAAAGCTGAAGGAATAGTGTTGTCATAATACAATTTTCTTGACTATTCTTTTTTGGTTTACTGCATACCTATTTTGTTTCTCTTCACTTTCATACACTTATCATTTTATTATTACAAAGACAGGAGAAGAAAAATCACTGTGATCACATCATGTGAGCAGTAATCAACTGTAACAGATTTTTTTTGTCACTAAGAAAAATAAGATTTTGTAAAAAAAAAAAAATAAAAAAAATCACACCATCTATGGATTTTTCCTTGTGTTCTCAGTAATCCTGGAATTTTTAAACCAGTTTTGACTGATAGAGCTGAGCTGTACAGTCATTGAAAAAGATAGCATACTCCTCAAGGTTTAAAGGAAGTGAACAATCCAAGGCAAGAGATGGCTCTTGTAGGTATCCCCTGAGGTGAAGTGCTCTTGTATGAGTACACCCCATATTAGACCTTAGAGTCCACTTTGAACAAAGGAACCATTTCAGTTTGGTGTTGCACTTTATATGAATCTAGAAAAATTAACTAATAGGAAAAAAAACAATAGAAAAGCAACATGGATTTGTTCTACTGCTGTTTTTTGTTTGGTTGGGGTTTTTTGGCAAGAAGTGAGTAACAGATTAGCAGTCAATAGTTTGAAAATAACACTCCAGGGATATTCAAGAGAATGAAAAGTTAGGACATATTTATTATCTACATATACTATGTAGTAGATGATGGAGCCATTGTAGAATTGCTCTCCTCATTTAACCCCTAGACACTTTCAGTTGAGGTAATATACCTTTAAAATTATAAAAAAGTCTTAGTCACATTATCAGCAGTTTAAAACAAAATGAAAATGCTTCCATTTAGTCATAATTTTTTTTAGAATATATGTGACACTGACCACAGTTTAATCCACAATATCAAATCAGTTAAGTTTTTTTTCATTGTCAGAAGTAACTGAAACATGGATTCTCACACAGAATTTACAGCTGTATAATAGCAAAGAGAGCAACAAAACTTACATACTGACATCATAGTTATTTACTTTGAGGTTGATATAGTAGATTCTTTCTCAGTGTAACTCTTTCATGAATATTACCACTTTGGTATTTTCTTGGCATTTGTAAACAGCTGTTTACCAAAAACCATCACAAACATCAGTAAGAAAAATGAAAATAACTGCACTTGACTAGAAAATTAGGTATTAGTTACACTTCTGATCACAAGATTTGCCAGGGGCTTTATTTAACCACTGTTCAGGCCAGTCAACATTCCACATACTTCTGAAGCTTTCAAACATGTTTGTTTATACAGATTATGATACCAGTGGTAACTACGATGACTCACCTTGTTTTCACTAAAGTAGAACTAGCTGTTATTATCACTTAAATATAGAACTGGACAAAGCATGTATTCCTTTTTTATCTTAAGCATTTCTGGTGATATTAGTAAATGTCTGTTTCACAGTAAATTCAGGATTTGGGGTCTTTTAAGTTAAGGCATTTATTCCATCTCATAATGTCAGTTTGTTACTTTGCAGTTCATTTAGGTAGATGATTTGGAATGTGGAAAAAGTCATGGTCTTGACACCTGTACTGTGATTATAAGTGAGGTAGTTATAAAGAG